>NC_137564.1:0-600000 GCF_963082525.1 Nesoenas mayeri | reverse complement strand
GGTGTTTTCGGCGTCACCGCGCCAGGCGGGTTTGGGCAGGGGAAGCTCCCACGCCCCCGCGCCGTCACGGCTCCTTCCTGCGCGGGCACCGCGGCCCACGCCGTCTGCTACCGCTTTCTGTTCCTGTTGATGCCCGACGCTTCCTCGGCGAGACCAACCGCACCACGGGGTCCACGGCACAACCGCGGTTCCCTTGTGCCACTCGACCTGTAGCTCTTTCCAACACCCGAGCGAAGGGAAAGGTTGATTTGCCGTGGGAAGCACCAGCTTTTCCAAACCCTCCGCGATCATTTTTGGTGAATATACCACAAAGGGACGTCGCGTATCCAAGTCGTGACGCTTCCCGCGACATCCTGAAGCAATTTAAGCGTTTAGTTTCCAATCCTGGCCGGGCAGGAGCATTTTGAAGGTGCCACTTTGCTCCCCGTTCCTCAGTCCCTAAAGGTCTTTGTTGTGCTGCAAAGTTGCTCCTTGTGGTTGTTTTGCAGAGCGTATTTCGTTCCCATGCAGGATATACTGTTCTACATCTTTTTCAAGCCACTTGTACGTCACCTTTACGTCTCTAATTGCGTTGCATTGTAAAGATGCGCTCGGTCAAACTCAACACCATGAGTTATGGGGTAACCAATGACGGAGGAGAGCGGTCGTTTCAGGAGGAGAAATAATGTCCAGAAACCGCTTAAATAAATAGAAACTGCTTAAATAAAGTGAAAACCAGACGCCACGAGCGTGCGGGACGGAGCCTTCGGTCCTCGAAAAGCAGCGGTTGCGTTCAGCCCGGTTACCTCGCTGCGCAAACTGTCTTTACCGCAGTTCTCGTTAGCCTTGTCTGCCGCCTCCTCCTCCACCTTGACAAGGGAAAAGAATAAAAAGGGTAGAAATTAAAACGAGAGGCGCAACGAGTTGTCGTTGGGAGGGACGGGGGTGTCCTGCGGGGAGAAGATTCCCATTTTCTGGAAAATTCGGGTAGGTTTATCCTCTTCGGTCCCGTTGGTAACGTCCTCCGGTGCGGTTGCGGTGCCAGCGCTGGATCCAAGCGCATCCAAACCCTCCGGGCACGGACACAACGAGGTTTAATTCCCATTTAGGAGGGTTCTCCTGGATCATCGTTCCCAGATTTGCCGCGTTCCAGCCCCGTTTGAGGGACCCGAATCCAGAGAAGCCGTCAGCGCAGCGAGCAGGGTTGGTATCACACACTGAGCGCGATGAGAGGGGATCCGGCGTCCTCGGGCGCTCGTCTCCGACCCCGCGATGGTGACAACGGCTCCGGGATGGCGATTGGGCAGCAAACCGGCCGAGCGAGCTGAACATACGTTTGATCCGCTTGTTTTCTGCCTGTTCCCCACAATCCAAGCGAAGGGAAGCGCAAGGGGGACTCACGTCCACGCTCGAGTCCAAGCAATGGGAGACACCCGAGCGGGTCGAGATTCGGCTCAAACACCCCCAAAACCTCCCTGGTTTCTCAGTAGCTTTGTGCCGCGGGATCTCATGAGCCATTCTGAATAATTCAGCAGCCCGCGGCGTCTCCATGGAGGTTTTGCCATCTGCCTCATCCCGCTCGGGGGAATCGCTCAGCGCCGGGAGCTCCAAATACCAAACACCCTCTGCCCGGCTGCTCCCCAAGCCCCGGTATCGCTTCCCAAGCTCCGGCATCGCTCCCCCGAGCTACCGGGCAGAGACACCGCAAACCCGGAGCCGTTTGGCCGCGGTGGCGGGTTCTTACCTCCTTCCTCCACTTGAGCTCGCAGAAGACCCGTTCGAAGCACTCGTGCATGTAGTTGAACTGCAAAGAGAAAGCGGGGAGCGCTCAGCTCCTCCTGCTGGTCACCAGCCCCTGGGTCTGCTCCCAAAGCCGCCGCACAGGCTGCTCTTCTGCTTTCTTGGGGGAAAACAAGGAGGTTTGGGGCTTTTTCCTCTGTGGAGGTGGGAGTACTTACATAAGGGGTGAAGATTTTAACCCATCGGGGTTTCTTCTCGCCTCGGGCGTACTCGAAACAAAAGGCCATGCCCTCCTCGTCCGTGTCCCACCGCTGCATTTCATCCCATTCGAAGGCGATGACCTGGTTCTGGAGGAAGAGAAGGCACCGGTGAGCCCGGCAGAGGAGGCTGAAGGTAGAAACACACCCCAAGCGCAGCCAAAACCCCTCCGATCCCACTCGGTGTCATGGCGAGCCCCCCGATGATGTCTCTTACCTCCAGCTGTCCCTCCTCGGTGCAGGCGTGGAGTTTAAAGTGCTTGATGCTGATGGCGGTGATGACGTGGCCCTTCCGCCGCGAGTCGCAGGAGCAGTGGGGGAAGATGATCTCGTTGTAGCCCTCGCACGTCCGTAACATGTTTAAATACTGCGGGGAGAAAGCGCCGGGAGCTCGCGGGGACGGAACCGACATCACCTCTCACTGCTAATTACACTGGTGCTAATCACCCCCTTGGAAAACCCCGGTTTTATCGCAGCCCCCTCCGAAAGAAACCAAACCCAGCGCTGCACCGTCAGGAAAAGACCCAAAGAGGGATTTTGGCTGTTTGGAGGACGAAGGGCTTTGAGTTCCCAGGCTCTTTGGGACACACACGATGTCTTCATGACCTGCTGGACCACAACTCTGGTGCATGTGTGTGTGTATACATATATATATGTAGATTTATATGCTAGGATATTTATATGCTAGGATACTATATGCTAAGATATCCCTTTGCAAAGATCCACATCTTCCCTTGGCCATCAGGGTGAGAGCAGTGGGAACAAAAGAGCCACGAGATAACCCACAGGAGGAAGCGTCTATTTACCGATCCTTATCATCAGGTAATAATTAACCTTCTCTCAGTATTCCTGGTGACCATTCCAGGGTCCAGCCCAGGGCAGCGGGTCCCCCTTGGAGCCACCGCAGTGTTGGGGACAGTCCTGAGCGAGCTGGGAAGGGACCCCAAGGCTCTTGGAGAGCAGCCGGTGGTGTCAGGACAAGGGCAGCGCCTTCCCCAGCACCCGCAGCCCCGAGCAACGCAGGAACTCATTTACAAGGCAGATTCTTGTGCTGTTTGATGTCAGAGCCAAGCCAGTGTCTGGCAGAGGCGCCCAGGGCATCCCCATCCCTCCCCAGGCAGGTTCGCCCGGTCCTGCCGAGCCCCCGAGCGATAAGAGGCAGAAAACCCCCCCTGAGATCAGACACGGGGTTTGCAAGCTGGGAAGAATGGCCAAAAATTAAACAGAAATTAAGGCGGCGAGGGGGCAGCAGCTCAACGGGATGCTTTTCCCTGTTGGCTGGGCCAAAGCCGCCGTCACGGAGGCAGAATGAGACCTTTGCCTCGGGATTGCAGAGAAGAAACAGGGCTGCGGGTGCAGGGTTGCTCCACCGCACCTTTCAACACCAGCAATAACCCACACGGTTTAACCGCTGCCTCGTCTGGAGCTGAGTCAACGGGGGATGTTGCCAAGGACGAGCGGCCGTTGCGCTGAGGAGCGAGGGGAGGAATTGGGTTGGGTTGCGAGGGATCTCTGGAGATCACAGAACCCCAGGACGTCAGGGGTTGAAGGGCCCTGGAAAGCTCATCCAGCGCAATCCCCCCATGGAGCAGGAACACCCAGCTGAGGTTACACAGGAAGGTGTCCAGGCGGGTTGGAATGTCTGCACAGAAGGAGACTCCACAACCCCCCTGGGCAGCCTGGGCCAGGCTCTGCCACCCTCACCCCAACAAGTTGCTTCTCATCTGCCAGCGGAACCTCCTGTGTTGCAGTTTGCACCCATTGCCCCTTGTCCTGTCCCTGGTTGTCACCAGCACAGCCTGGCTCCATCCTCCTGACACTGCCCCTTGCCATCTTGAGCCCCAGCAATGAGTCCCCCCTCAGGCTCCTCTTGTCCAGCTCCAGAGCCCCAGCTCCCTCAGCCTTTCCTCACACGGGAGATGCTCCACTCCCTCCAGCATCTTGGTGGCTGCGCAGGACTCTCTCCAGCAGTTCCCTGTCCTGCTGGAGCTGAGGGGCCACAACTGGACACAAGATTCCAGGTGTGGTCTCCCCAGGGCAGAGCAGAGGGGCAGGAGAACCTCTCTGGCCCTGACACTTTTCCAGCCGTGGTGGGGACACCTTGGGCTGCTCCATCCCCGTCCAACCTGCCCTGGAACCCTCACCGGTTCCCCACGTGTCCCCTCTCCATCCGCGGCTCTGAGAACAGGACGGGCAGAACTCACCATCACCATCTTCCTCTGCTCGCACAGCTTCTGCAGCTGGTAGGACTTCTCCTCGGCTTTGATGTAGCCTTTCTTGACATCATCCACAGCCTGGGTGTGAAAAATGAGAATCGAGTCACGAGGCTTCACCTGTTCCACCAAATTTAAAGCCCAAAAGGTGACTGGTGTCCCCAGGGGATGGTCAGGCCATGGGGTGACTCCCGCTTGGGGAGCACAGGGTGTCCAGGAGGATTTGGGAAGAACATCCCCTGGGAAAAGGATGGATCTGGAGATGCTGGTACCTGTTATCCCGCTTTTGCCTCCAGCAAAAAACCGCCTGGAGCGGTTCCGGGAGCGGGTTCTGCCTCACGTCACCTCCAGGCAAACGCCACAGCTCTGGGGCACCCACCTGATGGAAGAAGTAGGTGACCGCCAGGTCGTTGTCGTTGAGAAGCACCTCCTCCTCCGTCGTGAAGAGCCACTTCCGAATGGTCAGGCACGTCCCCGGCACCGCCGAGGTGTAGTTCTGCACGTAGAGTTTGTGGGGGAATTCGTTGGGCGCCAGTTTGCGCACTGGAAGGAGCGGAGAGGGCGGTGAGCGCGGCGTTGGCTGCACGAACCGCCCCGCGATCCGCGCCTCTGAGCTTCTGGTCTCCAGAGCGATTCCACGGGGTGCAATGAGACGGGAGGAAATGTGGGTGTTCACAGCGAGCGCCCAGGAAACACAAGCACAAGGTTCGCTGGAGCTTTAACTTCCCAGCATTTGGAGCGCACAGGAACAAGGAGCTAATTAAGAGCTCCCATTAGTCTGGTGTCTGTGAAATGGAAAGCTCAACGACCGTGCCCACCCGATACCTCCCCGCGGCTCCTGGTTGTGCGAGGAGAGATAAAACCCAAAGGTGAGAGCTGTGCTCACACCAGAACTGCCCCGCTCGTCGGCACCAGGGGGATTAACGGGCTTACCGAAGGAGTGGTTGATCACTTCAAACAAGGCGAAGTAGTTTGCGGTAATACTGTCCATCCCGACTTTCGCAGCCACAGCCTGAGGAGCAAGAGAAGGGGAAACGGGGGTGAGAAAGGTGGGAGCCGCAGCTCCCTGCGCCACTCGGGGTAAAACCAGCTCCGCGTGGGTTATTCACAGAATCCCAGAGTGTCAGGGGTTGGAGGGCCCTGGAAAGCTCATCCAGTGCAACCCCCCCATGGAGCAGGAACACCCAGATGAGGTTACACAGGAAGGTGTCCAGGCGGGTTGGAATGTCTGCACAGAAGGAGACTCCACACCCTCCCTGGGCAGCCTGGGCCAGGCTCTGACACCCTCACCCCAACAAGTTGCTTCTCATCTGCCAGCGGAACCTCCTGTGTTGCAGTTTGCACCCATTGCCCCTTGTCCTGTCCCTGGTTGTCACCAGCACAGCCTGGCTCCATCCTCCTGACACTGCTCCTTTCCATCTTGAGCCCCAGCAATAAGTCCCTGCTCAGGCTCCTCTTGTCCAGCTCCAGAGCCCCAGCTCCCTCAGCCTTTCCTCACATGGGAGATGCTCCACTCCCTCCAGCATCTTGGTGGCTGCGCTGGACTCTCTCCAGTAGTTCCCTGTCCTGCTGGAGCTGAGGGGCCACAACTGGACACAAGATTCCAGGTGTGGTCTCCCCAGGGCAGAGCAGAGGGGCAGCAGAACCTCTCTGCACCCAGCTGGTCTCCCATCCAAGCACTGACCAGGCCCGACCCTGCTTAGCTTCCCAGATCACACAAGATGGGGCGTTCTCAGGGTGCTATGGGTGTATAGATTACATTATGTATATACATATGTTCCCCAAGTATATCCTGATAGTGTCTGAACTAAACCCTTTATTCAAGGGCAGAGCAGAGGGGCAGGAGAACCTCTCTGACCCACTGACCACCCCCTTCTAACCCACCCCAGGTCCCATTGGCTTCCTGGCCACAAGGGCCCAGTGCTGGCTCATGGTCCCCCTGCTGTCCCCAGGACCCCCCGGGTCCCTTTTCACTGCTCCAACAGCTCATTCCCAACTTACACTGGAACCTGGGCTTGTTGCTATCCAGATGCAAAACTACATTCTCCGGAGTATTCACCAGCCCACGGAAAACATGACCATTTCTAGTTCCCCTTTCAAAAAGAGCCTCCACCCCCTCATCATCTTATTCCTCCTAATTTATCGACAGCTCGACGTTTCCTCGAGTCAGTCGTCCTTCATTTTCCGCTTCATTTTCCACTCGCAAACCTGGCCAGAGTCCCCAAAAGCGTCACCGCCCTCAACATTCATCACGCCGCAGCCGCTCTCGGATCCAGCTCGGCTGCAACACACAACCCGCCTTGTAGATATTATCAAGGAAGATTAATTCGGCGATGACTCCGGCCCGCGAGTGAAAACGCGGCATCACTTGGAGCTACCGAGCATCCCTGTCTCTGTGACAGCGATACGGTGTCACCGGCGCCCACGGGGAGCGGAGAGAGCCCATGTGTGCCCACGGTGTCGCGGTTATTGTCCGAATGCAGGCGCCAAGCGGAGCAGCTCACCTGGTACACCTGGTCCGTGGTGCTGTTCTTTTTGACCCTGACCGTCACCGTGGTTATGTCCGGTAACGCTACTCGGAGCTCCACGTCCGAGACGCCGTTGTAGTTCTGGAGGGAGAGGACAAATTAGTGTTGTATGAACCGAGCCATGAGATCTATAGATTATTTATCACGCTGTGCTGGCTAATTAAACCACCCAACCTCAGGAATCCCATTCCTTGGCTTTAGTGCACCCACCTCATCCGATTCGGACAGGAACTCCTGCATGATGTCGCTCTCACCGATGACACGGATGGAACACACTGCGGGTAGAAAGCGGGGTCAGCGGGGAACGGGAGCCCCAAAAACCACATGGAAATGACAACTGTGCTGTGCAAGCCTGGAAAAGCCTTCTCAATCCTGTCCGGGTTGTCTCGGGGTGACAACGATCCAGCGTTGAGTAACGTACTGAGAGGGGTTCATGCTATGCTTAAAAGTGAGCAAGGATTTCATAAATAGTGCTTTTGCCTCTAAAAAACACCCAAGTTATAACAGAGGGACTGAAACTATTTGAGAATTCAGGCCGATTTTGGGGGATGATTTGGAGCTGAACTGGATTGTGTTGATTTTAAGACACAACGGGTCTCCCCCTTCCTCGCACCCACGGTCTCTCTGCTGCAAAAAGGGTCAGATCTTATTGCCAAGGTGTTGCACCTGCATTCCCACCATCCAAACTGAACCCAAGGAAAGTCCCACTGCAGGCATGACAATTCTGGTTAAAAAGAGCCAGAAAAAGGGCTCAAGTCGGTGCTACCCAAACCGAGTCCCCGGCTGAGAAAGGGCCTCGAATGTGGCTTTCCCCCTCCAAATTCCCTCCTCCATCTGCTGAGCAATATAAAAAACTCATTAAGTAATTATATATATATTGTTGGGATGGCGCCGCGTTATTTATCCATGGCGAGTCTGGATTTTACAACCAAAGTGGTGAGAGGGAGCTCAATTTGGCTCCAAAGTAGCTTCTCCCCCTCACTAATAAAAAACCTGGGGAGTTTCATGGGGGGATGTGCTGGTGGATTTGGATGGGATGGCGGATTTGGGCGGGACGGCGGACTTGGATGTGCTGGTAGATATGGATGGGCCGGTGGATTTGGATGTGCCGATGGATACAGATGTGCTGGTGGATATGGATGGGCCAGCGGATTTGGATGTGCTGGTGGATATGGATGGGCCGGTGGATATGGATGGGCCGGTGGATTTGGATGTGCCGATGGATATGGATGGGCTGGCGGATTTGGATGGGCCGGTGGATTTGGATGTGCCGGTGGATTTGGATGGGTCGGTGGATTTGGATGTGCTGATGGATATGGATGTGCTGGTGGATTTGGATGCGTCGGTGGATATGGATGGGCCGATGGATATGGATGGGCCGGTGGATTTGGATGTGCCGATGGATATGGATGTGCCGGTGGATATGGATGGGCCGGTGGATATGGATGGGCCGGTGGATATGGATGGGCCGGCGGATATGGATGGGCCGGCGGATATGGATGGGCCGGCGGATATGGATGTGCCGGTGGATATGGATGTGCCGGTGGATATGGATGGGCCGGTGGATATGGATGGGCCGGCGGATATGGATGTGCCGGTGGATATGGATGTGCCGGTGGATATGGATGGGCCGGTGGATTTGGATGTGCCGATGGATATGGATGGGCCGGTAGATATGGATGGGCCGGTGGATTTGGATGTGCCCAAGCGCTCATTCTCGTACCTTTCTCCAGATACTCCTCCAGGCCGCGTCTTCGCGCGTCCAGTTGCTGCTCAGACAGCGAGAACGGCCACTTCCCCGGCAGGCGCGGGAAGGTGAAGTTGGCGAACTCCCGTTTCAGGTTCTGGTGCAGGATGGCGAACTCGCGGTAGCGCTTGGAGCAGAGCTGCCGACCCGCCATGTACACGTTGTAAACCTGCGGGGAGGACACGGGGCTCAGTGCACGGAGACGCCTCCCCAAAGCTTTTTATTCCCTGTTTCTAGGAGTTATTCGGGTGTTATGCAGGAAAACGCCACCAGCCTCGCATCAATGCAAACCTAAAGGAAAAAGAGGCTTTTTACAGCTATTTGCCCCTAAAAAGAAAAGGGAAACGGGAGGGGAGAGAGATTCTGGAGAGGGGAAGTTGCTCTGAGACATCTGCTCCCTTTGCTTTTCCATTCGCCACGGATGTATTGAACACTTGGGGTAAAATAGAAGGCACAATATGAAAGCTTATATGAATAAAATAATAACTTCCCACTTAATCTTTGCAAGAGATCGAGCTATTCCATATACATTAATAAAAAGGAAAGACAAAGAAGAACAAGAGCGACCTCAATCAAACGCTCCCCAAAGCAACCAGTAAGGAATTACCATTCCAACCGCAAACCGATACCAACCACGAACTTCTCGCCGTTCTGCTCCACGTGCTTGTAGGTGGGGATGGAGATGGGCACCGCCTGCTTCTCCGTGTAGTCGTAGAACGACTGGCCCAGGGAGTCGTCGCCGGGGTCCAGACTGTCGGCCTCGTGCGGCGGCACCGAAAGCACCGTCAGGATCAGCTCCTTCTCGCCGGCGCGGATCAGATCCACCACCTGCTTGTGCGTCGCTCCCTCCACGTTCACCCCGTTGCTGCGGAGGGGAAAGCGTGAGCTTGGGTGTTTCAAATTCAACTTAACGCCCAAGCGGGGAATAAAACCCTCACCACCCATCTCCCGATCCTCTGAGGCCCCAAAACCTCAGCGGATTCCCCCAAATCCCACTCGAACACACCAGAACCCCAAACCTCACATTCCCACATCCCCAATGGTCATTGTGTCCGGTGAGAGCCCGAGGACGAAGCAAAATTCCCCATCGTTCCGACACGAACGAGCAAAACCCCCGAGAAACGTTTCACTTCTCCCATTTGAGCGCCGGGTGACTCATTTTCCACAAAGACTTCGCTAAATTTCCCAACTCTCTGCCCCATCGAGGAGGAAATTCAATGTGGGGAAGCGTGCGAGAAGCTTCCTGGAGGTGGGTTTGGCTCCGGCCATGGACGACCCTACAGCTCCATCATCCCCCTTTGCGTCATTATCCGGAGCAGAGAGCGCAGGAAGCAGAAATAGGTTTAAATCCCTGCGGTTTCAGCCACCGCGCCCGTTTCGAGGTGCAAATCACACAAAGGTTGGAAAAGACCTCAGAGATCATCAAGTCCAACCCATCAAGTTCAAATGCGCCGCAGAAGTGTTAAAGCCGGGCGGAGGAAAAGGCTCTTGCATTTATCTAATGGGAAACCCAGCGCATGAGGGTTCATTCCCCACCGCTGTTCTCCCGAGGAAGGAAAGATCTGTTTGGTGTTTCACTCCAATGCGCAGCCAGGGGACCCAGATTAGTCCCAGTTTAGACCTCCAGCTTTAACTGGGAGAATCCACTCCCTAGTTTGGGTAAAACGCTCTGAAAACAAGCGCGGGGAAGTGTGGAAAGGTTGGGGTGAATGTTGAAGAGGAGAAGGATCTCCCATCAGTTATTTTATAGACTTTCCCAATGCAGAAGCGGCTTTTTCTGTCCTGAGTCGACACTTAAAATCAGACTTTAGGCCAAGAGGAGATGAAGAGTTTGATGCCTGGAGGGAATCGCCTCTTACCCTGTTCACACAGGAGGGTCGGGATGGTGCTGGTTCCATCAAGGGCTTTTCCATCCAGGGTATAAACCTGTTTCTACCACGCAGGAACAAGTGATGGAGACCAACCCTCTGCTCTGGGGGTTTGGTGTCCCCCGATCCGCCCCGTTTCCCATCGCGCATCGATAATACCGAGAACAATCCCCTTCTTTATCTGCTGGGTTTAGCGGGAGCTCCCCCGCGAGTGAGACGCTCTTCCCTGTCAAGATTAGTTATGACTGTCATTCAGGGCGATAATCAAGAGCTAAATTAGCTCTCATTGTCTGTCTCCAATGCCCTCGACGCCCAGAAACACCCCAGCTAAGGAGATTACGGAGCCGCGGAAAGCGAGAGGTCCGAGCCGGGCGCGAGGCGACAGGATTCGAAATCAACCCCAAATACAACCCTTTGGTTTTGGGGAAGGCGCTCGCAGGCACAAACAAAACCCCGTCGGGAAATCGGCACCCGAAACGGCACTGCGCACGAGGCGCAGACGCCGAACCCGCCGCGGGCGGGGGAACCGGCACCGGCGCTGCCGACGGATGGGCCCCCCCGCCGCTGCGGAAAGGAGGGGAAATCACAGCTATTTCTGGAGTCCCGTTTGATTGTTTGCTGCTCCGACTCGCAGCCGCGCTGAGAACGACACGCAGGAGTCGGGTTTAACAGACCCGGGAGGGGAAGAATGAGCGTCTTCTTGGCTCTGCGCCGCTCCGGAAGGTTTTTGGGGCTGGTTTGTGCAGCCGGGTTAAGAAGAGCTAGAGGTGATAGCAGAAAAAAGCAAGAGGTGACCTGGCCGAGCTGCAGGAAGATCCGTGGGCAAACTCCAAGCGGTTCCTCCTGGGAGATAAAGCGGTGGATAAACCCCCATCCACACGGAGGGGGATACGTGGGTCCTGCCCCTTCGTTAACACCGTTATCTGCAGCTCTTAATTCCAAATACCGCTGATAGACTAAAGGGCGGCTCCTCACCTTTAGCCGGGATCAAACCCCAGCGTCCGGTTTAAAATGCGGCGTTTTAAGCGTTTTCCCCCCGCCCCGGCGCTAAATATTTCCCCCTCGCTCAATAACCGCGGGTGTCTCAAGTGGTTGATCCAGGTGCAGAATTCACCGCCCCCCCCGAACGGTTCTTCTGCAAAGAAAATACAATAAATCAAAGCAGAAAGTATTTGGGTCACCGGGGAGAGACGCGGATGGCGGTAGCCAAGGGCTAGTCCAGACCTAAACGCGGGCAGGTGTCCTTCACACCCCGCGGAGCCCGGCAGCGAAGCATTCCTGCTGCCGCCAAATCCCTGTAATTAATAAGTAATTGAACTTAACCAGCTCAGCACGAAGTACAAACACGGCGGGATCGGGAGGGAAGAACCAGCTATAAGATGAAGGGGAAAATACACCTTGAGGGGCTGAGGAAAAGCCTCGAGGAGATGGAATCTATGGTAGCACAGAAATGTGGGATTTTATGGGGTTTTGATGGGGTTTTTATGGGGGGATGATCAGTTTTGACCCAGCTGGAGCATCCCCATGGGAAGATGTTTCCCCTGGGCCGAGAGGAGTTCAAACCAAGCAGCCGGTCGTGTTTCTGTCTCCGCTGCCTTTGCAAAGCTGCACCGGGGGGGAAACAAGCCAAGGACTTCAGATATCACCCCGTTTTGTCCCAAATTGGGGGTTCTGCCCCCTCCCTGCCCAGCCGTGCCTGCAGCAGCACCCCTGCCCCATCAGCTCGCCTCTTCACACCAAGGGGTGCCCCCAAAAACAAAGGTGGGGGGTGAATCTCTTCAGTCCCCCCCACACCCCATAAAGAGGGTGGTTCCCTAAAAACATGACTGTCCAGGCTTTAAGGAGATGGAGATTGTGCCCCCCCTGACCTCCAAAGGTCTTGGGGGGGGATGATGATGCCCCGGAGCACCCTGGAAAGAGGTTTGAACCCTCAATTGGGGAGACAACAGCCCAGCGCCCTCCTAAGGGCTCCCCAAATCCCCCACTGAGGGGGGCCAGGGCTCCCCAAATCATCAGTGAGAGCAAAGTAGACCAGACCCCCCCTAACATCAGGGGTCTCCAAAGCATCTCCTCACAGGAACCCCTGGGGGGGCCCCAAAAGCCCCCACTGAGAGGGGAACAAATCAGCCCCCAAACCCCCCCGCCATGTCCCCAAGGTGGGGAAACCAGGCTGGCCCCCCCATAGCAACCCGCAAGGCTCAGTGTCCCCCCAAAGCACAACGAGGGGACCCCCAGCCCCTCCTCAGGACCACTCGGGGTAGGCTCAGCCCCCTCAGTGTCCCCCCAAATCCACAACGAGGGGTCCCCTCAGTCCCCCCCCCACACCCCATAAAGAGGGGAAACCCCTGAAGAACCCTCTAAAAACAGTGTCCAGGCTTTAAGGAGATGGACACGGTGCCACCCCCCGGCCCCTAAACCTCTCGTGGGGGATGATGCTCCCCCACAGGTCCCTGGAAAGAGGGACCACTCCTCAGGACCCCCCCGGGGGAGCCTCAGCCCCCTCAGTCCCCCCAAACCCCAACGAGGGGCCCCCCAGCCCCAGTCCCTCCTCAAGAACCCCCAGGGGAGTCTCAGCCCCCTCAGTCCCCCCCAAATCCCCACGAGGGGACCTCCAGCCCCAGTCCCTCCTCAAGAACCCCCGGGGGAGGCTCAGCCCCCTCAGTCCCCCCAAATCCCCACGAGGGGACACCCCAGGGGAGTCTCAGCCCCCTCATTCCCCCCCAAACCCCAACGAGGGGCCCCCCAGCCCCAGTCCCTCCTCAAGAACCCCCGGGGGAGGCTCAGCCCCCTCAGTCCCACACAAACCCCACCGAGCGGACCCCCCGGGGGAGGCTCAGCCCCCTCAGTCCCCCCAAATCCCCACTAGGGGACCCCCCGACCCCTCCCAGCCTCAGCCCCCTCAGTCCCCCCAAAGCCCCATTAAGGAGCCCTCCTCGGTCCCCACAAACCCCATTAAGGCCCCCCCCAGCCCCAGCCCCTCCTCAGGACCCCTCAGGGGAGGCTCATCCCCCTCAGTTCCCCCCCAAATCCCCACGAGGGGACACCCCGACCCCTCCCAGCCTCAGCCCCCTCAGTCCCCCCAAAGCCCCATTAAGGAGCCCTCCTCGGTCCCCCCAAACCCCCCCCGCCCCAGCCCCTCCTCAGGACCCCTCAGGGGAGGCTCATCCCCCTCAGTCCTCCCCAAATCCCCACGAGGGGACCCCCCGACCCCTCCCAGCCTCAGCCCCCCCCCAAACCCCATCAAGTCCCCCCCCTCCAGGCCCAGCCCTCCCGGGGCGGCGGCCCCCCCGTACTCACACCTCCAGGATGCGGTCCCCCTTGCGCACCCCGGCTCGGTCGGCGGCCCCTCCGCCCAGCACGGCGCTGACATGCTGCAGCGGCGCGTACAGCTCGCCGTTGATGCTCCGCAGCTGCCCGCCCTCGCTCACTTGGCCGCGGACGTTGAAACCGTAGCCGGACTCCGACTTGACGATGCGGACCACGCGGGGGCCGCCCGGCCCCGCCGGGGCCCCCTCACCGCCGCCGTTCCGCTGCGGCAGCGCCGCCGAGCGCGGCAGCGACTCGCCCTCCTCATCCGCCATCTTGGCGAGCAAGCGCCCGGCCGGCCCGTCACGGGACCGAGGCCGCGCCGGCCACCGTAGGGCCCCGGCCGCCCCGGGGGACGATGGGAAATGTAGTCCAGACCGCTCGTTGCCACCACCCGCGGGCGCGGGGGATGCTGGGAAATGTAGTCCGGAAAGAGCGGCAGTAATGTCGAAGTGTCAGAAAATAGGAGCTGAGCAGCACTGGGCCCCTGTGGCCAGGGAGGCCAATGGGACCTGGGGGGAATGGAAGGGGGGTGGTTAGAGGGGTTCTCCTGCTCCTCTACTCTGTCTTTGAAAAAAGGGAAATAAATATATATATATACATACATATGATATATACAGCCATAGCACCCTGAGAACGCCCCATCTCGTCTGGTCTGGGAAGCTAAGCAGGGTCGGGCCCGGTCAGTGCTTGGATGGGAGACCAGCTGGGAACAGCGGGTGCTGTGGGCTGAGCCAGCACTGGGCCCTTGTGGCCAGGAAGCCAATGGGACTTGGGGGGGGTTAGAAGGGGGTGGTCAGTAGGTCAGAGAGGTTCTCCTGCCCCTCTGCTCTGCCCTTGAATAAAGGGTTTAGTTCAGATACTATCAGGATATATTGGGGAACATATATACATATATATATAAAATATATACAGCCATAGCACCCTGAGAACGCCCCATCTTGTGTGATCTGGGAAGCTAAGCAGGGTCGGGCCCGGTCAGTACTTGGATGGGAGACCTTGCAGATACACAGCCATAGCACCCTGAGAACACCTGATCTGGGAAGCTAAGCAGGGTCGGGCCTGGTCAGTGCTTGGATGGGAGACCAGCTGGGTCCAGAGAGGTTCTCCTGCCCCTCTGCTCTGCCCTGGGGAGACCACACCTGGAATCTTGTGTCCAGCTGTGGCCCCTCAGCTCCAGCAGGACAGGGAACTACTGGAGAGAGTCCAGCGCAGCCACCAAGATGCTGGAGGGAGTGGAGCATCTCCCGTGTGAGGAAAGGCTGAGGGAGCTGGGGCTCTGGAGCTGGACAAGAGGAGCCTGAGGGGGGACTCATTGCTGGGGCTCAAGATGGCAAGGGGCAGTGTCAGGAGGATGGAGCCAGGCTCTGCTGGTGACAACCAGGGACAGGACAAGGGGCAATGGGTGCAAACTGCAACACAGGAGGTTCCGCTGGAAGAGGAGAAGCAGCTTGTTGGGGTGAGGGTGGCAGAGCCTGGCCCAGGCTGCCCAGGGAGGGTGCGGAGTCTCCTTCTCTGCAGACATTCCAACTCGCCTGACAAGACGAGCAAGACGAGGACATGGAAACGAGGGACTGAAAGGGCTGTTTGTTGATATGAAGGAAAAAAATGACCTTCAAAAACTCCACCTTGGTACACAACATCAATAAAAAAATCAGCACCTAAGGAACCGACAAGAGTACAAACGTACAAACCAACGGGCAGAGGGGTTAAGGCACGTGTATTTTGTTTCCTATAATTAACACAGTCAGTACAAACGCCAACGACTTTCCTCTCGCCGTACAGGTCACAACGGGCCAGCCGGTTGGTGCTTCCCAGTTCACGCGCGGGCCAGGCAGCCACCGCGCCTGTCACCACATCATCGGAACACACCGATCATCCACTGAAATAAATACGGGGAACAAACCAAACAGCCTCTGGCTTTAAACGCTACGACGCACGGCGGGTACAATTTCTCTACGCTCTGAGGAAAAGCAAAGGGGCCAGACGCCGGGTTGCGGCCGCGTGAGCCTTTGCCGAGTCCGGAGCAGCCTGATGTGTGCTGGAGATCGGAGGTGGAGGCTCCCAACTTGTCACGCGTTGGGCTTTGCTGTGGGAAGGAGTCCGGTTTCGGGAGGATTTCTTTCTTCTTTGTGCGAGTGATTTGTTTTCTTTCCGTTTTTGTTAAACCCCAAATCCATGTCGGCAAGCTGCAAGCTGAACGGGGGTCGCCGTTTGGATGGAGCCCCTTTAGAAGCAAAACTGCTCCCGCAAAGCAACCCCGGCAAAGCCAGGACTGAGCGGGCACCGCGAGCCGGTCCCAGCTCCGAACCGCCACCCGCGGTGCCGGCGCCGCGGACGCTTCGCAAACCTCCTTCCTCTGCCAGGGCCGCCCCGGCTCCCTGCGTGCTCGGCTGCCGCGGTTCTCCCCGCCGGAGCCGCCGGGAGCGCCGGGGCCGGAGGACGCGGCCAAGCGGGGAAATCCGGTCAACGGTAACAAGGGGAGAGTCTTCAGCTCGGCGCAGCCCTCGGAACTCATGTTTCCACCACTCGAATGAGAGGCAGCGGCTTGGGGCCCGTCAGCCTTTTGCTGCAAGAGAGAGAAGCCGTTTGGTTCAGCCGCATGAACGGTCTCAAAACCGCGGGAGAGCGCCCGGCGTAGCCACCGGTGGTTCTGGATCCCCCCCAAACCCACCCAAAGGAGGGACGCCGCTCTACAAAGAGGAAAACCATGCAGAGCAGCATCCCCGAGCGCGGCGTCACCTCCGGATGATGCAGCCGGCGCCGGAGCGGGGGGCGCGTGTGCTCCCACCTACCTGCTCACGTACTCCGACTTGGAGCGCCCCCGGGCGCTGTGCCCGCCCCAGCTCACTTGCTTCTCGATCAGGTGCTCGATGCGGTCGTGCATCTCCAGGTTCTGCAAAGGATGGAGCATGGTTAGAGCCAGACGGGGGGGCTGCGGCGCCGGGGTCGCCGCGGGGCAGCTTTTCCATGAGGAAACACCAAGGACGCGCCGCCGCTCGCTCGCTCTGTCCGCCCCATGGGCTCACACACCATCCCCATGTAGAAATCACCAAAACAAGCCACCCAGGAGGGAAGAAAACACCAGAAGTGCCAAAACAAGCTCCGTTTTCCTCCAAAAAGGAGGACGGTTTGACACTTGTTACGACCCGAGAGGTTGGAACGCAGCTCTGCGGGCAAAAAGGGTTTTGCCGCGGTGAGTTTGGACTCGGTTGGAGTTCACGGCAAACCTTCTAGAAACCCCCGCGCCCCCCAAAAACGGCCCCACCGAGACGCACCTCGGCCTCCAGGTACGCGACTCTCTCCTTGAGCTCCTGGATCACGGCGTCTTTGGCCTGAATCACCGTTTTGGAGTTCTGGAGCTGCAAGAGAAGGAGTTGGCGGCGGTTGTGAACCCCGCTGGTTGTGAACCCCGGCGAGGAGGAGGGCCGGCAACACCCACTATATTCACTGCAGCAAAACCAGCCCAAAAAAAGCCTCAAATTAAGCCTGTGAGTTAAGCCCGAGGTGACGGAGCTCATGGAGCTGGAGATTTAACCCTTTAACACCGCTCCTGTCTCACTCCTTTTTCTATTCTCCTTTTAACCAGCAGCTTGTGCCGCATCACCCCGGCGTCAATCGCAACGTGCGTCCCCACAACCCAGCGGCTCCTTCCGTCTGAGCTTCCACGTCTTCCCCCTCGTTTCCCTCTGTGCTTTTCGGCTCCAGCACCTGCTCGATCATCTGGCGCACTTTGCGCTGCTGGCTCTTCAGCATGTCGTCCAGGTGGTGGATCTTCTCCCGCAGCATCGCCACCTCCTTCTCCAGCTGTGCCGACCTGGGGACAAGAGGGGACAGAGCCCGTCGGCGCCGGAGCACCCACCCCGAGCAGCTTCAGCGGCCGCCGCGCACGCTCGGGATGTTTTGGCGAGACGAGGTTAAGGAGAAGCAGAGACAAAAGCTCTTCAAGCATGAGCCACAAAGACGAGCAACCACAGGAACAGCAGGACGAGTCAGCCCGCAAACCAGGCCTTCCAGAAACATCCCGTTGCCAATTACCCCCCGGAGCACCGGGATACCGGCTGGGCGGATGGAATGCGACATTCCGGGCGGCGGAGAAGAGGAGGGGGGGGTGGAGAATGGGCTCCGCGGGAGCTGCCCCCGAGCTCCCCGCATCTCGAAAGCCGCGGGAGGTGTTTGGGGGTGAGTCAGCTCCTGGGAGCCGGGCGCTGTTTTGCAAGCGGGAGCGCGAGCACGCCCGGCGCAGGAATGTGCAGTCATGCCCCAGCCAGCTGCCGGCCCGAGCCGGCGGCGTGGGCTTGCTCCGGCGTTGGCAGGCGAGCCGGAGGCCGAGCCTCACCGGTCTTGTTGGGCGAGCTTGTCGCCTTCCACGCTCCGCAGCCGCGCCAGCTCCGCTTCGCCCTCTTTCATCTTCAGCAGCAAACTCCTGTGCTCCTGCGGGGGAGCGAGAAGCCGAGTTACGCGCGGGGAGGTGGGGGGAACAAGCCGCAACAGACGCCGCTCGGCCCCGGCATCCCCGCTCCGTTTGCAGATATGTTGGATCTTTTGAGGTCTTTTCCAATCATCTAGTCTGGCGGTGCCTTTAGGGACAGACAGACAGACAGAGGAGCGGCGGAGCTGACGGACAGACCCACGGGCAAAGCAGCGGTTGGGCAGCTCCGCGCTCGCACCGCGCTGATTTATGACTTTATAAAGCAATAATAGAATCGGGGTGGATGTTGCATTGCCGCCCCCGTGAGCGGAACGGGGCGGCCGGACCGCGCGCGCCTCCCCGGACCTTTCGCACAGACCCACCAGATGTTCTAAACCTGAGTCTAAACAGCGGCTTTGCAGCCGTTTGCGGTTAAACCCGGTTGGAAGTCAAACCCTCCGTGAGCCCTGCCCTGCTTTCCCCATCGCCCCGCAGCGCCGGTACCTTCTCCATCCCCGCCAGCAGCCTCTGCAGCTCCTCCACCTGCAGCTCCTTCTCGGCCGCGCTCTGCTCCGCTCGCCGCAGCGCCGAGCCCGCGCGCTCCGCGTCCTCCTGGTACCGCGACACCGTCCGCTGCCAAACACCAACCCCGTGGGTCCTTCCACCCGGGGACATCCTGCGGTGGCTTCACCCCGACCCTCGCTCCCCAAAACCGCGAGAGGAACCGCGGCGGAGAGCTCCCGCTTCATAGGAGCCGGTGCCGAAACGGTGCCGAAACGCCGCGGCCGTGGCGGCTCCTTGAATGCGAGACGTGTGTGTTCTCAGCCCCAAAACCACGGAGCTGAGAGGGGACACGGGTGTCCCCGTGGGTGCGCGGGATAACCCCATTGGGAACATCTGGATCGACAACCACCAAATGTGCCCCCGCCAGCATCCTGCAGCTGGGGGATTTCGGACCCCAAAATGCCACCAAACCGCACACAAGGACAGATGTCCTGGGGGTACGTGCCAGCAGGTGAATGTCCCCACGCTGGAGGACGCGGTGCCGGCTCAAAGCCACTTCCCCCGGGGACACCATCCCTGGAACCCCCAGGGTTTGCCGGGACCAGTTTGGTCTGTGGGGCAGGATGTCACCAGGGATGTCACCGCTGCCACCAACACCGGGTGACGTGGTCCAGCCCAGCCCATCCGGGTTGGGAGCCGTCACCAGGACACGCACCCACGGGGACAATTAATCATTGCGGGTGCAGGATTGAAGGCGGTGGCTGTGCCAGCGTCACACAGCGGGCGAGGGGACCCGCGTGGTGGCTCCGGCTGGTCACTCACCCCCCAATGCACCCCATAGATGGAGCGGCCAAGCTCCCCACACCCTAAAGCCCGGGGAACTGGCTCCCATGGGGACACCCCACAAAACCCCGGGATGCGCACCAGCCTGGTAGAGATCGGGGGGACCCCTCGCAGCGCTTTTATAGGGTGTCATTTTGGAACTGGCAAAGGTTTGTGTCTTCAGACCCCTCTGGGTAACGCGGAGGAATTTTGGGGGTCTGGCTGGGTCCCACTGCTCCAAAATGGAAAACCCAATGATGTGAATGCCCCGTCCCGGCCGAGGACGCACCTCGAAGGCTTGTTGTTCCAAGCGATGGCGCCGCTCGGCCTCCTGCAGCTTGGCCAACAGCCTCTTCGCCGTTTGCCGCATCTTCTCCACGTCGTCCCCGGAGCACTCGTCCTCCTGCCGAGATGGGACCGAACCGGGCTGGTGACCCGGCGTGCCAACCGGCGCTCCCCGGCGTGCCAAAGCCAGCCGCTCTCACCGCCCACGCCGGTGGCGCCGCCAGCCCCGCCGGGGAGGCACACGGTTGCCTTTGGTGGCCCGCCAAGCCGGATGCCACCCCGAGCGCGCTTGGGCAACCTGAAACCCCAAGGTGGCAAGTGGGGCTGCGGCCACCCAGCCCGAAACCCCCGCCCGGGGCTGGGGAACAGGCGAGGGTTCCTGGGTTTAAAACATCACTTTTGGGGCTGGAATTCTGATCCGACACCGACGAAAAGACCCCGGTTTGCTGCCACACTGAACGCATCTCAAATTCCCTCCTGGGAGGGAGATCTTGGACTAAACTATGTCTTTCTAAGCTCTTCCTAAGCTATGTCCAAGCTATTTCCAAGCTATGTCCAAGCTATTTCCAAGCTATGCCTAAGCTATGCCTAAGCTATGCCTAAGCTATTTCCAAGCTATGCCTAAGCTATGCCCAAGCAATTTCCAAGCTATTTCCAAGCAATTTCCAAGCTCTTCCTAAGCTATGCCTAAGTTATTTCCAAGCTATTTCCAAGCTCTTCCTAAGCTATTTCCAAGCTCTTCCTAAGCTATTTCCAAGCTATGCCTAAGCTATGCCTAAGTTATTTCCAAGCCATTCCTAAGCTATTTCCAAGTCATTTCCAAGCCATTTCCAAGCTATGTCTAAGCTATTTCCAAGCCATTTCCAAGCTATTCCTAAGCTATTTCCAAGCCATTCCTAAGCTATTTCCAAGCCATTCCTAAGCTATTTCCAAGCTATTCCTAAGCTATTTCCAAGCCATTTCCAAGCCATTCCCAAGCTATTTCCAAGCCATTCCTAAGCTATTTCCAAGCCATTCCTAAGCTATTTCCAAGCTATTTCCAAGCTATGCCTAAGCTATTTCCAAGCTATTTCCAAGCCATTCCTAAGCTATTTCCAAGTCATTCCTAAGCTATTTCCAAGCTATTTCTAAGCTATGCCTAAGCTATTTCCAAGCTATGCCTAAGCTATTTCCAAGCTATTTCCAAGCCATTCCTAAGCTATTTCCAAGCCATTCCTAAGCTATTTCCAAGCTATGCCTAAGCTATTTCCAAGCTATTTCCAAGCCATTCCTAAGCTATTTCCAAGCTATTCCTAAGCTATGCCTAAGCTATTCCCAAGCTATTTCCAACCTATTCCTAAGCTATTCCTAAGCTATGCCTAAGCTATTCCCAAGCTATTTCCAAGCTATTCCTAAGCCATTCCTAAGCTATGCCTAAGCTATTTCCAAGCTATTTCCAAGCCATTCCTAAGCTATTCCTAAGCTATTTCCAAGCTATTTCCAAGCTATTCCTAAGCTATGCCTAAGCTATTTCCAAGCTATTTCCAAGCTCTTCCTAAGCTATTTCCAAGCCATTCCTAAGCTATTTCCAAGCTATGCCTAAGCTATTTCCAAGCTCTTCCTAAGCTATTTCCAAGCCATTCCTAAGCTATTTCCAAGCTATTTCCAAGCTATTCCTAAGCTATGCCTAAGCTATTCCCAAGCTATTTCCAACCTATTCCTAAGCTATTTCCAAGCTATTCCTAAGCTATTTCCAAGCTATTCCTAAGCTATTTCCAAGCCATTTCCAAGCCATTCCCAAGCTATTTCCAAGCTATTTCCAAGCTATGCCTAAGCTATTTCCAAGCTATGCCTAAGCTATTCCCAAGCTATTTCCAACCTATTCCTAAGCTATTCCTAAGCTATGCCTAAGCTATTTCCAACCTATTTCCAAGCCATTCCTAAGCTATTCCTAAGCTATTTCCAAGCTATTCCCAAGCCATTTCTAAGCTATTTCCAAGTCATTCCTAAGCTATTTCCAAGCCATTCCCAAGCTATTTCCAAGCCATTTCCAAGCCATTCCCAAGCTATTTCCAAGCCATTCCCAAGCTATTTCCAAGCTATTCCTAAGCTATGCCTAAGCTATTCCCAAGCTATTTCCAAGCCATTCCCAAGCTATTCCCAAGCTATTCCCAAGCCATTTCCAAGCCATTCCTAATCTATTTCCAAGCCATTTCCAAGCCATTTCCAAGCCATTCCTAAGCTATTTCCAAGCCATTTCCAAGCTATGCCTAAGCTATGCCTAAGCTATTTCCAAGCTATTTCCAAGCTGTTCCTAAGCTATTTCCAAGCCATGCCTAAGCTATGCCTAAGCTATGCCTAAGCTACTCCTAAGCTATTTCCAAGCTATTCCTAAGCTATTTCCAAGCTATGCCTAAGCTATTCCTAGGCTATTCCTAAGCTATTCCCAAGCTATTCCCAAGCTATTCCCAAGCTATTCCTTTCCACCCTCCACTTAGCTCCATACCTGCTCCTCCCAGGAGTCGGGGCACGACCAGCTCCCATTCTGCTTCTCCATCGCGACCTACGGACGCAGAGCACAGACAGACGGATGGACGCAGCCGGGGCGCCGCAACCGCACAGCAACATGCAAAAGCACATGCGAGGCTCCCGATACCAACGGCACCCGCGCGGTTAAGGCCCCTTCTACCGCTTTCCAAAGGAGCCGATGGCCCCCGGGAGCGCTCGCGTTACCTGTGCGTGCTGCTTATCTCCTTGTCTGCTCTCAAGTTTACTACTTAAGTCTTCCCGCAGCTTCTTCAAAGAACTTCTAGCCTGGCAAAGGCAAGGCGGCTTAGCTGGGGCTGCTCGGCCAACCCGGCGGAATTCAGCGCTAAAATCATCTGATTTAATAGCACAAAAAGCGCTGCCGATGATTTTTTGCGCCGTCCGGACTCGCTCGGATTAGTCACGTTCACCGGCTCTTACGGACGCTGCCGCGACCTGTTTCGGAGCTTCATTCCTGCCCGTGGATTTGAGACGCTCATAGCGAAGGGACAAAGGACACAACACGCGGCTCTTAGGCCAGCGATCAAGCCTATAAGCCAGGCACAGCGATCCGTGATCCAAATGATTGAGACGTCCCCAAGCACGGCGCACCGGTGCCGCCGCCGCGCCTTACTGGTTTGCCCTGTTCTCTGGTCCCGCTGTTCCCAGCGGGCCCCTGCGCGGTTAAGCCGGGCTTAAGTTGAGCCCGGCTTTTGCTAGACGGGCCCTTTGGAAACCCGTTTGCATCCGAGGCGCCGCGGGGAAGCTCAATGGGAAGAGCTGAAGGATCATGCGGGAAGGATCACGCGGAGAATAAAACGCTGCAGGTCGCGTGGGTCGGGGTAGCGACACCCCCGGGGCTGCAGCACCGACGGGCTGCTTGCTTTTGGGTGGAAAAACCTGCGTTTTGGGACAGCAGGATGATAGGGAAGCGCTGGAGGCCGCTCTACGCCTCGCTGGGTTGAAATCCCCATGCGAGCAAAGCCGAATAACAATTTAGTTCTATGTTTGCCGGCGCTTTCTCAGGCCAAGCCCATGCACGCCGGCGCTTCCCAACAGCTCCGCAGGAACCCCAGCGAAGGGTTAATCCTCCTCATCCAGTTTGCTCTGGGAGATGAGACATTCCAAAGCAACTGCCTTTTAACGAGAGAGGCTCCTCGGCGCGCCCAGCACAGCCGTGGGGGAAAAGCAGCGCGCAATTCCCTTCAAATTCAGTCCATATAGCAGAGCAATTAGTCAGGCGGAATTAATTGATGGCGCTCCATTAGGCTGCTGCCCTAGCCGGGCAAGTCAACAAACCGGAGGGTTCGGTTTGCACCGGGGCATCGAAACCGGCCCCGGGGGAAGCGCAGCAACCGGACCCCAAGCGCCATGTGCCACGTAGACCCCCCTCCGTCACCACTCCGCCGCCGTTAATTACCTCTTGGATGTAACGAACTTCGCTCTTCAGCTGGTTGACGTGCTCCTCGTGGTTCGCGCCGCCCTCGGCTCGCGCCTTGAGGTAAACCTGCCCGGGGGGACACGCGGCCGTGGGTCAGACCCACGGACACGCCGCGGGTTTCGCCATCACCACAGATGTTCCCCGGTGTTCCCAGAACCTCCTCCTGCGCATCCCGCAACTCCAGGTTGCGCCGCGTCAACCTCGCTACCGGTGAATCCCACCGTGACGGCGCCCACCCGAACGTCAACCAAACCCTTTTTGGCAGCCCTAATCACCACCAGCGAAGCCGCGGACGGTACCTTGATGATCTCCTCGTCGCCGTCGTTGGATTTGATGCACTCGGAGGCCAGGGAGTGCCCGTTGCTGGATCTGTTGGCCACCATGGCGAAGGCTTTGCCCACCGGCTGCGGAGACACCGAACCCGCCGAGACATGAGACCGGCCAAACCAGCACCGCGCGCTTCCACCGGGGAACCCGCGCCCAAGCATTTAACAGACCCGCGGGTGAGTTTTCCCATTCACGAAGCATCAAGCGACTGATCCTTTATCCATTCCCCCCTTCCTAAATCATCCCAGAATGTGCTTTTTCCACCTCAAACGGCCCCACGGGGACACCCACCTTCTGCTTCGCCTGCTCGCGCCGCTCGCCCGGGAGCTCATTGGGCAGCGTCAGCCGCAGAACCTTCACGCTCTCCTAAAATAAGACACAAATTTTAGGTTTATAACTCCCGAAAGCTCTTTTTTTAGCCCCAGCTGGGTCAGCAACGTCATAAAGTTGGAGCCGCAGCCCGCGCGGCGTTAAGCGAGATGCCTAAAGATGCGCAAAACACCCCAAAACTCCCCGACTGCGGCACCGTGTGCCCCACACAGACCTCGGTGTCACCTGCCGCTCATGGTCCCCACATGGACCTCGGTGTCACCCGGGCGGCCGCCACTCATCGTCCCCACGCAGACCTCAGTGTCACCCGGGTGGCCACTGCTCATGGTCCCCACGCAGACCTCGGTGTCACCCGCCGCTCATGGTCCCCACATGGACCTCGGTGTCACCAGGGCGGCCACCGCTCATGGACCCCACGCAGACCTCGGTGTCACCCGCCGCTCATGGTCCCCACACGGACCTCAGTGTCACCCGCTGCTCATGGTCCCCACACGGACCTCGGTGTCACCCGCTGCTCATGGTCCCCACATGGACCTCAGTGTCACCTGAGCAGCTGCCACTCATGGTCCCCATGCAGACCTTGGTGTCTCCTGCTGCTCATCGTCCCCATACAGACCTCGGTGTCACCAGGGCAGCCACTGCTCATGGTCCCCACACAGAACTCGGTGTCACCCGCCACTCATCGTCCCCACACAGAACTCGGTGTCACCCACTGCTCATGGTCCCCACGCAGACCTCGGTGTCACCCGGGCGGCCACCGCTCATCATCCCCTCACAGACCTCGGTGTCACCAGGGCAGTCACTGCTCATCGTCCCCACACGGACCTCGATGTCACCCGGGCGGCCACCGCTTATGGTCCCCACACAGACCTCAGTGTCACCCGCTGCTCATGGTTCCCACACAGACCTCAGTGTCACCCACCACTCATCATCCCCATGCAGACCTCGGTGTCACCTGCCACTCATCGTCCCCACATGGACCTCGGTGTCACCCGCCGCTCATGGTCCCCACACAGACTCCAATGTCACCCGCTGCTCATGGTCCCCACACAGACCTCAGTGTCACCTGGGCAGTTGCCACTCATGGTCCCCATGCAGACCTTGGTGTCACTCGCCATTCATCGTCCCCACACAGACCTCAGTGTCACCCGCCACTCATGGTCCCCACGCAGACCTAAGTGTCACCCGGGCAGTTGCCACTCATGGTCCCCACGCAGACCTCGGTGTCACCCACCGCTCATCTTCCCCCACATGGACCTTGGTGTCACCCGGGCGGCCACCGCTCATTGTCCCCACGCAGACCTCAGTGTCACCCGGGCAGCCACTGCTCATTGTCCCCACACAGACCTCGGTGTCACCCGCTGCTCATGGTTCCCACACAGACCTCAGTGTCACCCGCTGCTCATTGTCCCCACACAGACCTCAGTGTCACCCACCACTCATCATCCCCACGCAGACCTTGGTGTCACCCACCGCTCATCTTCCCCTACATGGACCTTGGTGTCACCCAGGCGGCCGTCGCTCATTGTCCCCACACAGACCTCAGTGTCACCCGGGCGGCCACCGCTCATGGTCCCCACACCGACCTCGGTGTCACCGGGGCAGCCGCCGCTCATTGTCCGCGCACACCGTGGTCGCTGCAGGGCAGTCACCCGCCCCTCGTCACACCCCGGCCACGTCAGCCTCCCGCTCTCCAACAGCGACGTCAAGGTGTTTCTGCCTTCACCCCGCGCCGCCCAAGTCTCGACACGCCGCCCGCTTGTTTCCAAAATACGGCGCGTACGCCGCTCGCGCCGGGACGGGGAGCCCTCCCACGATCCCAGCAGCGCGGCCCCTCGTTACGGCAATTAGCCGGGCGGAACTCGGCTCGGCGGCGTTGGAGCGGCTGCGTGGCTGCAGCTTCTGCTGCGGGAATGGTGGGAGCTGGAAACTTCGCTAAGAAAATAAGTGGCCGGAAGGCTCCACGGTGCAAGAGCTCCCGGCATCAACCACCGGCTTGTCGTGAAGGTGACGCGGAGATACCGGAGAAACCACCGGCAGCACCGCGGTCGCTTTGTTACACACACCCCGAGCTGGTGTTCCCAGCCCCACGCAGCTCATGGGACCCCCAAAAACCACCCTACTCCTGGTTAAACTCCCCCTCTCCAGCCAACACAAAGAGCAGCCGCTGCCTCCCCGACCGGCACCGGCGCTGCCAAACTCGGCTCCAACCAGGAAACCAGCCATGCAAATGCCGGCGGGGAAGGCTCCGCCGGCTCCATCCTCCTCCTCACCAGCACGCTGGGTTCTCTGCAGAAAACCAGCTTTTTGGGCACGGGAAACACTCATAAAGAGCCCGAGGCCGGGGTTAGAACCTGCTCTGCCATTTCCAGCCGCGGCGATGCGGGGGGCAGCGCGTTTTGGGCGCCGTCTGGTATTTTCTGGGGAAGCAAAGGGGTTTGGCGACGTGGCCGGTGCTGGGGAGAGGATGGGGAGCATTGTGCTATTTTTCCGCATGGAAAAACCCATCTCGTACCGAAAGTGCTGTGGTAACACCCCCACCGTGCACCCCAAGGGTCACCCGGCCCCATGCCGCCGGTTCAGGGACCCTTTGGGTCCAACCAGGAGGGAGGGAAAGGGAAACCCCAACCGCATCCCAGGTGGAGGCGGCACCAGCCCAGGACCCGACGCCGGCATTTTGCAACCGCGGGGAAGGCGCTCGGTCCGTCCGTCTGTCCCGACGGCTCAATAAGAACAGGCCTGACCTGACCCGGAGGGTATCGCGAAGGATCAGCAGCAAACAGCTCCGGTGTTTGGAATCGCCAGCGTTACAGAGGCGCTTATCACCGTAATAACCCATTAGCCAAACGAGCCTGGCTTTGCAATCACTCCTTATAAGGCTGGGATGAATTAGGACTCTCCTAAGGAGACTCAGAGCTGAGTCACCCGGCTGAGCTCGGGTTGGGGAGCCGGGCGAGCACCGGCGACCAAGCGCCGCCGCGGTGGTTCTGCCTTCACCGCCGCCTTTGGGGGATCCCTCCGGCCGCCGGAACTGGAGCAAAGAGCCGAATCGCCGTCGGTTTCGCCCCCTCGGTGGGGAAACGGGGTCGCGGCGCCGGGTTGGCTTTGGGGCGCTGCCAGCCCCACCCTGCGCTCGTCCCCATGGCGGTGGCCCGGCCGCTGACGGCGACAAGAAAACCCAACGATAATGTCGGGGAGAAGCGCCAGCGCCTGATGAAACCCGAGGGGGAAGCGCCAAAGCGGCCGCGCCGCTCCCGCCACCGCGGCGTCACCCCAAAAGTGACGTTTTTGGGGATGGTTCAACGACGGCGCGGGATGGGATTCCTGGGAGGTGCTGTAAGCACGATGGGTCCCCGACATTGGGGTGTCCCTGGGTGCGCTCTGCTGTCCCCAAACTCCGGCGGGGTCACCGAGCCCCAAGCGGGTTGAGATCCTAGCGATGAGCCCCCGGGGGCAAGAAGGGCTGCGGGGTCCCCAAGACCCCCGACAGTCCCCTGGGCTGCGGGACGGGACGGGGAGCGACATCGGGGGGCGATGCGGGGTGCCCGGGGGGCTCAGTCCCGCTCCCCGGACGCAAATCCCGGGACCCCCCGCTGGCACCGGAGGGGGAACAGGGGACCGGGGAGGGGTCGGGGCGGCCCGAAGGGAAGCGGGGGGTCGCGGGGGACCGGGGGGTCGCGTCTCACCGGGCTCTCGCCGTGGGGCCGCACGTCCAGCACCGCGCACCAACCGTTCCGCCCGTTCATGGCCCCGCCGCGACTGCCGGGACCCGCCGCCGCCGCCGCTTTTATACGGCCACGCCCAGGCCACGCCCACTCGGTGACCACGCCCATTGTGTGGCCACGCCCACCCGCTTTGACCACGCCCACAGCGCCCTTGGCGCGCCAAAGGCGGGGCCGGGAAGCGGGAGCCGTGCGGGGGGGGGCGAAAAACGTGCAAAAGCTGGGAAAAACGTGCAAAAACCGCGCAAAACCGTGCAAAATTTGGGAAAAGTCTGTAAAATCGGTGCAAAACGGTGTAAAGTCGTGCAAAAAGTGCAAAACCCATGCAAAAACGGTGTAATATGCGTGCCAACCGGTGCAAGCCCGTGCAAAACTGTGCAGAAAGGTGTGCCAAACCCATGCAAAAAAAGTGTGCCAAACTATGCAAACCCGTGCAAAAAAACCCATGTTAAACCTGTGCAAAACCATGGAAAACCCGTGCCAAAGTGTGCAAAAGCCATGCAAAACCTATGCAAGACTCGTGCAAAAAGTGTGCCAAACAACACCGGAGCTGTGCCAAAGTTGTGCTGCCAGGCCTGCCCCTCCTGTCCCCCAATACGCTGGGGTGTCCCCACCCCGAGCAGCGGGGTCACCGCGGCTGAGCCCGGTGGGTGCCGCAGCCCCTGTGCCGCGCCGGTGGCACCGACCGCCGCACACCGGTGTGATGAGCTCAACCGGCCTCAGGCGCTGGGAACACCCTGTGCCGGGGGGGGGTTTGGGATGGAAGATGCACCCCAGGGCCCCCCACCCCGTCACCATGGTACCCGCAGGGGAAACTGAGGCACAGCGGGGCCCCGGCAGCCTCGCCGGGCTGAGCAGCCGCTGGGGAAACTGAGGCACGGGGTGGGGACAGCGGTTGACCTCGGCTGCGACACGCGTGTCCGGGAGGAGCAGAACCGGTTGTGCCGGGCTGGTTTGGCCGCGGGGGGGACGCCGTGGGTGCCGGCACGGCCCTTGGCGCTGGTGACGCGGGGACAGCGCTGACCGCAGAGCGGATGAGTTTGTCACCGCTGTTGTCACCGTGTCCCTCCCCGCCGGTTCAACATCACCGGAGCACGGGAGGGGAAACTGAGGCAGCATGGCCAGGACTGGCCGGGTCCCCGGGCACCGTCCCAGCCCCGCTCGAGGCCACGGAGGGGAACGGCGGTAACCACCTGCCAATCACCGCAATGGCGCTAATTAGCAGCTGGCAAGGCTCCCATCCTCGTTAATTAGCGATAACGAAGATTTATCTCCAGGCCAGATCCAGCGGAGCGGGGAAGGAGCGCGGTGCCACGCACGACGAGCCGCGGGCGCCAAAACGCCGGGGTTTATTTCAAACAGCGCTCGAGGGGGACGGAGAGGGGGACACAAAACAACCCGGCCCTCTGGGACCCCCACTGGGGAGCTGGTGACTTGCGGGGGGACAGCGGCCATGGGGCGCAGCTCCCTCGGCGCAAACACCCCAAGACCCGTATAGAGACGAAGATGCCGGACAGAATGGGGGTGTCGGTGTTTTTCCGGCACCGTCCTTCACGCCGGTGCATCCAGGAGAGTTTCTGTCCGTCCGGGGGGGGTCAGCAGGAGCTGGTCTGCAGGGTGGGCTCGTTGAGCAGCGAGGCGATGGAGGACGGGCCGTAGGCGCTGTCGGACTCCTCGTCCGAGCTCAGCGGCTCGTCGCGCAGGGACGAATCGGCCGCCGAGCGGGTGGCTTTGCGCCTGGGGAGGGACGAGAGGGGTCACCCCGTGGTGCGGGGGACATGGTTGGGAACGCCACACTGCAGGGGGGGGGGGGGTCCCAACCAAGCCTCCTTCTCCAGCGCCGTGACGCGGTTCTGGAGCTGCTCGTTGAGCTCCTGCTGCTCCTCCAGCTCCCGCTGCGCCTTCTTCCGCGCCCCCTCCAGCCGCTCGATCTCCTCCTCCGCCTCGTCCACCTGCCGCTTCAGCGCCTTCACCCGCAGGCTCAGCTGCGGCGACACGCAATGAGTCCCGTGGGATGAGTGGTGAGCACCCCTAGTGTCCCCTGGGTGTCCCCATGTCCCCAACCTGGTCCTTCTGGTCGCTGACGTGCTGTCGCTCGTCCTCGATCTGGATGCTCAGCTCCTTCACCTTCCGCTCCAGCTTGCGGTTGGAGGACAGCAGGGTGCTCTTCTCCCTGCGGCAAACCATTGGGTTGGCCCCGGTGATGCCGAAGGCTCCGGGGGACGCAGGGGACATTGGGGACATGGGGGACGGCACCTCTCCTCCGCTTGCAGCCGCTCCTGCAGCTCCTGCACCCGCGCCTCCAGCTGCGGGACGTGGCCGCTGGGTCTCTGCAGCCCCTCGGCGCTGGCCAAGCGGCTCTTCAGCTCCTTGTTCTGCGGGGACGGGGACACCCAAAACCATCCCCGTCACCCCACGGGGCTCCCGGGGAGGAGGGGACACCCCAAAGCCGCCCCCGTCACCCCGCGGGGCTCCTGGCACCCAGCCGCGCTTATGTAAACCCAGGTGGTGAGTCAGGGCCCCGAAACCCATTTCTCAAGGAGCCGTAACGAGCCGGGTTATATAACGGCAATTAGGCGCTGGCACACCAGGCGAGACGGGAGACGGGGACGTGCCGGGGGCCATCGGGGTCGGGAGCCGTCGCGATGCTCGTCCCCAACTCAGCTCTTGAATTTCTGCTCTTGTTGGCCAAAAAACCCCCCATTTTGCCTCATTTTGCCGCGTCCCCTCACCTGCCGCTCCAGAGAGACCTTGTCGCACTCCAGGTCCTGGCGCCCGGATCGTTCCTGCAGCAGCTCCGCGCGCAGCTGGTCCAGCTGGGGACGGGGACACGGTGACATCGGGGACACGGTGACACCGGCACAGCGCTCGGCGACACCGAAACCCCCAGCGAGAGGAGTTTGGCTCCTTCCCAGGGGAATTCTGGCGGGCGGCCGGGGACCAGCGCTGCAGCTTTGGCTCCGCCGGAGCGTTTAAACTGGTCGGACTGGGACGGGGAACCCGGCGGCGGTGGCGGCTCTGCCGGCACCGCGGGCGAGAAGGGGGTTGATCTGCGGTGGGTCCTGGTGCCGCCCTGGGATCCCAGTAAATCCCAGTGCTACCAGGTACTGGGATCCCAGTAAATCCCAGTGCTACTGGGTCCCAGGATCCCAGTAAGTCCCAGTAAATCTCAGTGCTACCAGGTCCTGGGATCCCACTAAATTCCAGTGCCACCAGATCCTGGGATCCCAATAAATCCCAGTGCTACTCGGTCCCAGGATCCCAGTAAATCCCAGTAAATCCCAGTACTGTCAGGTCCTGTGATCCCAGTAAATTCCAGTGGTGTCCTAGGATCCCAGTAAATCCCAGTGCTACTAGGTCCTGGGATCCCAGTAAACCCCACTAAATCCCAGTGCTACTGGGTCCCAGTAAATCCCAGTGCCACCCTAGGATCCCAGTAAATCCCAGTGCTACTGGGTCCCAGTAAATCCCAGTGTCACCCTAGGACCCCAGTAAATCCCAGTGCAACTAGGTCCTAGGATCCCAGTAAATCCCAGTGCTACTGGGTCCCAGGATCCCAGTAAATCCCAGTGCCACCCTGGGATCCCAGTAAATCCCAGTGCTACTGGGTCTCAGAATCCCAGTAAATCCCAGTGCTACTGGGTCCTGGGATCCCACTAAATCCCAGTGCCACCCTGGGATCCCAGTAAATCCCAGTACTGCCAGGTCCTGGGATCCCAGTAAATCCCAGTAAATCTCAGTGCTACCAGGTCCTGGGATCCCAGTAAATCCCAGTAAATCTCAGTGCTACCAGGTCCCGGGATCCCAGTAAATCCCAGTGCTACCAGGTCTCAGGATCCCAGTAAATCCCAGTAAATCCCAGTGCTACCGGGTCCTGGGATTCCATCACACCCCAGTGAATCCCAATGCTACTGGGTCCTGGGATCCCAGCACACCCCAGTGAATCCCAGTGCTACTGGGTCCTGGGATCCCAGCACACCCCAGTGAATCCCAGTGCTACTGGGTCCTGGGATCCCAGCACACCCCAGTGAATCCCAGCACAGCCCAGTGAATCCCAGTGCTACAGGGTCCTGGGATCCCAGTAAATCCCAGTGAATCCCAGCACAGCCCAGTGAATCCCAGTGCTACCGGGTCCAGGGATCCCAGCACAGCCCAGTGAATCCCAGCACAGCCCAGTGAATCCCAGTACACCCCAGTGAATCCCAGCACACCCCAGTGAATCCCAGTGCTACCAGGTCCTGGGATCCCAGCACAGCCCAGTGAATCCCAACACACCCCAGTGAATCCCAGTACTACGGGGTCCAGGGATCCCAGTAAATCCCAGTAAATCCCAGTGCTACAGGGTCCTGAGATCCCAGCGCTACCGGGTCCTGGGATCCCAGCACAGCCCAGTGAATCCCAGTGCTACCAGGTCCTGGGATCCCAGTAAATCCCAGTGCTACCAGGTCCTGGGATCCCAGCACAGCCCAGTGAATCCCAGCACACCCCAGTGAATCCCAGTACAGCCCAGTGAATCCCAGCACACCCCAGTGAATCCCAGTGCTACTGGGTCCTGGGATCCCAGCACACCCCAGTGAATCCCAGCACACCCCAGTGAATCCCAGTACACCCCAGTGAATCCCAGCATAGCCCAGTGGATCCAGCGCCGGCAGCTCCGCCCGCGCAGGGCTCAGCCAGCGGCTCCAGCTTTGAAGGTAATTAGCAGGTGGGTTAATGGGGCGGGAGAGCCCGAGCCGCGGGTGATTTACACCCCGAGCTCCTGCACAAACACAAACCTCACCCTGCAACGCCGGGATTTCTTTTCTCCTTGTTTTGTTTCATTTCTCTTTTCTTTTTATCCCTTTTCTTTTGTCCGCTTGGTTGGTTCGTTTATTTTTAATGACTCATTAAGGCGGTTTGAACTCGGGTTGTACCGACTATGGGGGTCCTGGTGCTGTTTGCCCCGAGCTGGTGGGTTCTGCTGTTGCACCCTTGGGTTTGGGGGATACCCCCGGGTTTGGGGGACAGCCCTGGGTTTTGGGGACCCCCCTGAGCTCTGGGGACCCCTGCTGAGTTTTGGGGACCCCCCCCGTCCGTACCTGGTCCCTGCTGCGCGTCACCCGCTCCGTCAGCAGCTCCACCGTCGCCTTCTCCTCCTCCAGCTCCTCCTCCAGCCGCTTGGCCTTCTCCTGCACACACATGGGGGTCAGCGGAGCTGGGGGGACATGGGGGGACACGGGGGGCTGGGGACACCCCGGGGGTGATGATGGGATAGGATGGGATGGGACCCCCCCCTGTGCAGCCAGCACCCAAGGGACAGTGGGCAGAGAGGGGATGGGATGGGATGGGGTGGGATGGGGTGGGATGGGGTGGGATGGGGTGGGGTGGGACGCCCCCCGTGCACCCAGCACCCAAGGGACAGTGGGCAGAGATGGGATGGGATGGGGTGGGGTGGAATGGGGTGGGGTGGGATGGGGTGGGACACCCCCCGTGCAGCCAGCACCCAAGGGACAGTGGGTAGGGATGGGCAGGGATGGGCAAGGATGGGGTGGGGCGGGGTGGGGTGGGGTGGGATGGGGTGGGGTGGGGTGGGGCAGGGTGGGGTGGGGCGGGGTGGGGCGAGGCGGGGTGGGGCAGGGTGGGGCAGGGTGGGGCACCCAGCACCCAAGGGACAGTGGGCAGAGATGGGATGGGATGGGGTGGGGTGGGATCGGGTGGGACACCCCCCGTGCACCCAGCACCCAAGGGACAGTGGGCAGGGATGGGGTGGGGTGGGATGGGGTGGGGCAGGGTGGGGTGGGGCGGGGTGGGGCAGGGTGGGGCACCCAGCACCCAAGGGACAGTGGGCAGAGATGGGATGGGATGGGATGGGATGGGATGGGATGGGATGGGATGGGATGGGGTGGGGTGGGGTGGGGTGGGGTGGGGTGGGGTGGGGCGGGGTGGGGCGGGGTGGGGCCCCCACCCTGTGCACCCAGCACCCAAGGGACAGTGGGCAGAGATGGGACACGGGTGGGTGGGCTGGGTGTTAATGAAGCGAAATGAGAAGAGTAGAAATGGACATAGAAATAGAAATAGAAATAGAAATAGAAATAGAAATAGAAATAGAAATAGAAGTAGAAGTAGAAATAGAAGTAGAAATAGAAGTAGAAGTAGAAGTAGAAGTAGAAGTAGAAGTAGAAGTAGAAGTAGAAACAGGAAAAATAGAAACAATAATAGGAAAAGAAATAGGAAAAGATTGGGATTGGGGTGCAGGGGATTGGGGTGCAGGGGATTTGGGGTGCAGGGGATTTGGGGGTGCTGGTCGTTGGGGTGCAGGGGATTTGGGGTGCAGGCGGTTGGGGTGCAGGGAATTTGAGGCGCAGGCGGTTGGGGTGCAGGGGATTTGAGGCGCAGGCGGTTGGGGTGCAGGGGATTGGGGATGCGGGAGATTTGGGGTGCGGCGGATTTTGGGGTGCCGCCCCCACCTCCATCACCCTGGCGTGCCGCGAGCGCTCGTCCTGCCCGCGCTGCCGCTTCTCCAGCTCCTGCTCCAGCCCCTGCAGCCGCTGCAGCAGCAGCTCCTTGTCCAGCTGCGCGCTGTCCCGCTGCGCCTGCTGCTCCTGCAGCGCCTGCTTCAGCCGCGCCACCTGCACCGAAAGCGCGTCCCCGCGTCGCACCGCGTTCCCGCGTCACCCCCGCAGCGGGGACGTGGCGGGACCCACCTCGTCCTGCAGGCGCCCGGTGCCGAGCCGCGCGCTCTCCAGCTCGGCGCCGCGCTCCTGGGCTTGTTTCTGCGCCTCCGCCAGCTCCCTGCGCGACTTGTCGCGGAACTCGTCCAGCTGCGCCCGCAGCGCGGCCAGCGAGCGCTGCGACTCCTGCGACATCTGCTCCAGCTGCCGGAGAGCGGGCGGCTCAGGGGACGGATGGGGACGGCTCAGGGGACGGTTGGGGATGGCTCAGGGGACGGATGGAGACGGCTCAGGGGGTGGTTGGGGACAGCTCAGGGGATGGGGATGGCTCAGGGGATGGCTCAGGGGACAGGGACAGCTCAGGGGACAATTGATGAGAGCTCAGGACCCAGGAACAGCTCAGGGGACAGTTGGGGACAGCTCAGGGGACAACTGGGGACAGCTCACGGGACAACTGGGGATGGCTCAGGGGGTGGTTGGGGACAGCTCAGGACCCAGGGACAGCTCAGGGGACAGTTGGGGACAGCTCAGGAGTTGGGGGCAGCTCAGGGGACAACTGGTGACAGCTCAGGACCCGAGGACAGCTCAGGGAATAGTTGGGGACGGCTCAGGGGCTGGGGACAGCTCAGGGGACAGTTGGGGACAGCTCAGGGGACAACTGGGGACAGCTCAGGACCCAGGGACAGCTCAGGGGACAGCTTGGGACAGCTCAGGAGCTGGGAATGGCTCAGGGAACAATTGGGGATAGCTCAGGGGACAGGGACAGCTCAGGGGACAATTGGTGACAGCTCAGGGGACAGTTTGGGACAGCTCAGGGGCTGGGGATGGCTCAGGGGACAACTGGGGACAGTTCAGGACCCAGGGACAGCTCAGGAGTTGGGGACAGCTCATGGGACAACTGGTGACAGCTCAGGGGACAACTGGGGACAGCTCAGGGGTTGGGGACAGCTCAGGACCCAGGGACACCTGGTGACCACCTGGTGGCCCCAAGTGGGGACAAGATGCCCATAGGGGGGACATTTCTGCCCCACGGGCTCGGGAGTGTCACTGGGAGAGTAGCAGCCCCGCCTGCCCGAGCAGGGACAGGGAACACCCTTGTGACACCAGGGGACCGATCCCTGGGGACAGTGTGGCTTTATAGAGCCTCTGGGGACATCGGGGAGCGATCGGGTGTCCTCCAAACCTCTTTATTGAGCTTCTGGGTGGTGCGGTCGAGCAGCCGCTTCTGCTCCTCCAGCTCGTCCCGGCTGCGCTGCAGCTGCTCCTTGTGCCGCCGCTCGTCCTGCACCGCGGCGCTGAGCTCCCGCTGCTCCTGCGCCAGCCGCGCCAGCGCCCGCTCCGCCTCCTCCCGCTGCCGCCGCGCCGCGCACAGCTCCTGCTCCCGCTGCCCGGCCTCCCCCAGCGACTCCTCCAGCTGCCGCCGCTCGGCCTGCGGGGACAACGGGTGACAGGAGGGGACGAAGCTGCTCACACAGAACCCCAGAGTGTCAGGGGTGAAGGGTTGAAAGCCCATCCAGTGCAACCCCCCCGGAGCAGGAACAGCTTTAAGATCAAGTCCAGCTGTTCCCCACTGCTGGCACTGCCTCGTGTCCCTGAGAACCTCATGTCCGTCTGTCCAGCCCTCCAGGGATGGCGACTCCAGCACTGCCCTGGGCAGCCTGTTCAATGCCCCACAGCCCTTTGGGGAAGAATCATCCCCAAGATCCCATCTCCAATCTCTATTTGTGATGCTGAGGGTGGGGAGACTCTGGCCCAGGTTGCCCAGGGAGGTGGTTGATGCCCCATCCCTGAGAACACCCAAGGTCGGGTTGGATGTGGCTCTGAGCAACCTGGTCTGGTTGGATGTCCCTGGTCTGGTTGGATGTCCCTGGTCTGGTTGGATGTCCCTGATCTGCTGGAGATGTCCCTGCCCATGATTAGATGGTCTTTGAAGCTCCCTCCCAACCCAAACCCTTCCATGATCATAGAGTCACCATTTTGGTTGGACAAGACCCTCCAGATCATGGAGTCCAACCATAACCCACCCTGTCCCTGCCCCATGTCCTGAGAACCTCATGTCCGTCTGTCCAGCCCTCCAGGGATGGCGACTCCAGCACTGCCCTGGGCAGCCTGTTCCAATGCCCCACAGCCCTTTGGGGAAGAATCATCCCCAAGATCCCATCTCCAATCTCTATTTGTGATGCTGAGGGTGGGAAGACCCTGGCCCAGGTTGCCCAGGTTGATGAGGTGACACAGGAAGGTGTCCAGGCGGGTTGGAATGTCTGCAGAGAAGGAGACTCCACACCCTCCCTGGGCAGCCTGGGCCAGGCTCTGCCACCCTCACCCCAACAAGTTGCTTCTCATCTGCCAGCGGAACCTCCTGTGTTGCAGTTTGCACCCATTGCCCCTTGTCCTGTCCCTGGTTGTCACCAGCAGAGCCTGGCTCCATCCTCCTGACACTGCCCCTTGCCATCTTGAGCCCCAGCAATGAGTCCCCCCTCAGGCTCTTGTCCAGCTCCAGAGCCCCAGCTCCCTCACCCTTTCCTCATTCCTCCTCATCACCCGAGGAGCAGCTCGGCAGCACCCGCATTCACCTCCAGCTTGGCGACTCTGTCCTTGAGCCGCGCCTGGGAGCCCTCCCAGCTCTCTCCCAAGCGCTCGTAGTCCTTCAGCTGCTCCTCCAGCCCCTGGATCTTCCTCCTCAGGTCGTCGTTCTGCTCCTGCAGCTCCCGCCGCCCGCTCTCGGCCGCCCCCCCGCGCCTGCTCCGCCGCCGCCCGCTCGCTCTCCAGCGCCGCCTTCGCCTGCCACGCAACCACGGGATGAGCCGCGGGGACAACTGGGCTCGGACCCGACTCCCCCCCGGTCCCGCGCCCACCTCGGTGGCCTCGTCCCGCTCCTCCCGCAGCCGCTGCAGGTCCCGGCGCAGCCGCTCCAGCTCCTCGCTGTGTCCGGACGCTTCATCCCTCAGCGCCGCCAGCTCCTGCTCGCGCTGCCGCAGCTGCTCGTCGCGGCTCTGCCGCTGCTCCGCCAGCTCCCGCTGCTGCTCCCGCGCCTCCCGCAGCTCCTGTGACACGGGGGGTCGGCGTTTTTGGGGACCGTCGGTGCCACCGCGGTTGCCTCCGCGCTCGCCTCGCCCACCTTGCGCAGCGCGTCCAGCTCGCCGGGGTCTCCCGCGCTGCCCCGCGCCCGCTCCGTCTCCTGGCGAGCGGCCGCCAAGCGCTCGCGCAGCTCCCGCAGCTCGTCCTCCAGCTCCTCGCGCTCCAGCTTCACCTGCAGCAGCCTGCGGAGCGGCACGATGGGGACACCGAGCCCGGGAGCCCCGCGTGCCCAGGGAGGAGAATCAATGGATCGTTTTGGTTGGGAAAGCGCCTCAAGATCATCGAGTCCGACCATAAACCAACTCTAGGGGTGCCCCATGTCCCGAGAACCTCATCCCCAAGATCCCATCTCCAAACTCCATTTTTGATGCTGAGGGTGGGAAAACCAGGTTGCCCAGAGAGGTGGTGGATGAACCATCCCTGAGAACACACCAGGTATGGCTGGACACGGTTCTGAGCAACCTGGTCTGGTTGGGGATGTCCCTGATCTGGTTGGATGTCCCTGGACTTTTGGAGATGTCCCTGGTCTGGTTGGATGTCCCTGGTCTGGTTGGGATGTCCCTGGTCTGGTTGGATGTCCCTGGTCTGGTTGGAGATGTCCCTGGTCTGGTTGGATGTCCATGACCTGTTGGAGATGTCCCTGCCCATGACCAGATGGTCTTTGAAGGTCCCCCCAACCCAAACCCTTCCATGATCACAGAATCACCCTTTTGGTTGGACAAGACCCTCCAGATCATGGAGTCCAGCCATAACCCACCCCTGTCCCTGCCCCATGTCCTGAGAACCTCATGTCCGTCTGTCCAGCCCTCCAGGGATGGCGACTCCACCACTTCACCTGTTCCAACACCCAACAACCCTTTTGGGAAGAAATTCTCCCAAATTTCCAACCTCAACCTCCCCTGGCGCAACTTGAGCTCCCTCAGCCGCTCCCATCCCAGCAATTGACCCGTTTTAACGAGCTCTGCACTAACGATGCTCACAGGGGGCTGGACCCCCAAAGCCCAGCCCGGCACCCACTCCTGCTTGGCGGCGCGGAGCTCGTCCTTGTTCTTCTGGAACAGGTCTCGCCAGTGCCCCGTCTCCTCCGCGCTCTCCTCCAGCTCCCGCTGCAGGTTCCGCAGCACCGCGCTGATCCGCTGCCGCTCCGACTCCAGGCTGGCCTGGTCCTGGGGACAGGACTCGGAGTCACCAAACCGAGGGATCACGGAGCCTCGGAGTCACCAAAATGAGGATCACGGAGCCTCAGAGTCACCAAACTGAGGGATCATGGAACCTCAGTCACCAAACCATGGGATGACGGAACCTCGGAGTCACCAAACCGAGGATCATGGAGCCTCGGAGTCACCAAACCATGGGATCATGGAACCTCAAAGTCACCAAATCGAGGATCACAGAACCCCAGAGTCACCAAACTGAGGATCACGGAACCTTGGAGTCACCAAACCGAGGATCACGGAACCTCGGAGTCACCAAACCGAGGATCATGGAACCCCAGAGCCACCAAACCGAGGGATCATGAAACCTCAGAGTCACCAAACCGAGGATCACGGAACCTCAGAGTCACCAAACCAACGTCACCTGCACACAGTCCCCACACCTCCGTGATGTCCCCACACCTGCGAGATGTCCCTGTGTCCCCACACCTGTGAGATGTCCCAATATATCCCCATGTCCCCAAACCTGCAAGATGTCCCTGTGTCCTCACACCTGCGAGATGTCCCCACACCTGCAAGATGTCCCCATGTCCCCACACCTGTGGGATGTCCCCGTGTCCCCAGATGTGCTCGATGTCCCCACACCTCAGAGATGTCCCCACACCTGTGGGATGTCCCCATGTCCCCACACCTGTGAGATGTCCCCACACCTGCGGGATGTCCCCGTGTCCCCACACCTGTGTGACGTCCCCACACCTGTGGGATGTCCCCGTGTCCCCACACCTGCACGATGTCCCCACACCTGTGAGATGTCCCCATGTCCCCACACCTGTGGGATGTCCCCACACCTGTGAGATGTCCCCATGTCCCCACACCTGTGGGATGTCCCTGTGTCCCCAGATGTGCGTGACGTCCCCACACCTCTGAGATGTCCCCACACCTGTGGGATGTCCCCGTGTCCCCAGATGTCCCCGTGTCCCCACACCTGCGCGATGTCCCCACACCTGCGCGATGTGCCCATGTCCCCACACCTGCAAGATGTCCCCGTGTCCCCAGATGTGCTCGATGTCCCCATACCTCAGAGATGTCCCTATGTCCCCACACCTGCGTGACGTCCCCACACCTGTGGGATGCCCCCATGTCCCCACACCTGTGAGAGGTCCCCACACCTGTGGGATGTCCCCACACCCGCGTGACGTCCCCATGTCCCCACACCTGCGTGATGTCCTCCATGCTGCGCCGCAGCGTCTCCACGTCGCTCTGGCACTGCTGCCGCACGCGGTCCAGCTCGCGGTCGTGCGCGGCCACCTCCTCCTTGAGCGCGCCCTTCAGCGCCGTCAGCTCGCGCTCCCGCAGCCGCAGCTGCTCCTCCAGCCGCAGCCGCCGGCCCCGCAGCTCCTCCAGCTCCTCCCGCGCCGCCGCCAGCTCCTGCGACACGGGGACACGGCGCTGGTGGCGGCGGCGGCGCAGGGGGACGCTCGTGTGGCCGTCGCCGTTACCTTGTGCGCGGCGGCGCCGTCCGGGGCAGCGCCGGGGTCCTGGCGCAGGCGGTCGAGCTCTTGCTGCGTCTCCGTAAGTTGGTCCTGGTGCTGGCGCAGCCGCGTCTCCAACTGGTCCTTGGATGCTGTCACCGTGCTCAGCCTGGCCGGGGACGTGGGGACATTCAGGGGCATGTGGGGACATTCAGGGGGATGCGCTGGCCACAGGGACGCCAGTGACATCCACCCTGATGGGGACAGCGAGGACAATCGCCACCCGCCCTGCGCTCCTTGAGCATCCCCACATCATGGAGCCAGTTCTGGGGACAGACGGACATCCCCAGCACTGCTGCAGGGACAGACTGATGTCCCCATCCCCATTGTAGGGACGGACAGACATCACCATCCCCATCATGAAGACAGACAGATGTCCCCAGCCCTGTCATGGGGACAGACTGATGTCCCCATCCCCATTGTAGGGACAGACAGATGTCCCCAGCCCTGTTGTGGGGACAGACAGATGTCCCCAGCCCCATCATGAAGATAGACAGAAGTCCCCAGCCCTGTCATGGGGACAGACAGGTGTCCCCAGCCCCATCATGAAGACAGACAGACATCCCCAGCCCCATCACAAAGACAGACAGACATCCCCAGCCCTGTTGTGGGGACAGACAGATGTCCCCAGCTCCATTGTAGGGACAGACAGACGTCCCCATCCCCATTGTAGGGACAGACAGACGTCCCCATCCCCATTGTAGGGACAGACAGACATCCCCAGCCCCATCACAAAGACAGACAGACGTCCCCAGCCCCATCACAAAGACAGACATCCCCAGCCCCATCATGAAGACACACAGATGTCCCCAGCCCCATCGCAAGGACAGACAGACGTCCCCAGCCCCATTGCAAAGACAGACAGATGTCCCCAGCCCCATCACAAGGACAGACAGACATCCCCAGCCCCATCACAAAGACAGACAGACATCCCCAGACCCATCGCAAGGACAGACAGACATCCCCAGCCCTGTTGTGGGGACAGACAGATGTCCCCAGCCCCATCGCAAGGACAGACAGAAGTCCCCAGCCCCACGGCAAGGACAGACGGACGCCCCAGCCCCGGCGCGGCTCTCACTCCTGCATCCTGCTCTGCAGCTCCTGGGACGTGGCCTCCAGGGCCGCCCGCAGCCGCCGGTTCTCGCCCTCGGCCGCTCGCAGCTCCGCCGGCTCCCGCGCCAGCTCCAGCTCCTGCCGGAGCTGCGGGCGAGGGGACACGGTCACGTCCCCTCCCGCGCAACCGCGGCCCCGTCCCCTCCCCAGCGGCCCTGAAACACCTTGGGGAGGACATTGGGTCTCTTCTCGGTGACCCACAGTGTGTCCCCCTCCCCGGGATGTCACTTGCCACCCCATGTCCCTCCCAGTGTCCCCAACCTCCTGCCCAGTGTCACCTTGGTCTCCTTGTCCAGCTTCTCCTGCAGCTCCTCCACCCGCCTGGCCAGGTTCCTGTGCTGGGGCTGGGGACACGTCGTGGCCTTGGGGGGCACCTGGGGACACCCCTGGGCTCACTCGGGGGGTTTGGAGCCACCGTTGGGTCCCCGGTCACCCGGCCGGAGCCCCCGGGGGGGTGAGGGACCAGTGACCCCCAACTCACCCCCAGCTCCTGCAGCTTCTCCAGCAGCCGCAGAGTTTTCCTCTTCAGGGACATTTCGCTCTCGTTGCTCCTGTGGCAGCAGGAGGAGGTTGGGGACACGGGGAGGAGGTTTGGGACATGGGGAGGAGGTTGGGGACACGGCGGGGAGGTTGGGGACAAAGGGGAGGAGGTTGGGGACAAAGGGAGGAGGTTGGGGACACGGGGGAGGAGGTTGGGGACAGGGGGGAGGAGGTTGGGGACAAGGGGAGGAGGTTGGGGACACGGGGAGGAGGTTTGGGACATGGGGAGGAGGTTGGGGACACGGCGGGGAGGTTGGGGACAAAGGGGAGGAGGTTGGGGACAAAGGGAGGAGGTTGGGGACAAAGGGAGGAGGTTGGGGACACGGGGGAGGAGGTTGGGGACAGGGGGAGGAGGTTGGGGACAGGGGGAGGAGGTTGGGGACACGGGGAGGAGGTTGGGGACAGGGGGAGGAGGTTGGGGACAAGGGGAGAAGGTTGGGGACCCAAGGGGGAGGTTGGGGACAAGGGGGAGGAGGTTGGGGACAGGGGGAGGAGGTTGGGGACAAGGGGGAGGAGGTTGGGAGGAGGTTGGGGACACGGGGAGGATGCGGGGGAGCCAGGGGGGAGGTTGGGGACACAGGGAGGTGGTTGTAGGGACAGGACTACGGGCACCCCAAGGGCTTTTCCACTCGCTCCCCCCAAATCCTGGCCCATCTCCACTCCCAAGCTGCCCCACAGCCCTCGGTCACTTTGGGAACAGGGCCGGGGGGTCTTTAGGGGGGTTTAGGCATTTTGGGGACATTTAGGGGGCTTTAGGGGGTTTGAGGGGCTCACCCCTCTCTCAGGATGCCGTAGATGAGCTCCTTGGGGTCCTCGGTGCCGCTGGGCTGGGTGACCTCCCGCTGGTCCCGCAGCAGGTCCGGGGTGGATTTGAGCTGCCGCGGGGACCAACACCAGCTCAGGTCCCACGGGGACCCCAGCGTCCCCGCCCAAATTAAGGAGCCGCGACCTCCGCGAACTCCGATACCTGCAGCCGCTCGGCCGGCGGCTCCTCCGCTCCCCGGGCGCCGCGCTGGCTCCGTGTCCCCGTGTCCTCGGGGGACCCCGCGGGGCGGACGCTGCCGGCGCGGCGCTGGGTCCCGCTCAGCCCCGCGGTGTCCGGCGCATCGCGGCGCTGACCGCGGCCGTCCAGGCTCTGCGAGCGCTTCCTGTGCTCGGGGGGGACGCGGCCCCTGCGCGCCATGCGCCCCCGCGCCGGCCCCGGCCCGTCGAACTTGCTGATGAGCGAATCCACCGAGCCCAGCGGTTCGGTGACCACGTCGCCACCGCCCGCGTCCGGTGACGGCACCGCGGCCCTCGAGGCTTCGCCGCGCTCCGGCGCGATGTTGGCCAAGCTGCTGCTCTTCCCCATGGTTGCGACGCGGTTGTGCCGGGTGGCGTGGGGAGCGCCGGTGGCCACGGGCTCCTCGATGGTGGCCCTGAGCAGGTCGCCGTGGGACTGTGACCTGCGCAGGTCCCCGGGGGTCCCCTCGTCATCGTCGGAGCTGCGGGGGTTCTCCGGTAGGTCCAAATCAGAGGCGGGGGGCCGAGGGCCGGCGGGGGGGCCGGCGAAGGAGCCGTCGCTCTTGATCTGCACCCCAAAGGAGTCGCCGCCCTTGTCGCCGCTGTTGAGGACGACGAAGGGCTGGCCGGCGATGCCCTGGACGCGCACGGCCACGCCGTACGTGCCGGCTTTGCCGCGGGGCCGGGGGGGTCTGCGCGGCTCCTGCAGGTCCGTGATGAAGCGGATCTGGACGCCGTGGTCCAGTGGGCTCTGCTGCTCCATCCCGGCGCTCGGCACCGCGGTCCTGGGGGGACAGATGGGCACAGTCACCCTGCGAGCAGGGACGGGGAGCCAGGGGACACCGGTGTCACCGCTGCAGCGTCACCAGGATGGGGATACGGCACCAGCATCGCCTGCTGCTCTGGGAGGGGACAGGGAGAGATGAACCCCCCCCAATCTGCTGCAGCATCACAACCGGACCCTGGGGACATGGAGGGGACACAGAGGGGACGCTGGGACCTTGGTTGAACGCGGCAGCCCGGGCGTCCCCCGGCATCGCCCCGGCCCTCGTGTCCCCGCGTCCCGTGGGGAGGGGACAGATGAGCAGTGACATATTGGGAGCAGCGTGATGTCACCTCCCACTCGATCCCGGCGGCAGCCCCGGTGACACCGGCCGGAGCGGGGGACACGGTGCGGGGGGAGCTCCCCGTGGGGACCATGGGGGTTAAGGGATGGAAAAGCCCCAAGTCAGGCCGGTGGGACCATGTTTTCACCCCCCAGCACCGTTTTGTCACCACACACGCCGGGAGCACCTGCAGCTCCTTTCTGCGCTGTAAATAAACTGGGCGCCTGGAGCTCAGCGGGGATGCAGGTGAAGATGCTCAGGGGGATGCAGGTGAAGATACCTGGGGGGATGCAGGTGGAGGGAAGATGCTCAAGGGGATGCAGGTGGAGGGGAGGATGCTCAGCAGGGATGCAGGTGGAGGATGCTCAGCAGGAGATGCAGGTGCAGGGAAGATGCTCAGTGGGGATGCAGGTGCAGGGGAGGATGCTCAGTGGGGATGCAGGTGAAGATGCTCAGGGGGATGCAGGTGGAGGGAAGGATGCCCAGAATGGATGCAGGTGGAAAGGAGGATGCTCAGCAGGGATGCAGGTGCAGGGAAGATGCTCAGCGGGGATGCAGGTGGAGGGGAGGATGCTCAGCAGGGATGCAGGTGAAGATGCTCAGGGGGATGCAGGTGGAGGGGAGGATGCCCAGAATGGATGCAGGTGGAGGGGAGGATGCTCAGCAGGGATGCAGATGGAGCAGGGGATGCCCAGCAGGGATGGAGGGGAGGATGCTCAGCAGGGATGCAGCTGAAGATGCAGGGAGGATGCAGGTACAGGGAAGACGCTCAGAAGGGATGCAGGTGGAGGGAAGATGCTCAGCAGGGATGCAGGTGAAGATGCTCAGAATGGATGCAGGTGAAGATACCCGGGGGGATACAGGTGGAGGGGAGGATGCTCAGCAGTGATGCAGGTGGAGGATGCTCAGCGGGAGATGCAGGTGCAGGGAAGATGCTCAGGGGGGATGCAGGTGGAGGGGAGGATGCGCAGCAGGGATGCAGGTGAAGATGCTCAGAATGGATGCAGGTGAAGATACCCGGGGGGATACAGGTGGAGGGGAGGATGCTCAGCAGTGATGCAGGTGGAGGATGCTCAGCGGGAGATGCAGGTGCAGGGAAGATGCTCAGGGGGGATGCAGGTGGAGGGGAGGATGCCCAGAATGGATGCAGGTGGAAAGGAGGATGCTCAGCAGGGATGCAGGTGGAGGATGCTCAGCGGGAGATTCAGGTGGAGGGGAGGATGCTCAGCAGGGATGCAGGTGAAGATGCTCAGGGGGATGCAGGTGAAGGGGAGGATGCTCAGCAGGGATGCAGGTGAAGATGCTCAGGGGGATGCAGGTGAAGGGGAGGATGCGCAGCAGGGATGCAGGTGAAGATGCAGGAGGGATGCAGGTACAGGGAAGATACTCAGGAGGAATGCAGGTGGAGGGGAGGATGCTCAGCGGGGATGGGATGGAGGGGAGGATGCTCAGGGGGATGCAAGTGGAGGGGAGGATGTTCAGCGGGGAGGCAGCTGAAGATGCAGGGGGGATGCAGGTACAGGGAAGACACTCAGAAGGGATGCAGGTGGAGGGAAGATGCTCAGAATGGATGCAGGTGGAGGGAAGATGCTCAGCAGGGATGCAGGTGAAGATGCTCAGAATGGATGCAGGTGGAGGGGAGGATGCTCAGCAGGGATGCAGGTGGAGATGCTCAGTGGTGATGCAGGTGGAGGGAAGATGCTCAGCAGGGATGCAGGTGAAGATGCTCAGAATGGATGCAGGTGGAGGGGAGGATGCTCAGCAGGGATGCAGGTGGAGATGCTCAGCAGGGATGCAGGTGAAGATGCCAAGAACGGATGCAGATGGAGCAGGGGACGCCCGGCACGGATACAGATGGAGCGGCGGGTGCAGGAGCTGCCGCAGGACCCGGCTTTCTGCCGGCGGTGCTGGAGCAGCCGCGGGTGCCGGGCAGTGCCAGGAAGGACTTGCTGTTCGCTCCCCAGCCCTGCCAGCTCCTGTCAGCGCCATCTGCTCCTGTCCCCGCTCACAACGCAGCAGCGGCAGCTCCTGTGGCGACTCCGGTGTCACCCGGGTCCCATCATCCCTGCCTGGACGCCACGGTGACGGCAGCGCCGCAGCGACCGGGTTTATTCATGAACAAGAGCGGAGGATGGAAGAAGAGCCCCCGGCTCCTGAGCTCGTTATCCCTGCACCGGGTCCCGCTAACGAGATCAGTGACGGACACCGGTTTATCAACACACCCTGGAGCAAATCCCATTAGTCCTGTCCCGCGGGGACCGCAGTGTCACCTTGGGGACCGCAATGTCCCCTCAGCCCGCAGAGATGGACACAATCCAAGGAGGGGGAACCAGCCGGGGCAGCGAAGTTCAGGATGTTCCAGCAAATGGGAAGGGGACGTCTTTGGGTGGGTGGCGAGGGGCAAAGCGGCTAAAATTGGGGAGAAACCCGCGGGTTCTTGGGCATGGCAGGAGGGACCGCGGCCGGTGGCCACGCAGCTCCGGCGATGGCGAGCGGCCAACTCCGCACCGGCCGCACAATGAGCCCTTTGTGCCCGGGACGTTCACCCAGAAAAGCTGTTTTGCAACGTGCAGGCGCCGCTGGAAAAGGCTCCGAGTGCCGCGGGTCGCCCCGGTTCCCCCGCAGCACCCGGGACGCCGGGGGGCACCGGTGATGGCCGCGGGGTCCGGCTGATCCCGCCTTGGCAAGGTCAGATGGATCATTCACCGCTGGCGGTGATGCCGGAGCCGGTTTCCCTCTACTTATGTGCGAACCGAGCGGGTCGTGCAACTGCAGTCATGGAGAATAAAGGGCATCATATCACCCCAAAATGTCACCGACTCGGCGTGTTTCCCCGTCACCTGTATTTTGGCGCGTTCCCGGCTCGGCTACGCCCTGTTTGCCGCAGCGCCGGTTTCGCTCGTGCCAAAGTCCGGGGTTGGTTTGCGGTGCCCTGCCCGGCACCGGCTGTTCCGGCTCCACCGCAAACCCCAGGAGCGCTCGGCCGGGTCGGAGGAACCCGAAACCGCGACACCTGCGTCACGCGGCCGCCGGTGACGCCGTGACACCGCGCCAGGCTGGAGGAGGTGAGGTGTTGGTGGGGACAAGGGTCACCCCGCAGGTGACGTCCCCCCCGGGGCTGCGACAAGAAGCTGATAAGAACCAAATTCCAAATTCCTTGGCGGGCAGCGCCCTGGGGTTAATCATCAACCACCATACTGGAAAATCCCGTTTCTGCCCAACACGGGGTCACCAAACCGGCACCAAACCACAATCTCCACCGCGGCCGCACCGCAGGGTGTTTCCCGCGGCGCCGATTGGGTCCGTTTAGTGGTTTCCAAGCAAATCGTGCTGTGAAACTGGAGTTATTTTGATGGGTGTTTCCCCTGGTGGATCCGCACAAACCAATGGGTGATGGGGATGCTCTGGTTTCACCCCAAAACGGGTGTGACCCCAGGGGGATGGGGACCCGCACGCTGGGGACATGGGGACACAGACGAGCCTGGAGGCAGCGGGTGGGTTGGGGGGTGACGGGGACAAAACCTGAGCCCCAGATTCTCTGTTCTGGTCCCCTATGGAAGGGACAGTCCCCAGAGGGGATGTAAAGCAGCTCCTATAGGGGATAGTAGATCCCCTGTGGAACAGCAACAATCCAGGTCCCCCACTCAGGGAGCAGCTTGGGGGGTCCCTATAGGATCTGCTATAGGGTAAGCAACACTTAGGGGACTGCTATAGGTTGAGCACACACCAAGGACAAGGGTCCCCATAGAGCCACCCCCTATAGCATCTTCTATAGGCTCAGCCTCCAAAGGAAAGCCCCTATGGCCCAGCCGCTATATGTTCCACAACAGGACAGGGCACACCCCGGGAAGGACACCACCTATGGCCCAGCCCATATAGGCGCTGCCATAGGACAGGACACGTGCCAAAGCCAACAGCCCCTATAGGTGCTGCCAGAGGGAACAGCACGCTCCAGGAAGGGCAATACCTACACACCCGTCCCCTATGGGCGCTGCCAAAGGGCAGGGCACCCCTATAGCCCCGGCCCTATAGGCTTTGCCATAGAGTAGCACACACTCTTGGAACAGCAGCCCCTATGGCTCCAGCCCCTATAGGCTTTGCCATAGGGTAGTGCACACTCTCGGAACAGCAGCCCCTATGGCTCCAGCCCCTATAGGCTTTGCCATAGGCTAGCGCACACTCTCGGAACAGCAGCCCCTATAGCCCCAGCCCCTATAGGCTTTGCCATAGGGTAGCGCACACTCTCGGAACAGCAGCCCCTATGGCCCCAGCCCCTATAGGCTTTGCCATAGGGTAGCGCACACTCTCGGAACAGCAGCCCCTATGGCTCCAGCCCCTATAGGCTTTGCCATAGGGTAGCGCACACTCCCGGAACAGCAGCCCCTATGGCCTCAGCCCCTATAGGCTTTGCCATAGGGTAGCGCACACTCTCGGAACAGCAGCCCCTATGGCTCCAGCCCCTATAGGCTTTGCCATAGGGTAGCGCACACTCCCAGAACAGCAGCCCCTATGGCCTCAGCCCCTATAGGCTTTGCCATAGGGTAGTGCACACTCCCAGAACAGCAGCCCCTATGGCCTCAGACCCTATAGGCTTTGCCATAGGGCAGGACACGCACCACTAATAACAGCCCCTATGGGCGCTGTCTTAGGGCAAGACCCCCCCGGGACCACAGGACCCCCCCCCAGGACAGCAGCCCCTATGGCCCAACCCCTATAGGCTCTGCCATAAAGCAGTACAGCCCTGGGGCAGCAGGACCCCCCGGGGCAGCAGCCCCCCGTCCCTCTGTCCCCGTGTCCCCCTGTCCCCATGTCCTCGCACTCACCGCCGCCGCCGCTCCCGCCGCTCCCACCGCAACCTGTTACCTTCGCCCAGGCCCCGCCCCCAGCACCGCCCATTGGACCGCGCCGCGCCCGGCCCCGCCCCGGGGCGGAGTCAGAGCGCCAGACCACGCCCATAACCACGCCCCATCCCGCGAACGGCCCGTCCCGGTACGGCCGTCACGTGATGCACCTGGTGCCGCTCCGCCCTGTGCCGCCATCTTGGGGAGGGAGCCGCACCAGTGGCAGCGGGGAAGGCGGACGGGGCAGCGGCGCTTTCGTGCTCCCAAACGGCTCCCTCGTCCCTGTCTGCTCCCCAGGGCACGGTGTGGCGGGGACGCTCCCAGGCCCTCCCGTCCCCGTCCCCACGCAGGAGTGTTCCGCCACACACAAGATGGCGTCCGGCGCGGCCCGCAAGCCGAACGCGAGCCGACACACATGACCACGCCCTCTCCTACGGCGGCCGGGAGTGGCCGCGCTTCCGTGGCGCCTGCGCAGCGCGGGCCGCACCGTGACTAAGATGGAGGTCGGGGGAGCGCGGGCGCCGCCGCCGTTGTGGGCCGGGGGCCCAGCCCCGGGACAAACGTACATCCCCGGCGGGCCCGGCCCCGTCACCGGCATCGTGCCCTTCACCCGCACCCTGTGAGCGCCGGAGGGGCCGGGGGCTCCGGGGATGGGGAGGATGTGGGGGATGGGGAGGGGTTGGGGGGGGGGGCTGGTCTGGAGAACCTGGGAAGTTGAGGGAGCAGGTTTGGGGGGGCAGAGGGGGCTGAGGGGCAGGTTAGGGGGGCAGCAGTGGGTCTGGGGGGCAACAGTGGGGTTGGGGAGAGCAGTGGGGCTGGGGGGGAGCAATGGGGCTGGGGGCAGGTTGGGGAGGTAGCAGTGGGGCTGGGGGCAGGTTGGAGAGGAGCAGTGGGGCTGGGGGGACAGCAATGGGGCTGGGGGGGGCAGGTTTGTGGGGGCAGCAGTGAGGCCATGGGAGCAGGTTTGGGGGAGCTGCAATGGGGCTGGGGGGGGCAGGTTTGGGGGGGGAGCAGTGGGGCTGGGGCCAGGTTGGGGGGGAGCAGTGGGGCTGGGGGGGGGCAGGTTTTGGGGGGCAGCAGTGAGGCCATGGGAGCAGGTTTGGGGGAGCTGCAATGGGGCTGAGGGGGGCAGGTTTTAGGGGGAAGCAGTGGGGCTGGGGGGACAGCAGTGGGGCTGGGGGCAGGTTGGGGGGGTAGCAGTGGGACTGGGGGGACAGCAATGGGGCTGGGGGGGGCAGGTTTGGGGGGGCAGCAGTGAGGCCATGGGAGCAGGTTTGGGGGAGCTGCAATGGGGCTGGGGGGGCACAGGGGGCAGCAGTGGGGCTGGGGGGGCAACAACGGGACTTGGGAGAAGCAGTGGGACCAGGGGGGCAGCGATGAGGATGGGGGGCAGGTTTGGGCTGGCTTGGGGGGGGAAGCAGTAGGACTGAGGGGGCAGGTTTGGGGGGCAGAGGGAGCTGGGGGGGCAGGAATAGGGCTGGGGGGGTAGCAGTGGGGCTGGGGGGGGGGCAGCAATGGGGCTGGGGGGGCAGCAATGGGGCTGGGGGCAGGTTGTGGGAGTAGCAATGGGGCTGGGGGCAGGTTGGGGGGGCAGCAATGGGGCTGGGGGGGCAGCAATGGGGCTGGGGGGCAGAGGGGGCAGCAGTGGGGCTGGGGGCAGGTTGGGGGGGTAGCAGTGGGACTAGGGGGACAGCAATGGGGCTAGGGGGGCAGGAATGGGGCTGGGGGCAGGTTGCGGGGGTAGCAGTGGGGCTGGGGGGGGGGCAGCAATGGGGCTGGGGGCAGAGGGGGCAGCAGTGGGGCTGGGGGCAGGTTGGGGGGGTAGCAGTGGGACTAGGGGTACAGCAATGGGGCTAGGGGGGCAGGAATGGGGCTGGGGGGGCAGCAATGGGGCTGGGGGCAGGTTGGGGGGGTAGCAGTGGGACTGGGGGGACAGCAGTGGGGCTGGGGGCAGGTTGGGGGGGTAGCAGTGGGACTGGGGGGGCAGCAATGGGGCTAGCGGGGCATCAATGGGGATGGGGGGGTAGGTTTGGGGGGCAGCAATGGGGATGGGGGGGTAGGTTTGGGGGGCAGAGGGGTCCCACCCTGACACTGGGGGGGTCCCACCCTGACACTGGGGTGTCCCCAGGAGCCCCACAGTGACGGGCACGTCAGTGCTGGGGGTGAAGTTCGCCGGGGGGGTGATGATCGCGGCCGACACCATGGGCTCCTACGGCTCCCTCGCCCGGTTCCGCGGCATCTCGCGCCTGCTCAAGGTGAACGACACCACCATGCTGGGCGCCTCCGGGGACTACGCCGACTTCCAGTACCTCAAACAGATCATCGACCAGATGGTGTAAGTTCCCCCCGCGCCGCGCTGGGCTCCACGGGACTGAAATGGGCTTCAACGCGGCCACCGAGCGGGGACAAAACGCAGCGGAAACCCCCCTGTCCTCCGACAGCCAATTTGGTGCGAGCGGCTTTTCCCGCGCAGAACCGGTTCCCGTTATTTTGTGGCCTTTGGCTCGTTCGCCTCGTGTAAAATCTTATTGGAAAAGAGGTTTTGGGTGGGATGCTCCGCTTTCCAGCTTTTCTCATGGGAATTTCTGTCCGCATCAGAATCGACGAGGAGCTGCTGGGAGACGGTCACAGCTACAGCCCCAAAGCCATTCACTCCTGGCTCACCCGCGTCATGTACAACCGGCGCTCCAAGATCAACCCGCTCTGGAACACCGTGGTCATCGGCGGCTTCTACAACGGCGAGAGGTGAGCGGGGCCGTCCCCGTCCCTTGCCGGGGGGTCTGTGGTGGGTTCAGCGCCCCCAAAGCCGGATCCTTTCTTCCCGGTGCCGCCGCCGCGCTCACAAACGTCCCCTTAGCTTTTTAGGTTACGTGGACATGCTCGGTGTGGCGTATGAAGCCCCAACGCTCGCCACGGGTTACGGAGCCTACCTGGCGCAGGTACGTCACCCTCCGCCGCCAAACTGCCTCGGCGCCGCTTTTTATTACTCTATAATAAATATAATCGGCGCCTTTTATTATTCTATCATTTCTCTTCCCCCGCAGCCGCTGATGCGGGAGGTTCTGGAGAAGAAGCCCATCCTGACGCGGGAGGAGGCGCGAGACCTGATTGAGCGCTGCATGAAGATTCTGTATTACAGAGACGCTCGCTCGTTCAACAGGGTGAGTCCGGAGCCGCCGTCCTGTTGAATTAAACCGTTACCAAACGCAAAGCCACGTTAAAGTGATTTTGAGCGCGGTTTACGGTGCGGAAACGGCGTTTCCTGGTGACTCGTCCCTCTTTTCTCTCCGCAGTACGAAGTGGCCACGGCCACCGAGAAGGGGGTGGAGGTGGAGGGGCCGCTGACGCTTGAGGCCAATTGGGAGATCGCTCATCTCGTCAGGTAACGCGCTCGGGGTGAAAAGAAACGCTGATTGGGGTAGCGTGGGGGGTTTTATTCGTTATCCTGACCTAAAAATGTCCTTTTCCAGTGGTTTCGAGTGATCCCCGATGGCAAAACCGGCCGCGTTCTCCTGCGCTCGCTGTAAATCGCTGTGGATGCTCTTGGTCCTGCTTGGAGAGAAAATAAACCTGTTAAGACCAAACTGTTGTTGTATCGTGCTCTAGTATAACTGCAATAAATCCACCGTCCTCCACTTTTCAAAGGCACCGGCGGACAGAATAAAATGTGTCTTTAAAGGTGTTTTCTGTTCTAAAACATTAAGTATTTGCCAATTAATGGAAAAGTCAGAAGGGGCAAGGTGGGGATTTCTTGGCTTTACGTGAAATACAGTCAATAACAATCAAAGTGTTCACCCCCAATTAATGCTACAGAAACACAATTAATTAAGCCGGCAGCTCAGGGTTGATCTCCCGAGGTTGGGTAATAAAAACACGTGTTTATAAATCCATTTCCCTGGTTTTATTAAACGTTCCACGTCTGTACATGGGAAAGACGAAGCATTTACAGGGCCGCAGGTGCCGCAAACCTCCGCGGACGGTTCCGCGCGTCCTTCCCGAGCACGTACAGTTAAAAAACCCGCAAACATGCAAATTGTAGAAAAACCTGAAGCCGGCGGTGAAAAATAAAACCAAACGTCTTCTCCTTTTTTATTTTTGTGCACGTCACAGTTTTGTTGCGTTAAACAGGGGGGGTTCTAATCCTAAGGAACGTAGTGGCTGCTGGTTGAGCGGGACTAGTTAAGTGATGGTTACTGCGCCATAGGGTTGAACCCCCACCCAAACTTCCCGCATTCCCCGTATCCCGGATTCTCCAGGCGCGGAAATGGGGGGAAAAGGGGATGTTTTGGGGTTCTCGGTTCCGTCCGCGCTCGCTGGCATCAAACACCAAAAACTTGTGGTTTAACCCCGCGTCCAAATCATTAACCCCCAAATCTTAACGGCCAATTAGAGGGGTTCACACATTAAAGCGATAACTCATATCTAAATTTCCCACAGGAACCTAAATCTCCGGTGTTAAAAAGAAATCTGTGTTAAGACAACCCAAAAAAGATTTATATACTGGTTCATTAGCTACATAGTCGGTTTTTTTGCCTTTAGAAATGGTCACGTAGACGATGTAGAATTCAAAACATTTCTGCACAATAAACCCAGAAAACTATGATACAGTGAGGTAAAGAAAACGCAAAAATATTCACCCACGATAGATCTTCCAGAAAATACCAACACAGTGATTTTTTTTGTTTTTCCTTTTTAAAAAAAGCACAAAAACTTAGAAATGAACGGCATCGATGGCTATTGATCGGAGCGATCGCCTACGAGTTTCCTAAACCCACGAATCCACAGGGAAGTGTCAAGGTTCTCAATCTCAAAGCCCCGAACGGCTGGGAAAGCGCCTCAAATCTCCGTCAGCTCCAAATCGGCGTCTTCGAAGCCGTAAAAGGACTCGGTCTCGCTCTCGCCCTCAAAGAGCCGGTGCAGGACGTCGGGGTCGGCGCTTTCCTCGGGCGGTTGCCGGCGCTGCCGTTCGGCGGCGCCGCGGGGCTGGCCGAGCTTCAGCTGCTCCTCGAGCGCACCGATCAGCTCCTCCTGCATGTCGGCGTTGCGGGAGGGAGAGTTGGCGGTGCCATCGGGTCCCGGCAAGACACTGGCCACCAAAAAGGATTGTTGCACCAGCTCCGGTGAGTCCGCGATCACCTCCAGCGCCTCGGCCAGCCAGCAAAGCACCAGCTGCAGCAGGATGTCCGAGTCGCAGCCGGAGTCCGCCAGCTCCTTGGCTTGCTCCTTCCATTTTTTATGCAAGAAGTTTTTCACGGTTCTTTTGATACAAACGTCAAGGGGTTGGATTTTGGAGCTGCAGCCGGCGGGGACCACGGCGGGGAGGGTGCTGGAGGCGCTCAGAAGGGCCAGAACCTCTTCGGAAAGGTGCGTGCGGTGGCAGTCCAGCACCAGCATGCCCTTGCTGTTCTGGCACGCCGTGTGTTTTCGCCACACGCGCGACGCCCACAGCTCCATCACCTCGTCGTCGCTGTAGCCGCCCTCCTTGGCTTCCAGCAGGACGGACTCCGGCACGTTGGCGGGCGGTTGGACGCGCCCGCGGTAGAAGACGAGCGTGGGGAGGACGCTGCCGTCGGCGAGGATGGTGAGGACCACGTCGCACCAGGGCTCGCCGGTCCCCACCGTCTGCAGCGCGTTCTCCTTGCGGTCGTCGCTGCTCAGCACCTCCACGTCCAGGAAGAGCGAGATCTCGTCGATGGCGGCGATCATGGAGAGGGGCAGGTCCTGGGTGTGGATCTGCCGCTGCACGAACTCGATGAAGCAGCCGGCGTTGTCCTCCACGTCCTTGGGGAGCGGGTGCGCCACGGCGCGGCGCGCGTGCGTGCTGAGGTTGTGCCGCAGCATGAACCGCACCGCCCACTCATAGGAGATCTTGAAGCCGCCTTCCAGCGAGCGGCCCAGTTTGGTGGCTTTTTGGAACAGCGTCTCCTCGTTGACGGGCAACTGCTGCTCCCTCTGCGTCAGCACCCACTCCGCCAGCTTCTCCTCGGCCTCCAAGCTCAGGTACTTGCCCTCCGACAGCGATGCCAGATTCTCCTCTTGGAACGCCTGGAACCTCCGCAACCAGCGCTTGATGCGCCGCTGCGGGTTGCGGAAATGCTCAGCCGCCTGCTCCGTGGTGCAGCACAAAGCGAACAGGACGACCCGCAGCTTTTTCACCGATAGCTGCAGCTTTTTGCCGGCGGGTTCGGGCTCCTTGGCCGGCTGCTCGTCGGCCGCGTTGAAGGATTCGTCCTCCTGGCCCAGCGCGGCTCCTTCGTGCGTCGCCGGCGCCAGATCCGGCTCGTCCTTGCCGGGTAACACAGACTTGGTTTTCACAGTAGCAGCTTTACTGGGGGAATAGGTGGGACACGGGTTCTTCACGCTCTTATCCTGGGGCTGGACGTGCCTTGAAGAGAGAGAACACAGGAGCCTCTTAAAACCCAGCAATGAAGCCATTGAGGGACAAACAAACCAACAAAAGAAGCCCAACCCCACCAAGCAAATCTGATAACGAGTTTACAAAGAGTTTACCTGGAATGTGATATCCAAGTAGGCCCTGTGGAGTAAAAACAAACCACATTTGTAGCTTGGCAAACAAAGTCAGCGCAAACAAAGTTGTTACAGAGAGGAACAGCGTCCCTGTGTGTCACCGGGTCCACCTGTGTCTCCGCATCACTGCAGAGGGGCTGATCAGCACCCCGGAAGCGCCAGGGACAAGGGACAAACCCTTTAGTGACAAAAGGTCAGGGATGCTCAGCCCTGGCCTGATCCCTGTGGGTTTTTGGCCAGAACGGGCCACTTTGGGGCTCCATTCAAAGCCGATGTCCCCAAGAATAGAGGGTGTCACCGCGGCACAAAGATGTCCCCTAGAACAGAGGCCTGGGTGAAACCTTATGGCTTTGTATGTCCTTGGGAGCATCTCCTGCTCCTCCATCTCATAACAATGCCAGCTCGACAAGGTTTGATGGCAACTCGGGGCGTGAACTGATGTGTTGTGTCCCGCGTTCATCTTTCGCAACCTTTCTGCTCCTTTCCAAAGCGCTTACCTCGGAAAATAATGTTACTAAACTCATGCGAGGGGTTGAAGACCAGATGTTTGGCCATCGCGTCCCCCTCGGATGTCACAAAGAGACAAGAGGAACAGGAGAGTTTTACACCGCTGGAAGGGAAAAAGAGGCGAAAACAAAGTGAGTTTAGTATAAGATATGGAGGTGTGCACATCCCCTCACTAACAATTAGAAATGAAAAGGCCACATCCAGTACATACGTCCCAACCCCAAACTCCCAGTCGCCCTTAATTCAATGTATTCCCCCATGTTGCAAAAAAATAGGGGGAGCTGCTTCAGAATAAAGAGCAGAACTGAAGACCCAAAAGTGAACGCCAATTAGATTCCCCGGTAATTAAAAGAAGACGATGAATATCGCATTACCAGGCAGTGTAATTCTTAAACAAAGCCAAGTACTTCGGACTCTTCCGAGGAACGTGGTTGCTGTAAAGACAAGAGAGTTTATTCAACACCGGAATGACTCCGGGTGTTTAAAGAACAACATGATTTACGGAGACGGAGCCAATGGCGGGTTTAGCGCTATTTTGGGTCGTGTTTCCGGAGGAAGCGGCGCCGCACGTACTTGATCATGTGGTTGGCGTAAGCGCGGGAGCAGCAGGTGCTGTAGCGACACAAGGAGCAGTGCACGTAGGTGGGGAAGTGGTTGGGGAAGTCGGGGATCTCGAAGCTGCACTCCAGGCACGTCTGTCGGCCCAGGACGCTCCTGCGGGGAACAACAACATTGTCACCATTGTCACCACCGGCCCAGCAGCGGCTCGCGGGTTCTGACGAGCAGCGGGACACGGGAGAACTTAAGGACGCATCAACTTGGGGAACGCTGCGGCCGCCCTTGGCGCATCTCGCACTCTGCGCTCCCCACCCTTCCCACTTGCACAATTAAAAGCGGATAATAAATTGACAGTGGGTGGGCAGAAAGCCCTTAGGCCAATGAAATCCCATCATTTCTATAAAAGCGCCCAGTTAATTCTGTATTTCGCGCTTTCACCTCAAGGCGTTTCACAACACGACTCAATTTTGTTATGTTTCACGGGATCTGGCTTCTCCTAAAGCTCCCGCGGCAACCAGCCCGGCGCCGCGGATCGCGTTACCCACCGCCGTTAAAGACCTAACTACGTTTCCTTTCAAATCCCAAAATAATCTCTTTTCAACGCGAAATTCGGCCCAAGGTTCTGACATCTTTTTGACGGCTCTCTTCTGGACGTTCCTCTGGACGGGCGGGTACAGGAAGATGGGCTGGGGGTCGGTAGCGGACGACAACGCGGCCGTTTCGTGCCCGGCGCCCTGCGCCATGTCGTTGGAAGACAGCGGCAGCGTCCGCGGTTGGCCTCGCGACGCCCTGATGGTCACCTGCGGTAAATGGGTACAAACACCCTTTCAAATACACTCGTCACCCTTCCGGCTCCTCTCTCAGAGCACAAAAAGCTGCTCCTGGGTACAATTTGTGCCCCTCTGGACATGATTTTGTCCCCAAAGGGTGTTTGGGTCACTCAGGTACCTTGGCTTGGCGATACCTGCGTTAGGGGAGTTCAGGCTCTGCCAAGCCACCTTCCCCTCCTTTTTCCCCCTAATTATTTCTATAAATTATCTAATTAACCCAACATGGACAGAACACATGGCTTTTCTGTCCCTGTAAGTGATGCAACTGAAGCCAACAGCAGTTTTGCAGCACTTAATACATGGCAACCCAGTTAAGTCGCATTTCTGACCTTGGTTCCAGGTTTCAATCCTTCCAACTGTTTGGGCTTGCGGAAAGTTTTGTGGTGCTGCAGCTTGTGTTCGATTTTGTCCTTGGCAAATAGGAACTGGAGTCTGCACTTGTTGCAGTGGTAAACACTCTTCTTCTAAAGCAAATGGAAACCAAAGACGTTTTGGTTCAGTGAAACCGAAGTCAAAATGGAGCAGGTTGAGAAAACGAAGAAACAAAACCCCAAAGAAACCAAACACGGCGAAACAAAAACCCACTGTAATTCTGAATGGGATGTTAAGCTCTAGTATATAACACCAAATCCATTTTTGATATGGTGGGGAAATGAAAATAATCGGTCTAATTCTCTCGTGGTGGTAGGAAGCTGCTGTTAGACATTATTAGAGTGGCAAACCAGTTAACCTTGGAAATCTAGATGTTTAGAAACTATACGATTTCGTACTCAAACTAGGGAGAATTCAGACAAACAGGATTCCAAAGGTGGTTTCTTCTTGTTTGATTTCATCTGGAATCATAACAAATTTTATTTGGGAATCTTCCAATCAGGAGAAGTGAAACATTCCGGGGCAAGGAAATGTATTGTGAAGATGCAATTGCTCTAGGCTTTATGCAAAAAGGAGTAATATTGCTGGATTAATTAATTAATCACGGGAAGCACCCGCAACAAACCCGCCGTCGTACCTGGTGCCTCATGAAGTGCTGCTGGAAGGCGTTGCCGTTCTTGAAGACCTTGAGGCAGTAGGGACAGAGCAGGTGCCGCGTGTCCTCGTGGATCATGCGGAAATGGCTGTCGACCTCGGAATAGAGCGACGAGCGGTACTGACAGACCTGCCGGAACAATTTGAGCAGGGTGACCATGAGCCCTTGTGGCCAGGAAGCCAATGGGACCTGGGGTGGGTTAGAAGGGGGTGGTCAGTAGGTCAGAGAGGTTCTCCTGCCCCTCTGCTCTGCCCTTGAATAAAGGGGTTAGTTCAGATACTACAAGGATACACTTGAGAAACATATATGCATATATATAATAGCCATAGCACCCTGAGAACGCCCCATCTTGTCTGATCTGGGAAGCTAAGCAGGGTCGGGCCTGGTCAGTGCTTGGATGGGAGACCAGCTGGGTCCAGAGAGGTTCTCCTGCCCCTCTGCTCTGCCCTGGGGAGACCACACCTGGAATCTTGTGTCCAGTTGTGGCCCCTCAGCTCCAGCAGGACAGGGAACTACTGGAGAGAGTCCAGCGCAGCCACCACGATGCTGGAGGGAGTGGAGCATCTCCCGTGTGAGGAAAGGCTGAGGGAGCTGGGGCTCTGGAGCTGGACAAGAGGAGCCTGAGGGGGGACTCATTGCTGGGGCTCAAGATGGCAAGGGGCAGTGTCAGCAGGATGGAGCCAGGCTCTGCTGGTGACAACCAGGGACAGGACAAGGGGCAATGGGTGCAAACTGCAACACAGGAGGTTCCGCTGGCAGCTGAGAAGCAACTTGTTGGGGTGAGGGTGTCAGAGCCTGGCCCAGGCTGCCCAGGGAGGGTGTGGAGTCTCCTTCTGTGCAGACATTCCAACCCGCCTGGACACCTTCCTGTGTAACCTCAGCTGGCTTTTCCTGCTCCATGGGGGGATTGCACTGGATGAGCTTTCCAGGTCCCTTCCAACCCCTGACATTCTGTGATTCTGTGAAATTACGCAGGAATTCATCTTGCATCCATGGAGACCTCGCGCTGCGGAGTCTGGGCCAGTGGGAGCAGGCGCTTGGCTACAAGACGCCGGCTTTCCTCTAATTTTCAAGATCGCGTGGCTGAAATTGCGCCCGCGAAGTGCCTCGGATACCTGACACACGTAGGGCATCTCCCCGGGCTTGTGCGTGTCCTTCATGTGCTGCAGGAACATCGGCTCCGTCTCAAACGCCCACTCGCAAATCTTGCACTTTGCTGCGAGAGAAAGGGAAAGGCGCTAAGAGCAGAGGCACAAAAACATCCGCCGCCTGTCATAAGTTGCTTTGGTAACACCTTAAACCAAAACCAACCAACTAGCTCTCGGCTCTTTGAAGTGGGTAGATAAAGTGTATTCTAAGGGGTTTCCAAAAGGTTGTCTTAAGGTAAAAGAATATACAGCAAGTAGGAAGATGCTTCGATGAGGAAACTTCAAGAGGTTTGACATCAGATGTCAACCTACTGGTACAAATTAAATTCCAGCACAACGTTGCTATTGAACCGTTTTGAAAAGGCTTTTGAGTTTGCAGAAATGTGATTTAGGTGGATTTTTCTGCTGGGCGGAACAGACACACCTTTCTCAGCAGATTAATACCAACCAGGAACCCTCCCAAACAAACGACAAGAGCGAAACGGACGCACTGGTGGACTCGTAGGGACTGTGGACGTTCTCCAGGTGACACTGGAGCTGGAAGGGCGTGGAGAACTGGCGGTAGCAGTGCTGGCAGATGGTGTGCACGTCCACCTCGCCGTTCTGCTGGTCCAGCTCCACGTGGTGCTTCATGTGATTCATGAACCTGCCGGAGGCCAACGGAAAGCGCGTGAGCCAAAACCGCGACACCAGTAACCATCACCAACGCCCCACGGTTTGTTAGCGGCGTTAAGACGTTTCCTTCTCGCTCTTCCCACCAAAAGCAAAGCCTCCTCCGAGCCAGCAAGCGGCTGCCCGGCTCTAGAGAACAGGTTTTGCGGTACAAGGGCTCTGCTCCTCGTTTCTGACCCCGCAACCTGTGTGACAACAGGCAAATCTTTCCCTTTCGTGGGAACTTAGTTTAAGAACAAGCAGATAGCAGCCCAGCATAGTTAATGTGTTTAATTGCTCTGCTCTGAGAGCCAAGGACACTCTGAGCTCTGCCCACAGGGGGGAGGCAGCGAGGAAGGGGATGGACGGACAGAGCTGGACTGACACCCACACTGAGCAATCACAGTGTTCCAGCCCATTAGCATCACGCTAATTATTAAAGGAGAGTTGGGAACTTGGGGTTGGCTGTTCCGATCTCTCTGGGGTAGCTGGGAAGTTCAGTCGGGATGTTTAATTGGGCCTTTTGCCATTTTGCAGAGGCCTCTGGGCTTTTCTGCCTCTTTCCCTCTTTTCTCTCTCTGGGATGGGCTGTGGGACCAGGTGCCGTTTCCTGGGACTGGCTGCTCAGTGTGTTCATGAGGAATCACCTCGACTATCTTTTATTTCTATTATATATATATATATATATTTACTAGTAGTGTATTAGTATTTTGTTATTTTATTCAACTGTGTTTATCTCCATTCAAGTTTCTCCCTCCCCTGTCGATTCTCTCCCCTATTGGAGTGAATGAGTGGCTGCGTGGTCCCATCACCAGCTCGGGTTAAACCACGACACAAAGCCGCGGGGCCTGAGGGACCAACACTCATGCTCATCTTGATTTGCAGACCTAAGGCACCCACACCACTATTTACGCAGCACGCCGCGCTCCTCTTACCGTATATTGTTCTTTAGCCGCTTGGTGCAGTGCGGACACCTGAAGGAGGTGGGGACCTTGGGGAAGTTGAGGAGCTGGTTCACTTTGCCACCGTCTCTGCCGTAGTAGAAATCATCAACCAACATGATGAGCTTGCTTTGGGACGCGTCGACGACGTTTTCGCCGGGTTCCGGAGCTTTGGCAGGCGGGGACAGTGCAGGGCTGGGAGTGGAAGAGGGTGGTGAAGCAACAGCCGTAGTTTTTTCTGGAGACGGAGGTTTTGCAGATTGAATATTTGGTTCAGATTCTAAAGATTTTCTTTTCTTGAGGAACTCAACCATTTCAGGGCAGCAGTACTAAAAGGAGAAGAACCACACGACAAAAACCCCATGTGTTAAACTCAGAACTACGTTAAATAAAGACTAAGGAGTAACGTTAAGCGCTCACTTACACACATGTGTCCTCTGAGAGCTTCCGTGACCCGAAACTGCGCGTCGCACCGCGGGCAAACCTTCCTGCCGCCGTCTTGCAAATCGAACGTGGGAATAGGAGATGAACTGACTGCAACGGGGAAAACCACACCAAAATGAGAACCGTTACACATCCATTTAGATCTAGGTAAGCTTTGAAATGCTTTCGTTTCAAGAGCTCTGCTTTTAACTACTGACTAGACTGGAACAGGCATGAAAAAGGGGCATGTAAACCTCTGACAATCTGGATGACAATACAGACCCCCTGTAGCTACAGTAATATAGAAGTGTCTCAAAATTACAGATGACACAAAACATCCTTTAAATCAACTTTCGGACTCCCGAACGCCTTAGGAAGGTGCTTTTTTGGAAGAAGAGAAGCAAAGATTTAACCCTTTTGCCTTCTAGTGTAGCATATTTCAGGTGTGTGTTCTCAAGATGGCAACATGCACACCAGTAATTTGAACTAATAGAACAAAATAAGGGGTGCAAACATCCCCACGCCAACCAGAATCACCGGAAACCGCGCAGATAAACCCGAGGTAATTAACAGCAAAGCTTTTCAAGCGTTTATCCCTATAAGCAGTTACAGGTTTGTGGATTTTCACTCTGGAGTCTCGGCAGAACCGATCGAGTTAATACCTTTTAACGAGGAGGACGAGGAGGAGGACTCGGAAACGCTGGATCTCTGGGAACCGTGCACGGGGCTGCTGTTGGAAACCACGAGCGGGCCGGGGCTCTGGCCTAATGAAGGAACCGTGTTCAGGGTGTTCACCAGCTTGGCCACCTCGTTGCTGTTCTCCCCCGTCACCCCGGGCCTCTTGACGGTCACAAAGCTGGCGATGCTCACTGCGGACAAACAGCAGCGCTAGGACGCAATGAGCGACATCTGACCCCCTGTAGAACGTCCCCCTTGTCCCTTACGTCCTCACCGGGTGACCGAGCCACCAGTTCTGCCCAGTTAACCAAAGCTGGGAACGGAAACTGCGTTTCACCCAAGGTGAAACGATCAATCCACTGGCTTTGCCGACGCGTTTCTTCCCTTCTTTGGGTTACAAAGGGTGGTGTTGGACGGGACTTACTGGGCTGTGCGGCCTGGGACTGCGGCACGGTGCTGCGGATGGTCAGCGTGGCCGGGATGACGGTGGTGAAGGTGTTGGCGGTGGGCCGGACCGGCATGGTTGTGCCGGGTCTCACTTGGGCCATTTGGGAGAACACCTGAGGAACTCCGACCGTCGGTTTCACAAACTGGGTACCTGGGGCTTCAGAAACAAACGAACACAGTGATTGAGTTATCTAATTGCATTCCTCGCACACTAACACCTGAGAGCATCCTGTTTTCCAACACCGCCAAGCTCCCAAAATCCCCACGTTTGAGGAGTTCAGCGCCTTATTTCACTTGGACTAAAGCTGAATGTGGATGCAGGTAATACAAATATATATATATATTTAATCCTTGGTAATGTAAAAAGGAAGACAAGCATAGCTTTGGCTTGATGCAGGTAATACAAATATATATATATATTTAATCCTTGGTAATGTAAAAAGGAAGACGAGCATAGCTTTGGCTTGTTCCAGTCCTTACCTGGGACAAGGGTGATGGGCCTCACTGTCTGACCCTGCTGTACATTCAGAACAATCCCAACCTGGTTCATCGTGTTCTGGACAGGCCGCATGTTCCTCACGGGAAAGCCCTGCAGTCAAACAGAGCTATTTCTAAATCTCCATACATTAAAAAACACAAAACAACTCCACCAGATGTCAGCTCAAGCGCAACATCGGCCGCAGCACACGAGAAAAGCTGAAACGAGCGCCTGATTATTTCTTAAAAGAGAAGAATCTTGTGTGGGCAAGTGGAGCAGATGGTCCGCGCTCACCTGGGTGGTGATGAAGATGGGCTGGCTGGTCACCGGAGAGCTGGTGACGTGGTTGGCGTTCTGCATGATCTGCACGGGCCGCAGCACGGGCTGGGTGACAGGTCGGAGCACGGGCTGGGTGACCACGGTGCCCAGACCTGAAGCCGCATTCTGGGCCAGGAGCAGCGGTTGCCCGCTCTGCTGAACCAGGGGGTTGCCGGCTGGAAGGGAAGCAGAAATACAAGTCACGTTGGGCAGGTAAAGAGGCTGCTCAGGAGTCTCCACACCCTCCCTGGGCAGCCTGGGCCAGGCTCTGCCACCCTCACCCCAAACAAGTTGCTTCTCATCTTCCAGTGGAACCTCCTGTGTTGCAGTTTGCACCCATTGCCCCTTGTCCTGTCCCTGGTTGTCACCAGCAGAGCCTGGTTCCATCCTCCTGACACTGCCCCTTGCCATCTTGAGCCCCAGCAATGAGTCCCCCCTCAGGCTCCTCTTGTCCAGCTCCAGAGCCCCAGCTCCCTCAGCCTTTCCTCACACGGGAGATGCTCCACTCCCTCCAGCATCTTGGTGGCTGCGCTGGACTCTCTCCAGCAGTTCCCTGTCCTGCTGGAGCTGAGGGGCCACAACTGGACACAAGATTCCAGGCGTGGTCTCCCCAGGGCAGAGCAGAGGGGCAGGAGAACCTCTCTGACCCACTGACCACCCCCTTCTAACCCACCCCAGGTGCCATTGGCTTCCTGGCCACAAGGGCCCAGTGCTGGCTCAGCCCACAGCACCCGCTATTCCCAGATGGTCTCCCATCCACGTACTGACCAGGCCCGACCCTGCTTAGCTTCCCAGATCAGGTGTTCTCAGGGTGCTATGGCTGTGTATCTGGACGGTCTCCCATCCAAGTACTGACCGGGCCCGACCCTGCTTAGCTTCCCAGACCAGACGAGATGGGGCATTCTCAGGGTGCTATGGTGTATAGATTACAACTATGTATATACATATGTTCCCCAAGTACGTCCTGATAGTATCTGAACTAAACCCTTTTTTCATGGCCATCCTGCTGTCCCCAGGACCCCCGGGTACCTTTTCATTGCTCTCCAACACCTCATTCCCCAACTTACACTGGACCCTGGGGTTGTTCCTGCCCAGATCCAAGGCTCTACCCTTGCCCTTGCCCAGCTGGCAACGCTAGCCTCCAGAATCTGAATGAGTTTTCCAGAGCGTGCTTTCCAAGTAAACCTGTGAAACTATCCAACCCTTCTATGTAGTTTTAATATTCATCTTTAGCCCAGGGCTTGCCAAGCTGCCTGGGAACGAGCTGTTCAAATCTCTTCGCCTCGAGTAACCTCACACACTGATTATTCTGGCTCCTACGTGCCCTTTGAACACGGCCACAGCAGCTATAGGTTGTTTTTTTTCCTAGTCTCGTTAACTATGGAGTAACAATTCACCTGCTGGCAGACATGGGGAAAACGGAGGCCTTGGCACGGGACGCGCGGCAGCGGCACAGCCACGCCAAGTATTTCTGAACAGAACCCACAGGCTGCGGTTCACCAGGGCCAGGAGAACGCACAAGGAACCTAAAACTGAACCTTCCCACAGCAGCAGAACTTCAACCAGAAGAAAAAGAGGTTGAAAGAGATTGACGCTGAAGTCGTGACGCGGATACAGGCTGTGTCATGAGAATATCTTACAGCGGATCCAAGGGCTTGTTCTCTTGATTCAAGAGTGAAACAACCTGCTTGAAGAAGACTCGGGATCCCGTTTGTCCCACGTGCGCGCTCAGTTCCACAAGCTCTCGCTTGCCAAGCGGAGCAGACTCGCAATATTTGCGCAGAACGAGGCAATTCCAACTCCGGAACGTTGCCCAACTGCTTCTGGCAACACGGGGGGGGCCCGTGTTGCACCAAAAACAGAGATCAGAAGAGTTTCCCAGCTCCTGGCAGCGTTTGCTGGCACCCACAGCAGGGGAGGAATCCAAAGGAGCAGCGGAGAGGATGAAACTCAAGTCCAGCAAACAAGCAGGGTACTTATTTGGGCTTCAATTCCCTCTACGCTGTCCCTCCTCACAAGGTTTGGCTCATCCATATATTTGTGTTATATCCACTCACTATGCACATGTATGTAATAAGAGAGCTGGTTTGAGTGGGACGCAGGTAGAGCGAAAAGCAATCAAAGGAAATTAAGGAAAGAAATTAGGCCGAGCGTCACTTCAAATATATTTAGCTTTCAGTAATTCTTCCTTTTATGTCCCAGTAATTGGAGACATTTTAGAACTAATCTGCAGGAAGAAATCCAGCAGAAAGATGGGAAAGGTAAATGAAATGATCCTTCCATGTCCAGTTTGGAATCCTCCTTCTGGATTTTCAGATGTTTCTCTACCAACATGGGTGTTGTTCTTTAAGAAAAGGATAAATTTTAGGTCTCCAGGCTTGTTTATAAGTGAATTACAGCCTAGCAGGAAATAAAACAAAACAAAACCTTACGCTGGGAGAATGGACAGATTTAACGGGGCTTTTTCAGCCTCAGCTTTTAAGTCTGTTTAATTAATGTAAAACAAAACGCGAGCCGACAGCCATGAGGGTACAAAGCAGATTGCCGAGAGCTGGGCCGGCTCCAGCCGCCGCTCATTTCGGGAGCGTTCCGCAGTCACAACTTCAACCGGGATGTGACCCCCGGTTACCGGGCCAGCAGGGAGGTGACAGATGTCCCCGTGGCACTTTGCCACGCCAAATCCTCGCTGGCGCCGGGCCACAAAGGATTCCCCCGCAAGTCCAAGTTGTGTCAGCCGAGCTCGTAGCGACTCCAATATAACGCTCAGGGAAGAAGAGGCTACGCCGTGGGGTGAACAAACTGTGGTTGTGTTGATCCTGGAGCGTCCTCTGCTGCGTCGGTGCCTTGCAGAGGAGAATTCACCGCAGCGCAGGAAGTGGAGGTGTCTAAAACGCGTTGTGGCGCGGAGTTTTTCACCTACAGCGTCCATCCCGGAGCGTTTCCAGGTGTGCCGCTCGGTGAAGGAGAAAGGCTTGTCCCCACTGCGGTAGATCCAAAAAGCAGCGGTATAACCCGCAACATCCAGCTGACCCCGTGGTGTTGAGTCCGTGGTGTCGAACGCTCTGTTTTGACAACGTTAACGGAGTCAACGGGGCTGCCAAGTTGTAAATTCTGCCTCTTCAGGAAGTCGCTGCGGCTGTAAAGGTCGTTTTGTTCCGTCTCCTCCCGCGTAGCCCAACACACACCTGGCAGATCCGCGGGTTTATCTCAGCAGTTCAAGAACAGTTCAATCAATAGTTCCCAAGTGTCGCCACCCCCAGTTTCTGTACTGGGCACGATGTCTGGAACACGGCCCAGCAGTCCTTGACTTGCTATAAACAGCGCGCAGCAACAACTACAACATCACCACTTATCAACGTTCTTCTCACCCCAGAAGCACAACACAGCACCACCCAGTGACAATTAACTCTGTCCCAGCCCAAAGCAGGACCTTCGTTTAGCCCAAACCGCAAAATGCTCATCATTGAGATTTAATTAGAGGCCTAAACGGCCCAACTCGGATAGAAATCAACACTCAGAAAGTGTCAGCCTTAAGTCTTTACTTAGTGGAGCTATTATAAAGCATGTGAGAAACATAAAGCTTCCTATATGGCAATTATTGCTTTTACCAACCCCAATTTTTCATAGTTTGAGACAGCAACTGGATAACAACGCGCTCCGATCTGTACGTGCAAACATCAAACAAAGTTACACATCTTTCCCTTGGTGGAAAACAGGAAAAACTAACAAAGCAAAAGAGCCAAAGCAAAACCAACCAAACCAAAACCAACCAAAAGTGGTGAAATAAATCCTGAACTGGTTGGAATCTCTGTTTGCCGCGGAAGGTAAAGCACAGGAAATACAATCCCCGACGTCCTCACCCATTTCTGAACCACCAGAAGACCCGAAACCACTCGCCACCAAATACTGGTAACGTATGAAAGCACTTTGTAAAAGAAAAAGCATCATTCTCTATGTAAATGATCCATTCTCCGCTTGTAAGAAACAACTGTGAAGCGCTACGAACTTCTCAAATCAGTGGACAGGATGGGAGCAATCCCTGCAGTTTCTCTTCATGTTTTAACACCGATAATGGGAAGAATTATGGATTAAAAGAGTGAATTACCCGTCGCAGTTTTCTCAACGGAATGATAATCCTCGACGACTGAGTCTTCGATCACGTCGCTGATTTTCTGCCAGGGCTCCAGCTCCTCCTCCTCGCACTCCATGAAAAGGTCCGTGTCCGCCATCCTGCAACGGGAAAAGAGGAGGAACCGTCACTGCAAAACTGCTCTGAGATACGGCAAACTACCCAAAAAGCGGTGGTTTAAATGTACCCGCCAAACTTTGCGCAGCGACGCGGTGAAATATCTTGTAATCAATGAGAAAAAAGAGCCAACTACAAAAGAAATCAAGCCTTACTCATCAAATAAAATTACATGTGTGTATCAGAAAAGCAGAGTGTTGTAATAATCCTAATATCCAATTAAGCGGGTGTATTACGTGAAGCATGAAAGAGCTCCCGTTCTGCAGCTGCTGCGCTTACAGGAAAGCTACGGCGTGCGGAAAACAGTATTAACCTCCTCTTGAAGGTGGGAGATGGTGCACGATGGAATTAGGTGACTGATTGTACCGGTTGGCAACCAACCCTTGCTCATGGAACACAAACTCCTGCTATTAAAACAAGACACACACCAAAAAGATAAAGGCAAAAAGCATTTCGGGATGAGATACGGAAAGAATTCCAAGCAACGAAGCCCAAAGCAAGAAGCAAAGAGCCTCAACTATTCTATTCTCTGCTTGTTATCAAACTTTGTTTCCGATGACGAGTAATAGAAACAAGCGGAATCGGTAGAGCAGATCGGAACCGACAGCACCGCAACGATCCATCGCCACATCTTGGTGATTCGCAATATTCACCCTGCTCAGAAACATCTAGAAACGGCTCCTGGGTGAAGCTGGAACCGGCGACGCTCCCCCCGTCGCTATTTATCCGGAATCATGTTACTCCAGGCAGACGAGATCCAGCCTTGACGCTCCGGCAATGGGCGGCTATAAATAGCCAGGATAAATAACCTGCTCTATTAATTAAATCACACACACGCCTGCCCGGGAGGGTAGAACGACGGGGGAAGCCTTTTGCACATATAAAGAAATATATTATTCAACACCTCATCATTATTCAAAAGATGCAAAGACAAAACGCTAAAGAGACGGGAGTTACAAGCTGCTTTTGACACTCACTTGCATTATGCGCATAGTATTTCGTCTGCTCGCATCGCCCGAACTCAGAAAATGTCTCCTCTCCTCTCTCATGTAACAGCTTTGTTTTGCAAAGCTTTGATCTGGAATATTTTTGTATGTAAGAAGCCTTTGCTCAATAAAATGATTAATCCCGATGATAAATACTCTACATTTAGCTCTTCAGCGCACAGTTGGCAGATGCTCGGTTGAAGAATACGGCTGCCAAATAATTTGACCAAAGGAAAAATAAAGATGAATTACAAAGTGTTCTAGACGCTGCAAGAAATAAAGAAATGAAGGGGTTTTCTCTCCCCTTCAGGTGGGGAATGGGAGAAGAGGTTCAGGGGGGGATACAAGGTGTATCAGCCTCACACAAACCACCGCAGGACACGAGTTGTTATTTCCCATGAGATGATGCAGGAAACACCACCGGCCATTCACCCCATTCCATCCCTGATCGACGCGATCACCGGTATCAATGGAAATCTGACAATCAGGGTATTTTTATTGATGTACAACCAGACAGATCCCCTGGATCCTTTTCTCCGACGCCCCACCGAAAAAAAAGCAAAATTCTCCTGTAATTTCCACCGAAATTTGGAATCTACGACGCAATTGCGTCCATGGATGAACTACTTTTGCGTAGTTCGACTCGGACACGATCGCCACGGAGCGTTGTTATTTTCTCAAGAGAAAAGGAGAGGACGGGTAGAAAGGACGAGACGCAGGCACCTCCGATCTTCAAACGGAACAAACGCTCGGCCTCCGTTTCAGCACCAAATAAAGGAGTCGGTGACCACAACCTAAGTTTGAAGCTGGTATATTCACCGATTTAGCGAGGCCAGCGGGTCCCGAGCGGTTCCGGAATCCGCTATAGGAGACGTGGGGCTCTACAGCTACAGGTTCGTTCGGTTATCGGACACAAGTCACAACACACACCTGCTGCATAGACACGCTCCTTTTGATAAAGGAATTGGAATTACTGACCCGTTCGCGGCGTTCTTCAAAACACACGTGACGGGACGTGTTGCTCTCGCTGCATAAGCTTTGCTTTCTATGGGTTTTAATTAAAAAGAGTATAAGTAAATGAGTGCTTATCACGGGGCGAAACCATCTGCACCACAACCGCTCTTCAGAGCACGTGGTCAGACATAAACTCCGGTGATTATTAGTGATGAAGGACTCAATGGAAGTTGAGGAAACGATGACAGAATAGTTTATGGAGTTTAAAGATGCTCCTCGCATCGCCCAAAAGTCCATGATTAACACATTTGAGCACAAACTGCAGCTCAGAAAATCTCATTTTAGGCACCGACTGTATAAATTTCCTTCATCCTTCTCACCCAAGGGTTGACGGGTTTTACGCCATCTGGATTGGCCACCGAAGATTTAATTGTGATGTGGTTATAGCGCTATCGATAGTCAATTGGAAAACAACCTCCTCCCCTCCTAACAGTCCGGAAAAGAAAATCTAAGATACAAGATTGAGGGTCTGTCTATAAGACACCTACAAATAAGCCTGAGGAGATGACTCAATCATGCTTTAGGACAGAAATCAATGCATAAATCAACTTCTCTTGGCCAAATTCTCCTTCTGAACGGCCGCTTCTCTGTGTTACATCTTCCCTGCGCGAACACTCGGCCCCAACAGAACCGCTGTCTTGTTTTCTCACTTGCTGTCTTATTTTCCCACTTACTTTCCATACCTAACGGCGAGGAACATCTGAACTTTCTAAGAACCTAAACACCCAACGAGGTTACACCAAACGCAAACGAATCCTCCGATAAGGTTGCCGCTGTCAGGACGTGCTGCAACCCCTGCAGTGAGAAAAGCACAACGCTCCTCTGTGGCTTTTAATGACCAAACGGCACGGCCTGAAGCTGATACAATCGCAGCAATGAAAACACAGGTTGGGGATGGTGGCATCGCTGCTTCTATGGCCGCTCATCACCAGCAACACCTCCAAAAGAAGATGAGAGGCGAGCGGCACCGAGCGCCCGAGTTCCACGTTCCATCCTTCAGGCCAAGGGGAACTCACCTGCTGTCGACTGATGTGGTTGACTCGACTCCGCTGGGCGCCGCAATAACCCCAACAGGCATTTACATCCCTTTCGAACGCCACGATTTACAGCCCTGTATGTTTTATGAAAGGCTTTGAAGCGCGCGACGCCTGCTAATTAACATGTATTATTACGCACTCCATTCCGACGATTGTTATCTACCCTGAAGTTTGCACAGCGGAGCGATGAAAACAAACCGCTCTCTGATTATTTGTCTCCGAGCACGGGACTACCCTGACGCTTCCAGAGCCCGAGAGCGCGGCTGGAAAGACTCTTCTGCACCGCGCTCTTTGGGGAGCAGCCGGCACAACGTGGTGGCACCGAGACAGCTCTGACGGTACCCGAGCTGCGGGGACGGCGCACGCAGACAACCGTATATACACCCATAAAACCAACCATAAGAACGTTCGCGGAGCCCGCGGCCAGGCAGAGCTTAAAGCAGCGACAGCCCTATACGCGCTAATAATGACACAACTAAAAAGAAAGGTGCGCAAGCTCGGCTTCGGCTTCGACAACCGCAGAGCCCTGGAGCTACAAGGTGCTCTCCACGCAGAACCAGAGTGGGGAAGACGCACAATTCGCAGCCCTCGCAAAGTATTTCCGGAGAGAAGCGACAGATCCCCCCGTCCCGCACCCCCAGTTGCGCCCGCTGGCTCCTGCCCCGTTTGGAATGTTTCGGTGACAGCTGCAGCCACCGAGTTCAGCAAAGCGAAGCTGCGCGTGTGTTTTCTACAAGGGGGAGAAGCCGAGAGCGAGATGCAGCAGTTCTGGGGTTGCCCAGAGGAGCGGGACCCCATTGAGAGCCAAGCCAAAGCCACCACGATACTAAACATCTCATTTTTAATATCTCCAGCCAGCAGATCAGCCAGGGGGTGTCTCGGCGAGGCCGCCAAAGGGATTTACCGCAGGTGTGCTGGGCACGGGGTGACGCAGCGAGCGATGGGTGTGGGGGTATTTGTGGCAACAAATATACCCAACGGCTTCCCCGCTACACCTACCCAGAGGTGCTGGGGCTGCGGGCTGGGGTGGGTGACACCACTGCTGTCACCAGAGGGTGACAGGGCAGGCGATGGGGACAGGGAGGGTGACACCCCTTGTATCACCAAAGGGTGATGGGGAAGGCACTGAGGACAGGGCCCAGGCCAAAGGGGGCCCCTCGCCCTCCGACGGGGTGGGCAGTGATGCCCCCCAAAGCGCAGAAAGGGGGTTTTCTCCGGAGAAGCGAAGCGCAACCCACCCTCGGCGGATCCTGGCGGCTGAGGAAGAAAAAGGAGAAAAATAATCCCCGTGCCCAACATGGCCGCCCACCCAGCACCAGCCACGGGAAAAGGAGGAGGGGGACGCACGATGGGGACGCGGCGGCCGCCCCCTCCCCCGGGTGCTAACGGGGAGACCCCGCTCGGTGTCCCCGGGGAGCGGGGGGGGGACGCGGAGCGGAGGGAGCTGCGGAGGGAGCTGCCGGTGGGGCCGCTGCACCGCCCGCTCGCCCCCCGCCGCCGGGGGTGTGCGCGGATCCCTCCGCCTCCCCTCAGCGCCCGCCGGGACCACATTCCGCCGCCCAGCGGGAGCCGCCGCGGCCGCGGCTCCTCCCCGTCCCCCGCTCCGGCGGCCCCGAGCCCTCCCTCCTCCTCCTCCTCCTCCTCCTCCCGCCGCTTTGTGCACGGCGCGCTCCGGCCTTGTCCCCCCCTTTATTCTCCCTCAGACCCGGGCGGTTCGAACCGGTTCCAACAGTCGCCAAACGCCGCGGTGTGTCCGCCCTCCCCCCCGCCTTTTCCCTCCCCACATAACGGGCCCGCTCCGCCTCACCTTCCTCACCGCCGCGCTCTCCCGCCGCCGCCTCAGCCGCTCGCTCTCACAGGGCTCCGGGGCGAGGCGGGCGGCGGGGGGGGAGGGCAGGTGGCATGAGCCCCCCGGGAGCCCCGAGCGGGATGCTGAGGAGGACGATGAGGTATTAGCTCTTGTTTCCGCGCTGCCGCTGCGCGTTCCCGCGGGGGGCGGCTCCGGGACTCGCGTGTGTGTGTGTCCGTGTGTCCCCCCTCAGGAGAGTAGCGAAAAAAAGAGCGCCCGGCGGGCTGATACACGCGCGAAGCGCCCGCAGACACACACACACATACACACACACACAAAAAAAAGGGGGACCTGGCCGGCGGAGGGATACGGTGACGTCATTTCCTTCTGGACCGCGATGGGGAAAGGGGATTGGTGCGCGGCGCGGTGACGTCAGCGGGAGGCGGGCGCAGCCGCTACCTCAGGCCTGGCGGGGTTTGGCTGAGGGAGAAATGGCGGCGGGAGCGGCGGCGCCTCCGCCCGCTCCTCAGTATGAACCCCGCGGGCTGCGGGGCCTCGGGGCTGCCCGGGGGGGGCGAGGCGAGCGGGGGAGCTGCGGCTGGGCCCGCACGGGCCCTGCTGGAGGCCCCAGGTGGGCGGTGCCTCCCCCTGAGGGGGCCGGTGGAGTCCAGCCCAGGAGGTGGTTCCTTGGCCTGAGTGTCGGTGGTTTCCAGCCCGATCCCCCCTTTCTAGCAGGTGGCGCTTTGGCTTTACCCTTGTTGCCTTTGGTGGTGTTTGTGGCACCTTCCCCCCCCCCGCCCAGTGCCACAGGTTGGCAGTGGGGTGAGGGTTCAATCCTGCTGGCTGCAGGTATAGGGGTGCTGAGGTTAATCATGTAATTAGGTCTGGGTGTCTCAATTGAGGTTATTTGGGGGCTGTGGGAACAGCTGAGGTGGGAACTGGACGTGCTCAGTGACACTCAAACATGGGTTTGGTGGCCACAAACAGCCCAAGGGACACTTATTGAAGAGAGAGTGACTTCCGAGGCTTGAAAATCATCACAGACCTTTTTAATGAAGCTATTCCTACATTTTGTGTCCAGTCTGTGAGATTCTCCGCACAAGTTTCATCCCTCGGAGGTGGTTTCAAGGGGGAGGTGAAGGATTAAGTTGCCCTAAAAGTCTCTGTGGGTTCTGTGGAGGTTTCCTGGACCGTCCACCTCGCTGTCACCGCTTCCAAATGCTGTCGAGGCAGCGATAGAAATGCTCCAATTGCACATTTGCTTAAGTACATTTGTGGATCGGTGCCATCCGAGTCCCCTCTGGTGTCCAGCCGGTGACTCCACGTCTCCCTCGCATCAATTGTCTTTAATAATGAACTTATTATTGCGATTATATCTTTAATAATGAACTCCTTGCTGTGAGTAATTGAGGGCTGGTGGAACGCACGGCTTTTAACTGCCTGCAATACAGGAGATAGTGTGGTTAAAACGGGTAATGCAGGTTTTTATTAACATATTTAACAAAAATACAAGTGTTGATTTAGAGTTAACATCTTCAGCATACTTTGAAATGTTACTTTAATGTAGAACTCCCGTGAGTTTGGGCAGCGCTGTGCTCCCAAATGGAGCCCCTCGCCGTGCCACCCGTGCGCCGCTAGGAGGTGATTTGTGAGTCTGTAGCTCGTTAACAAGCGTATTAATTTTCTTCTGCTGGTCTTCAGGAGCTGCCGGTTGTTCTTCCCGCTTTGCACAACTCGCCAGGCCGCTGCGGGGCTGTTTCTCCATTCACCAGGCTCTCCGCCACCTGTAAATCACACACACATGCGACGCAAAGGGTTCGGTTGTGCCACCGGTAATAATAACAAACACCGTTATCGCCAGGTAGGCATTTGTGTTCCTGCTGGTGCTTTGCAGCCTCTGCCTTAGGTGGAGCATTATTATTGAACAGACTAATAGGCATTTTCACTTGGCTTTTTCAAAAAATAAAACCTGGAAGGAGAAACTGAATATAAAGTGATTTTATTGCTGAAGCGAAGGGGACAACAGCCCGTCGCTCTGGCACGGCTGGTGACAGAAAGGTGACGTTTGTAAGCGCGATTCAGGTGTCAAGAGCAGCCAGGATTTACCAACAGAGCTTTTTATGACTGACTGATGACTATTTACCGCTGAAAAAGCCATCTGTGAATCGCAAACTTGGTTTCTTCCTTGCTTGGAAATGCGACGTGTCCTCGACCTGAGGTAAAAATGCAAAGTTTAAGAAAGAAACGGTCAAAACTCCCCAGGGGTGTCAATGTCCAGTGTGTGTTTTCTGCAAATTGATGTTAATGACGAGGAAAACGCAGCTGCTCTGGATCACATCACTGAGTTACTTCTCATGTTTGCAGGAGGAAACTCCAGTTTCTTTAGGAATAAGGATAGTTGTGAAATACGTATGGTTTAAAACGCAACGCACAGGTGGACCAGTCCTGAAGGAACGCCGAGATTATCTGCAAAACGTGAGCTAATTACTAAGGCAAACGACCTGTCACGGCAGCAGAAACCCGCTCAAGGGAGGTCTTAATAAAACCGGAGCGAGAGGCCTCCAGGACTCAGGGTTTGGCCCGGGATCAAGATGTTTCTCTGCAGGAAGCTGTTGTGGCCATAAAAACGTCTGTCCTTTTAATCAGGGGTTTGTTTCTCTTGTCAAGTCCCGGCTGAGATTTCCCTTCGCAGCTTCTCCAAACATCTGGTTGTTGTCACGTCATTATTATCAACTTTGGAGTGAACGATCGGGCTCTCCCATGTTATGCAATTGCTTTGAATGTTATGAAGTTATTAAAAATAATAAACGTGGGGTTTTGTCCTGGTTTCAGCAGCAAGCCATAAACACGAGGCTTAGCGTATCCCCCAACCGTGGGTTTTACCAGCGATCTGTCGCGAGATTTGTGGTGAAATGTGAAAGTTGTCTAAAGCCTCATTTATTTCTACACGTGTAGGTATTTAACTCCGGCTGCTGATGGAATCGCGATACAGTCGCGGTGGTTTATGTGACAATTAAAGAACAATAATGTGGTTTGCGCACACCAATGTGGTTGCAAGGCGCTGTCGACACGTGCGCCGCAGATGATCCCGTCGCCAGCTCCGCGGCAATTAACGCACCCAGAGCTGCTGCTGTGTGAGTTTCAGACGATCGCCGTCCTCTTTGACATTCGAATTCTGATTTTTGAGATGCTTTCAGAAGGAGACAACCTGCTCTTTGTGTTAGTTATACGACCGGAATGAAAACATGAGCGCGACGCAAAGGGCTTGAACCTACTCCTGAAGATGTTTTGTGCTTTGTGTGACCTCAGGACGAATAACACGAACAGAACACACTTGGTTCTGCAAACACATTACAGATTCAAAAATCTCATCCCTAAAAAGGCCACAAGCTTGAAACTTCTCCAGCGCCGTGGAGAAATAATCGCGAACTCAGGCTACAGCTGGTTTGTGTCTTATATGAACTTTCTGATACGTACGTCATCCCGTTTATAAAGGATTAATAACTATAATTCATTCTCTTGATGGTGCTTTTGTACAAGGACGCTCGGTAGAAGATGAGACCCAAATTCCACGCGCTGTAACACGTCACGTGTAGGACATCAGTTTAATCGGGAGCTTACGCTTTATGTTCTGCTTGTAATCAAAGGAATTGGTGTAATTGTTGGCAGACCCAGTGCAGGCTCTAAAAGCTGAAAACAAAGAGTTTTTATTACATCCATGTTGGAAGAAACACGATCGACATGTCAATAAGAATTCTCTGCTTCGCTACAGCATGTTTGGGAACTCGGGGATGACGCTTCGCTGAGATTGACGTTTCGATGCAGGATGCCTGTGCTTGCCAATTTTTAATTATTTTAATACGAGCCGCGTTTTATTTTGTAGTCCAGCCCTATTTCCAACTCCCGCAGGTGCTAAGTGTTGAGAACAACACTCAGAGAGCGGCATTTTTGCGCAATAACTCGCACAAAACACTTAGGGGTGTGAAGAGGTTACCAGAGCGTGTTTGTCTCATTCGGGGGGAAAAGGCTCTGTTACTAAACAAGAAATGGTGAATTCTAGGTTGTTTATTAAGTCTCCCTGACGCTCTCTTGGCTTCATTAAGGGAATTGCTAAATAGTCGTGTTGTTTCAGCACCGGTTGGTTTCTTTGCTGTCTGTGGAAGGCAGAGAAGTGGGACAGGGCTGTAAAATGTGTAAAACCCTCTCTCAATGTTTTGCAGATGACAGAAGTAACGTCACCCAGGAAGTACCGTCCTTTAATAAAATACCTGGGAAACAACAGACTAATTCTTATCAGGGAGAGTTTAGCACAATCCAAGCTTTGAGAGCTACGTTTCTGCTGCGTTTCTGTCCCACCGAGTTGGGAAAGCTGAATATTACCCTGTTTTTATCTCGTCCCCGCGCAGCCCCGGCCGTGCTGGATCCTCCCCTTGGCATGGGCTCCCGGTCCAGCCCCCTCGCTGCTCTATAAATCACCCTCCGTCGCCTTTTCCTGCGCAACCGTCCAGCCGTCGGCCCCCGATCACCATGGGTAAGGGATCCGCTGCTCTTTGCCGCCCTTCGGACTCGTTAGCGGGGGGTTCGTTAGCGCCCGGGAAGGAGAAACGCGCGGCTGAAGTTTCCCCAGCTGTTAAAAGGTTGATGTCTTTAAGCTGTTGGAACCCCCGTGGTTTTAAATAAGTGGCTTTAACGCTGTGGTCAGCGCCTTTTATCCCACCGTTAAATGTCTCTTTTAGCACCTCGGTGTTTATGATAGAAACAGAAAGACGCACTTGGACTTGGGTTGATTGTGAGCGACGCTGGGGAAGGTTCCTGGGAAACTGAGGGCTGGAATTTAACCTCTTTGTTTGTATTTTTGTGATAGGACGTGTAGTTTTTAAGGACTTTCATTTTTAGACACACAGACAGGAAATGGAGGAAGGGACTGAAGGTTTTATTTGTATTAATGTCTTACTGTGTCGTTTGCACGGTGGACACTTAAACTGTTGTCACAGCACGGAGAAGATCGTGGACGTTGGTTAAAAAACCCTCTCATTCCACAGGCAAAACCAAGAATTCAGACTCAGCCAAAGCGAGTCTGGTTATCAACCTGGGGCGAACGCTTCTCTCTTTGCGTTTTTATAACAGTACAAAGGAAACTATATCCATGTCGCTATGCTTTCTAACAAACTGTAGTTCTAGTTCTGTGACCGGTTTTGTCGGCGGCGCGCGAGGATTAAGTTAAATACTGCGCCTTAAAGCGTAAAAACCAGCGTGGTGGTGACTGAGGATCGAGTCTTGGGCTGCTATTCAATGACAGGATGGATCGGTAAAGTCCGCTTGCGTAATTTCTTGCTGGGAAAGAGTTAATTCCTGGAGGAATGTGCTGCTTATGGTCTGTGTCTTGTCATGCCCGGAGTCCAGCTGATAAAACAATTGATTCTTTTCCCATTTGTGTGTTGGGTTCGGCAGTTTAGCACGACCACACCTTGACTTCTGAGGGCTCCCGATTCCCCAGGCTCTGCAAAAAGCCCAGGTCGGGCTTATTGCACCTCAACTTCAGCTCTCAACAGAGGTGCCTCATTTATTTACTCATGAAGAGGCTGAAGATTTCTACTGTAAAACCCCACAAATAAAAAGCAGAGTCTTTCCTGCTGTTAAACCCAAACTATCAAACTGTTGGGCCGCTCAGCTCCAGCAGGACAGGGAACTGCTGGGGAGAGTCCAGCGCAGCCACCAAGATGCTGGAGGGAGTGGAGCATCTCCCGTGTGAGGAAAGGCTGAGGGAGCTGGGGCTCTGGAGCTGGACAAGAGGAGCCTGAGGGGGGACTCATTGCTGGGGCTCAAGATGGAAAGGAGCAGTGTCAGGAGGATGGAGCCAGGCTCTGCTGGTGACTACCGGGGACAGGACAAGGGGCAATGGGTGCAAACTGCAACACAGGAGGTTCCGCTGGCAGCTGAGAAGCAACTTGTTGGGGTGAGGGTGGCAGAGCCTGGCCCAGGCTGCCCAGGGAGGGTGTGGAGTCTCCTTCTGTGCAGACATTCCAACCCGCCTGGACACCTTCCTGTGTAACCTCAGCTGGGTGTTCCTGCTCCATGGGGGGGTTGCACTGGATGAGCTTTCCAGGGCCCTTCAACCCCTCACATTCCGTCATTCTGTGATCAAGGAATCCCTCGGCGTGAATTTACTCCGAAACTGTGCTTTATGTTTTTTTACAACCTGTCATAAGCCTATAAACCTCATTATCCAGGCTGAACATAGTTATAGAATGGCTGTAGGCAGCAGTGACAGAAGGAACAGGGATGTTGTTGTCGGCTCTCGGTGTGTATATACAGATAACCGCACAGGAGCGAGGGGGAATCAGCCTCACGTTGTCTTCATTTGTGCAAAAAGGAAAACGGTGTGATGAACAGTGAGAGCCAAACGTGAATATTCACCCCGTAAAATCCACCCGTGAGCTGTTGGTGATGGAGGAACGGCCGTGGATTCGGGAAGACGAAGGCGGATGGGAAGAGAATTTACGTGCAACGCTGGCAGACGCACAGTGGAACAAAGATCTTGATGCTTTCAGTCCTTGCTGATATTTCCCAACCACGTTTTGCATCCTGGTGTTCAAACCGCACCAGCAGCTGCCGGATCCACCATGAGCCACACGAACATCGTTAATTAACCCTGGATTATTAACATGGCAGCGTCAATATTCCCATTAACATGTCGCTACAAGATGGTACAAATCAACGTTTCGTGATAAAGCCAGATTCTGTGTTCACAACTGACATGGAAGGGCCTCACCCCCCTGAAATCTTCACACAGAACAGAACAAAAGTGTTTGAACAAGGTGAGAGGGAAGAACGTACATGTGAGGAGGAACAGAAAACATTCATCATCTTGCTGGGTGTTTTCTCTGGAAAACAATTTGGCCCAAATCGTCTGTTTTTCCGAGTAATCAGCAGAAAGCTGCGTTTGCAATGCTGATAAAGCTGCGGTCTAACATGCACTGAGCTCCTGCTAATTTAGGTGATTGAGAAAATTGGAAGAAAGTTTGAATTACGGCCTTGGCATCAACAGAACAAAGCAAACCTCATATTTTGTGTTTCTGCATGAAAACATTTCACAAAGAACGGGCAATTAAAGCTGAAGTGCTAAGTGACTCTTCTTGAGCAGCTGCGGCGTGTCAAGTCATGGGATGGCTCAGCCGCTCCGGCACCAGAACGGCAGAGATTTCGCTCCCGTTTAACCTAAAAACATGCGACAGGTTGTACCTGCCCCTTAGAGCAACATTTCAGGCTCAGATTTCCTTAATTTTAGCCAACAAGCCTTAATTCCAGCCAACAACATATTGATGCAACCCCGACACATCTATTGGCCGTGTTAGGGTAGAAATCAGAGATTAGACTGACTCCTTTCTTTTTCTCTCCAATCAGCAAAATGCGGAGCCTGCGGTCCAGGATACGCGACTCCTCTGGATGCCATGAAAGGCAAGTGTTTTTTAACATCTTTTCTAAATCCAAGCCAACCAGGAACTGGTTTTAAATTAGGTGAAGACTAAGACGCCTTCCAAAGCGGCTCGTTAGTCAGCAAAGCCAAGGAGACTTTAAATACCCGAAGAGATTTGATTTCATTTTGCACATTGGGCTCGTGAGCTCTGTTACATTAAACCACAGGGACTCTGGGTTCAGACTTATAGTTTTAATAGTGTCCAAACTTCACCTCGAGGCTTCTGATATGTTTTAAAAGCCTTAATTTTATAGCATGGAAATGCAAATACTGAGGAGAAATCCCAGCTTAACAGAGAGGTGAAATCTGGGGAAGGTGAACTGTAGGTTTTGGTCAAAATTGGGCGCGTTCAATGAGATTTGTGTGTTGCAAGGTCCGCGGGAGGAGATCGTGTACCTGCCCTGCATCTACCGGAACACGGGCGTCGAGAAGCCCGACTACTTGGCCACGGTGGACGTCGACCCCAAATCTCCGCGCTATTGCCAGGTACCCACGTGTCGAACCTCGAGAGACACTGAAGCATTTTGGTGCTTCGTATCGTTATTCGATGTCTCCTTAGAGTCTTGTAAAGCTTTGGATTAAGTGTATAGCGTAGAGCACGTATAGAATGGTGATGTCCAACTTCTCCCGCTCTGCAGCTTCAGCTCTGTGTGTCTCGGGCTGAATCCGCTCCCTGAATAACAAACAGCAGATTCCTTCTGCTCTTTATTAATTGATGCTTCCACACAAAGACCCGTCTCTTTGCCTAGGGGGGAGTAAAGCTCGAGCAGACTGAATCTTAAGCCCGGCTTTGGCTTTGCAGGTGATCCACCGCCTGCCCATGCCCAATCTGAAGGACGAGCTCCATCACTCCGGCTGGAACGCCTGCAGCAGCTGCTTTGGGGACGCCACCAAGAGCAGAAATCGCCTCATTCTCCCCAGTCTCATCTCCTCTCGGGTTTACGTGGTGGACGTGGGAACGGACGCGCGAGCTCCCCGGATCCATAAGGTCAGTTTAGGTGACTTTAAGCTGGCTTTTTATTTCTGAGGTTTTGAGGAGGATAGGAGAGCCAGAACACTTAGGGAAACTTTGGTCAAACATGTGGGAGTTTGGAAATTCCTGCAGTTTATTGATAAAATAAACTGACTGTGGAACGTGAGGGAACCGTTAAGTGGTTTTTGTGCCAACCCAGCTGCCTGCAAACGATCTCATTCAAAATCTTTCCGTTTCGAGTTCTGCAGAACCTCTCCAGCCTTTAACTATTAATGCAGTGGAATAAAACCCCTCAAGGGCTCTGCTCATACAGTGAATTTTCATTCAAGCCTCAAAGCCTTTTATTTTCCCCTCTGAGCTGCTGGTGCTCCAGTGAGTGTTGTTGCCTGAATATCGCACACGTGATGTTTCAGCCACTGCTACTAATTAACACAAACGCAGACGTTGGTGTCTCGCTGGTGCACGAATTTGCTTCGAACCATTCACTGTCTATATTTTGACGAACAAATCAATGTTGCGGTGCAGAGGAGAAAGGTGGAAGTGGCGTTCTGCGTCACCGTGCGTTATCTCATTGTATTAACAGATCGTTGAGCCGGTGGAGTTGTTCTGGAAGGGGAACGTGGCTCATCCTCACACCTCGCACTGTCTGGGCAGCGGTGACATCTTAATCAGCTGCTTGGGAGACCCTGCTGGCAACGGAAAAGGTATTAAACCCCTTTGAGAGAAGTATTTGTGCTCCCAAAGTACAGGCTGAGGCATTTATAAGAGCTTCCCGTTCTTCTGCGCGCTGGTTAATTAACCGTAGAATAAATACTTGAGTGACCAGGTGAGCTGTGTGGTCTTTGCCAACCCAAATCCCCTTTGTCTTGTTGTCTCGCAATAATCCAAGCTTTACAGCACCTCTGGATTGCGTTTGCTATTGAAACCTTTAGAAGGATTCTTGCGTGTAAATTGTGTTACCTACTGGGTTACAAAAGGTACGAGCACTTGGAAGAAATGTGCTTCAGGTGGCAAGTGGGGAACCTGCTCCTCTTCATGGGGTTTTTCTCTTCTGGATGGCAGGCAAACGTGTCCTTGAATAGATGCACATTATGTACGTAATTCAAAGTGACCAGCAGAGAAAACCAGAGGCGACTCCTCCAGGGTCTTCTCTAAGACATCCCTTAATTGAAACATACTCTAGGAGGGGCTAATGGATTTATCGGAATGACTTGAGTAGAAACAGAGCAAACGGAAGCTTAAAAAAGACATGATGGTGTGATAAAGTTCTTTAAAAATCCAGCTTTCCTGTGCTTTAGTCCAAGAGAATCACAGAATTCTGCCCACGCGCTGGGTTGCATTTTACAGCGTGTTTCGAACATTTAAATATTGTGAATCTGGATGTCTTGTAACATTTGTGGGTTTTTATCTATCAGGTGGTTTTATTTTGCTGGATGGAGAGACCTTTGAAGTGAAAGGGAATTGGGAGAAAGGGGACAAGGTACCACCCTTGGGTTATGATTTCTGGTACCAGCCGCGCCACAACGTCCTCATCAGCACCGAGTGGGGAGTGCCGAAGGTCCTGGCAGATGGATTCAACCCCGCCGACGTCGAGAGAGGTGAGGGAGCGTTTGCTTCAACCCTCCCAAGCGATTCTTCATCGCAATAACATCTGATTTGTGTCCGTCCCGACCCTTCAGGGCATTACGGCCGCCACATCAACGTGTGGGACTGGAGCTCCCGCACCTTCATCCAGGCCATCGACCTGGGGAAGGGCTCCATCCCGCTGGAGATTCGCTTCCTGCACGACCCGGCCGCCGCAGAGGGGTTTGTGGGGTGCGCTCTGAGCGGCGCCGTGCATCGCTTCTACAAGACCGAGGTGAGTCGGGGCACCACGGCAGACGCAGGAGCTCAGCCCTCATCTCAGAAACCCGCTGATACCAAGGGAATAGTAGCTCTTAAGTCCAGTCTAATTCTAGCCAAGCTTTAACACTGCGCCGGAGAGCAAACGTAACGCCAGCGTGCACACAAGCCAGGGGGAACTGATTAAGCAAAGCGACGGTCTCTTCCAACCGAAATAGGTTCTATGGTTGTACAATCTTGCTGTTGTAGAGGGCGAGCTGGGGACAGGCAGCACCCCAAGCTGAAGGAGATCCGCCAAGTTTGGTTCTGCTGCCGTTACCGCGGTCGGAGACGTTGTTGTGTAGTTTAATCATTAACGTTCTCGCTGGCCTCACCCCTTTGCAGCCTGCGTGTCACCTCTGGACGGGACCTATTCACCGCACAGCACTGTTTGCTTCTCCCCGTTCCGTCAGGCGCGGCCGAGCCATCGCGGCACACACCGCAGCGATAATAACGCTGTGTTCTCTCCTGTGCCTTCCGCAGAAAGGGGACTGGGCGGCGGAGAAGGTGATTGAAGTCCCCAGCAAGAAGGTGCGAGGATGGCTCCTCCCGGACATGCCAGGTTAGTGCGTTTGGGGAAGAAACGGGGTGTTGTCCTCGGCCATTCCCTGCTCCGACGTCGCTTTTTGCAAAATCTTATCCTTAAATAGCAAACACATCCCTCATAAAATACTATAACACATTTCTATTGAGTTCTTTATGCGACGCTACTGATGTGACGACATCAACCTGGAGATTTCTCCATCAAAATACCTGGAGTTTGGGTCCTTCAGCGAGAGCTCGTGGTGTTCAGGGTCAGTCCCAGGAACGCTGGTGGTTCATTGGGTTTCCAGGGATGATTGTGGTTGTTCAGCCCATATCTTAACATATTTTCCTGAGGCTACTGCGTGTAGAATTTTGAAAGGTAACAACCGGCTTGTGGTTTTGTTTGGTGCTGGTCCCGTTTCCTCACTTTGCTACTGGATATTTCCGTCAAGGTCTGATCACCGACATCCTCATCTCGCTGGACGACAGGTTCCTGTATTTCAGCAACTGGTTACATGGGGACGTGCGCCAATACGACATCTCCGACACCCGCCGGCCGCGCCTGGTGGGACAGGTGAGGAGAAAACACCCATTCACAGCGGCTCTAGAATTATCCTGTTCCTTTGCGAGCCAACACCTTTTCTGACTCTCCCTCGACTGCAGGTGTTTGTGGGGGGCAGCATCACCAAAGGGGGACCCGTGACCGTGCTGGATGACAAGGAACTGCAGTGTCAACCGGAGCCTTTTGTCATCCAGGTGAGTTTTCCAGACACACGATTATCCATTTTGAAATATCCTTTGCTTCTCTTTTTTGTGCTTTTCAGCCTCATCTTGAGCGCCTTGTTCTCTGCTGCAATTTCAGGGGAAGAAGGTGCCGGGTGGACCTCAGATGATCCAGCTCAGCTTGGACGGGAGGAGATTGTACGTCAGCACCTCCCTCTACAGCGGCTGGGACAAGCAGTTCTACCCAGATCTTGTCAGGTAAGAAACCTTTGCGTTGTCTTTGCGTGCGTCTGCGTGACTTTATATTTGTGGGAATTAAGGGAGATGATTTTCCAGATGGCCACGGGAGGGCAGAGCGCAGCCTCCCAGTTCATCTCAGCAGCAATTAATGTCAGTTTTCACTCGTTCATCGCTAATTTGTGGCTGCAGGTTCCACCGAGGCGATGTGACTCACTTTGAGACCCGCAAAACCCCAATTTCAATCCAGGGTTCTTTCCGTTTGACATTAAACGCGGACAAATCCCGCCCGAATATGCAACGACGAGGAATCCTCTTCCCAATTTCTGTTCTCTTGGCCTTTTTTCAGGGAAGGCTCCGTGATGCTGCAGATCGATGTGGACACGGAAAGAGGCGGATTGAAAGTCAATCAAAACTTCCTGGTGGATTTCGGGAAGGAACCTGACGGGCCCGTCCTGGCCCATGAGATTCGTTACCCTGGCGGAGACTGTAGCTCTGATATCTGGGTTTAATCATTAATGGAGCTTTTTTGGTGATGGAGACGCTGTTCTTAAATATCACAACCCCATCAGCAGGATCATTCCATGGGTTTGGGGCCAAAAGGCTTCATTTGCTCATAAAGTGCTTTGCATGGCATAAAAATCACACACATCTCATCCGTAGCCACATGTTTCTAGAGCCGCGTTATATTTTAACACACGGGCACTGTTGTTATAAAAAAATCAACTATAAAATTGTTCTTCAACTCAGGTTTGGTATTTTTTAGCATTTTCTGTTATAAAGAATATAAAATGTAGGGTCATTTCAGAAAACAACCTGCGGATGATCTTACGAGCGGCCACAGCTGAACGTTTCCTGCTCTTCGCTCCCGGATTGTTAATTTGAGGTGGCAGATTAATTGGTGTTTCTGCTCCCAGGTCGCATCCAAAAGGAGCAGATGTGTTTATATAAAAAATAGAGAATATTTGGGGTGTTTTCAACAAGCATGAGAGGGCAGCAAGATCTGTTGTAAGCTGGGAAGGTTGTAGAATGGAGAAGTTGAAGCCAGAGCAGTTGGGGTGAGAGTCACCATTAAAAGAAATAGATGTTTTGGGGCTTTTGCCTTGAGATCTCCAGTCTGGTGAAGAATAAACTGTTGAGTTGAGGAGTGGGGAAGTGCCTTGAGATATGCAGAGGAGTCTAAAATGGGTCCTGGGGCTTGGGATGTGGGTGGGAGATGTCCCTGCGCTTTAATTAGCAAGTTTAAATTAATTAGCAAACCCCACAGCTGCGTTTGGTGAAGGGTGTCAAGTGCAGGGAAAGCCAAAGGGGATTGACCAACAAACTCTGGGAATGAGTGGGAGACTAACGAGCTGCTTAATTAGCAGGTGCAAGGCAATATGAACAAGGCGATGGCAGGAGCACAACAGCACCCGATGTCGCAGCAAAGCAAGCGCGGGGGATGGCGCTGGAGCGGCTACAGGTGCGTTCTGTCCATCCTTTGCGTATCTTAAAGTCAGCCCCACAAAAACCCCCACAGTTGCTTTGGGTGATACCAACACAACAGTGCTTTGACAGGACGGGTTTGTTTGGGGCAGAAGCAGCACAAATAGTTGCCAAGTTCTCCTATAAAATACACAAAAGAGAAGGAGCAAAGCAAACAAGTGCTAGACTCTTGCTGGAGGACCTGGAGGCATCTGGCACAACCAGGGTCCTGCCTGAAGCGGCTCGTTCCCCACAGCCAGTGTTTGGTGGCCCCAAAACCAGCATGACAGGCTGCACTGAAATGAGACACGGGAAGGTGCAGCTGATGCACAGAACACTTTTATTGGTGGTTGAAGCAGAACACAAAGCAAAGCAGCGTCAGGGAACAGGCCCCTCTCTCCACCATCCTGCACCTCGTGCTCCTTGGCCGTGTCTCGGTCGCCCTGAACCGGGAGCAGCCGCCGAGAGCTCATGCCGGGGGAAGAGGCTCCAGGAAGGACCCGGCTGGGGAGCGGGAGCTCGGCCACACCGGGCGCACGGCTGCCCTTGGCCTCGCTGTGCCCCAGCGTCCTTGTCACCGCTCCGCTGACCCAACCCCAGCTCACGTTAGCAGAACCCGAGACCCCAGACCCAATTACCCCACGCTCTTCGTTAACGGCCGCGCAGTGGAAGAGCGAGGAGGAGGGAACCTGGCTGGCACGCTCAGGAAAAGACCTCGGTGGTGGCATCTCCGCAAGGGAAGTGGATGGCATTAGCCAGGCACGGCCCGCAGGGCTCCTTTCCGAAATCCACCAGGAAGTCCTTGTTGACGGTCAGGCCTCCTCTCTCGGTGTCCACATCGATCAGCACCATGACGGCGCCTTCCCTGCCGGGGGACACGAGCACGGCCGCTCCAGCCCAGCGCACGGTGGGAGGTGCCGGAGCAGGGACGCGGCTCCCGGAGACCCGCGGTGACTCCAGCCCCGTCAGCCCGAGCCCCCGACGCTCTCCCCAGCAAAGTCCCGACCCTGCAGCTCCGCGCCGGCCCAGCCAGAGCCGCTGGGACTCACCTGCCCGGGAGGTTCCACCCCAGGGAGCCGTGGGGATGATGTCGGGACAACCTGTCCCCCCGCAACCCCGGCCAGGCCCTTGTCCCCCCAGCCCGGGCGCCGTTCCCGTCCCCGGCCGTGCCCCCGAGGCCCCTTTGCCCCAAGCCCTCCTCACCGGACCATGTCGGGGTAGAACTGCCTGTCCCAGGCGCTGTAGAAGGAGGTGGTGACGTACAGCCTCTTGCCGTCCCGGCTGAGCTGCAAGCGGCTGGGGCCGCCGTACACCCTGCGGCACTGCGGGCACGGCAGAGCGGGGCTGTCAGCCGCTGGCACCGGGCGCCGAGCCCCGTGGGCACCGCAATGGAGCCGCAGCCCAGAGCCCGGGCAGCCCCAGCCCAGCTGCGCTCACCTTGATCACCAAGGGCTCGGGCTGGCACTTCAGCTCCTCGTCCCGGCACACGGCCACGGGCCCACAGCGCACGATGCTGCCTCCCACGAACACCTGCGAGCGGGGCAGAGGGGCCATGGCACCCGGTCCTGCGCAGGGACCCGGCGCTGCCGGCCCTGCTGCCCCCGCCTCACCTGTCCCACCAGCCGGGGCTTGCAGCCCCTGGTCAGCTCGTACTGGCGGACGTCTCCGTGCCACCAGTTGCTGACGTACAGGAACCGGTCATCCGGGGAGATGACGATGTCCACGATGAAGGCTGCAGCACAGAACAAGCGGCTCCAGAGCTGCCCCAGGGAAGCAGCTCCAGCTCGGGGGGTGCGCAGCCCCCAGTCCCACCCAGCAGCCCCCTCGGGTCCCCCCACACACGGCGCCACTGCAGCCACACCAACCTGGCATCCTGGGCATGATCCAGCCCGTCACCTCCTTGTCCGGGATGCAAATTGCTTCTTCCACCTCCCAGCAGTCTCTCTGCACGGGGAACACGGGCAGCGCGAGCTGAGCCCCCTCTGTGCCCCCCAACCCGTCCTGCCGGCCCCCCGCTGGCCCCAGCCCGGGGCTCCCCGCTCGCGCAGACACTCGCCTGGCACTTGAAGAAGCGGTAGATGACGCCGCTCAGGGCGCAGCTGACGTAGCCCTCGGCAGCGTTACGGTTGTGCAGGAATTTCACGCTCAGGGGCAGGGAGTCCTCCCCCAGGTCGATGCACTGGATGACCCTGCGGCACGACAGGTTCCACACGTAGATGTTGCGCCCGAAGATCCCTGGGGAAAAGGGAAACCGAGTCATGAGAGGGGGATCTGCCCACGGGGACTCGTCGCTCCCCAAATCGCCCGCACACGGGGACGGCCACGGCAGCGACCGGCCAGACCGGGCAGAGAAACGGCAGCGGTTTGGGAGCAGCGGGAGAGACGAGGAGCCGCTCCTCCCATCCCAGCCCCGCGGGGGTTCTGGCTCAGCACCCCGGTTCCCTCACCTTTCTTGAGGTCGTCGGGGCAGAACCCGCATCCCACACATTTGAAGGCGAATCCAGATGTGCTGATCAGGACGTCGAGGCACGGCTGGAACCAGAACTGGTAGCCGCCCGCGGGAGACTCGCAGTCCTTCTCCCAGTTCCCCTTCAGCTCAAAGTTGTGTCCATCCAGCACCACAAACCCACCTGCCGCACAAAAGGGGACGCGTGACAAACCGCAGGCTGCGCCGCCAGCCCAGCCCGTGTGTCCGCGGGGTCACTGGGGACAAAGCACCTTTGGAGTTGCCGGCCGGGTCTCCCACGTTGGCAATGAGGACGTCACCGCACGGCAGCTGGCGGGGGACGTTGAGGTAGCCCTTGTCACACGTCCAGAAGACGCACTCGGGCGGGATGATCTGCAAAAGGGACGCACGGCGCTCAGGCTCCCGCCGCTCCGCTCCTGTCCCGCTCCCCGGCACAGTTTGCCAGCGCAGATCTCGCACCGTCCCCAGCACCCGCAGCGGTTTTGTCCCCGAGAGACCCACTTGCTGGGACTGCTCCCTCTGCACGACACCAAGAGCAGCGACCCCGACTCCAACAGCCCCTCTGTCCCCTCCCGGCCGTGGGACACGGGGTGTGCGCGACTTCCAGCCACCAGAACAGAGACAGGACGGCGGGGACGCTCGGAGCCTCCCCGGCTGGGAGCGACAGAGGGACCCGTGTCCCAGCTCCAGAGCGCCGAGAGGAGATGGACAGAGAACCTTCTACCCGGGACGGCCCCAGAAGCACCAGTTCCCAACTCCTTCCCAGGAACTCGTCGCCGGGTCCCCCCCGGCATACCTTGCACAGCCGGGGAGTGTGGCACCGGGACCCCACATCCACCACGTAAATGCGGGAGGAAATCAAACCGGGCAGAATCAGCTTGTTCCATCGCTCGTCATCATATTCGGGGCAGACGCAGACAGTGATCCAGCCCGATGAATGCAGCTCGTCCCCGAGGTTGGGCATGAACAGGCGGTGGATCACCTAGGCGGTCAAGGCAGAGTTAGGCTGGGCTCAGGGGACATGGGGACCCTCGTGCTGCACATCCTGCTCTCTCAGCGTCTTGCTTGCCCGGGGCTGGTTCAGCCTCCAGAGAGGAGGAGACACTGCTCCCAGCCCTGGGCTCCGCGCTGCAGCAGGAGCCGCGTGTGGCTGGAGCCGTGGGGTTTGCTCGGGAATTCCTCCCATATGCCACTCAAATTGGGACAACCAGGCGTGCACAGAAACGCCGATTATCGCCCTGACACAACCGTGTGCTGCTCTGCACACCCCTCCTGCACCCGGAGCTCACGGCGGATTCGGGACTTTAAGGAGCCGCTCTTGGCTCTAAGGTGCATTTTCTGCTGAGCTCCTGTAGCGATGGGCGGCTGGGCTCAGACCCACCTCCGTGCTGGGGACAACCCGACCTGCAGCTTCAGCGCCGGGAAATGCCCGTTTCCCATGCGGGTGGCCCCAGGTTGGCCCAGAGCACAACAGAACGGCTCCGAAACGGCAGCATGAGAGCAAGAGGTGCAAGTCTGCAAATTGCTGCAGCTCTGAAGCCCCGACTCAGCGGGAGCATCTCCCTGCAGAGCAGCACCCATGGGTGACTGAGCCCCAGAGCTCCCGGCAGCACCGAGATGCTCTGGAAGTGAGTTGGGAAGTGAGTGGGAGCCGCCCCATCCCCGGGACAGCGAGAGGGGACGATCAGCCAGAGCCGGGCACGCAGAGCAGAGCGGGACAGAGGAGCCGGCGCGGGGCACACGCGGAGCCGGCAGCGGGTTCCCGCAGCCCGGTGACAGCGGTACCTGGCCATAGCAGGGCGAGCAGGGGTCGAGGTCGATGACAGCCAGGAAGTCAGGCTTCTCAATGCATGTATTCCTGTAGGTGCAGGTCACGTAGGCGACGTCCTCCCGAGGAACTGCAGGAGAGAAGGTGCTGTTAAACCCACCCGGTGCCGCACAGGGCAGGAAAAGCTGCCGCAGGCTCGCAGAGGGTACTGGGCTGATTTTTGGGATGCTACAAGCCCCTCATTGCTCAGGACCACCTCTCCACCCCAGTTCTGATCCTGACCCAGGGGCGGCAGCACAACAGCCGTGGGTCCCCACAGAGTCACCGTTTGCTCCGGTTTGGAAGGGGCTCAGCAAACACGGGGGATTCCTGGTGGTCTCGCTCCCACGGAACTCCCTCCTGACCCCCCCGGTGCTCTACCTGGTAGACAGCACCCTCCTTTCACAATGTCCTGGCAGGTCTGGAACTGCTGGCACGGAACTTTGCATTTGTTTGCTGTGGGGAGAAGAGAACGACGTGAGGAACGGCCACGGCCTTGGAAGGTGCTGATTCTGAAGGTTCCGTCCCACCCCACAAAGCTTCTACCCCCCGGCTACAAACAGGGACAGACAGACAGAGCTGCCCCCAACCCCACGGCAGGACAGATGGACCAGCCGGGGAGACACAATGGGTTCTCGTCTGCATCAGCCCCAGCTCTGCCATCACACAGTATGGAGGGGGACAAACCCGGTCCTGTGGGACTGGGTGTCACTGGGACTGTCACCCCTGGTCCCCATGGGACTAGGTGTCACCGAGGATGTCTGCAGAGGGACAAACATGGTCCTGTGGGACTGGGTGTCACCGGGGACTGTCACCCTGCGTCCCCGTGGGACTGGGTGTCACTGGGACAGTCACCCCTGGTCCCCATGGGACTGGGTGTCCCTGGGGATGTCACCCCTGGTCCCCCAGGGACTGGGTGTCCCCGAGGGGTCCCTGCACCCCTGTCTGATTCCAGGCGGTGGCTGCGCTGGCCGCAGCATCTCTCACCCATGCTGGAGCTGCGGGTCCCTCTCCTGCGAGCGGAGCTGCTGGCGCTGGAGCTGCACTCGTGTCGGTGTCGCCGGAGCGGGGTGTCTGGAGCTACGGCTGCTCCCGGGGGACTTTATATCCCAACCCAGGGGTGGGGGGACAAGGCGAAGCTGCCCAGGGAGGAGCCGTCGCTCCCCAGCGTTTGGGAGGTGCCAGCCCAGCACCACAGCTGGTTTCCGCCTTTACCAACCGCCAATCTGGGCCAGAAATCTGCTGTTCCGTGCAGGTCTGTTCCTCAAACGCCATCTCCCGTATCTGATCCCGGGCTCTGCTGCTCCCCGTGGGCTCCGCTGGCTCCGAGGCCTCATGTGCCAGCCCAGGAACAAGCTCAGCGAAGCCATCGCCGTCCCCGCGCCGCTGCCGCACCGACGTGCCGAGGCTGCAGATTCCAGGGAGGAACGAGGAGCCTGGCGAGATAATGGCCCCACCATTCGCCTCCTGGCCATTACCCGCGGTGGACACGCCGAGGCCACCAACGGCACCTCCGAAATGTGGCCCCTGAGCCAAGGCACGTCCCTGGCTCGGGCTGAGCTCCAGCATCTGCGCCATGGGCACCCCGGGGCTGGCACCAGTTCTGCACAGCACCCGGCACCAGCGTGGCCAAAATGGGAATAAACCGCCCCAAAACCCTGCGGGAGCAGCAGAGCCCCCGTTCCAGGTCCTGAGCGGTTGGACAGAAGAGCTGACACCACTAGAGACCCCCAAGCACCGTGGAATGTGAACGAACATCATGTCTCGTGGCAGAGCCGCTCCATCCGTGGGCAAATGCCACGGGTGGAGTGATCACCCCACGCAGGAATGTGGGAACATCCACCAGCGGAGAACCCCGGGAGATCCCGATCACAGGAGCCCGTCTGTCTCACCGGGACTGTCATTAGTGGCTCTTTGCTTCCTGTCGGCGCTTTAAACGCGCGACCATGGTGCAGCACCCAGCTGAAGCCAATTCTCTCATAATTAGCATGCAATCAGAGCCAGGTGGGCCCTGCTGGAAAACGCTGTTTTAGGCAGTAAAAAGATGTTTGTTGGGGTTTTGTTTTGTTTGTTTGTGGTTTTTTTGGTTTGTTTGAGGGGTTTTGGTTGTGGGGTTTTGTTTCCTTTGGTAGTTTTGTTTGCTTTGGTCTTTTTGTTTGTGGCTTTTTGTTTGTTTGTGGCTTTTTGTTTATTTGAGGGTTTTGTTTGGTTTGGGATGTTTTGTTTTTAGCTCATGCTCATTCTCACTCCTCCCAGAGAGCAACAGTTTCATTCCCAGCTGGAGGATCCATCATCCCCCCAACACCAGCTCCAGCACCATGGACCACAGCACCACGCTCAGGCCAAACTCAGGATGCAGCTCCATTTGCTGTTTGCAAGGCTGACTTTAAAATACGCAAAGGACGGACAGAACGCACCTGGGAGCTGCTCCAGCACGATCCCCCGTGTTTGCTCGGTGCTGCTTTGCCGCCACATCGGGTGCTGTTGCGCTCCTGCCGTCACCACGCGCATGTCACCTGCACCTTCTCCTTGCACCTGCTAATTAAGCAGCTCATCAGGCTTCTACTCATCCCCGAAGTTTGCCGGTCATCCTCTTTGGCTTTCCCTGCTGACGTCTTTGGCAGCCTTCGCCAAACCCAGCTGTGGGCTGTGGGGTTTGCTAATTTAATTAAGTTTGCTAATTAAAGTGCAGCTCAGCGCCGCCCCATGCCAGCGTGGGGGCGGCTCCCACCGCTGCCCCAAACCCACATCCTCGGGGTTGGGGGGAGTTTCAGCCGCTGGGGGGATGAGACGTGACTCCAGGACCCGCCGCGGGGACACGGGCCGTGAGTCACGGTTTTGGCAGCGCAATTTTTGCTGAATCAGCTCCTGCCTCGGCTCCTCCCGGCACCGGAGCAGCAGCCGCCACTGGGGGAATGAGCAGGCCCTGCAGATGCTCTCCCGGCTCTACCCTAAGCCCAGCCTAAACCAGTGCCCAAGGAGCAAGCACAGGGATCAGAGTCCAGCCTGTGGCACATGGGAGCGGAGTGAGTGACTTTGCTGCTGGAGATGAGAATACAAACCAGGGACACACACGCTGAGCAGACACCTGCACGTTCCAGGTTCCGCTCCAATGACTTGTTTTCCACTCCTGTGTTTGAGTTTCTGGTCAATCTCTATTCATCCCATCACGAACGTGAAAGCAGAACACCCGACACTGGCTTGTCCGACTGTTGCGGCCCCGGTGAGACAGACGGGCTCCTGTGATCGGGATCTCCCGGGGTTCTCTGCTGGCCGATGTTCCCACGTTCCTGCGTGGGGTGATCACTCCACCCGTGGCATTTACCCACGGATGGAGCAGTTCTACCATGAGACATGATGCTCGTTCTTGTTCTGTGGTGCTTGGGGGGTCTCTCCCTGGGTCAGTTTGGCATTTGGTGGCAGCTGGGCCCATGGTGACCCAGGGAGGGGACCCTGATCCCAGAGCTCTTCTGTCCAGCCCCTCAGACCCTGGAACCCTCAGACCCTGGCTCTGCTGCTCCCGCAGGGTTTTGGGGCAGTTTATTCCCATTTTGGCCGCACTGGTGCTGGGTGCTGTGCGGAACTGGTGCCGGCCCCGGGGTGCCCATGGAGCAGATGCTGGAGCTCAGCCCGAGCCAGGGACGTGCCTTGGCTCAGGGGCCACATTTCGGAGGTGCCGTTGGTGGCCTCGGCGTGTCCACCGCGGGTAATGGCCAGGAGGCGAATGGTGGGGCCATTATCTCGCCGGGCTCCTCGTCCCTCCCTGGAATCTGCAGCCTCGGCACGTCGGTGCGGCAGCGGCGCGGGGACGGCGATGGCTTCGCTGAGCTTGTTCCTGGGCTGGCACACGAGGCCTCGGAGCCAGCGGAGCCCACGGGGAGCAGCAGAGCCCGGGATCAGATACGGGAGATGGCGTTTGAGGAACAGACCTGCACGGAACAGCAGATTTCTGGCCCAGATTGGCGGTTGGCAAAGGCAGAAACCAGCTGTGGTGCTGGGCTGGCACCTCCCAAACGCTGGGGAGCGACGGCTCCTCCCTGGGCAGCTTCGCCTTGTCCCCCCACCCCTGGGTTGGGATATAAAGTCCCCCGGGAGCAGCCGTAGCTCCAGACACCCCGCTCCGGCGACACCGACACGAGTGCAGCTCCAGCGCCAGCAGCTCCGCTCGCAGGAGAGGGACCCGCAGCTCCAGCATGGGTGAGAGATGCTGTGGCCACCGCAGCCACCGCCTGGAATCAGACAGGGGTGCAGGGACCCCTCGGGGACACCCAGTCCCTGGGGGGCCAGGGGTGACATCCCCAGGGACACTCAGTCCCACGGGGACACGGGGTGACTGTCCCAGTGACACCCAGTCCCACAGGACGGGGTTTGTCCCTCTGCAGACACCCTCGGTGACACCCAGTCCCAGGGAGACCAGGGGTGACAGTCCCAGTGACACCCAGTCCCACAGGACCGGGTTTGTCCCCCTCCATACTGCGTGATGGCAGAGCTGGGGCTGATGCAGACAAGAACCCATTGTGTTTCCCCGGCTGGTCCATCTGTCCTGCCGTGGGGTTGGGGGCAGCTCTGTCTGTCTGTCCCTGTTTGTAGCCGGGGGGTAGAAGCTTCGTGGGGTGGGACGGAACCTTCAGAATCAGCACCTTCCAAGGCCGTGGCCGTTCCTCACGTTGTTCTCTTCTCCCCACAGCAAACAAATGCAAAGTTCCGTGCCAGCAGTTCCAGACCTGCCAGGACATTGTGAAAGGAGGGTGCTGTGTACCAGGTAGAGCACTGGGGGGGTCAGGAGGGAGTTCCATGGGAGCGAGACCACCAGGAATCCCCTGTGTTTGCTGAGCCTCTTCCAAACCGGAGCAAACGGTGACTCTGTGGGGACCCACGGCTGTTGTGCTGCCGCCCCTGGGTCAGGATCAGAACTGAGGTCGGGCGCGATGCCCTAAGCAAGAAGGAGCTTGTAGCACCCCGAAAACCAGGCCGGCACCCTCAGCAAACCTGCGGCAGCTTTTCCTGCCCTGTGCGGCTCCGAGCAGGTTTAACAGCAGCTTCTCTCCCACAGTTCCTCGGGAGGAGATCGCCTACGTGACCTGCACCTACAGGAATACATGCATTGAGAAGCCTGACTTCCTGGCTGTCATCGACCTCGACCCCTGCTCGCCCTGCTATGGCCAGGTACCGCTGTGCCCCGCGCCGGCTCCTCTGTCCCGCTCTGCTCTGGGTGCCCGGCTCTGGCTGATCGTCCCCTCTCGCTGTCCCGGGGATGGGGCGGCTCCCACTCACTTCCCAACTCACTTCCAGAGCATCTCGGTGCTGCCGGGAGCTCTGGGGCTCAGTCACCCATGGGTGCTGCTCCGCAGGGAGATGCTCCCGCTGAGTTGGGGCTTTAGAGCTGCAGCAATTTGCAGACTTGCACCTCTTGCTCTCGTGCTGCCGTTTTGGAGCTGTTCTGTCGTGCTCTGGGCCAACCTGGGGCCACCCGCATGGGAAACCGGCGTTTCCCGGCGCTGAAGCTGCAGGTCGGGTTGTCCCCAGCACGGGGGTGGATCTGAGCCCAGCCGCCCATTGCTCAAGGGTCCCCGTGTCCCCTGAGCACTGAGCCCAGCCTAACTCTGCCTTGACTGCCTAGGTGATCCACCGCCTGGTCATGCCCAACCTCGGGGACGAGCTGCATTCGTTTGGCTTGAGCGATCCCTGCGCCTGCCCTGAGAGTTGTGGCACGCGATGGAACAAGCTGATTCTGCCCGGTTTGATTTCTTCCCGCATTTACGTGGTGGATTTGTCATGCCAGTGCCGCGCTCCCCGGCTGTGCAAGGTATGCCGGGGGGGACCCGGCGACGAGTTCCTGGGAAGGAGTTGGGAACTGGTGCTTCTGGGGCCGTCCCGGGTAGAAGGTTCTCTGTCCATCTCCTCTCGGCGCTCTGGAGCTGGGACACGGGTCCCTCTGTCCCTCCCAGCCTGGGAGGCTCCGAGCGTCCCCGCCGTCCTGTCTCTGTTCTGGTGGATGGAAGTCGCGCACACCCCGTGTCCCACGGCCGGGAGGGGACAGAGGGGCTGTTGGAGCCGGGGTCGCTGCTCTTGGTGTCGTGCAGAGGGAGCAGCCCCAGCAAGTGGGTCTCTCGGGGACAAAACCGCTGCGGGTGCTGGGGACGGTGCGAGATCTGCGCTGGCAAACTGTGCCGGGGAGCGAGACAGGAGCGGAGCGGCAGGAGCCTGAGCACCGTGCGTCCCTTTTGCAGATCATCCCACCCGAGTGCGTCTTCTGGACGTGTGACAAGGGCTACCTCAACGTCCCCCGCCAGCTGCCGTGCGGTGACGTCCTCATTGCCAACGTGGGAGACCCGGCCGGCAACTCCAAAGGTGCTTTGTCCCCAGTGACCCCGCGGACACACGGGCTGGGCTGGCGGCGCAGCCTGCGGTTTGTCACGCGTCCCCTTTTGTGCGGCAGGTGGGTTTGTGGTGCTGGATGGACACAACTTTGAGCTGAAGGGGAACTGGGAGAAGGACTGCGAGTCTCCCGCGGGCGGCTACCAGTTCTGGTTCCAGCCGTGCCTCGACGTCCTGATCAGCACATCTGGATTCGCCTTCAAATGCGTGGGATGCGGGTTCTGCCCCGACGACCTCAAGAAAGGTGAGGGAACCGGGGTGCTGAGCCAGAACCCCCGCACGGCTGGGATGGGAGGAGCGGCTCCTCGTCTCTCCCGCTGCTCCCAAACCGCTGCCGTTTCTCTGCCCGGTCTGGCCGGTCGCTGCCGTGGCCGTCCCCGTGTGCGGGCGATTTGGGGAGTGACGAGTCCTCGTGGGCAGATCCCCCTCTCATGACTCGGTTTCCCTTTTCCCCAGGGGTCTTCGGGCGCAACATCTACGTGTGGAACCTGTCGTGCCGCAGGGTCATCCAGTGCATCGACCTGGGGGAGGACTCCCTGCCCCTGAGCGTGAAATTCCTGCACAACCGTAACGCTGCCGAGGGCTACGTCAGCTGCGCCCTGAGCGGCGTCATCTACCGCTTCTTCAAGTGTCAGGCGAGTGTCTGCGCGAGCGGGGAGCCCCGGGCTGGGGCCAGCGGGGGGCCGGCAGGACGGGTTGGGGGGCACAGAGGGGGCTCAGCCCGCGCTGCCCGTGTTCCCCGTGCAGAGAGACTGCTGGGAGGTGGAAGAGGCAATTTGCATCCCGGACAAGGAGGTGAAGGGCTGGATCATGCCCAGGATGCCAGGTTGGTGTGGCTGCAGTGGCGCCATGTGTGGGGGGTCCTGAGGGGGCTGCGCACCCCCCGAGCTGGAGCTGCTTCCCTGGGGCAGCTCTGGAGCCGCTTGTTCTGTGCCGCAGCCTTCATCGTGGACATCGTCATCTCCCCGGATGACCGGTTCCTGTACGTCAGCAACTGGTGGCACGGAGACGTCCGCCAGTACGAGCTGACCAGGGGCTGCAAGCCCCGGCTGGTGGGACAGGTGAGGCGGGGGCAGCAGGGCCGGCAGCGCCGGGTCCCTGCGCAGGACCGGGTGCCATGGCCCCTCTGCCCCGCTCGCAGGTGTTCGTGGGAGGCAGCATCGTGCGCTGTGGGCCCGTGGCCGTGTGCCGGGACGAGGAGCTGAAGTGCCAGCCCGAGCCCTTGGTGATCAAGGTGAGCGCAGCTGGGCTGGGGCTGCCCGGGCTCTGGGCTGCGGCTCCATTGCGGTGCCCACGGGGCTCGGCGCCCGGTGCCAGCGGCTGACAGCCCCGCTCTGCCGTGCCCGCAGTGCCGCAGGGTGTACGGCGGCCCCAGCCGCTTGCAGCTCAGCCGGGACGGCAAGAGGCTGTACGTCACCACCTCCTTCTACAGTGCCTGGGACAGGCAGTTCTACCCCGACATGGTCCGGTGAGGAGGGCTTGGGGCAAAGGGGCCTCTGGGGAACGGCCGGGGACGGGAACGGCGCCCGGGCTGGGGGGACAAGGGCCTGGCCGGGGTTGCGGGGGGACAGGTTGTCCCGACATCATCCCCACGGCTCCCTGGGGTGGAACCTCCCGGGCAGGTGAGTCCCAGCGGCTCTGGCTGGGCCGGCGCGGAGCTGCAGGGTCGGGACTTTGCTGGGGAGAGCGTCGGGGGCTCGGGCTGACGGGGCTGGAGTCACCGCGGGTCTCCGGGAGCCCCGTCCCTGCTCCGGCACCTCCCACCGTGCGCTGGGCTGGAGCGGCCGTGCTCGTGTCCCCCGGCAGGGAAGGCGCCGTCATGGTGCTGATCGATGTGGACACCGAGAGAGGAGGCCTGACCGTCAACAAGGACTTCCTGGTGGATTTCGGAAAGGAGCCCTGCGGGCCGTGCCTGGCTAATGCCATCCACTTCCCTTGTGGAGATGCCACCACCGAGGTCTTTTCCTGAGCGTGCCAGCCAGGTTCCCTCCTCCTCGCTCTTCCACTGCGCGGCCGTTAACGAAGAGCGTGGGGTAATTGGGTCTGGGGTCTCGGGTTCTGCTAACGTGAGCTGGGGTTGGGTCAGCGGAGCGGTGACAAGGACGCTGGGGCACAGCGAGGCCAAGGGCAGCCGTGCGCCCGGTGTGGCTGAGCTCCCGCTCCCCAGCCAGGTCCTTCCTGGAGCCTCTTCCCCCGGCACGAGCTCTCGGCGGCTGCTCCCGGTTCAGGGCGACCGAGACACGGCCGAGGAGCACGAGGTGCAGGATGGTGGAGAGAGGGGCCTGTTCCCTGACGCTGCTTTGCTTTGTGTTCTGCTTCAAACACCAATAAAAGTGTTCTGTGCATCAGCTGCACCTTCCCGTGTCTCATTTCAGCGCAGCCTTTCAGGCTGGTTGCGGGTCAGGGGTTGAAGGGTCCTGGAAAGCTCATCCAGTGCAACCCCCCCGGAGCAGGAACACCCAGCTGAGGTTACACAGGAAGGTGTCCAGGCGGGTTGGAATGTCTGCACAGAAGGAGACTCCATACCCTCCCTGGGCAGCCTGGGCCAGGCTCTGCCACCCTCACCCCAACAAGTTGCTTCTCATCTGCCAGCGGAACCTCCTGTGTTGCAGTTTGCACCCATTGCCCCTTGTCCTGTCCCTGGTTGTCACCAGCAGAGCCTGGCTCCATCCTCCTGACACTGCCCCTTTCCATCTTGATCCCAGCAATGAGTCCCCCCTCAGGCTCCTCTTGTCCAGCTCCAGAGCCCCAGCTCCCTCAGCCTTTCCTCACACGGGAGATGCTCCACTCCCTCCAGCATCTTGGTGGCTGCGCTGGACTCTCTCCAGCAGTTCCCTGTCCTGCTGGAGCTGAGGGGCCACAACTGTACACAAGATTCCAGGTGTGGTCTCCCCAGGGCAGAGCAGAGGGGCAACAGAACCTCTCTGGACCCAGCTGGTCTCCCATCCAAGCACTGACCATGCCTGACCCTGCTTAGCTTCCCAGATCAGATGAGATGGGGCATTCTCAGGGTGCTACGGCTGCATATATTTTATATATATGTATATATATATTTATATATGTTTCTCAAGTGTATCCTGATAGTATCTGAACTAAACCCTTTATTCAAGGGCAGAGCAGAGGGGCAGGAGAACCTCTCTGACCTACTGACCACCCCCTTCTAACCCACCCCAGGTCCCATTGGCTTCCTGGCCACAAGGGCCCAGTGCTGGCTCATGGTCATCCTGCTGTCCCCAGGACCCCCAGCTCCCTTTTCACTGCTCCAACAGCTCATTCCCAACTTACACTGGAACCTGGGCTTGTTCTGCCCAGATTAAGACTCTACACTTGCCCTTGTTCTATTCCATTAAACTTTCCCCCCTTGGTGGCAGCACCCATCCAGTCCTTCCCAGCTTCCCACAGATCTCCTGGACCACAAGGACACTGGTGGCATCACCCTCTTCCCTAAGGGCCGTGACAGTCGCATGATGACCTTGCTGGGCTGCAGTGGGGACATTTCCATGGGGGGTGCACGTGGGGTCCAGGTGAAGTTGTGCTGCCATTTATCTGCCCTTTGTCCTTTGCTTTTGATCCCTAGGGCCTCCCGGAGCAGCTTCTTGTGACAGAGGTGACATGGGACAGAGGCAACATGCAAGATGCTCCATCACGCGGTGTTGAGCACCAAACACAACCAGCCATTTGGGTGAGCACCGAGGGGACACGGCAGCGCCCACCGGCACAGCCGCGGCTCTGGGGTCCCCCACACACACCAGTTCACCCCCAGTTTGCAGCACTGACTCACGGGGAAAACAAACCCAACCACCCGATTGCTTCTGCCCTCCCAGCCAGCAAATTAACTCCCCATGTGTGTGCACTATGTGTGTGCCCCGTGAGTGTGCACAATGCGTGTGCCCCATGCGTGTGCACTATGTGTGTGCCCCGTGTGTGCACTATGTGTGTGCCCCGTGTGTGTGCACGATGAGTGTGCCCTGTGAGTGTGCACGATGCGTGTGCCCCGTGTGTGTGCACCACGGGTGTGCCCAATGTGTGTGCACGATGCATGTGCTCCGTGTGTGCACAATGCGTGTGCCCCATGCCTGTGCGCCATGTGTGTGCCCCATGCGTGTGCATGATGCGTGTGCATGATGCGTGTGCCCCGTGTGTGCACAATGCGTGTGCCCCATGCGTATGCACTATGTGTGCCACGTGAGTGTGCACTATGCGTGTGCCCCATGCATGTGCACTATGTGTGTGCTCTGTGTGTGCACCACGTGTGTACTACATGTGTGTGCACTGTGTGTGCGCACCATGTGTGTGCACTATGTGTGTGCCCTGTGTGTGTGCACCATGCATGTGCCCCGTGTGTGCACCACGTGTGTACTACATGTGTGTGCACCATACGTGTGCCCCATGCATGTGCACTACGCGTGCACCATGTGAGTACTACATGTGTGTGCCCTGTGTGTGCCCCATGTGTGCACCAGGTGTGTACTACATGTATGTGCCCCATGTGTGTGCCCCATATACATACTACATGCATGTGCCCCATATACATACTACATGTATGTGCCCCATGTGTATGCCCCATATACATACTATATGCATGTGCCCCATGTGTGTCCCCCATATACATACTACATGTGTGTGCCCCATATACATACTACATGCATGTGCCCCATATACATACTACATGCATGTGCCCTATGTGTATGCCCCATATACATACTACATGCATGTGCCCCATGTGTGTGCCCCACATACATACTGTGTTACTGTGTGATACATACTACATGCATGTGCCCCATGCATGTGCCCCATATACATACTACATGCATGTGCCCTATGTGTGTGCCCCATATACATACTGTGATACTGTGTGATACATACTACATGTCTGTGCCCCATATACATACTACATGCATGTGCCCCTTGCGTGTGCCCCATATACATACTACATGTATGTGCCCCATATACATACTACATGCATGTGCCCCATGTGTGTGCCCCATATACATACTACATGCATGTGCCCCATATACATACTACATGCATGTGCCCCATGTGTGTGCCCCATATACATACTACATGCATGTGCCCCATATACATACTACATGCATGTGCCCCATGTGTGTGCCCCATATACATACTACATGCATGTGCCCCATGTGTGTGCCCCATATACATACTACATGCATGTGCCCCATGCGTGTGCCCCATATACATACTACATGCATGTGCCCCATGTGTGTGCCCCATATACATACTGTGATACTGTGTGATACATACTACATGTCTGTGCCCCATATACATACTACATGCATGTGCCCCATGCGTGTGCCCCATATACATACTACGTGCATGTGCCCCATATACATACTACATGCATGTGCCCCATGTGTTTGCCCCATATACACACTACATGCATGTGCCCCATGTGTGTGCCCCATATACATACTACATGCATGTGCCCCATATACATACTACATGCATGTGCCCCATGTGTGTGCCCCATATACATACTACATGCATGTGCCCCATATACATACTACATGCATGTGCCCAATATACATACTACATGCATGTGCCCCATGCGTGTGCCCCATATACATACTACATGCATGTGCCCCATGCGTGTGCACCGTGCTGCCCCAGTCCCTCCCACAGCCCCGGGCGTGCGGATCCTCCCTCCACGTCCCATCCCAAACCCTCCTTCTCCCCATCCCGCTCCCTTTATATCCGAAGCCCTGCGGAGCCGCCTGGTTCCTCTGCACTTGCATCTTCTCCGGACCCGCGTCTCCTCCCTGAACTGCCCCACCAGGATGCAGGCGGCACCGGCTCCGTCCCATGTCCAGCAGGTGAGCTCCGGCTCCGGCGCAGGTAAGAATCACCATTTGCTCTCCAGAAGCAGCTTTGGACCTGTTCCCCAATCCCCCCAAACCCCTTCAGCGCTGGGTCTTGCGCTTGTGTTTCTGCAGCAGCCAGAAAACCCAAATCCCGAAGAAACGTGGTGTTTTCTCCGGCTGGGAAGGGTTTATTTTCTCAGGAAATGTTTAAGGAGCCTGAGGATTAAAAGCCTCTCATTACACTCCTATTATTCACCTGGTGCAAAGCCTTTGCAAAGCTGGTGCAAAGCCCGGCTTTGCCGGGGCTGGTTTTGTGCAGTGACCTAAGGGGAAGGGAGCGGCGATGGGCAGGTGGGGGTTCTCGGTGCTTCGTGGACACATAAAATGAATAAGAATAGAAACAAATAAGCAGCTGACGCAGCAAAGCGAGTCGGACACTTTAGCTGGAGCTTTTGGTGTCATAAATGGGGCAAACAGACCCTTTGGGTGGCGGGGGGGGTGTTTCCTAATGAGCCTTTTTGGCTCCCCAAATATTTCAGGGGGTCACTGGGCTGGTCGTGGGCACCTCAAGTCGCCTCAGATGTTGCCAATAACTCAACCGCTCCAACGGGGCTAAAAAAGGGCATTAAAAACCCTCAAGTTGTCTGATTTGTGGTGGTTTCTGTTCTCGCTGCAGGAGGGTGCGAAGCGTGTGGTCCCGGCTTTGCCTCCCCCCTGGATGCCATGAGAGGCAAGTGTGCAATTGGGGGCGTTTTGGGCAAGATTAAAGCGGCGCTTTTAGCCATTAACCCCGTTCTCCGAGAGGGTTCCCAGCCAGCCTTAGGGAAGCCAAGTTTTGGCGTCTGGTCCGTCCCGAGGCCAAATATCGATGGCAGGATCACAACAAACCCTTTCGGGTGTTACGGTGGCTCGGGACGGGTGACAGTGCAGCTGTGGCACATGTGGCTGCTCAAAGCCGAGGCCGACATGGGCACCACTGCCTGAAGGGCTAGAAAGGTTTGCAAAGGGCTAGAAAGGTTTGCAAAGGTCTAGAAAGGTTTACAAAGGTCTAGAAAGGTTTATAAAGGTCTATAAAGGTTTAGAAAGGTCTAGAAAGGTTTATAAAGGTCTCAAAAGGTCTAGAAAGGTTTATAAAGGTCTAGAAAGGTTTATAAGGTCTAGAAAGGTTTATAAAGGTCTAGAAAGGTTTACAAAGGTCTAGAAAGGTTTGCAAAGGTCTAGAAAGGTTTACAAAGTCTAGAAAGGTTTATAAGGTCTAGAAAGGTTTATAAGGTCTCTAAAGGTTTATAAAGGTCTAGAAAGGTTTACAAAGGTCTAGAAAGGTTTGCAAAGGTCTAGAAAGGTTTGCAAAGGTCTAGAAAGGTTTATAAAGTTTACAAAGGTCTAGAAAGGTTTACAAAGGTCTATAAAGGTTTACAAAGGTCTAGAAAGGTTTATAAAGGTCTAGAAAGGTTTGCAAAGGTCTAGAAAGGTTTACAAAGGTCTAGAAAGGTTTACAAAGGTCTCGAAAGGTCTATAAAGGTTTATAAAGGTCTATAAAGGTTTACAAAGGTCTAGAAAGGTTTATAAAGGTCTATAAAGGTTTACGAAGGTCTAGAAAGGTTTAGAAAGGTCTAGAAAGGTTTACAAAGGTCTATAAAGGTTTACGAAGGTCTAGAAAGGTTTACAAAGGTCTAGAAAGGTTTAGAAAGGTCTATAAAGGCACCACATTGCAAAAACAGTCGCTATTTGCTTGGGATCAAACCCCAAGGTCCCACATCAGCTCTGTCCCCGTCTCCCGCCGTTCTCTCTTCCTCAGCATTTCCCAAACCAGTTTTCCCTGCCGGCCCTCGCTTTGGCAATAGTTTATCCCGGCACGACCCCACGCGAGAGCCGAGTTTTGGTGTCCGGTCCGTCCCGCGGCCAAACATCGATCGCGGAGTCACAACAAACCCTTTCGGGTGTTACGGTGGCTCGGGACGGGTGGCAGCACAGCAGTGGCACCTGTGGCTGCCCAAAGGAGATTCGGTGGGGATCGAAGGTCCCGGGCAGCGCTCAGGTCCCGCGGTGAAGCCGTTTCCCAGCCAAGCTGGTCCCAGCGGCCACGAGGACGGGAGCTCTTGTACCATCACTTATTCTGATGCTCGTGCAACGTTTCCATCTCATAAGGTCCCCGGGAGGAGATCATATACGTGCCGTGCATCTACAGGAACACCGGGAGGCAGAAACCCGACTTCCTGGCCACGGTGGATGTCAACCCCGCGTCCCCGCGCTACTGCCAGGTACCAAACTACATCTCGGTGTTAAACCAACCTGGGAAACCGCTTGGTGCTCATTCCCCAAAGCTGCTGATGTGGTACCAAACCCTGATGATTATCTCGCCCTCTCCAAGACCCTGAGCCTTCTCGCGCTTGGGAAATGTATGTAAAAACACCCTTGCAGGTGATCCACCGGCTGCCCATGCCCAACGTGGGCGACGAGCTGCACCACTCGGGCTGGAACACCTGCAGCAGCCATGGGTGTGCCCCATGCGTGTGCACGATGCGTGTGCCCCATGTGTGTGCACTATGCATGTGCCCTGTGTGTGTGCACCACGCGTGTGCTCCGTGTGTGCACCACGTGTGTAGTACATGTGTGTGCACTGTGTGTGTGTGCACCATGTGTGTGCATGACGTGTGTGCCCCATGCATGTGCACTATGGGTGTGCTCCGTGTGTGCACCATGTCTGTGCACCATGTGAGTACTACATGTGTGTGCACTGTGTGTGTGCCCCATGTGTGTACTACATGTATGTGCCCCATGTGTGTGCCCCATATACATACTACATGTATGTGCCCCATGCGTGTGCCCCATGTACATATGACATGCATGTGCCCCATATACATACTACATGCATGTGCCCCATATACATACTACATGTATGTGCCCCATGCGTGTGCCCCATGTACATATGACATGCATGTGCCCCATATACATACTACATGCATGTGCCCCATATACATACTACATGCATGTGCCCCATGTGTGTGCCCCATATACATACTGTGTTACTGTGTGATACATACTACATGCATGTGCCCCATGCGTGTGCCCCATATACATACTACATGTATGTGCCCCATGTGTATGCCCCATACACATACTACATGCATGTGCCCAATGTTTGTGCCCCGTATACATACTACATGCATGTGCCCCATGTGTGCGCACCATATACATACTACATGTATGTGCCCCATGTGTACGCACCATATACATACTACATGCATGTGCCCCATATACATACTACATGTATGTGCCCCATGTGTGTGCCCCATATACATACTACATGCATGTGCCCCATATACATACTACATGTATGTGCCCCATGTGTGTGCCCCATATACATACTACATGCATGTGCCCCATGTGGTGGATGTCGACCCCGCGTCCCCGCGCTGCTGCCAGGTACCAAACTACATCTCGGTGTTAAACCAACCTGGGAAACCGCTTGGTGCTCATTCCCCAAAGCTGCTGATGTGGTACCAAACCCTGATGATTATCTCACCCTCTCCAAGACCCTGAGCCTTCTCGCGCTTGGGAAATGTATGTAAAAACACCCTTGCAGGTGATCCACCGGCTGCCCATGCCCAACGTGGGCGACGAGCTGCACCACTCGGGCTGGAACACCTGCAGCAGCTGCTTCGGGGACGTCACCAAGAAACGCAACCGCCTGGTCCTCCCCAGCCTCATCTCCTCCCGCATCTACGTGGTGGACGTGGGCACCGACCCACGCGCCCCTCGGCTCTTCAAGGTACCTCGAGCTGCAGCTGAGACGCGGGAAAGGGGCTGGAGCACGATGTGATGGAGACTGAGGGAGCTGGGGGTTCAGCTGGAGAACAGGAGCTGAGGGGAGACCTTCTGATCTCTGAACTGCCTGAAAGGAGCTTGGAGCCAGGGGGGTCGGGCTCTGCTCCCCAGGAACAAGCGCCAGGAGCAGAGGAAACGGCCTCAAGTTGCGCCAGGGGAGGGTGAGGTTGGATTTGGGAACAATTTCTTCCCCAAAGGGCTGTGGGGCATTGGAACAGGCTGCCCAGGGCAGTGCTGGAGTCACCATCCCTGGAGGGCTGGACAGACGGACATGAGGTTCTCAGGGACATGGGGCCTCCCCAGTGCCACCCCAGTGTCTCCTCAGCCACTTGGGGCGAGTGTGGCAGCCGTCCCATGTGCCGACATGCCCGGTAACGCGGGACCGGGCACGTTTGGCCCTGCTGGCTACACGGCAAGTCCCGTCTTGAGGTCCAGCAGGAGCTGCTGCGCTGTGCAGGTTTGACTGAAAACGGGTTAATTCTCCTCATGCGGTTACAAACCTTCCTTTTCCATCGCTCGTTATTTGGACTTAGTTTGAGAACAAGAGACACCAGCCCAGCACAGTTAATGTGCTTAATTGCTCTGCTCTGAGAGCCAAGGACACTCTGAGCTCTGCCCACAGGGGGGAGGCAGCGAGGAAGGGGATGGACGGACAGAGCTGGACTGACACCCACATTTATCAATCAGAGTATTCCAGCCCATTAGCATCATGCTGATTATTTAAGAGTGGGACCTTCCAGTTTCCAGCTCTCTCTTCTCTTTGCTCTTTTTGGTGCATCGAGGGGAGTTTTAGTTGGGACATTTAATTGAGCCTTTTGCCATTTTGCAGAGGCCTCTGGGCTTTTCTGCCTCTTTCCCTCTTTTCTCTCTCTGGGATGGGCTGTGGGACCAGGTGCTGTTTCCTGGGACTGGCTGCTCAGCGTGTTCATGAGGAATCACCTCGATTATCTTTTATTTCTATTATATATATATATTTACTAGTAGTGTCTTAGTATTTTGTTATTTTATTAGACCGTGTTCATCTCAATCCAATTTCTCCCTTCCCTTTGCATTCTCTCCCCTATGGGGTGAGCGAGTGGCCGCGTGGTGGCATCGCCAGCTCGGGTTAAACCGCGACACCCGCTCACCCCGGCCAGCCTGACACAGAGCGGTGACACTGTTGGGGACTCTCACAGGTTGTCAACCCCGAGGACGTGTTCTGGAGGTGCGACCTGGGCTACCCCCACACCTCCCACTGCCTGGGCAGCGGCGAAATCATGATCAGCGCCCTGGGAGACCCAGCTGGCAACGGCAAAGGTACCCCCGGCCCCCCAGTCCTCCCATGGACAGGACAGGTCCCCACATCCCGGAGGCTTCACCCAGGTCTCCCAGCACCGTGTTGATCCATGGCCGCGTGGTTTATAACTTAATGCGGGTGATTTCCTCGCCCCCGATGGGTTTTGTTTCTGCGTCAGGTGGGTTCATCCTGCTGGACGGGGACACCTTCGAGGTCAAGGGGAATTGGGAGAAAGGGGACAAGCTCCCACCGATGGGTTATGACTTCTGGTACCAGCCGCGCCACAACGTCCTCATTAGCACCGAGTGGGGGATCCCCAAATGCCTGGGGAACGGCTTCAACCCGAACGACCTAAAGAAAGGTGAGAAAATGGTTGTTTAATCCTCCGGGAGGGAGATGTGGTGAGAAAGCCACATTTCAACGCTTACAAGGGAGAGCCGATGCCAACGGGTGTAGATCAAAGTGTCCAAGACAATTGGCTTGCTAAACAAATTTAACACCGATTCCTAGAGGCCACATGGATTTAAACACAACCAGCCTGGACCTTGTGCTGGCAACACGCGAGTTCAGCCCAAGACTGATCCTAAACGCTGCTGTTAAGCTGGACCTGGGCTGGGATTTGGGCTGCAGAGGTGAAGCCCCAGCTCAAAGCTTAAACTGCCCTTCCCAGCCCCGAACCAGCGAGATGGTCCCTGTTGGGTACTGGGCGGGTTCCAAAGCAACCAATATGTGGTGGTGCTGAGGACTCACCAAAGCTCATCGGACACGTCCTGGAGGTTCCAGTGTAGGTTGGGAAATTACATATTAGAGAGCAGTGTAGGGGAAAGGGACCTGGGGGTCCTGGGGACAGCAGGGGGACCATGAGCCAGCACTGGGCCCTTGTGGCCAGGAAGCCAATGGGACCTGGGGGGGGTTAGAAGGGGGTGGTCAGTAGGTCAGAGAGGTTCTCCTGCCCCTCTGCTCTGCCCTTGAATAAAGGGTTTAGTTCAGACACTATAAGGATACACCTGAGAAACATATATTTTATATATATGTGTATATATATATGTATATATGCAGCCATAGCACCCTGAGAACGCCCCATCTCATCTGATCTGGGAAGCTAAGCAGGGTCGGGCCCGGTCAGTACTTGGATGGGAGACAGTACAGATACACAGCCATAGCACCCTGAGAACACCTGATCTGGGAAGCTAAGCAGGGTCAGGCCTGGTCAGTGCTTGGATGGGAGACCAGCTGGGTCCAGAGAGGTTCTCCTGCCCCTCTGCTCTGCCCTGGGGAGACCACACCTGGAATCTTGTGTCCAGTTGTGGCCCCTCAGCTCCAGCAGGACAGGGAACTGCTGGAGAGAGTCCAGCGCAGCCACCAAGATGCTGGAGGGAGTGGAGCATCTCCCGTGTGAGGAAAGGCTGAGGGAGCTGGGGCTCTTTAGTTTGGAGAAGAGGAGACTGAGGGGTGACCTTATTAATGTTTATAAATATATATAGGGTGAGTGCCACGAGGATGGAGCCAGGCTCTTCTCGGTGCACACAATGATAGGACAAGGGGTAATGGGATCAAGCTGGAACACAAGAGGTTCCACTTAAATTTGAGAAGAAACTTCTTCTCGGTGAGGGTGGCAGAGCCTGGAACAGGCTGCCCAGGGAGGGTGTGGAGTCTCCTTCTCTGCAGACATTCAAAACCCACCTGGACATGTTCCTGTGCGACCTCACCTGGGCGTTTCTGCTCCATGGGGGGATTGGACTGGATGAGCTTTTGAGGTCACTTCCAATCCCAAACATACTGTGATACTGTGGAGACCCCTCAGCACCCCGTCCCTCCCTGCCAGGGCGCTACGGCCGCCGGCTCAACGTGTGGGACTGGACCACGCACACCTACGTTCAGGCCATCGACCTGGGCGAGGACGCGGCGCCCCTGGAGATCCGCTTCCTCCACAACCCCAAGGCGGCCGAGGGCTTCGTGGGCTGCACCATCAGCAGCGCCATCCACCGCTTCTACAAGACTGAGGTGCGCACGTGCTCCACGGGGGCTGGGGGAAATGGGGGTGCTGCCCCTGCGCAGCATCCTGCATCCCAAATCCCTAATCCTGCATCCTGCATCCCACATCCCCCATCCTGCATCCCAAATCCCACATCCTGCATCCCCCATCCTGCATCCCAAATCCTGCATCCCACATCCCCCATCCTGCATCCCAAATCCCACATCCTGCATCCCCCATCCTGCATCCCACATCCTGCATCCCGCATCCCAAATCCTGCATCTTGCATCCCAAATCCTGCATCCTGCATCCTGCATCCCAAATCCTGCGTCCCGCATCCCAAGTCCCACATCCCAAATTCTGCAACCTGCATCCCAAATATTGCATCCTGAATCCCCCATCCTGCATCCCGCATCCCAAATCCCGCATCCCGCATCCCAAGTCCCACATCCTGCATCCTGCATCCCAAATTCTGCAACCTGCATCCCAGATATTGCATCCTGCATCCCCCATCCTGCATCCCAAATCCCACACCCTGCATCCCCCATCCTGCATCCCGCATCCCAAATACTGAATCCTGCATCCCAAATCCAGCATCCCAAGTCCTGCATCCCTCATCCCCTATCCTGCATCCTGCATCCCAAATCCTGCATCACCCATCCCGCATCCCTCATCCCACATCACGCATTCCCCACCCTGCATCCCCCATCCTGCAGCCTTCATCCCCCATCCTGCATCCCACATCCTGCATCACGCATCCCACATCCTGCATCTCGCATCCCAAATCCTGCATCCCAAGTCCCACAACCTGCATCCCAAATTCTGCACCCTGCATCCCAAATATTACATCCTGCATCCCCCATCCTGCATCCCAAATTCTGCACCCTGCATCCCAAATCCCACATCCTGCATCCTGCATCCCAAATACTGCACCCTGCATCCCAAATCCAGCATCCCAAGTCCTGCATCCCTCATCCCCCATCCTGCATCCTGCATCCCACATCCCGCATCCCCCATCCTGCATCTTGCATCCCAAATCCTGCATTCTGCATCCCACATCCTGCATCCCGCATCCCAAATTCTGCACCCTGCATCCCAAATATTGCATCCTGCATCCCCCATCCTGCATCCCAAATTCTGCACCCAGCATCCCAAATCCCCCATCCTGCATCCCGCATCCCAAATCCTGCATCCCAAGTCCTACATCCTGCATCCCAAATTCTGCACCCTGCATCCCAAATCCCACATCCTGCATCCCAAATCCTGCATCACCCATCCCTCATCCCACATCCCCCATCCTACATGCCCCATCCTGCAGCCTTCATCCCCCATCCTGCATCCCCCATCCTGCATCCCACATCCCACATCCCATATCCCGCATCCCACATCCCATATCCCACATCCCCCATCCCCACACACCCAGAACAGGAGCAGCCGCGGGGGCACCTCCCCAGACTTGTCCCGACTGGCAGGAGCTGAGGCTGAAATGATCTAATTTAATTAAAAGGCGGTTTATTTGCGCCTTTGTTGTGGGTTTGCAACAGCCCCAAAGTTCCCAGTTGCGTGTAATGACCCGGTGGGCAAGGAGGGGGAACAACTTTCCTCAACCCAACTAACCGAGCTGGAAAATTAGCCAAGTTTTTAGCCCCCAAAGCCCTTCCGCGGGTCCCGGAGCCCGAGATGAGGTTGGCAAAGCAGCGCCTGCCCTGGCATTGGGTTTCACGCTGCGCTGAGCCCGCGGGGCCGTGACCCGTCCCATCCCTCCCGCAGTGTGGAACCTGGGCAGCCCACAAGGTGATCCAGGTCCCCAGCAAGAAGGTGCAGGGCTGGCTGCTCCCGGAGATGCCAGGTGGGTGCATCCCCGCGGAGACGGGTACCCGGTGCTCCCGGTGCTCCCGGTGCCGCCGGCTCGTTTTGCAGCTCTTGTTGTCCCCTCCCCAAAGGCTTCATCACCGACATCCTCATCTCGCTGGACGACAGGTTCCTGTACTTCAGCAACTGGTTACACGGGGACGTGCGCCAATACGACATCTCCGACACCCGCCGGCCGCGCCTGGTGGGACAGGTGGGGCGGCAGCACCTCCCGCGTGTGTTTCCTCCATTTCTCGGGGGGTTCAGCAATGAAGATGCTGGAGGGAGTGGAGCATCTCCCGTGTGGGGAAAGGCTGAGGGAGCTGAGGCTCTGGAGCTGGACAAGAGGAGCCTGAGGGGGGACTCATTGCTGGGGCTCAAGATGGCAAGGGGCAGTGTCAGGAGGATGGAGCCAGGCTCTGCTGGTGACAACCAGGGACAGGACAAGGGGCAATGGGTGCAAACTGCAACACAGGAGGTTCCGCTGGCAGATGAGAAGCAACTTGTTGGGGTGAGGGTGTCAGAGCCTGGCCCAGGCTGCCCAGGGAGGGTGTGGAGTCTCCTTCTGTGCAGACATTCCAACCCGCCTGGACACCTTCCTGTGTAACCTCAGCTGGGTGTTCCTGCTCCATGGGGGGGTTGCACTGGATGAGCTTTCCAGGTCCCTCTAACCCCCCACATTCTGTGAACCCTGCTGTGATCCCACCTCTGCAGGTCTTTGTGGGCGGCAGCATCACCAAGGGGGGACCTGTGACCGTGTGTGAGGACGAGGAGCTGCCGAGCCAGCCGGAGCCCTTTGTCATCAAGGTGAGCGGGTCCTCATGCTGCTGCTCCGCTGCATCCCGCGGGGTGCGGGTGACATCCCATGGGATGCAGGTGACATCCCGCACCGGGGGTGCCAGAGCTGTCCCTGTGTCCCACACCCTCCAGCAGCACCTCTGTCCCCTCCCAGGGGAAGCAGGTGCCGGGGGGACCCCAGATGATCCAGCTCAGCTTGGATGGGAAGCGGCTCTATGTCACCACGTCCCTGTACAGCGCCTGGGACCGGCAGTTCTACCCCGACCTCATCAAGTAAGACAAACTCCAATTATTAACCGAGGGCGCTTGTACGAGCGGGAGGTGCCGACCCTGCGGCTGGGGGACGGAATTTGGGCGGCTCCTGGGAGGTGTCCCCCTGTCACCCCCCCAGGGAAGGCTCCGTGATGCTGCAGCTGGACGTGGACACGGAGCGGGGCGGCCTGAGCGTCAACCGCGCCTTCCTGGTGGATTTTGGGCGGGAGCCCGAGGGGCCCTGCCTGGCGCACGAGATGCGCTACCCCGGCGGGGACTGCACCTCCGACATCTGGCTGTAGCCACCCCCAGCCTCCCCGCACCCCAGAACCCCCGTGTGCGTGGGCTCGTGGGGCTCCATGCACTCAGTAAACCCCAAGAAACCATGCACCCCGTGCTCGCTTCAATAAACCCAGAGGTCTCCATCATCCTCCTCCTCTGCTCTCGCCTGCGATCGTTTTTGAGCCGTTTTCAGGAGGCACAAAGCAGGGGTGTGACCAGAGCAGGGGGCCTGAGCTGCCCCTCGTGTGCGGCACAGGGTTTGCTCCCCAAAAACAAACTTGGTCTGTGTGCTGGGAGCGGGAGCCGCTGGTTTGCAGCAGGCACACAGTGTGCACGCACCGTGCACTCACGTTGCACGTGCACATTGCACACACGCTGCACACAATGTGCACACACACTGCACGCAATGCGCACACACACACTGCACACAATATGCACACAATATGCACACATGCTGCACACAATATGCACACACATTGCACACACACTGCACACAATGTGCACGCACACATTGCACATGCACTGCACACAGTGTGCACGCACACTGCACACATGCTGCACACAATATGCACACACATTGCACACACACTGCACACAATGTGCACGCATACATTGCACATGCACTGCACACAGTGTGCACGCACACTGCACACATGCTGTACACCATGTGCACACACACATTGCACACACACTGCACACAATGTGCACGCACACATTGCACATGCACTGGATACAATGTGCACGCACACATTGCACACACGCTGCACACCATGTGCACACACACATTGCACACACACTGCACACAATGTGCACACACTGCACACAACGTGCACACGCACTGCACACAATGTGCACGCACACATTGCACATGCACTGCACACAATGTGCACGCACACTGCACACAATGTGCACACACACATTGCACACACGCTGCACACAATGTGCACACACACTGCACGCAATGTGCACACGCACATTGCACACACACTGCATGCAATGTGCACACACACTGCACACAATGCACACACACTGCACGCAATGTGCACACTCACATTGTGCACACACTGCACACACCATGCACACACACTGCACACACACTGCACGCAATGTGCACACGCACATTGCACACACACTGCACGCAATGTGCACACTCACATTGTGCACACACTGCACACACCGTGCACATACACATTGCACACACACTGCACACAATGTGCACACACACTGCACACATTGCACACACACTGCACACATTGCACACACACTGCATGCAATGTGCACACTCACATTGTGCACACACTGCACACACCGTGCACACACACTGCACACACACTGCACGCAATGTGCACACGCACATTGCACACACACTGCACACATTGCACACACACTGCACGCAATGTGCACACTCACATTGTGCACACACTGCACACACCGTGCACACACACACTGCACGCAATGTGCACACACACATTGCACACACACTGCACACACCGTGCACACACACTGCACACATTGCACACACACTGCACGCAATGTGCACACACACATTGCACACACACTGCACACAATGTGCACACACACTGCACACATTGCACACACACTGCACACATTGCACACACACTGCACGCAATGTGCACACACACATTGCACACACACTGCACACACCGTGCACACACACTGCACACGTTGCACACACACTGCACGCAACGTGCGCACGTGCACCGCGCACACCCGCGGCGCGCACCCACCGTGCGCACACGCCCCGTGCACACGCGCACATCGCAAGCGCACGCGCACGTGCGGGCGTCGCGCGTGCACACGCCCCGTGCACAGCGCACGCCCGCACGTCACGTGCATGTACACGCATTGCACACGCATTGAACACGCACCGGCTCGTTTACTCTCTCACTTCCTGCTCCAGCCCCACCAATCAGAAGCCTGTTACTAGGCGAACTTCAGCTCGAGCGCGGCCACTCAGGACACCCGCCCCGCTTGTATCCGGGTAGGAAAGCCAGAGCAGCCAATCGCATTTAAGGGACGAGCCGTATCCAGGCGGACCGGCGGCTCCACGACCAATCAGAAAAAAAGCGTCCGGCGGGGCCCGCGGGCGCGTCCCGGTGGGGCGCAGCACTTTCGGTTCCTGTTGCGCGGGGGTAGCGGCACGTGGCGGGGACCGGGCCGAACCGGAGGGAACCGGACCGAACCGGCGGGAACCGGCATGAGGCGAGCGGGGCCCCGGCTGTAGCCGCCCGCAGGTGGGTGCGGGGCGGGGCGGGGGGGCGGTCCGGTCCGATCCGGTCCGGTCCGGTCCGGTCCGGTGCGGCACCAGCCCCGCCGGGCGCGGGCCGCGCTGTCCCGGTCCCTTGTCCCCTCCCTGGCAGCTGCCACCGGGGGGCTGCGCTGTCACGGAGCCCCCGGGCGCGCCCGTGCTCCGGGAACCTGCCTTCCTGCTGGGGACCTCCTGGTGTCCCGTGTCCCCACATACCCCGGGGACATGTCCTCCTGGTGTCCCATGTCACCACACCCCTTAGGGACATGTCCTGCTGGTGTCCTATGTCCCTTCGCCCTTAGGGACCTGCTCTCCTGGTGTCGCATGTCTCCAGGGACGTGTCCTGGTGTCCCATGTCCCCACATCCCCGGGGACCTGCCCTCCTGCTGTCCCATGTCCCCACACCCTTGGGGACCTGTCCTGCTGTCCCTGTTCTGGCGACATGTCCTCCTGCTGTCCTATGTCCCCACACCCTTGGGGACCTGCCCTGCTGTCCCATGTCCCCACACCCTTGGGGACATGTCCTCCTGGTGTCCTGTTCTGGGGACCTGCCCTCCTGCTGTCCTATGTCCTGACACCCTTGGGGACCTGCCCTTCTGTCCCATGTCACCACACCCCTGGGGACATGTCCTCCTGGTGTCCCTGTACTGGCGACATGTCCTCCTGCTGTCCTATGTCCCCACACCCTTGGGGACCTGTCCTCCTGGTGTCCCTGTTCTGGGGACCTGCCATCCTGGTGTCCCATGTCACTACACCCTTGGGGACATGTCCTCCTGGCGTCCCTGTTCTGGGGACCTGCTCTCCTGCTGTCCCATGTCACCACACCCTTGGGGACATGTCCTCCTGGTGTCCCTGTTCTGGTGACATGTCCTCCTGCTGTCCTATGTCCCCACACCCTTGGGGACCTGTCCTGCTGTCCCTGTTCTGGCGACATGTCCTCCTGCTGTCCCATGTCCCCACACCCTTGGGGACCTGCCCCGCTGTCCCATGTCACCACACCCCTGGGGACATGTCCTCCTGGTGTCCCTGTTCTGGTGACATGTCCTCCTGCTGTCCTATGTCCCCACATCCTTGGGGACCTGCCCCGCTGTCCCATGTCACCACACCCCTGGGGACATGTCCTTCTGGTGTCCCTGTTCTGGGGACCTGCTCTCCTGCTGTCCCATGTCCCCACACCCCTGGGGACATGTCCTCCTGGTGTCCCTGTTCTGGGGACCTGCTCTCCTGCTGTCCCATGTCACCACACCCCTGGGGACATGTCCTTCTGGTGTCCCTGTTCTGGGGACCTGCTCTCCTGCTGTCTCATGTCCCCACACTCCTGGGGACATGTCCTCCTGGTGTCCCTGTTCTGGGGACCTGCCCTCCTGCTGTCCTATGTCCCCAGGGACCTGTCCTGCTCTCCCATGTCCCCACGCCTTGGGTGACCTGCCCTCCTGGTGTCCCACATCCCCACACCACTGGGGACCTGTCCTATTGTCCCCACCACCCCCATTGATGCCAACAGCCCCGCTGGGCACTTTCCAGCTCCGAAGGGTTTTTCTTCCCCCTTTTTTAAGCCACCATGTCGTTCTGTCTCCTCCTGGCAGGATCCCAGCGCCATGGCTGACGACGACCTGAGCGCCCGAGCCACCAAGAAGGGAGATTTGTCACCCGGCGGCACCCGGGGCGGCGTAACCGAGTCGAGCACGTTGCTGCAGGGGCTGCAGGGCACCATCTCGTAAGGGCAGCGCTTGCTCTCCCTCGGGCACCTCTTCCCGTTAATCTGAGCATCACCCTGAGTGTGTTAATTTAATAAGGTTGATTAATTTGCAGCCGCGGGGACCGAAGCGTCGCGGTGCCTTGTGGCTCCTTGCGCTGCGGCGCTTGGTTTGGGTGCAAAAATGAGTTTGTGGCCGCTGGGTTTGCTGCAGCGCCCCGGAGGGAGCCGGGCGGGTTGGGGAGCGGCCCGGGTGTCATCCTGCTCTGTGCTGATGCCTTTTGTCTCTGTCCCATGCAGCAAATCCGTGCAGAACAAAGTGGACGCCATCCTGGTGAGTGTCCCCGCGACGCGGCGTGTGGGAGCGAGGTGTCTCCCACCCCTCGCCCCGAAACCCGGTGACGGGTTCTGCCGGAGCCGTTTGCTGTCACATCACAATCTGCCTGCGGGGATGAGCCCCAAGAAATTGGGGGACAACCCTTCCCCGTCCCCTCGAGGGGCAGCGCTGTCCCCTCATGCACCCAGTTCCCTCGTGGGCTGACAAAGCCACCCATGGGTTATGTCATTAAGAGGGTAACGAGTTCCTGATTTTAGATCCTTAACCTTTGTCTCTGGTCCGTTCTCCCCCTCCCCGTGGACCCTTTGAGCGCAGCAAGATGTCCAGAAGTTTTCGGACAACGACAAGCTCTACCTCTACCTCAAGCTGCCGTCGGGGCCGAGCCTGGGGGAGAAGAGGTGGGTGCTGGAGCCGCCTCGGGGACAGCGGGGGCTGTAGGGTGATGGCGGGTGACACTGATGGCGAGAAGCCGGGGGAGAGATTGCTATGGCTCTGCCTCCATCCATCCTGCTTGTGCTACTTTTCCCTGATTACATATTTCTCTTGGGCTCCCCCGGAGCAGCGGGAGCCTGGACCTGAGCTCGCTGAGCACGGCCGAGTACATGCACGCGTGCAACTGGATCCGGAACCACCTGGAGGAGCACACGGACACCTGCCTGCCCAAGCAGGACGTCTACGACGCCTACAAGTGAGCGCGGGGGCTGCGCTGGCACCGGGAGCCTCCGGGTTTGTCCGGGGACCCCGGTTTGGAGGGTGGCGAGCGCCGAGGGTTGTTGGGGAACAGCCCCCCGCGAAACGCCAGCGGGGAGGGCAGGATGGCGTTAACCGCGGCTCTCCCCGGCAGGCGATACTGCGACAACCTCTGCTGCCGCCCCCTGAGCGCCGCCAATTTCGGCAAGATCATCCGGGAGATCTTCCCCAATATCAAAGCCCGGCGGCTGGGGGGCCGAGGACAGTCGAAATATCCTTCTGCGCGCCCGGGAGCCGCTCGGGCCGGTTTGTCCCATTCGTGAGCCCATTGCGAGCCCGCTGGGAGTCGTGACCTGTCGCGTCCGCGTCGCTGTGACCGCAAAACGCCTTAACGCTGCCAAACGTACTGCTACAGCGGGATCCGGAGGAAGACGGTGGTCAGCCTGCCGCCCCTGCCCAGCCTGGACCTCAAAGTGACCGAGACCGTGAGTCCTGCTGGCGGGGGGACACGTGGGGAGGGGACACCCCGAGGGTCCCTCGGTTCGGCACTGATAGACCCGGCGTGGGGATCTCCGCTCCCGGATGGTGCCGCCAGACCTGATTGCCAATGCAACCCCACGAAACGCGTGGCCCGTGGCCACTGTGCCTGCGTGGCCACTGCCCTCTTGGGCAGGGTAACGAGCGCCCTCGCTCGTTAGGTCTAATGAAGACGCAGTGGGGAGGGATGCACTCTCCAGGAGCAGGTTCTGCTCGGTCCCCCGAAGGTTGTGACTCCTCGGGGTGTCAGGATGGGGCTCCGCATGCATCGGGGGGTCTTGTTGGTGCTGGGGGGTGACGGCTCGTCCCACCAGCAGCAGTCGGAGCTGGCGGACCTGGTGCAGTCGTACAGCAGCGAGGTGATGGAGGCGGCCTGCGCCCTCACCTGCGACTGGGCTGAGAAGATCCTCAAGCGCTCCTTCAACAACATCGTGGAGGTGGCGCAGTTCCTCATCCAGCAGCACATCATCAGCGCCCGCTCGCCCCGCGCCGACCTCGTCATGGCCATGGTGGTCTCGGGTGGGTGACGGGGTCCCCTGGGGTGCCGCGTCCCCCCCTGCTCTAGCTGCCCATGGCGGGGATGGGGGGGTCCCCCTTTGTCACCTGCGCACCCACAGAGCGCACGGAGAAGAGCCACCGCGAGAGCCGGACGCCGACGGCGGGGAAGAAGAACGGGCTGGACGCTGCGGAGAGCGGCGACAGGAACCAGGGGCAGGTGAGACCCCGCCTGGGGGGCAGCCAGGACCCCTGGGTCCCCAGACCCCCCGCAATGTCCCCCTGCCACCGCCGCTTTGCCCGCAGACGGAGAGCAGCCCCAAGCCCCCCGTTCCACCCCGGCCAGAGAAGAAGAAGCCCCCGGAGCCCCCCAGGACGGGCAGCAGCCCGCAGGTGAACGCCCTGGTCGCCCGCCTGCCCCTTCTCCTGCCCCGCGTCCCACCGGGCGACCGACCGGCGCTACCCGGCGCCACCATCCGCTCCTCCCCTCCCATCCTGGCACCCAAAATCACCGCTGCCCCCCTGGGGGCCACCGTGAAGGTGGCCCTGCCGCTGCCGGTGGGCACGGCGTCCCCCTCCCTGCCCCCCGGGGCCAATGGGGCGGCCGGGCTGCTGAGCCAACAAGCCACCGTCCCCATCCTCAACGTGCTGCTGCCCGGCGTGGGCGTCCCCGCCGCCGAGAGCCCCCCGAACCCCCGCGGCACGGCGGGCAGCGAGGGTCCCCAGGACTCGCAGCGCCCCAAGGCCACCAAGCGTCCCCCGGAGCCGGCTGGTGACGCCGCCCCGCAGAAGCGGAGGCGGGGGCGGCCGCGGAAGAGGCCGGAGGACGCGGGGGACGCGGTGGAGCTTCAGCGCAGGGACGATGGCGGTGGCTCTCCCGGCACTGGCGGTGCCACCGGTCCCCTTGGGGACAGCCCGGCCGGGGGGTCCCTGCCCAGCCAGGTCAGTGTCATCCAGGACGGCAGACCCGGGGCCAAGGTCACCGATGGCTGCAAGTTGGCACCGGAGGAGGGGACGGGACAGCAGAGCCCAGACCAGACCAGGTCCCCCATGGGTGACACCGGGGGCTCCTGCACCCCCCGGGATGGGGGGGATCCCCCCGCACAGCGTGATGGACACACACAGGCAGGGACTGGTCCTGCTGCTGCCACCTCCCAGCCCTTGGATGTGTCCCCGTGTGTCACCTTGTCCCAGGGGGGCTCGCCAGCGCTCTGTGCCCACCCTGGCACTTAGGGGGTGTCCCCTGCCTTGTCCCTTCATTAAAAACCAAGTGCTCTGTCCGTCCTGTCTGTGGCCTCTAGTGGGGGGGCTGGAGACCCCACATGGTGGGTGGGGGGTCCTGTGGAGGTGACACCACATCCCCGCCCTGGGGGTGTCACAGCCCCGGGGGTGGGGGGACACCCGGGAAGGGGACACCCGTGGGGTCCCTCGGTTCGTTGCCGGGGCTGCAGCCAAAGACGATTTTCAACGAAAAAACAGACGTTTTTGGCCAACCCCGCGAAACGCGCGAACTGCGGCCACTGCGCCTGCGTAGCCACGCCCATTGCCACATGGCCACGCCCCATCTCGTGTGGCCACGCCCCCCTATGGCCACGCCCTTCAATGCGCTCACGGGATCCCAGAATGTCAGGGGTTGGAAGGGGCCCTTGTGGCCAGGAAGCCAATGGGACCTGGGAGGGGTTAGAAGGGGGTGGTCAGTAGGTCAGAGAGGTTCTCCTGCCCCTCTGCTCTGCCCTTGAAAAAAGGGGTTAGTTCAGATACTATCAGGATATACTCGGGGAACATATATACATATATATAAAATATATACAGCCATAGCCCCCATGAGCACGCCCCATCTTGTGTGATCTGGGAAGCTAAGCAGGGTCGGGCCCGGTCAGTGCTTGGATGGGAGACCTTACAGATACACAGCCATAGCACCCTGAGAACACCTGATCTGGGAAGCTAAGCAGGGTCGGGCCTGGTCAGTGCTTGGATGGGAGACCAGCTGGGTCCGGAGAGGTTCTGCTGCCCCTCTGCTCTGCCCTGGGGAGACCACACCTGGAATCTTGTGTCCAGCTGTGGCCCCTCAGCTCCAGCAGGACAGGGAACTGCTGGAGAGAGTCCAGCGCAGCCACCAAGATGCTGGAGGGAGTGGAGCATCTCCCGTGTGAGGAAAGGCTGAGGGAGCTGGGGCTCTGGAGCTGGACAAGAGGAGCCTGAGGGGGGACTCATTGCTGGGGCTCAAGATGGCAAGGGGCAGTGTCAGGAGGATGGAGCCAGGCTCTGCTGGTGACAACCAGGGACAGGACAAGGGGCAATGGGTGCAAACTGCAACACAGGAGGTTCCGCTGGCAGATGAGAAGCAACTTGTTGGGGTGAGGGTGGCAGAGCCTGGCCCAGGCTGCCCAGGGAGGGTGTGGAGTCTCCTTCTGTGCAGACATTCCAACCCACCTGGACACCTTCCTGTGTAACCTCAGCTGGGTGTTCCTGCTCCGGGGGGGTTGCACTGGATGAGCTTTCCAGGGCCCCCCAGCCCCTCACACTCGGGGGTTCTGGGATCACTCGTGTCTCCGCGCCGCCCCCCTCCCGCAGTTCCCGTCCCCCCGCAGTTCCCGTCCCCCCGCAGTTCCCGTCCCCCCGCAGTTCCCGTCCCCCCGCACTCCTCCGGGCCGCCAGGGGGCGCTGGCGGGCGGGCAGGCCCGTCCCGTCCCCTCAGCCCCGTGAGGCGGCTGCGCGCGCAGCCCGGGGCCTCCCCCGCTCCGCCCGCTCCGCTCCGGCCCCGCGCAGGTGAGCGCCGAACCGGCCCCGGGAGCCCCGGGAGCCCCGGGCGGGGGAACCCCCGGCCCCCCCGCGGCCTCCCCTGCGTCCCCGCGGCCTCCCCGGCACCCCGGGCCTGTCCCCCGGGCCTGGGCCGCGGCGGCGCCGTCACCCCGGGCGGGGGGTGAGGAGGGGGGGTCTCCGGAGTCGGTTTTGCGGTCGCTCCGGAGCTCAGTCCCCGGTCCCGGCCCCCGGTGTTCCTGGGGAGCCGCCGCTTCCTCCCGCGGCCTCCGTGGCTCTGCGGGCCGCGGCGCCTCGTCGCGCAGGGAAATCACCGTTTCCCCTTGTTTTTTTCCTTGTTTTTAAAACATTTCTCCCCTCCCCGGCGCAGCCGCTCGGCCCCGAGCCCGCGGAGCCGCTGCCGCAAGATGAGCCGCCTGCGCTGCCCCGAGCGTCGGGATCCCCGGGCGGAGAGGCGGCCGGACGGGCCGGGATCGCTCCAGGTACGGCCGCTGGTCCTGCCCCTGCCCTTCTCCTCCTTCCCCTTCTCCTCCTTTTCCTTCTCCTTCTTCTCCTCTCCTTCTTCTCCTTCTCCCCTTTTCTCCTCCTTCCTCCCCTCTTCTTCTCCTCCTTCCTCCCCTCTTCTCTTCCTCCTTCTCCCCTCCTTCTCCCTCTCCCCTCCTTCTCCTTCCTCTCCTTCTCCCCTTTTCTCCTCCTTCCTCCCCTCCTTCTTTCTTCCTCCCCTCCTTCTCCCCTTCTCCCCTTTTCTCCTTCTCCCCTTTTCTCCTTCTCCCCTTTTCTCCTTCTCCCCTTTTCTCCTTCTCCCCTTTTCTCCTTCTCCCCTTTTCTCCTTCTCCCCTTTTCTCCTCCTCCTTCTCCCTCTCTCCTCCTTCTCCTTCTTCCCCTTCTTCTTCCTCTCCTCCTTCTTTCTTCCTCTCCTCCTTCTTTCTTCCTCTTCTCCTTCTCCCCTCTTCTCCTTCTCCCCTCTTCTCCTCCTTCCTCCCCTCTTCTCCTCCTCCTCCCTTTCCTCTCCTTCTCCCCTTTTCTCCTCCTTCCTCCCCTCCTTCTTTCTTCCTCCCCTCCTTCTTTCTTTTTCTCCCCTCTTCTCCTCCTTCCTCTCCTCCTTCTCCTCCTCCTTCTTCCTCTCCCCTCCTTCTCCTTCCCTTTCTCCTCCTCCTTCCCCTTCCTGGGGACACAGTGACAACCACCCCCAGCTTCTGTCCCCAAATCTCCAGGGAGGCCCCTGACCCCCCTATCCCCTCAGCACTAAGCCAAGCTCCCGCTGCAGGCCAAGCTTTGCAAAGCCCCGCTCAGCCACTTCTCCAGCAAATTTCCTCCTGTTGTTTCTGACGAGGCTTCCCCGCCACCCCCCGAACCATCTGCTGCCCCTCGCGCTTTGGAATTGCCTAAAATATCCACTTAAAGAGCGGAGATATTGCGTAACGCGCTGGGTCGGTGGGCGCCGAGCCGGGTTAGTGATCCCGCGATGCTTTCGCCCCCCACCAAAACTTCTGCTTTGGGTTTATAGTAACTTTAGGCATGATTAATAATAATTAATAGTTGCCTTTGCCATCCTCAGCCCCTCGTTGGAGCAGCGTGGGGATGGAGCTGGGTACAGATGTGGCTGGAAGCGCTTGTCCCCCTTTGGAGTGGCTTTGCAAGGAGCTTCCTCGCCGAAATGTTACCCCGATAAGCCGCTTTTACCAAAGGGCTGGAGCGCTTTGCAGAGGTCGGGGGGGGTTTTAGGGCTCCCACATTGCAGGAGGCGCAAGGACTTTGAGGAGAGATGTCATGTAGGAGAGATGTGAGCGCTGGGAGTTGGCGCCGTCGCTCCCGTCCGGCGCCCCGGGAGCCGTTCTGGTGCTTCCCCCTTCTCCCGCTGCCTTTCTCCCAGCCTGCCTTTGATTTTCTCCCGGATTTAGGGGCCGAGTCGCTGCCCGAAGGCCGGCGGTGCTGAGCAAAACAAAAAGTAACGCAGCCTAATGGAGACCAGATGTCTTGGTGCGGCTTCATCCCGGCCCCCTGGTCGTGCGCCAGGGTTAATATTTCTTATTCCAGTCAGGCAGGAGCGAGATCTTTCTTGTTTTGCTGTTCCCCCGTGAGGCTGCCGCTGTGTTCCCGTGGATCCCCCTCTGCTTGTGCCCCTTCCCGAGGGAGCCGCGCGCTCCGCCGGCCACACGGCCGCTTCACGGGCACTGTCTGTGCTAACAGGGGCTTTTCCTTATTCCCCGTTTAATCCCCGGCTTTGGGGCCGTTCCCCCAGAGAGAAACTTGGCCCGTTAGGGCCGTGGGTGGAGGACGAGCCGCGTGAACCCAGCTCAGCCTGTTTTCCAGCCTGGATTGCTTCACCGCCTGCAGTTTTAATCGCTATTGGGACGGAGGGGGGTTCCGCTGAGCCTCGAGAGGCGAATAGATGCGTTTAACAACCGGAGGAGAAACACAGCGAGGCCGAGGAGCGATTTTGGGGCGCGATAGGAGCGGGGATGAGTCCTCAGCGAGCCCCGATCGGCCCCCTCGTTGCGATGTCGCCGGAGACCGCGGCTTTGTGAGTGTCAGGGGGGGGGCTGGAGAGCAAAATGATCATAATAAGGAGTCAACGCGCTGATTTAAAACAAAACCCAAGGCGCCGCGTGGGTCTGGCAGCCGTGCCCGAGGTAGCGCTGCCGGCCCGTGGGCGGATTTATCTTGCGCAGCTCCCTAATCCGAGTTTAACCCTCTCGGCAGCCGCGAGCTCTGCCCGGCTCCGGCGTCACCGGGTGACGGTGGCGAAAGGCTCCGTTTGTCACCCCGGTTGTCTCGGCAGGAGCGCCGGTGCCGTTCCCACTTGGCTCCACTTCCCCTTCGGATCCTTCTTGCCGGCGCAGTGTTAATTGAAAAATTAGCCCATCTGGGCTTTTGCACCGCGAGCCTAAGAAGGAAAACCAGCTTCCTTTGGTGGGCAGGGGATCTAATGACCACAAAAATTTGAAGCACGCGGGATTTGCGCCGGAGGGAAACGTCGCGTGTTGCCGCCGCGGGGCTGGGGCTGCGCCGCTGGACTTTGGCCGGGATTTGTCACCTCCTGGTTAGAGCTGAAGCGCTTTGGGATCGAGGGGGAATCGGGTCCGTGGGAAGCGGCACTCGCGTCCGGACGCGCCGCTAGAAACACCCCGCGTTTCCCTTTCCCCCGTCTCAGGAGCTGCGTTAGGAATAAACACATCAAGCAGGGGCGCTGAACTAACAGGGAAATATCTCATTGCGATATTATATCAATAATTTCACTATTCAATCCCTCGTTTATCGGGTTTTAAAGTGGAATCGAGTGCGGAGCGTTGGGCAGGACACGTCATCTCGGAGCCGGTGTCCGGACTTTGAACGCAGGGACCTTTTCCCGACGGCCCTGGCTCTCGGGCTCATCCAGCACCAAGGATTCGCCGTCCCAGCGCCACATCTCACCGTCACCCTCGGCTTAAACGAGCCAAACCAGCACGGGGGATAAGTGACATTTTTAGGGGGAAGTGGAGCCACCAGGACCCGCGGCGCTCTGGCCCCAGCGTGGCAACAAAAACCAGCGCAACGCAACCTGCTTCTTTTTCCCCCTTTTTCCGTCTCTTTTTGGCTCGCTCAGGTTTTTTATCGTCATGGTAACGGGGGAATTTTGTGTAATGGCTGATAGACGCTTCCAGCTCTCTCAGGTCTGAGGGGAAGGGACCGCAAAGACCTTTAAGAACCCATCGCGACCGGCTCGGCCTCGCGCGCTGCGCGGCGCCGCCGGCCCGCTCCAGACAGGAGCTTTGCGCCAAACCCGCGCTCGAGGCGCATCCCAGTGCCAATTCCTGTTTTCCCACCCTCCGCTTCTCCTCCGCCAGCTCTATCCCTGATTCTTTTTGTCTTTCTTCTTGCCATTTCCAGCTTTGAAGCACACGGACCCGCCGCTGCTATGGGCGACTCGGTGGCGGATCCGGGGAGCGGCGGGACGGCCCTCAGCGTCATCGCGGAAGGCGTCGGCGAGCTGGCCGTCATCGACCCCGAGGTGGCCAAGAAGGCCTGCGAGGAGGTCCTGGAGAAGGTGAAGCTGCTGCACGGCGCCTGCTCGGACACCGCGGCGGAGCCGGCGCCGCGCGCCGCGGCGGATTTGGCCAACGGAGACGTCGGCGACGGCTGCGAGATCCGGTGCTTGGACGATCCCCCCGGCGCGGCCTCCAGGATTAGGGAGGAGGACGAGGCGGCGGCCAACACGGTGAAAAGCGCCCGCAAGCGGCAGAAGAACAACTCGGCCAAGCAATCCTGGCTCCTCCGGCTCTTTGAGTCCAAACTCTTTGATATTTCCATGGCCATTTCATACCTGTACAACTCAAAGGAACCCGGCGTGCAGGCTTACATCGGGAACAGGTTGTTCTGCTTCAGGAACGAGGAGGTCGACTTCTACCTGCCGCAGCTGCTCAACATGTACATCCACATGGACGAGGACGTGGGGGACGCCATCAAACCCTACATCGTGCACCGCTGCCGGCAGAGCATCAACTTCTCGCTGCAGTGCGCCCTGCTGCTGGGCGCCTACTCCTCCGACATGCACATCTCCACCCAGCGACACTCCCGCGGGACCAAGCTGCGCAAGCTCATCCTCTCGGACGAGCTGAAGCCGGCTCACAAGAAGAGGGAGCTGCCGTCGCTGAGCCCGGCGCCTGACACAGGCTTGTCCCCTTCTAAAAGGACTCACCAGAGATCCAAATCGGACGCCACCGTCACCATCAGCCTGAGCAGCAACCTGAAGCGCACAGCCAGCAATCCCAAAGTGGAGAGCGAGGAGGAGGTAACGTTGGGATTCTCCGCGGCCGCTGGTTCGCATCGCGTGGCTCCTTCTTTACCGTGGTCCTGGTTGCTGCAAATGGTTGAATTGTTGTTTTGTGGGTGTCAAAAAGTGCTGGGTTGCACCCCAGGGGGGATTTTCCCCCGTGTGAGGGGCAGGGAGGATGTTTGGTGGCTTAGAGGTGAGGCAGAAATCTGGGTGAGGATGACCGAGTCACCTCCTACATCACCGAATTGTGGTCAATGGGGCAGAGTCCATTTGGGGCCTGGATCCAGTGCAGTGACTCAGGGGCAGTGCTGGGACCAGTACTGTTCAATATATTCATCAATGATTTGGACGAGGGAACAGAGTGACTGTCAGCGAGTTTGCTGGTGACACCGAGCTGGGAGGAGTGGGTGACACTGGAAGCTGTGCTGCCATCAGAGACCTGGACAGGCTGAGAGCTGAGTGGGGAGAAGTGTAATGAAATAGAACAAGGGCACGTGTAGGGTCTTGAATGTGGGCAGAACAAGCCCAGGTTCCAGTGTAAGTTGGGAATGAGCTGTTGGAGCAGTGAAAAGGGAGCTGGGGGTCCTGGGGACAGCAGGGGGACCATGAGCCAGCACTGGGCCCTTGTGGCCAGGAAGCCAATGGGACCTGGGGTGGGTTAGCAGGGGGTGGTCAGTAGGTCAGAGAGGTTCTCCTGCCCCTCTACTCTGCCCTTGAAAAAAGGGTTTAGTTCAGACACTATAAGGATACACTTGAGAAACATATATTTTCTATATATGTGTATATATATATGTATATATGCAGCCATAGCACCCTGAGAACACCCCATCTCGTCTGATCTGGGAAGCTAAGCAGGGTCGGGCCCGGTCAGTACTTGGATGGGAGACCTTACAGATACACAGCCATAGCACCCTGAGAACACCTGAACTGGGAAGCTAAGCAGGGTCAGGCCTGGTCAGTGCTTGGATGGGAGACCAGCTGGGTCCAGAGAGGTTCTCCTGCCCCTCTGCTCTGCCCTGGGGAGACCACACCTGGAATCTTGTGTCCAGTTGTGGCCCCTCAGCTCCAGCAGGACAGGGAACTGCTGGAGAGAGTCCAGCGCAGCCACCAAGATGCTGGAGGGAGTGGAGCATCTCCCGTGTGAGGAAAGGCTGAGGGAGCTGGGGCTCTGGAGCTGGACAAGAGGAGCCTGAGGGGGGACTCATTGCTGGGGCTCAAGATGGAAAGGAGCAGTGTCAGGAGGATGGAGCCAGGCTCTGCTGGTGACAACCAGGGACAGGACAAGGGGCAATGGGTGCAAACTGCAACACAGGAGGTTCCGCTGGCAGATGAGAAGCAACTTGTTGGGGTGAGGGTGGCAGAGCCTGGCCCAGGCTGCCCAGGGGGGTTGTGGAGTCTCCTTCTCTGCAGACATTCCAACCCGCCTGGACACCTTCCTGTGTAACCTCAGCTGGGTGTTCCTGCTCCATGGGGGTATTGCACTGGATGAGCTTTCCAGGGCCTTCCAACCCCTGACATCCTGGGATCCTGTGAGTTCCCACACCTCACCTGCTCTTTCTATTACAATCTGGCTGTTGTAAGTCTGGTTTCCTCCGTGTCCCAACTTGTTCAGACTTAGCAATGAGGTTTAATTGCAGGCCGTGGGTAGATAAACCGAAGACTTTGCCGAGCGCTGCTTGGGCTTTCCGCCTCTTTTGGGCAGCGGGAGCTGGTGTGGAGCCAGGTTGGGGGGTCAATGACTCTTGGGTGTCTCTGTGGGATGGAAACCGGACACGCCGATGTCTCTTGTGCTCGCGGCCGCTTGAATAATGGAAAGCGAAGCTTTCCATAAATGATGGATGAGAGCGGCACTGCCAAGGGCTTCTCTTGTTGAGCTTTGAAACGTGGTTTGATCACCCCGTGAGCTGTTTAAACGCTCACGGCGACACCATAAGAACTTTCCAGCCGCAGAATATTCTCCACCAGCAAAATATTCCAAAATATATTGAAATATTTGATATCTCCAGTTTGAAAGCAGCCAAAGAGCCGCCCAGGTGGTGCAAATTTGGAACTGGCTGCTTTAATTTGGTTTAATATCTAAGCTGGTTTGCCTGCGGTCCGGGAAACAGCAGATGGCTGGATTGAGTTGTGCTGGGAGCAGCCGCAAGTTCGTTGCCCAAATTGCCTTAAAATGGGGATTTTACAGCGTAAAATAGATAAACGGGTTAAAATGCATCTGGAAGGGCTGCAGGGAGGCAAAACCGGAGCTTTGCGGGTGCTCACGGGGCTGAAATACAAGAGGGGGCTCCTAAAGGTGCCTCCGTCCTTCGCTGCCGTTCTGGATTAGCTGAGTCAGACCCAAAGCCGGTATTAACGCTGCTTAAGGGGAGAAATCCGCATGTTGGTTTTAGAGCGTGGTGGGGCCGGATGGGGTGGATCTGGCCTTTCCCCTCTCTTTGGCGTCCGGAACGTCGTCCTAATGGTATAAATTACCCTGGCGCTTGTCACGTTCCGATGAACGCGGAGGAAAAGCCACGAGCTCGGAACGCGGATCCACTCGTCCATCCCTCTGCTTTCCAGGCTGGTTTTAGCGTTTCTCCGGCCTAAAAACAAAGCCCGGCTTAAATGTCGCGGGGCTGCTGGGTGTTGAGTTTTCAAGGTGATGGGAGGAGCTCAATGGAACCCAATAAATCACAGCGCCCGAGTCTGGGATCAGGAGCGGAGATCAAGGGTCAAAATGCGCAAAGTGGGTGGGGGAAAGCGGCTTTTTAATTGGGTTTAGTGGTTTATTGGTCGCCGGCTGATCCAAAGCGGCTCCGTTTAAACGGGAAACGTTTGGCCCAACTGCTTCCTCTAGTCAAATTAAAAGGAAATCTAATTAGAAAACTACTAATTGAATTATGAGTTGAGTTCCGCGCGTTGACTCCCCGACACCTTAAACTCAGCACTAAGCGTTGGTTTAAGGGCAGGATTTGCTGAGCCTAAATCTGAGGGGGATTTGGAAACTCTGCCCTTGCTTGTTGCGAACACCATTATTTCCTATGTAATTAGCGGATCGCTAATTACCATCCTGAGACCCATGTGTTGCTTTTGGGCAGTGGGTTTTAAAACCAATTCCCCGCCAGTTCTTACGGGCGCAAAGCTCTATTATTATATTATATTTTTGGTTGCTTTTTGCATGAAATGATGGATTTACGGGCTGATTCGAACCATCTCGTCGATTGTGGGAATAGTTCAGGTGTCAGGGTTATTAATCTTTATGGGTGTTTCCATAGGGTTGATTTATTTGCTGAAATGAGAAGGTAAATTAGACCCAAGGGAATTCAAACCAAGTGTTTTCGAAGCTGCTTTTGGGGCAGAAATGGGCACAATGTGACCCAAGGAAGTCGGTTTTAGGGGTGTTTAGCGGTAGGTTCAGCCCCGCTCCCCGTTTGCTTCCTAATTAAAACGCCGCCAAATTGTGATGGGTGGGGAGAAGAAAACCAAACCCAAACTGAACCGAAGCGGCAAGTGCTGGTTGGGAATGGAGAAGCCGGAGCTAAACTGTTGCTTTCTCTCCTGTGTCCTGTACCCGCCCCGTCCCCAGGAGCTCTCCTCCAGCTCGGAAAGTCTCCATAAGTCGTGTTCTCCCGTAAGTGGCCGGTCTGTCCGTCCGTCCGTCCCCCCGCCTGCCCCCCCCCCACAGCAGCATCTCCTCTGCCACCCGCACAGTGTGTCCCCAGCACAGCAGCATCTCCTGTGACCCACACACCGTGTCCCCAACCCACCGGCACCGTGTCCCAACCCAGCGGCATCTCCTGTGACCCCTACACCGTGTCCCCAACCCAGCAGCACCGTGTCCCCAATCCAGCAGCACCGTGTCCCCAATCCAGCAGCACCGTGTCCCCAGCACAGCGGCATCTCCTGTGACCCCCACACTGTGTCCCCAACCCAGCGGCATCTCCAGTGACCCCTACACCGTGTCCCCAACCCAACAGCATCTCCTGTCACCCCTACACCGTGTCCCCAACCCAGCAGCACCATGTCACCAACCCAGCAATGTCTCCTGTGCCCCAAACTCCATGTCCCCAACCCAGCAGCATCTCCTGTGTCCCCTACACCGTGTCCCCAACCCAGCAGCACCGTGTCCCCAACCCAGCAGCACCATGTCCCCAGCCCAACAGCATCTCCTGTGACCCCTACACTGTGTCCCCAACCCAGCAGCATCTCCTGTGACCCACACACTGTGTCCCCAACCCAGTGGCATCTCCTGTGACCCCTACACTGTGTCCCCAACCCAGCAGCATCTCCTGTGACCCACACACTGTGTCCCCAACTCAGGAACACCGGGTCCCCAACCCAGCAGCATCTCCTGTGACCCCTACACCGTGTCCTCAACCCAGCAGCACTGTGTCACCAACCCAACGGCATCTCCTGTGACCCCAAACTCCGTGTCCCCAACCCAGCAGCATCTCCTGTGCCCCAAACTCTGTGTCCCCAACCCAGCAGCACCGTGTCCTCACCCCAGTGGCATCTCCTGTGTCCCCCAAACTCTGTGTCCCCAACCCACCAACTCCATGTCCCCAACCCAGCAGCACCTCCTGTGCCCCAAACTCCATGTCCCCAACCCAGCAGCACCTCCTGTGCCCCAAACTCCATGTCCCCAACCCAGCAGCACCTCCTGTGCCCCAAACTCCATGTCCCAAACCCAGCAGCACCTCCTGTCCCCCAAACTCCATGTCCCAAACCCAGCAGCACTCCTGTCCCCCAAACTCCATGTCCCCAACCGAGCAGCACCTCCTGTGCCCCGCAAACTCCATGTCCCCAACCCAGCAGCACCTCCTGTGCCCCCCAAACTCCATGTCCCCAACCCAGCAGCACTCCTGTCCCCCAAACTCCATGTCCCAAACCCAGCAGCACCTCCTGTGCCCCAAACTCCATGTCCCCACCCCCTGCTCCCCGTGTCCCCCCCGCCGGCCCCGGGAAACGCAGCTTTGGGCAACCCCATTGGTTTGGCTCCAATCCGGCCACACGACCCCGAGGAGCTGGGGGTGCCCTGGGGGGGCTCACGTCTCACCCCCCTAAAAATCATCCAAACACAAAGCAAAGGAGAGAGGAACCTCACGTGGGGCCGGGGCGGATGGAAGAGGAAATGCTGTTTCCTTCCATTTGACTGAAAATCATCTCTGCTGGATGAGATTTAATTTGCTTTCCTCCCACGAATCGGTTCCCCCCATTCTACCCTTTTTCCCCGAAAATAAGACAGGGTCGGTATGAATTTTTGCCCCAGAAGATGCTTTTTCACATATATAGCAGCCTCTAGGGCTTATTTTTGGAGTAGGGCTTAAATTTTGAGCATCCTCAAAAAATCCCGAAACAAATCCCACTAGGTGCTTAATTTTGGGGTAGGTCTTATTTTCGGGGAAACGGGTAAAGCGTTGAGCTTTGTTCTTTCAATCAAAACCCAGCGTCTCCCTGATGGTTTTTCCTTCAAATCGAGCCCTTTTCATTGTATTTCTATTTGGAATCAGCATCTTTAAGCGGCGCGAGGCTGGGGGGGGGCGGGTAGGACGTGGGGCTCCCCGTCCCGCTTTGCCCCCCACTTTTAGGTAAAAGTGGCTTTATTTTGCAAATCGCAGGTGGCGATTTCTCCTCCCTTTGGACCCAGATTATGTATTAATCCCTGTATCAAACCCAACCGTTTCTAAATCCCGGTTATCGGTGCCGGTGAATCGGCGGCTCCGCTCGGCACCGCTGGGGTGTTTCCAACCCTTGCAGGGGCTGGTCCTTGGGGTGGCCGCGGTTTTGCCATAGAAAGCGGAGATTTGGGGCTGTTTTGGGGATAATATCGGGGATGTGCGAACCGCGGGGAGCAGGAGGCACTTGGAATATCACCCCGCTTTGCGCAGAACTGGATTAAATAAAGAGCGAGATCTTGGGTTCAACTCACTGCCAGGGAGGATTTGGGACAGACAAACCGCGTCCCACCCGCCCTTTTCCCAAAAGGGACCCCCCCAGCCCCATCTTTCTCGTTTCCTTTGTGTCGCTCGGCGGCGGCTCCTTGGCTTCCCCTTCTCCCGCTTGTTGCATGTGCGTTTGCAGCATGATTGCGCGGGGTTTCATTCTGCACCCGCAACGGCAAAAATCGGCCGCCGTCGTGATTTAAACGCTCGGGACAAAGCGGATCCAAGGGCTCGGGTTGACATGTCTGAGGGGCTTCGGTTTGATCTTGAGATGATGGGATTGAGCAATCGATAAAGAGAAAATAAAGCGGGGACAAGGCTGATTTGCACTGGGGGACCCACGGGTTTCTGGTGGGGGTGCGGGCGCTGGAATTTTGGGGAGGATGTGTGGCAAAAGCCATTTGGTGCAGCTCTGCCTCCGGTTGACGAGCCAGACAGGACCGTCATCCAAGAGGGCGGGACGGGCCGCACCTTTGGGGTTAATCCCAGCGATTTTAACCCATGGAGCCCATTCGCAAACCGCACCGATGTCTCCTCAACCCCCTCACCTTTCTAACTCTCCCTCTGTGACCCCCCCCAGCCCGTCAGACTCGCTCCCGAGCGGGAGTTCATCAAGTCCCTGATCGCCATCGGGAAGCGCTTGGCCACCCTGCCCACCAAAGAGCAGAAGACGCAGCGGCTCATCTCGGAGCTGTCGCTGCTCAACCACAAGCTGCCGGCGCGCGCCTGGCTCCCCACCGCCGGCTTCGACCACCACGTCGTGCGTGTGCCGCACACCCAGGCCGTCGTCCTCAACTCCAAGGACAAGGTAGGACAAGCGGCTTTGGGGTCTTTTCCCTCCGAAAGCGGCTTTTTGGCCTCAACACGGGCATCTAATTGCCATAAAAACCCTGTGTAAGGGTTAAGAGCGTCGCGCTGCCTCCTGTAGCCTCTGGGGCGCTGGAGCCGGACAAGAGGAGCCTGAGGGGGGACTCATTGCTGGGGCTCAAGATGGCAAGGGGCAGTGTCAGCAGGATGGAGCCAGGCTCTGCTGGTGACAACCAGGGACAGGACAAGGGGCAATGGGTGCAAACTGCAACACAGGAGGTTCCGCTGGCAGATGAGAAGCAACTTGTTGGGGTGAGGGTGGCAGAGCCTGGCCCAGGCTGCCCAGGGAGGGTGTGGAGTCTCCTTCTGTGCAGACATTCCAACCCGCCTGGACACCTTCCTGTGTAACCTCAGCTGGGTGTTCCTGCTCCGGGGGGTTGCACTGGATAAGCTTTTGGGGTCCCTTCCAACCCCTGACATTTTGCGATTCTGCTAACACACATTTTGCACCCCCCAGGCTCCCTATTTAATCTACGTTGAAGTACTTGAATGTGACAATTTCGACACCGCGAATGTGCCCGCCCGCATCCCCGAGAACCGCATCCGCAGCACCCGCTCGGCCGAGAACCTCCCCGAGTGCGGCATCACCCACGAGCAGAGGACCGGCAGCTTCTCCACCGTCCCCAACTACGACAATGACGACGAGGCTTGGTCCGTGGACGACATCGTGGAGCTGCAGGTGGAGGTGAGTCCAGCGCCCTGCGGTGGGGACGGCGGCTCGGAACGGCCGCCGCATCCCACCTCTGGCGCCTTTTCCCACATGGCAGCTGCCGGAGATCCACACCAACAGCTGCGACAACATCTCGCAGTTCTCGGTGGACAGCATCACCAGCCAGGAGAGCCGCGAGCCCGTCTTCATTGCCGCCGGGGACATCAGGTGAGAGGCCAGCGCTGGTTACAGCCCAAATTTTAGAGCAGGCTGAGATTTGTCTGCTAGATTTGCACTGCGCAATCTCTGGGTGGCAAGACCCCTACACTGAGGGCTGAGCTGGTGCAGCTGCCCCCGCGCAGCGTTTCAATCCCTGGCTCCGGGTTTGGGGTGAATCCCTGAGATTCACGGGGTGGTTTGGCCGGAAAAGGCTCTGGGAGTGCGTGGGGATGGTGTTTTCTCTCCGGACGCCGCGTTTCGCGCCGTAACGGCCGCGTTCGGCAGGCGGCGGCTCTCGGAGCAGCTGGCGCACACCCCCACCGCCTTCCGGAGGGACCCCGAGGACCCGTCGGCCGTCGCGCTCAAGGAGCCCTGGCAGGAGAAAGTCAGGTAGGGCTGGAAGGGACACGGGGACGGGATGGGATGGGACGGGTGCTACGGGACTTGGGACAGCACAGAAATGGCTCCGTGGCCCCGACTTTGGGCCCCATGGGGAGGGCAGAGAGCGGTGGGTGCGCTCGAGGAGGGAGAGAATCAGGATTCACGGCGGGTTTGCTGCCCTGGCGTTGGGCTTTGAGGGGTGTTACTGGGTATTCACGGGCATCTTTTCTATCAGAGGAGTTTGACCTGGTGCAGAATAAACTCGGTTGTGTTCCTCATTAATAATTGCACGTCCAACGCTCAAATTTCAACCTGAGCAAGAGCCCTAGGGCTCTATAAACCTGCGGGTTTGTCCGCGTTGTACTCGGGAGCGGCTGTTGTGCGGAGCTCTGCGGTACCGGGGCCCGCGTAGCCCTGGGTGTGCCCCCGCCATGATCCCATCCTTGTCCCATATTAATGAAATATAACAAGTGTAGAGTCTTGAATGTGGGCAGAACAAGCCCAGGTTCCAGTGTAAGTTGGGAATGAGCTGTTGGAGCAGTGAAAAGGGAGCTGGGGGTCCTGGGGACAGCAGGGTGACCATGAGCCAGCACTGGGCCCTTGAGGCCAGGAAGCCAATGGGACCTGGGGTGGGTTAGAAGGGGGTGGTCAGTCAGTCAGAGAGGTTCACCTGCCCCTCTGCTCTGCCCTTGAATAAAGGGGTTAGTTCAGATACTATCACGATATATTTGTGGAACATATGTATATACATAATGTAATATATACAGCCATAGCACCCTGAGAACACCCCATCTCGTCTGATCTGGGAAGCTAAGCAGGGTCGGGCCCGGTCAGTACTTGGATGGGAGACCGTCCAGATACACAGCCATAGCACCCTGAGAACACCTGATCTGGGAAGCTAAGCAGGGTCGGGCCTGGTCAGTGCTTGGATGGGAGACCAGCTGGGTCCAGAGAGGTTCTCCTGCCCCTCTGCTCTGCCCTGGGGAGACCACACCTGAAATATCGTGTCCAGATGTGGCCCCTCAGCTCCAGCAGGACAGGGAACTGCTGGAGAGAGTCCAGCGCAGCCACCAAGATGCTGGAGGGAGTGGAGCATCTCCCGTGTGAGGAAAGGCTGAGGGAGCTGGGGCTCTGGACCTGGACAAGAGGAGCCTGAGGGGGGACTCATTGCTGGGGATCAAGATGGAAAGGGGCAGTGTCACATTCTGGGATTCCCCACAGGAGGATCCGCGAAGGTTCCCCCTATGGCCACCTGCCCTCCTGGCGCCTCCTCTCCGTCATCGTCAAGTGCGGGGACGACCTGCGGCAGGAGCTCTTGGCGTTCCAGGTCCTCAAGCAACTGCAGGTGAGGGGTTGAGCGGCTGCAGGTGCGGGGGCTGCACCACCCGGGGGGGGCCCTGAGGGATTTTCTCGCTCTCTCCCGCAGTCCATCTGGGAACAGGAGCGCGTCCCGCTCTGGATCAAGCCATACAAAATCCTCGTCATCTCCGCCGACAGCGGCATGATTGAGCCCGTGGTGAACGCCGTGTCCATCCACCAAATCAAGAAGCAATCGCTGCTCTCGCTGCTGGACTATTTCCTGCAGGAACACGGGAATTACAACACCGAGTCCTTCCTGACGGCGCAGAGGAACTTCGTTCAGAGCTGCGCCGGTTACTGCCTGGTGTGCTACCTGCTGCAGGTCAAGGACAGGCGAGTCCCCGCGCCGCCTTGGCGGCTGTTCCCCGCGATCCATCATTTCGGCCCTGGGTTCGGCGGGGAGATCGCGGCGTGCGCAAAGTTTAACGGGCCGGTTCCCCTCTCCCGCGCAGGCACAACGGCAACATCTTGCTGGATGCGGACGGACACATCATCCACATCGACTTCGGGTTCATCCTGTCCAGCTCCCCCAGGAATCTCGGCTTTGAGACGTCGGCTTTCAAGCTCACCACGGAATTCGTGGATGTGAGTGAACGGGGGGAACGTGATGTGACGCCGTAGCGGGTTTGTCACTCGTGGTGGCTCCTGGGCCACCTCAGCCCGACCACTCTCGGGACCTGGACACTGGGGGTGTCTGTTTAAAGTGAATCCCCCCTAAAATGCTCCGCAGGTGATGGGCGGGCTGGACGGGGACATGTTCAACTACTACAAGATGCTGATGCTGCAGGGGCTCATCGCTGCCCGCAAGCACATGGACAAAGTGGTGCAGATTGTGGAGATCATGCAGCAAGGTAAGAGGAGGAATAGAGTGACTGTCAGCGGGTTTGCTGGTGACACCGAGCTGGGAGGAGTGGGTGACACTGGAAGCTGTGCTGCCATCAGAGACCTGGACAGGCTGGAGAGTTGGGCGGGGAGAAATGTGATGAAATAGAACGAGAGCAAGTGTAGAGTCTTGAATGTGGGCAGAACAAGCCCAGGTTCCCGTGTAAGTTGGGAATGAGCTGTTGGAGCAGTGAAAAGGGAGCTGGGGGTCCTGGGGACAGCAGGGGGACCATGAGCCAGCACTGGGCCCTTGTGGCCAGGAAGCCAATGGGACCTGGGGTGGGTTAGAAGGGGCTGGTCAGTAGGTCAGAGAGGTTCTCCTGCCCCTCTGCTCTGCCCTTGAATAAAGGGTTTAGTTCAGATACTATAAGGATACACTTGAGAAACATATATTTTATATATATGTGTATATATATATGTATATATGCAGCCATAGCACCCTGAGAACGCCCAATCTCGTCTGATCTGGGAAGCTAAGCAGGGTCGGGCCCGGTCAGTACTTGGATGGGAGACCTTACAGATACACAGCCATAGCACCCTGAGAACACCTGATCTGGGAAGCTAAGCAGGGTCGGGCCTGGTCAGTGCTTGGATGGGACACCAGCTGGGTCCAGAGAGGTTCTCCTGCCCCTCTGCTCTGCCCTGGGGAGACCACACCTGGAATCTTGTGTCCAGTTGTGGCCCCTCAGTTCCAGCAGGACAGGGAACTGGGTGGGGGACGGAAGCCACCAACCCGTGTCCCTCTGTCCCGTAGGGTCGCAGCTCCCCTGTTTCCACGGCTCGTCCACCATCCGCAACCTGAAGGAGCGTTTCCACATGAACATGACGGAGGAGCAGCTGCAGCTGCTGATCGAGCAGATGGTGGACGGCAGCATGCGCTCCATCACCACCAAGCTCTACGACGGCTTCCAGTACCTCACCAACGGCATCATGTGAGGGCTCCCCGGGGGGGACAAGGACGTGGCATCGCAGCGTTTTCCCCGGGGCCGCTTTGGCCAAGACTCCTCGATCAAATGAAACGAGGAAAGAGAAAAGAAACGACAAGAACCAACCGACCCCAGAAACCAAAACCCACTCGTGAAAAATCCAAGCGAAAAACGGATCATGCGGTAACGGTGTCCGCGGGGGTGACGCCCGGCGAGGGGACGGGACCGCGACCGCGCTCCCATCAGTATTACCGATGTCCCCTGAATGTCCCCGCAAGACGTTGAGGACCTTTGCGGGGGGACACAGGCCTGGCCCCCTCGTGTTTGGCATCTGCTGTGACTGGAGCCGCTGCTCACGGTGCCACCCGCATGTCCCCCCGCTCGCCCCCCACTCGCCACCCCTTTTGTTTCTCGCACCCCCTCACCCCCCCCAACACGGGGCTGGTGCCCCCGGGGGTGTCACCTCCCCCCCCCACCTCGAGCACCTTTTGGTTTGACTCCGTTCCAGGAATTCGGGACTGTGACCCCCCCACCCTGCGTCCCTTTTGCAATAATTTCTCTGCTGCTTTTCCTTGGGGGGGTTCGACCCCCTTTCCCCACTGGGGTGGCCATGGGGGGGGGGGGGGGGCAGAGCCAGCGTTGCACCCCCAAAATTCCCCCCCCCCCCCACTTCCTCCAGCCCCTATTTTTGCTTTAAGAGCAGTGCCCCCCCCCGTCCCGCTGCAGCGTTGCCCCCCCAGTCTCTTTGTTTAGCACTAATTCTTTGTCCCGTCGCTTCTTTAGCATTAAAACCCCCACCCCAATTCTCTTTTTAAAAAGCTGGTGGCCACAAACCACCTTTTTTTTTGGGGGGGGGCGGGAATTAGGGACAGAACAGGGTGGGGTCCCCACCCCGCGGCCATAGGGGATCACAGGCCTCACTTTGGGGGGGGTCCCCCCCTCCCTGTGTTGCAGTGGGGGGGCTCATAGGAGCCCTATGGGGATGTGGAGGGGGGGACACCCCTTTTTTGGGGCAGGACCAACACCCTTGTGCTGGGGGGGGGGGACACACACATATGGCCCCCCCCCCCGCCCCGCGGGGCCAGGTAAGCAAGACAGGGCACAGCAGGGGTTAAACCACTAAGAGTTTAATTAATTGCGTTATTACTACAAGAATAAATGATACCTGAGAGCTCTGCAGTGCCCGGAGTTTTACTGTAGCATCAGCACGACCCTAAAAACAAGAGCACGGCCCCCCCCCCCTTCCCACCCCCCCTCGCCCCCATTTTGAACCGAAATCACTCTAAAGGCACTGAAGTGCTTGAAAACCAAGAGATTACAAAGCGATTCGTTTCCTTCCTCTAAAACTCGTAGAAACTTTAGGTTCTTCTCTATTATTAAACAGCATTTACACGTTCACGGCCCCACACGCTCGGGGGGGGGGGGGGACACAAAGGGGGTTTTTGGGAAGCGTTTGGTTGCTTTTGCGCCTTTTGGGTTAAAAGTGGTGTTGGTTGGATCCCCCCCAGCGCTTCAACCCAAGGAAAAGCAACCAAAGGCCAAGCCCAGCACATAAGAAATCAACCCAAACCCCAAAAACAACACCAAAACAACCCCCCCCAAATCACAACAGTAGTTTTCTGGTTGTTGTTACTTTTAGTGTATGATACAACTTTACAAAGCTCGTTAGCGGGTGGTTATTCACAAGGAAATGATGAGAACGCCCCAGCGACACCGTTTCGGGCTGGGTTTTGCTCCTTTATCGCCCCCAAAGGGATCGAGACCCTCGCGGGGACGCGGGTCGGGTTGCGGTGACACCAGCGGGTGACACCGGTTCCCCCCGGACTCACCGGCAGCGGCTTCTCGGTGACGGATCGCGCCTCGTTTTGCCTCCGCCGCCCCCAATTCTGCTCCTCTTCCTCTTCTTCCTCCTCACTGGGAGCGGCCAAACCGCCCCGAGTCCGCACGGTGACGGCGAGAAGGGACCTGGGGCTGCGGGTCTGGAACCGGCTCCCAAATGAGCGACATTGGAAAGGGGAGATTAAAATAACACAACAAAACAAGGTGGATGTTGCTGTGATGTTGGCAGCACAGACGTCTCTGTCCTGCGCCGGAGAAGCGACCGCGGTCACGATTTGCCGGCAGCACCGGGGTGGAGAGGCGCCCAGCGTTGGCACCGCGGTGCGGGGTGCGATGGGACGTCCTCCCGTCCCCGGGAGCGGTCGAGGACCGAGCAGCGAGCGGCGAACAAACCATTTGGTCTCCCCGCGAAGCGGCGGCGCGTCTGGACTCGGCTCTTTGTGCCCTGGGCGATGCGGCGACCGAAACGCTCCGGGAGCGCAGACCAGCTTCTCTCTTGGCGGCTCCGCCACGCGAACCGGAGGAGGGACGGAGGACACGGGGTCACCGCGGCTCCGCACGCGGTATTTACAGGTGTTGGGTTCCCCCGGTGGCGGCGCTAGTTCTCGGGGCTGGCGTTCTGCCGGGCGCGGATGAAGGCCATGCCGTGCGTGCGGAAATGCGTCTTGAGGTTGAGCTGGGTGTCGAAGCAGCGGCCGCACACCTTGCAGGAGAGTTTGCCGTCGGGCGCGTGCTGCGCGGCGCCGTCGCGGGGGCTGCGCGGCCCCGCTTCCTCCGGCTCCCCCGCGCTTCTCTTCTTCTTGTGGGTGATGAAACGGTGGCGGTTGAGCGAGACCTGGGAGGTGAAGCAGAGCCCGCACTCGCGGCACTGGTGGGAGCTCTCGTCAGTCCGGTGCTGGGGGATGTGCTCCTGGAAGTCGGCGGAGCTGCTGGCCAGGTAACCGCACTTTCGGCAGCGGAAAGGGGCCTTGCGCTCGCCCTTGTGCGTTTTGGAAGGGGGGGTGGTGCTGTCAGGCTCCTCGCTGCACGAATCGCCCTCGTCCGAGGAAAGTTTGCGCTTCCGAGCGGACACCTGCAGGACGGCGGCGTCAGGGGCGCGCGGGGGGTTCCTCGCGTCCTCGGACACCGTCAACCCGCCCAAACCCTCCGCCAACGCCCCGAGGGGCCTCGTACCTGCGCGGTGGCGGTGCCGATGCGGGCGATCACGACCTCCTGGCTCTTGGGCTGGTCGGTCACTTTGATCCCGTGGCGCACCTGGATGTGTTTCTCCAGGATGAGGCGGCTGCTGAAGGTGCGTTTGCCTTCCGTGCAGTATCTGCAGGGCCAAGAAGGCGATGGAGCCATGGAAGCCGAACCCCAGCATCCCCATGCCGCCCCAAACCTGCTCATCTATGTCCCTTTAGAAAGTACAACCACCCCCCGGTGCCTCCTTTCCCTCCTATCTCCTATTCAGTCTCAATCTCCATCTCCATCATCTCCATCTTTATCCTCCCCGCACCAGCTTCCCAGAAGGATCCGGGTCGCCCCCTCTGCCCCGCGCCACCCGAAGCCACGGCGTTACCGGCACGGATAGACGCGCTTGATCCCCTCGTGGTTGACGCGCACGTGTCGGCGCAGGCTGGGCGCGGAGCAGAACGAGCGCTCGCACAGGTGGCACGGGAACTTCTTCACCGACTGCGGGACACAAAGGTGCGGGTGGGCGCCGCGCCGGAGGGCTCCCCAAACCCTCCCCACCCCCTCGGTGTCCTTCTCCTCACCTTGCCGTGGTCTTTCTTCATGTGGGACACGTACTCGTCGCGCTCCGGGAACCAGGAGTGGCAAACGCCGCACGTCCACCCACTGCCCTTGGATTTGTTGCCCGTTTTGCGCTGGAAGCGGCTCCGCTTGGTCTTGCGCAGCTCGGGGGAGCTGGGGGGCTCGTCCTCCTCCGTGGACGACGACGATTCCTCCGAGATCTTGGACACGGGGGTTTCAATGGGCTCCTGTTTGGGCGTCAGCAGGACGGCCACCTTCTTTGCCAGGTCTTCCTTGGGCTTCTGGGGCTGGTGAGTGTTCTGGAAAGCAGAGAGGGTGGTGGTGGGTGGCTGGAAGGAAAAGCCCACGCACCCCAACCCGCAACAACAGGCTCACGTTGTATTTTGGGACAAGGAAACCAGATCTCAGCGCCCTGCTGCATCAGCAGGTTGCCCACCCTTTAACCCAACCCCCGGCGGGCGAGAATTCTCCGCTATTTGTATTAAAATCAAGCGTTGGGATGGTGAGAGCGTCACCTTGAGGTGCTCCAGCATGGTGCGCTTCTGCGCGAACAGCAGCGGGCAATCCGGGCACTTGAAGACGCTGACGCGCTGGTTGAGGAGGTGCTGGTCGAAGTGGGAGGAGAGCAGCGGCTTGTGGGTGAAGACGGTGTCGCACATGGCGCACTTGTAAATCATCCTGCGGGAGGAAAACAGTGGCACTGAGGGGAAAGGGCGGTGTGACCGCGCTCCGAGCTCCTCCCGCAATGTCCCGCGCTCCTCGTTCTTGGAATCATATTGATTAAAATGAAATAAACGATAAGTAACGCGGTTTGCTAAACGGTGGCTGAGATCGTGGTATCTAAAGACTGATTTGTGCGGTGCTGAGTAAGGAGGGAACGAAGATATTGTAGCGTCGCTTTCTGTAAGGCAGGAACGCCGTGAAAACGTCGCGCGTAAGGAGGAGAGGATGCCAAGAAACGTCGTTGAGGTTGGAAAAGAGCTTTATCATCATCAAGTTCAACCATAACCCAACTCTAGCACTGCCCCATGTCCTGGGAACCTCATGTCTGTCTGTCCAGCCCTCCAGGGATGGTGACTCCAGCACTGCCCTGGGCAGCCTGTTCCAATGCCCCACAGCCCTTTGGGGAAGAATCAGCCCCAAGATCCCATCTCCAAACTCCATTTTTGACGTTGAGGGTGGGAAAAGCAGGTTGCCCAGAGAGGTGGTGGATGAACCATCCCTGAGAACATCCAAGGTCAAGTTTGATGGGGCCCTGAGCAACCTGGTATGATTGGGGACATCCCTAAGCTGTTGGAGATGTCCCTGATCTGTTTGGGATGTCCCTGATCTCTTTGGGATGTCTCTGATCTGGTTGGATGTCCCTGGTCTGGTTGGAGATGTCCCTGCCCATGACTAGATGGTCTTTGAAGGTCCCTCCCAACCCAAACCCTTCCATGATCACAGAATCACCATTTTGGTTGGACAGGCCCCTCCAGATCATGGAGTCCAACCATAACCCACCCCTGTCCCCTGCCCCATGTCCTGAGAACCTCATGTCCGTCTGTCCAGCCCTCCAGGGATGGCGACTCCAGCACTGCCCTGGGCAGCCTGTTCCAACACCCAACAGAAGACATTACCCCCAAATTTCCAACCTCAACCTCCCGTCTCTGCCGGCAAGGCGTGGAGAGCACTCACTTGGACTGCTGGTTGCTGAAGCCGGGGTGCTGCGTGTAGACGTGCGCGTGGGCGCTGGGGGCCGACTTGAAGGCCATGGGGCAGATGGGGCACTTGTGGAACACCTCGCAGTGGGACGTCTGGATGTGTGACTTGATGGAGTTGACCCCACCGAAGACCACGGCGCAGCTGGGACACCTGAGGAGGTTACACAGGAAGGTGTCCAGGCGGGTTGGAATGTCTGCAGAGAAGGAGACTCCACACCCTCCCTGGGCAGCCTGGGCCAGGCTCTGCCACCCTCACCCCAACAAGTTGCTTCTCATCTGCCAGCGGAACCTCCTGTGTTGCAGTTTGCACCCATTGCCCCTTGTCCTGTCCCTGGTTGTCACCAGCAGAGCCTGGCTCCATCCTCCTGACACTGCCCCTTGCCATCTTGAGCCTCAGCAATGAGTCCCCCCTCAGGCTCCTCTTGTCCAGCTCCAGAGCCCCAGCTCCCTCAGCCTTTCCTCACACGGGAGATGCTCCACTCCCTCCAGCATCTTGGTGGCTGCGCTGGACTCTCTGTCCTGCTGGAGCTGAGGGGCCACAACTGGACACAAGATTCCAGGTGTGGTCTCCCCAGGGCAGAGCAGAGGGGCAGGAGAACCTCTCTGACCCACTGACCACCCCCTTCTAACCCACCCCAGGTGCCATTGGCTTCCTGGCCACAAGGGCCCAGTGCTGGCTCAGCCCACAGCACCCGCTGTTCCCAGCTGGTCTCCCATCCAAGTACTGACCGGGCCCGACCCTGCTTAGCTTCCCAGATCAGATGAGATGGGCCGTTCTCAGGGTGCTATGGCTGTATATACTACATTATGTATACATATGTGTTTCCCAGGTATATCCTGATAGTATCTGAACTAAACCCTTTATTCAAGGGCAGAGCAGAGGGGCAGGAGAACCTCTCTGACCTACTGACCACCCCCTTCTAACCCCCCCCAGGTCCCATCGGCTTCCTGGCCCCAAGGGCCCAGTGCTGGCTCATGGTCACCCTGCCGTCCCCACGTCCCTTTCCCCTAATCGAGACCTTCACCCTCAGCACCACCGGGCAAAGGAACAGGGACACCCAAACACCCTGTGGCAGCTTTGGCACCGTCCCCCGCGGTCTCTGGTGTCCCCGGGGGCCGTACCTGTAGCCGACCCTGCGGGAGAAGTGCAGACACGCTTCCTTCAGGTGTGTCTCGAAGTTGGCCAGGAGGAAATTCCCCCCGCACTCGGGGCAGACGTGGGGCGGGCGGTTCTTGTGCATGCGCTGGTGGGCGTTGAAGCTGCAGCGGTTGGACATGATCATGGGGCACGTCGTGCAAACCTGCAGGGAGAGGAGCGGCGAGCGGCTCAGCCCGGCGCGGAACCACAAGAAGGGCTTTATTTCAGCCTTTTCCACGTCCCGCTGACAACCTGTAACACCCGAAGAGGGGGGAAGAGAAGCGCCGGGACTCTGCCAGGCGTGTTTTAGGGGACAATCTGCCGGCAACAGCTCGCGGGGAGCTTTTGAGGGTGTTTCACACGCCTTTTCCAGGCTCGTCACCACAGACGGGTCCCAAATGTGTCGAGGGTTCACCAGGGACCAGCCGCCAAAACGTCAAAACTCATTCCAAGCCCGGGATATGGACACAGGGGAAAAGCCGACAAGGAGCAGAGGAAACAGCTGGAGTTCCCGCAGGAGCTGCCCCAAAAGCCATGATTCCCTGAGGAAGGGAAGGAGGGGACGGGAGCGAGGAATCCTCCCTGCGATAAGCAGCTCCTGGGGATGCGCGCGGGATCCCAGGGCTCCCTCCTCCTCAATATCTGCGTTGGAGTGGCTCCGGAGTAAACAGAGTCACCAGGAAACAGCAAAGGAAACCGGGGGCTCCGGACAAGGGGAAGGTGCAGGGAGGACAGGGCTCCGCTGCGGACCCACGCTCCCCTCATCTTGGAAAGGTCGCGGCGTTAATCCGGACGCTGCTGCCGAGCAGCGGGAAGCACCGGGGGCTCCAGGTTGGCTGGCGAGGAGGGAGGAAATCAAAAAATAAACCAAACACCCCCCCCGAGGTTTCTCCAGACTCCATTTGTGCTTCGAGGCGGCAGAAGGGGAAGCGGCGCCCGCGGCTCTAACATGGCTCCGGCACCCAGGAGCCGCGATCCCTCCCCAGCCAACAACCACCACCAGCCCCTTATGGTCACAAACGGGCCCCCGGCTCCCGTGTTTCCTTCCCGCACGGGTTTTATGTTGGCAGGACTCAAGCAGGCGCTGCCCAAATGACATTTGGAGCCCCGGGGAGGTTGTGCCGTAACCGGCCCCCACGTACCGTGCTGCTGGTCGTCCCCGTGGTCACGGCCTGCTGGAAATGCGCGGCCAGCCCGGCTTTGTCCTTGCACTGCTCCTTGCACTCCAGGCACCTGAAGCAGCTGTAGCTGCTCTGCTCCGAGCCGCTGCCCAGCGGCAGGATGGGCAGCTCCTGCGCCCCGTTGGCCGCCACCAAGGCGTCCTGCGTCACGCCGGTCACCTTGGCGGCGGGGAAGGACGTCACCGAGACCAGGGGGGTGATGTCGGGCTGGCCGATCATCTGGTCCAGGGCGATGGGGCGCATGACGAGGTGGGAGCACTGCATCACCAGGCCCTTGTCCTTGTGCTCGCGGGCGTGCAGCAGCAGGCTGCACTTGTTGAAGAAGACGAGGCGCTTGGTGCAGTGGTTGCAGGTCACCTCGATGCGCATGCTGCGCCGGTCGTAGTGCCGCGCCAGGCTCTTCTCCAGGGCGAAGGAGTCGCCGCACTCCAGGCAGCGGTAGCCGAAGGGCGGCAGGGCCAGGCTGGCGTCGGCCGGCGGGTTCAGGTTGGGTTTATAGGTGGGCAAGAGGTTCTTGCTGTTGAGGATCTTGTTGAACGCTTCCACCAGGCTGGACTGGCTGCGGGAGATGACGGTGCCCGCCACGGTCGGGGATGGTTTCTGCGGCTGCACCATCACCACCGTGGTGCCGTTGACCTTCTGGTTGGCGGTGGTGGTGATGGTGGCGGTCTGCGTCACCGTGCTGGCGTTGGTCCTGGTGTCGGCCTTGGGCAGGCTCTGCGGCACCAGGTTGATGATGTTCTTGGCCACGGCTTTGCTCGTCTTCGCCGGCAGCACCACGGATTTCTGCTGGGCCACGCTGGCGGCGATCAGCATGGCGCTGCTGGCGTTCTGGATGGTGGACACGGGCAGGACGGTCCCTTTGAGCTTGGTGCCGTTGCCGAGCTGCACGCTGACGATTTTTGGCCCCTCGATGGTTTTCAAGGGGCTGGAAAGCTCTGTTTTCTCCTTGGGCGCCTCCAGCGCCATCCCCTCGTCCTTCTCGGCCGACACCTCAAGGGCCGCATCCTGGGAGCTCTGCTCGGCCGGGCCCTTGGCGGAGCCCGGCTCGGAATCCGACGACACCCTGGTCACCGTCCTGGTGATGCTGCCGCAAGACGTTTTGATGGTTTTGATCCGCACCTTCAGGGGCCGCGAGGAGTTGGAAGAAGGGGAATCATTGTTGTTGTCTTCTTCCTCCTCCTCTTCCTCGGCGCTCGACATGCTCTGTGGGCTTCCCATCGACTTCTCCAGGACTTGGTGCTCTTCCTTGAGGCCGTCCAGCTGCTTTGGGGATGGGGGGAGCCTGGGGCTCTGCACAACGGGCGAGGAGGGTTTGTAGAAGGGCTCGCGGGGGCTGACAGGGGAATGTTTCACCTCGGCGACGTTCGCGGTGCCACCGTCAAGATTTGGGTCAGAACCGGGCCAGGCAGCGATGGGAGAATCATCGGCGGCGTAGCGAACGGTGACGGATTTCAGGTGGTCCAAGGGACTGTCCCCCAAGGCAGCGGCCAGGCCCTTGGGGCTGCTCTCCCGGCACGTCTCCTCCGAGTCCGACTCCTCTTTCTTGATGCAGGCGATGGCGGGGGGCGACACGGCACCCCCAGCCTGGCCTGGCTCGAAGGCCGCGGGGAATGCAGGGGGCATGTTCTCGGCGCTCTCCCTCATGGGCTCCTTGCAGTCGAGCGCCGGCGTGGGCGACGGCGACAGGGAGGGCACGGCGAGCGATTTCTCCTTGGCTTTGCACTCGCGGGCTCTGTCGATCAGGTTGGCGGCGTTGTCTTCGTTGGGGTCGGGGCTAAAATGGGAGAAAATATCCAGGGGTTTGGGGCCTTTTTCTTTCCCCCAACACTCCCCGTTGGAAGAGGCTTCCGCAGACCTGGCTGGGGGGGACCGGGGTATTTCGGCGGCCCCGAAGCCGTTTTGCAGCAAGCGGGACCCGAGGACGTGTCCATCCTTGCTGCGCCCGTCCAGGGCGTCCAGCTGCTCGGGACAGACCGTGTTCTTCACGATCACGCTGACGGCCGTGATGTCGGCGTGCGGGAGGACGTGGTCGGGGGGTCCCGGCTCCACGGGGACCTGTTTGATGTGAGCGTCGGCGTCCTCATGGCCGGAATGAATGGCCTCGTTGGCGTCGATGTCGGGAATGTCGAAAGCTGCCAGAAGGTCATCAAAATCCGGGGTTTTCATGTCACCCATGGTGGGGAATGCGGCGGAGTCTGCAAGAGAGCAAAGAGATGAGCGTCAGCACCGTGGATGGGATGTGCTTCTCCAGAGCCCCACGCAAAGCGCAAAACCCGCTTTTCACCCCTTTGTCGCCCCGTTTGGTTGCGGATGGTGTTTTTGATCCCCGGCCAGGACGGCAGATGGTTCGGATGGATCTGCGTGGCCATCCGCTGAGAACAAGGATCAGCGGGTCGCAATCCATCACCCGCTGCGACGGACGCCCCGTCCGGCCTCCCCAAGGCCGCCCCAAGGCCTCCCCAAGGCCGCGCTCAAGGGAACCAGGAGACTCTGATATCTAAGAGACCTTGAACGCGCGGCTGGGGAGGGAAGGGAGGAGAAACGGGGGAGGCCGAGGGGAGACGTGGCACAGCCAAAGGGAATAACGTTCCTCCCGGTACGGAATCCCAGGATTAAGCTGCAGCCGGGGGACGCGGCTTAGACAGCAGGAAAGAGTTTGATTTAGGAGAAGAAGCGGCTGGCCCTGCGCTGGATGGGACACGGACGACAAATATCACAGGGAAAGCTGCGGGGAGGGATTCCTGCGTGGTTTGGTTAAACCTCCCCAAAGCCCAGGCAGAGGTTTAACCTGTGTGGTTCAGTTAAAACCCCCAAAGCCCAGGCAGAGGTTTAATCCATGTGGTTCAATTAAACCCCCCCAAAGCCCAGGCAGAGGTTTAAGCCTCATGGTTCAGTTAAACCCCCCCAAAGCCCAGGCAGAAGTTTAACCCACATGGTTTAATTAAACCTCCCCAAAGCCCAGGGAGAAGTTTAACCTGTGTGGTTCGGTTAAATTCCAAAGCCCAGGCAGAGGTTTAACCCTCATGGTTCAGTTAAACCCCCCCAAAGCCCAGGCAGAGGTTTAAACTGCTTGGTTCAGTTAAACCCCCCAAAGCCCAGGCAGAGGTTTAAACTGCATGGTTCAATTAAACCCCCCCAAAGCCCAGGCAGAGGTTTAACCCGCATGGTTTAATTAACCTCCCCCAAAGCCCAGGCAGAGGTTTAACCCACACGGTTGAGTTAAACCCCCGCCAAAGCCCAGGCAGAGGTTTAACCTGTGTGGTTCAGTTAAACCCCCCCAAAGCCCAGGCAGAGGTTTAAACTGCTTGGTTCAATTAAACCCCCCCAAAGCCCAGGCAGAGGTTTAAACTGCTTGGTTCAATTAAACCCCCCCAAAGCCCAGGCAGAGGTTTAACCCACATGGTTTAATTAAACCCCCACAAGGCCCAGGCAGAGGTTGAACCTGTGTGGTGCAGTTAAACCCCCCCAAAGCCCAGGCAGAGGTTTAACCTGTGTGCTTCAGTTAAACCCCCCCAAAGCCCAGGCAGAGGTTTAACCTGTGTGCTTCAGTTAAACCCCCTCAAAGCCCAAGTTTCTGGCCTTTAAACACTGATCTTGGCCAACCGCATCTCCTGGTATCATCCCCGCTTTACAAGCAGCACAGATTGTGGATCCTCCACCTCTGGTTTAAAAGCTTTACAGCAGGAATTACAGTATTGACGTACCGGTCTCAACTCCACAAAGGTTGGGTTGGATTTGTTTTGCTGTTCTTAGTAATCCCAAGTCTAAAGTGCCCTGTTCGGCCCCTTCTGAGGCCCAATTTGGAGTCGGTTGGCAAAGGGACGAGATGGGAAGAGCCAGGTTATTTCGGTAGCTCAAAACACACCTATTTCCTCAGGCAAAAGCAGTTTTTCTTAGGTGAAACGAAGCCGGCGCGGGGGTATTTTTAAGCTCAGTGGTTCAGCGATGTGAACCGTCTTCCCACAGAAACCGAGCTCAAGAGCATCAGCTTTGTGTGGAAACAGCCCCAATGGGAGCAACTATGTCCTGGCTCTAATTTAAGAGCCCAGTGGACTCCACGTGTGAAAATCCCCGCTCGGCAATCCTGCCTGAAACCAGAGATCCTTCCCACCCCAGAGATCCCCTTTTCCACCCCAAAGATCCCTTCTGACCCCATAGATCCCCTTTTTCCACCCTCAAGATCTCCTCCTTCCACCCCATAGATCTTCTTCCACCCTAAAGATCTTCTTCTTCCAACCTCAAGAGGCCCCTTTTCCACTTCAAAGATCCTCTTCTTGCACTCTAAAGATCCCTTTCTGATCCCAAAGATCCCCTTCTGACCCCAAAGATCCCCTTTTCCCACCCCAAAGATCCCTTCTGACCCTATAGGATCCTCTTCTTCCACCCCAAAGATCCCCTCTGACCCCAAAGATCCCCTTTTCCCACCCCAAAGACCCCCTTCTGACCCCATACATCCTCTTCTTCCACCCCAAAGATCCCTTCTGACCCCATAGGATCCTCTTCTTCCACCTCAAAGATCCCTTCTGACCCCAAAGACCCCCTTCTTCCACCCCAAAGATCCCTTCTGACCCCAAATATCCCCTTTTCCCACCCCAAAGATCCCTTCTGACCCCACAGATCCTCTTCTTCCACCTCAAAGATCCCTTCTGACCCCAAAGATCCCCTTTTCCCACCCCAAAGATCCCCTTTTTCCACCCCAAAGATCCCCTTCTGACCCCATAGATCCCCTTTTTCCACCCCAAAGACCCCCTTCTGACCCCAAAGATCCCCTTTTCCCACCCCAAAGACCCCCTTCTGACCCCATACATCCTCTTCTTCCACCTCAAAGATCCCCTTTTCCCACCCCAAAGCTAAAACCAGCTGCTCTCCCAGCAAAGCCTGGCCTTAGGCTGAGATCTGCTAAGCCCGTTAGCAGCATCACAAACACAAACCCCAGCACCCGCCTTTCGCTTTGGGGCAGAAAGAGCCAGTTTTGCGTTAATCACAAAACCACCTCCGCATCCCGCCCTACGCGGGTGCAATCAGCACCTAATTAAACCTGGGATGTGCCGGGTTTTAGTTGGGAAAGGATGCAGTTCTAACAATGCCAGGCTTAGGTTTCTGCCTTTCCGAAGAGCAGGAGGCGTAAGGAAGAGCAGATTCCACCTGCAGCCACCCAGGTGTTTCTCCCCCAAATCCAACCGAGCTCAGGTGTTTCTATCAGATTATCCCCCCAGGGACTGTCACAGGTAAAGCTCAGACTAACTAACACCAAGCTGGGATTAACAAGGCAGAAAACACAGGCTGGGCTAATGCAGAGCGCGAATCAGTCTGGTTGAGGGAATTCACAGCAACCCCCTGCGAGTTAACGAGGCTCAGAGCTAAACTAACGAGACTTAAGCCTGCCTTAAAGCAAAGCTTATTTGCTCGTGCTGTTTGCGCTGACGACACTTCGGCCCCTTTCCCTGCTTCAAACACCCCGAAATGCCCAAACTCTGCTTGTGGCATCGGCTGGTCCGACCGCTCACCCGTCACCGCTTCGCATCCTCCTCCCGACGCCGCGTCGGGGGCGAATCCCTGTCTCCAACGCTGGGTTGCGTTTAAACGTACTCCGAGGATGCGCCTAAAGCGCTCCCGGGGTTTTCGGGATCCGCTTTGCCGCGTGTCACGAGCAAAACTCCGCTTGGGCCCAGCTCTGGGGTTTACAGACTCACCCTCGACGCCGAGAGCACCCACCGGCTTCCCCGCCGCGCAGTTTTGGCGCCGGGACCGGGGGGCACCGGGCGAGCGGGAGCCACCGCGGTTCACACAAAAGAGGCCGAACGCTGCGACTATTTCAAGGGCTTGCTATTTTTAAAAGCTGCTTTTCCTGTTTCCCTTCCTGACCCTCGGCGGCGAGTTCGCACCGAAACGGCGAGAAAAATCACCCGTGGAAAGGAGACTCCGGGATGAAGTTAAGCCGGGTTTAAGCCCCCCGGCCCTGCTCACCGCGTCCGAGGCCAGCGGGAACGGCTGCGCCGCCGGCACCACGTGACAGCCGGGATTAGCTTCCGAGGCACGGAGGAAACGCTGGACAAAGCCTGGCCCTGCGCCGCTGCTCCCGGCCTCTCCGCGGCCACCCGCAGGAGAACAAACCCGTCGCCGCAGGTACCTGCAAAACACAAAGCGACAAGGACAGGTTGATACGGGAGGGAATCGCCGCCTCTCGTGCGCTGGTTTAAAACCGATCCCTTGCTAAAAAGCCGCGGTCTTTATCAGTGGGGAGAACAACTGGTTTTAATGAGCCAAACGAGTGGCGAGTGTTATACAATCTTCAGAGGAGCCCGAGGGGGGAGGACACGGGGGCAAATTCCCCGAGCAACAAACTCGTAGCACCTGGCGCGGCTTTTCTCCGTTTCGCTGCCTCCAAATCCTCCCCGGCAACTGGTGCGCAAGGAAAGAAAAGCGGTTGATGCAATGGGAAAGGATGGGCGGCATCTGCCCCCCGGTACGGGGAAAAGCGCGGCACGGCGGCCGTGCGACCCCGGTGACGTGGATTGTGCCAGATAGGCGCAGCTTCGCTTTGTTTTGCGATGAGAAACGCGGTTTTGATAAGTTTGGTTTAGATGGTTTGGGTCGGGTCTCTCCCTGCTCCAAAGAGGAAAACACCCGAAAGCGGCCAGAGATGCTGAAACCAACCTGATATTTGGCAGGTGATGCAGAACTGCGTCGTTTTACCATCCGAGCGGAGGAAAAATCAACCAGATTTCAGAGGGGAAAGGATTTTAAGCGTTATCATTAGTTTAAGACCGAGCTCAGCTGGAAATACCCAGCAAGGAGTTTGGAAAACACAGGCTGGTGACCCCCAGGAAACCATACGCTCAATCTACACAAGGACAGGGTTTTTCTCTCCATCTCCAAACAGCGTTTCCCTCTTAGGTGAGAAACGGGTTGGGAATGTCCTAACGAGCACCATGTCCTAACGAGCACCATGTCCTAACGAGCACCATGTCCTAACGAGCACCATGTCCTAACGAGCACCATGTCCTAACGAGCACGTCCTGTGATCCACAGCAGCACCAGGTTCTGCAGCACCAGGTTCTGCAGCACCAGGTTCTGCAGCACCACTGATCATCGGCCACCCCTCGCTACCATCCAGAACTAATTAGAACTAATTAGAACTAATTAGTTTCGCTAACACAACAAGCAGAAGGGATTCCGCCAGCTCGCGAAGAGATAACACAGAAGAGCGATGGAGGTTCACGTTAAGAGCACTTGTATTTATTTAACTCCGCGCCCGTGGATCCGAAATTAAAATCTATGGATGTGGTGTTAAATCTCCCGCGGCCGCTTTTCTCCTCCTCATGGGAAACATCCCCTCCCTGTTTTGGGGATGGAGGAAGGAGCGTTTACACGTCACACAATCCGGAGCCTGTTTGGATCCCACTTGTTCTGTGATCCAAATCACAGCGTGGGATGTTTCTCTGCCTCCCGATCCCCTCAGAACTTGCTCATCCGGCACAATTCGCAAACGTCGTCGCCGTCCCCTTGCTCCAGGGACCCCAGTTTGGCGCTGATCTGATGGGAAGGAGCCGCTGGATGGAGCCCAGAGCGGGGAAAAAGGATAAGAAAGGTTAAAAAAGGGGGAGGAAGGGACAGAGAGCGCTCTCGGGTTTCACAAGGAGCAGAGGGTGTGCGGGGAATGGGGGAACGACACAAACACCGGCTGGTTAAACAAGAACCAGCACCCACCGCATCCTGCGCGACTTCAGGAGGTTCTTTGGGTGAGAGAAATAACTCCCCAAACCCAGCACCGAATGTCTCAGCGCCCCCAGCACTGCGGGAGGGCAGATCTGGGTGCAAGTGGTGATGCTCTGGGATATTTTTCTCCTTAGGGCTGGTTTCTCCGCGTTCTGTGAACTCGGGGTACTTCTCCACTGCTCGTTCCCTTTCTGGTCGCACCTTCCCGAGGCCCAAGCTCCGCTCGGATGGTTTTGGGGGGGTCTGCAGTGGCAGGTCCCCCCTTTTTCTTGCTGGGATCTCAGCTGCTGAATCCCACACGGGTCTGGTCCATCCTGCACATCTCTGGTCCATCCCACAGGGGTCTGGTCCATCCTGCACATCTCTGGTCCATCCCACAGGGGTCTGGTCCATCCCACAGGGGTCTGGTCCATCCCACACGGGTCTGGTCCATCCTGCACACCTCCGGTCCATCCCACACGGGTCTGGTCCATCCTGCACATCTCTGGTCCATCTCACAGGGGTCTGGTCGGTCCCACATGGGTCTGGTCCATCCTGCACGTCTCTGGTTCGTCCCACAGGGGTCTGGTCCATCCTGCACATCCCTGGTCCATGCCACATGGGTCTGGTCCATCCTGCACATCTCTGGTCCATCTCACCGGGGTCTGGTCCATCCTGCACATCTCTGGTCCATCCTGCACATCTCTGGTCCATCCTGCACATCTCTGGTCCATCTCACAGGGCTCTGGTCCATCCCGCTGTCAGTCACCAATGGGCAGGGAGAGAACAGTCACTTTAAGGCACTTCAAGAGTTTAATTATTAATTTTCCCCAATTAAATCCACTGCCTCTCTGGAGATGAGCCTGCACCTTGCTGCCTCCATGCCTTGGAAAGGGCTCTGTCTGTCCTTCCATCCTTCCTTTGTGTCTTTCTCCCCTTCCAGCACACGAAAAGGCTCTTGGGGGGCAGCAGGTACGATTGCGATCGCGGGGCCATTTGAAACCCTGGGCATTGTTTTCGCTGCAGCCGGGGATTAGAACTCCGGCCATTATGCGCATGGTTTGTGCTCCATTGTGCTCGGCTCAGCCGTCCCGCCGCATTAACATCTCAACAGGTCCCTGGCCAGCGCGGAGCCGGGTCCGGCATCTCCCGAGGGGTCCGGCATCTCCCGAGGGGTCCGGCATCTCCCGAGGGGTCTGGGCATCTCCCGAGGGGTCCGGCATCTCCCAAAGGGTCCAGGCATCTCACAGTGGGGTCTGGGCATCCTCCCAAGGGGTCTGGCGTCTCCCAAAGGGTCCAGGCATCTCATAGTGGGGTCTGAGCATCTCCCAAGGGGTCCAGCATCTCACAGTGGGGTCTGAGCATCTCACAGTGGGGTCCGGCATCTCACAGTGGGGTCTGAGCAACTCCCAAGGGGTCCAGCATCTCACAGTGGGGTCCAGCATCTCCTGAGGGATCCGACATCTCACACTGGGGTCCAGCATCTCCTGAGGGATCCAACATCTTGCAGTGGGGTCCAGCATCTCCTGATGGCTCTGGGCATCATCCCAAGGGGTCCAGCGTCTCCCAAAGGGTCCGGCATCTCCTGAGGGGTCTGGGCATCTCCATAGGGGTCCGGCACCTCACAGTGGGGTCCAGCATCTCCTGTGGGGTCTGAGCATCATCCCAAGGGGTCCAGCATCTCCCGAGGGGTCTAGGCACCATCCCAAGGGTTCCAGCATCTCCCCGGCGCAGCAGCTTCACCAGGGCCCACAGCCCCTTCCTCCCCTGCGCCAGAGCCGAGCGAGACGGACGTTTCCACAGCTCCAGCCATTCCCCTTCACACAAAAACCCCCAAAGCAAGGAGCGTGGAGCCCTCGGCTGCCGAGCTGTGCACCCACGCTGCTCCGGTTCAGCTCAGCAGCCATAAATTCCTCCTTTTTAAACCCTGCGCCTCGTCTCACACCCCCAGCACCCCGCTTTAAAGCGCCATAAGGAAATCGATCTATTTTCTCCCCCCCAGCAGCACCCCCACCATTTCAATGAGGTTTGCGGTGCGGAGGGTGAATTATTTGCTGCCGTGTGTCGCTCTTGGTTTTGATCCTGCTCATCCCCAGACAAACAAAATCAAATCACGTTATTCTCAAGGGAGCAGCATCCGTCAGCCTGGGCTGCCCTGTTGCTTCAAGCATCGTCTCCAAAACAACCAAGAGGCCCAGACCTAGAATTGCTGCAATTAATTAAGAAACTTCATTCTGCACAAGGTGGCTTCTTGGAGACCCCTCCCTGCTCTTGGGGTCACACGCGGCAACAACTAAACCACCCCGGGGTCTGTGACACAACAGGGGAAGGAAAAATAACCTCTCTGACCTACTGAGCACCCCCTTCTAACCCACCCCAGGTCCCATTGGCTTCCTGGCCACAAGGGTCCAGTGCTGGCTCAGCCCACAGCACCCGCTATTCCCAGCTGGTCTCCCATCCAAGTACTGACCGGGCCCGACCCTGCTTAGCTTCCCAGATCAGATGAGATGGGGCATTCTCAGGGTGCTATGGCTGTATAGATTACATTATGTATATACATATGTTCCCCAAGTATATCCTGATAGTATCTGAACTAAACCCTTTATTCAAGGGCAGAGCAGAGGGGCAGGAGAACCTCTCTGACCTATTTACCACCCCCTTCTAACCCCTCCCAGGTCCCATTGGCTTCCTGGCCACAAGGGCCCAGTGCTGGCTCATGGTCCCCCTGCTGTCCCCAGGACCCCCAGCTCCCTTTCCCCTGCTCTCTAACAGGTCATTCCCCAACTTATACTGGAATAGGCTTTAGGGAATAGGGTCTTTCAATAGGGTTTTGTTTTAAAAGGGGCTGTGAAGGGCGGGGAGAGGAGACGCAGCAAACGCAGGTTCCCCAGCTCAACACGGATTGCGCTGAATTCCAGCAAAAAAAGACGCAGCACCGGGGAAGGGAACAGGATATTCATCTTTTCCCCGTCCCCCCATCCCAGCACAGACCGACCGGAGGCTGCCGGGGGATTAAATTCCCGTACGGCGAAGGGAATTAAGTCTCCACCATCTGCTGACTTGTGGGGACACCACAACAAACAAGCGGTGGACGAGCTCCAGAAATCCCAACATTGGGCCAGCCTGGAAAATGAAGGAGTTTTAAACACCGGCAGCCACAACCAGAACGAAGCAGCTTCAATGTTGGTGCGGGGAGGTTTTCCCCAAGGATTTACCAGAATCCCCCAAGGCCGTCGCCCTCCCCAGGCTCCTTTGCGAGCGATTACGAGTTATCTCCACCTTGGCTGGTCTCGTGTTATTTCATCGCTTCAGGTTTGAAAAGATGAAGTTTATTAACTCGGCCAGGACGCCCCGTTTATTCCGTATAAACAGAAAATGACACCAGAAGGGAACGCGGAGCCGCAACTGCGCTGTTAGCACCTTGTTACTATTATTTTTATAGCACCCAGGTGTGTGCTTAGGGGCTCGACAGTACAAATAAATTAAACCCCTAGGAAATACAGGGGGCAACCGCACGTTGGCAGGGGGAGGGATTAGACCCAGGGGAACCTGATAAGGTGGAATAAACCCAGAGAAACGGGTGCAAACGTCCTCCAGCCCATCCCAGGAAATGCGAGGGCAGAACGCCATGGGAAGCGGCTCCCCCGCCAAGGCCATGTGTGGGGTGATGTGTTTGATTTTCCCCCTCAAACACGCTAAAATCACGTCCTTTGAGGCAGCTGCCTCCACAAATAAGGCTCAGCTCCTAAGGCGCTGCTCAAAACCTCGGTCCGGAGGTTCTCAAAGCTCCCGGGAAGCCTCTTGGAATTAAACTAATTGCGGGAAGATAATCACAGCCCCCAAGGGCTGCCCGTTACCCGGGTCACACACAGACAGCGGCGGCGAGGAATTAATGGGCAAGAAACAGAAGAGAGATGAGAAATGGGGGACGAAAGAAAGCATCACATCCTCACTACCGACCCGCTCGCAAACAACAAACCAAGGGGTTCTTTGGCAAGAAGAACCTGCTGTTACTCTTTGCTGTTCTTGGTTTCTTCCCTCTGGGAAGTCGGGGTGTTTGGGATGTGTCCACCTCTCCATGAAGCTTCTGCATCTGGAGCCACATCGGACCTTCCTAGAGCTTCCCCGTCCCTCCCAAAAGCCCCTGAAAAGCACCCAAAAATACACAGGCTGCGCTACCGTGGCTGCGACAGGATCCTCCCCGCACCTCCCGTATTCTCTTCCCCCCCAAAAAACGGGTGGATTCCCTCCTCCCAAACCCCAAAATCGTTTGGAAGCCGCAGCACCGCTCACCCTGGGAGGCTGGGGGGTGATAAGGGACCAATACACCCCGTTCTCAAGCACCATTGGTACATGGAGAAACCAGAGCGGATCTTGAGATCCCAAAGCCCAACTGCTCATTCACGCGGCCGCTCCTCAGCAAATTGGGGGGGGAAACCCCCCCCGGTGAGGCTCCAAAACAAGGCACCGCTTTATGTGCAAGAGATGTTGCCGAAGGACTCGGTCCCAGGAGCAATGGGAGGGAACAAATCCCACACCCCAAAGCCGGGACCTGTGGGGATATATGAATAGTCCCCCCCAACCCCAAAACCTCCCCCAGACCTGGGGGTGTCTCATCCCACCCTGAACTGCAGGGGGGCACACAGAGGCCACTCCCCCTGTTCCCAGTGATGTCACACGGGGGGGACAAGCCCAGGTGTCCCCAGGTGGGAACTATGAGCCCCCCTGGGTGGGGGGACACGGGCAGCACCCCCTAAAAAGACACCGTAATGCTGGGGGGTGCGCTTGGAGCTGCGGGGGGACACGGCCGCTCCCCCAGCCCCAAATCCCCACGGGAAGCACCGTCCCCCTCCCCCATCCCAAAGGGGGCAGGAGCAGCGCTGGGCTCCCCCCCCCCACATTCTCACGGGGATAAACGGCACCTGCCCCCCGCCTCCCCAAACCCACGAGGGAACGCGACGATCGTGGCAGCCCGGGGCACGGAGGGGAGGGCCCGTCACCGCCCCCCCATCCCGAGCGGGGAGGGCGGCAGGACCGGCCCCTTCCCCCCTCCCCCCGCCCTCACAGGCCCCTCCGACCGGGCCCCCCGCAACGCTCCAGGCCGAGGCTCCCACCTCCACGCCCTGGGTCCCCCACAAACCCCCCGGGACCGTGTGAGGCCCGCGGGTCCCGGTACCTGGTGCAGCGGGCGGCCGGTTCCCGCCCAGGCCCCTCGGCGGCGGCCGCTTCTCCTCAGCCACTTCCTGCTTGGCTCGCACCCCCCCACCTCACCGCGCTCCCGCCTCCCCCGCGCCGCGCCATTGGCGGAGCCGCCCGCCACTCGCCGCCGCGCTCATCTCCGATTGGTCCGCGCCGCTGTCGCTCTACGAGGTTCGCACTCGCCGTTGGCGACTCCGCGGCTGGAGCCCCGCCTCCCGCGGGGTGTGCTCATTGGGGAGCGGGGGTGCCACTCAAACCGCTCAACCCCTTGTCCCGCTTCCTATAGGTGGTTGGTGCTGGCTCGCCCGCCCTGCAGCCCCGCCGCTCATTGGCTGGAGGCTTTGTTCATCAAGCTAGCTCACCTCCTCCCACTTTCTATTGGCCAAACGAGCTTGTCCTTCAAGCACGAGTTCTCGCAGCTATTGGCCAAGGGAACGGCCATCAGGGCTTCTCCCGTCTCAGCTGTTGCTTCCCGATTGGGCGACAGACCTGTCGCTCAACGCGAGGACCCGCGACTCCGCCAGTCCCATTGGTCGGAAACTCTCGGAAGTGCTTCACCAATCCTCCGGCTGACACGTGATGCACAGGGCTCAACCCCGTTGGTGAAGAGCCCTGTCACTCAGGCACGCCTCCGCCTCTGCGCTCCCCATTGCGCTATTGCGCCAGCTGCCCGTCACTCAACGTGAAGCCCCGCCCTCCCCAGCTCTCCTCCACACCCCATTGGCCGGCTCTCGGACCCTATGAACTGACAACATCCGCACCACTCCCTCTCTGATTGCTTGATTCCGCTGCTCATCAACCATCACGTCCCCGCCCCCTCCGGCCTCCCTCTAAACATCCTGCAGGGGGCGGGGCTTGGGCAGTCAAGCCCCGCCCCCAGACACGTGGGTGGGTGAGACCAGGGTGCCAGTTCTCCCAGTACAGGGGAGTCCGGGGTCCAGTTCTCCCAGTGCGGGGGTAACCCGGACCCCAGTGTCCCTCCCAGTACAGGGGAGACCTGGGCACCAGTTCCCCCAGTAGAGGGGACGCCAGCAGCCCAGTTCCCCCAGTACAGAAGAGTCTGGGGGCTCAGTTCCCCCCAGTGCCAGGGTGACCGGGGGGCCCGTGTCCCCCTCCAGTACAGGGGAGTCTGGGGCATCAGTTCTCCCAGTACAGGGGACGCCAGCAGCCCAGTTCCCCCAGTACAGAACAGTCTGGGGACCCCATTCCCCCACTGCCAGGATTACCCAGAGCCCAGTGTCCCAGTACAGGGGAGACCTGGGGCCAGTTCCCCCAGTACATGGGAGACCTGGGGCCCAGTTCCCCCAGTACAGGGGAGTCTGGGGACCCAGTTCCCCCAGTACAGAACAGTCTGGGGACCCCATTTCCCTAGTGCCAGGATTACCCAGAGCCCAGTTCCCCCAGTACATGGGAGACCTGGGGCCCAGTTCCCTCAGTACAAGGGAGACCTGGGGCCCAGTTCCCCCAGTACAGGGGAGTCTGGGGCAACAGTTCCCCCAGTAGAGGGGACGCCAGCAGCCCAGTTCCCCCAGTACAGAAGAGTCTGGGGGCTCAGTTCCCCCCAGTGCCAGGGTGACCGGGGGGCCCATGTCCCCCTCCAGTACGGGGGAGTCTGGGGCACCAGTTCCCCCAGTAAAGGGGACGCCAGCAGCCCAGTTCCCCCAGTACAGAACAGTCTGGGGACCCCATTCCCCCAGTGCCAAGATTACCCAGAGCCCAGTGTCCCAGTACAGGGGAGACCTGGGGCCAGTTCCCCCAGTACAGGGGAGTCTGGGGACTCAGTTCCCCCAGTACAGAACAGTCTGGGGACCCCATTCCCCTAGTGCCAGGATTATCCAGAGCCCAGTTCCCCCAGTACATGGGAGACCTGGGGCCCAGTTCCCTCAGTACAAGGGAGACCTGGGGCCCAGTTCCCCCAGTACAAGGGAGTCTGGGGCACCAGTTCCCCCAGTACAGGGGAGTCTGGGGCACCAGTTCCCCCAGTAGAGGGGATACAAGCAGCCCAGTTCCCCCAGTACAGAAGAGTCTGGGGGCTCAGTTCCCCCCAGTGCCAGGGTGACCCGGGGGCCCATGTCCCCCTCCAGTACAGAGGAGTCTGGGGCACCAGTTCCCCCAGTAAAGGGGACACCAGCAGCCCAGTTCCCCCAGTACAGAACAGTCTGGGGACCCCATTCCCCCAGTGCCAGGATTACCCAGAGCCCAGTGTCCCAGTACAGGGGAGACCTGGGACCCAGTTGCCCCAGTACAGAACAGTCTGGGGACCCCATTCCCCTAGTGCCAGGATTACCCAGAGCCCAGTTCCCCCAGTACAGGGGAGACCTGGGGCCCAGTTCCCCCAGTACAGGGGAGTCTGGGGCACCAGTTCCCCCAGTAGAGGGGACACAAGCAGCCCAGTTCCCCCAGTACAGAAGAGTCTGGGGGCTCAGTTCCCCCAAGTGCCAGGGTGACCCAGGGGCCCATGTCCCCCTCCAGTACAGGGGAATCTGGGGACCCCATTCCCCCATTACCCAGAGCCCAGTGTCCCAGTACAGGGGAGACCTGGGACCCAGTTCCCCCAGTAGAGAAGACTCTAGGGGCCCAGTTCCCCCAGTACAAAGGGAACCAGATTTCCCACCATGGGTCCCGGGCTGACCCCCAGGGAGGTGACAGGACAGGGACCCCCTGCAAATCCTTTATTGTCACAGCAGAACCCCCCTGCGCCGCTGGGCCCCGGCCGGGCACCGACTCACCCCCGGGGGGGCGGCAGCAGCAGCGTCCCCGGCTCGTCCCCTCACTTCTTGTCCTCGTCCTTCTTGTCCTTGCTGTCCTTGGCAGCCTGCGAGGCCAGCGAGCCCATGGCATTGCGGATCGCCTCGTTGTTGGGGTCCACGCCCGGCAGGTTCTCCAGGACGCTCTGCAGGAACTCGGGGTCCTGCATCACATCGTAGTCGTCTTCCTCCTGCGGGAAGAGCAAATTAGGGACAAGTTGGGTCCCCGTTTTCCTACCGGAGGGGACAGAGGGGATCAAAACATCACCTTGGCGGGTTCGGAGGTGTCCATGGCCGTGCTGCTGTCCACTTCGGCCGCCTCCGCCTGCGCAAACTCTGCCGGAGGAGGATGGGGGATTTAAACAGCCACCCTGTGAGATCTGGACCTTGCCCCGCTGCCAAAGCCCCGTTTGGGGTGCCCAGGCACCCACCTGCTCCCTGCAGGGACATCTGCATGGCGTAGGCGATCTGCTCCTCCTCCGTCATGCTGCTGAGGTCGGGCAGCCCAGCTCGGCCGAACTCCTGCTGCGTGATCGTCATCTTCAGCAGAGCGTCGTCCGAGTCTGCGCCGACAAAGAAACCCGGCTCGGGAACCAGCCCAGGGTGCCACACGATCCCTGTCCCCTCGCCGGGGACGGGGACCCGAGCCGAGCAGCTCCCTGCCCCTTCCACCTCCCTTTGGGAGGTCGCCCCCCAGATCCCCGCGGTTTATCCGCCTCCCTCTGACACCGTGGGGCAGAAAGCGCCTCTTGCCTTGTGCCGCGGTGGCTCCGGGAGCTGCCACGTCGCACAGAACCACCTTGTCACCACCAGGCGCTTCCCGCAGCCACGAGAGCTGCCAGGGTGGCCCGTACGCCGGCCCAAACCTCCTTCTTGGGGAACATCCTGCCCGTCCCCGCTTGTGTTTTCCCCACCAGCTTTATTTCCCGCTGCCTTTATTCCCCACCAGCAATTTTCCCCGTCAGCTTCATTCCCCACTGGTGTTCTTCCCCACCGCCGTTACTCCCCGACTGTTCTTTTCCCCACCGCCTTGACTCCCCGACTGTTCTTTTCCCCACCGCCGTTACTCCCCGACTGTTCTTTTCCCCACCGCCTTGACTCCCCGACTGTTCTTTTCCCCACCGCCTTGACTCCCCGACTGTTCTTTTCCCCACCGCCTTGACTCCCCGACTGTTCTTTTCCCCACCGCCTTGACTCCCCGACTGTTCTTTTCCCCACCGCCTTGACTCCCCGACTGTTCTTTTCCCCACCGCCTTGACTCCCCGACTGTTCTTTTCCCCACCGCCTTGACTCCCCGACTGTTCTTTTCCCCACCGCCTTGACTCCCCGACTGTTCTTTTCCCCACCGCCTTTACCCCCCGACTGTTCTTTTCCCCACCGCCTTTACTCCCCGACTGTTCTTTTTCCCACCGCCTTTACTCCCCGACTGTTCTTTTCTCTACCGCCTTTACCCGCCGACTGTTCTTTTCCCCACCGCCTTTACCCCCCGACTGTTCTTTTCCCCACCGCCTTTACCCCCCGACTGTTCTTTTCCCCACCGCCTTTACTCCCCGACTGTTCTTTTCCCCACCGCCTTTACTCCCCGACTGTTCTTTTCTCCACCGCCTTTACTCCCCGACTGTTCTTTTCTCCACCACCTTTACCTCCCGATGGTATTTTACCCCACCAGCTTGACTCACCATCCCCGCCGCTGGCCACGATCCCGGCTTCAGCCGCGGACGCCGCCGCAGCCCTCCTGGCCTCCTCCTCCTGCCGCTGCCTCTGCTCCTCCATGGACACACGCAGAGCCTGCGGGGACGGGGACAAGGACAAGCTGAGCGGGGACGCCGCTCAGGACAACCCAAACCAAGCACCCGCGGCCACCCGGCGCTCACCAGAGCCAGCTCGGGGTCGGCGCTGGGGTCCACGCCGAATTCGAAGTCGCTGGCACCCAAACCCAACATGGCACCGCCTTCCCCGGCCAGGATGGGCGAGCTGATGAGGGCATCGGCCAACGACGGCCCTGGCGGCACCGTCACCAGGTGGGAGCCGCTGCCGTCCTTGCCGTTGAGGGTGTTGATGAAGGCGGTCAGCTTGTCCGTGTTGGCTTCCTGCGGGCAAAGATGAACCTTGAAAGAGCCTTCTGTGTCACAATGTACAGTTAACTCTTTAAAGCTGAAACTCTGCTTTGCAAAACTGATCGAAAATAGTGTTATTGGAAAGTATCGCAGCCAAAACTCCCTGTTTGAAGTGAATCTCAAAACCACTGAGTAGTTTAATATCGTGGGCTGATACAATTTATGGCACGTAGGACACTGAAGGATAAATAGTCTGAAATTAAATTACTACTGATAAGGGAAATGTAGTAAAGGTAACGAGACATAGAAACTATATGAGCATTCAAAAGATAACCAAGGATTGAAACGACTACCATTTTCTTATTAAATGTTGGATTTTTAGCACTTCCATAATTAAGTTCCTCAGAATGTTTTATTCTGAAGGAAAGGCGGGGGCTGGAGCTTTGCTGGGGTTCCCCCCTTGTCCCCGTGTCCCTCCGCGGTTCCCAGTGGGACAGAGGGGGTTTAATGAGCCCCGCGGTGAAACAAGAGACGGGTCTGTGCAAAGGGACACGTTACTCTCCACATCCCTTTTACACCGGCACCCGATTCAGGCTCCGCGCTGGGAAGGACACAAACTCCTGGATTTTACACCAGAAACACAGCCAAATCCTCACCTCTTCTCCAAAATTGATGATATCGACGTTGACCTTCTCTTTCTTCAGCCGCTTGGCCAGTTTCACCAGCTGCAAGGAGAAGACGCGGCGGCGTTAGCTCGGCTTTCGGCTCTTAACCGCGCTGGCTCAGCACAAACCAGAGTCGGTCCTGGGGGAGCCAATTCCAAAATCAGTTTCAAGCCATCCCAGTAATAAAGAGTTTTGAGATATTTCACCTCTCTGGGTGGGACGGGCGCAAAGAGCCCAAGGTGGCACAAGGGAAAGCAAGTGACCGTCCCCAGCGATGGGGACAGCACCTCCGCACCCCTGAAAATGGTCATTTCCAACCTGTTCTTTCTAGGAGAGCCAGAATTATTCTGCATCAACCTCATTTGTGTCGTTTTAAGTTCATCTTGCAAAGGCTGTGAGTGTTGTTGCTGCGTGTGGACAGAGATTTCACCCCCAGGTCCTCAGGCAAAAAGCCCAAAGCGGTTTATTAGGTGACAGTGACAAGCCAGGGGGTGTGGGACATGGCACAAGCTCCTTTTGGAGCTGAACTGCTGAGCTTTTGGAGCCTGAAGTGCGAAACAACCCAACAGGAAACAGCGGGGAAGCCAGAGCTCTGTCCCTGGCCCTCCTGCTCCTCACTGGGGTGGAAAACCTGATTTCCAGCCCAGGGAATAAGCGATAAACCCGATTTACGGGTCCCCGACTGGTCGCGACTCACGTCTTTCTCATTATCTTCTACAGGGCTCCCGACAAAGGCGATGATGCGCATCTTGTGGTTCTTGCCCTGGCGATGTTTCAACGCCAGCTGCGAGATAAAAGCGACGTTGTACTTCAGCGGAGATTCTCAGCAATAAAGGACACTTATCACCCCGTCACTTTGCCCGCTCCGCAGGGAAATGTGGGTTCAACACCACGAGAGGCTTCTCAGTTTCATTCCACTTACGTGAGCGACTCTGATCCCCGTGCAAAAGGTGATTTTCCCTTTGGGCTGCACCGTGTGTAGCTTTGACAGGATCCGGCCCGTGTCTGGCGTGAGCGTGGTCAACACCTCACAGTTACTGCAACACAACCGCGCTCACGTTGGCGACCTCTTCTCAGAGAGTTGCTTTGCAAAACCCTTTAATCGCTACAATAAGAAACTCCCCCCTTGCAGCGCCTGTTTCTGTGGGTGAGCGCACGCAGGGAGCAAAACCTTTTGCCTGGTTTCCTAAAAAACCCCAAGTAACGTCTACACGAAGGCTCGTGCGCGTCTTTGTCGCCTACACCAGCGACCTCGAGCCCGCTGGCCGGTTTTATTCAGCACAGCGCCAACTTGTCCCCCACGAAGCTACCAAAGGAGGTTTCTGGCAGACAGAACATCCCCTGGTGCTGGAAAGCGCTCAAAGGGCAGGTTTTCCCATACCAGTCCTCCCAGTAGAACCAGTTTGGGTTCAGACTCTGCTGCCACGGCCGCGTTTTGCGACACTCCCCCCACGCGTCTCCCTGGGTCGTACTTGGCCAAGGTGATGAGCCCCACGTTGTTCTCGGGGTTGCTGCGGGTTTTCGAGTGGCACACGATGTTGACGGCGTCTTGCTGGGCTTGCAGGCGGGTGGGTAAGAAGTCTCCGTTCCGCATGTACTCGCTGTTGTCGACGCTGAAACGCACAGAGGAGGGGCTGAGCTGGTGAAACGGGAGACGTTTGTCCCCAAAACGCGCTTTTGGGGACAGCACGCCTATGTCACGCAGGTCACGGGTGTTTCTTGTGGTAGAGGTAAGTTGTCTTTTCAGTGTGAGATATTGTTAGGACCCGGGGGTCCTGTCACTTCCAGGGGTGTCCTGTCCCCCTATGTCCAGTCCCCTCCATGCTCCTCCCTGGGATCCTGTCCCCTACAAGGGTCCTGTCCCCTCCATGTCCCTCCCAGGGCTCCTGTCCCCTCCATGTCCCTCCCAGGGGTCTTGTCCACTCCCTGGGGGTCCTATCCCCTCCATGTCCCTCCCAGGGGTCCTGTCCCCTCCATGTCCCTCCCAGGGGTCCTGACCCCTCCATGTCCCTCCCAGGGGTCCTGACCCCTCCATGTCCCTCCCAGGGGTCCTGTCCCCTCAACGTCCCTCCCAGAGATAAGTGACTTTTCATATCAAAACCAGCCTTTGGGTCCCAGGAACAAGACCAGAGTGGAGCTGGAAGCTCCTGCTCCGCACCAAAGAGGCGACACAACCTCAGAGCCGCGTCCCTTCAATGCCTCCCAACATCTCCACAAGAGACACCACCCCACGGGAAAGCACAAATCTACGCATCTATCAGGTTTTAGCAGGTTAAAAACCAGCTTTCCCAGGGTGGGTGCTCCCTAAACTCGGCTCTGCTCACCCCACGGTGTTTTCTTCAAGAAGCTGAACCCCTAAACCCACCGTGAACGTCCCGGCCGCAGGGAACAGTGCCCCACAGCGACTCAGGGCGCCTGTAATTCAACCCCCACCCTCCGTTCCATCCGCTCGTAAACACAGCGCAGAACTGGCAGGAAAAGCCCTTCTCTCAGCAGAGTCCCCCCCGAGAAGGACAAGCAGATAAATAAGAGCTTGAGAGTTTGGTTTGGCCCCAAATTACGGCTCCCCTGAGGTACCACCAGGATTTTTAAATTTTAATAGCAAGGGAAATGTTTCTTCTGAAGAAAAACACTTGACCCAGCACAAGCCCAAGCACAGAAACAGTCTCATCTCCCCCTGTTCCACACCACGGGGTTGGAAATGGGCCGGTCCCGGTGAGGCGGGCTGGCTGGTGCCCACCGGTGAGCCCCATCATAGAATCACAGAATCGACTGGGTTGGAAAAGCCCTCAGAGATCATAGAGTCCAACCCTTGGTCCAACTCTAGTCTGTTTACTAGATCATGGCACTAAGTGCCATGTCCAATCTCAGTTTAAAAACCTCCAGGGACGGCGAGTCCAGCACCTCCCTGGGCAGCCATTCCAATGCCTGACCACTCTCTCTGTAAAGAATTGCTTTAGGTCCAGCCTAAATTTCCCCTGGCAGAGTTGAAGCCCATGCCCCCTTGTCCTATTGCTGATGCCTGGGAGAAGAGCCCAATCCCCACCTGGCTAGAACTGCCCTTCAGGTAGTTCTAGAGAGTGCTGAGCTCAGCTCTAAGCCTCCTCTTCTCCAGACTAAACAAGCCCAGCTACCTCAGCCTCTCCCCATGGGTCTTATATTCAAGTCCCTTCACCAGTCTTGTTGCATAGTCATTTGGGGTGGAAAAGCCCCTCAATATCGAGTCCAACCATTAACCCACGTCCCTGAGAAGCTCATCACAGTATCACAGTATGTTTGGGATTGGAAGGGACCTCAAAAGCTCATCCAGTCCAGTCCCCCCATGGAGCAGGAACGCCCAGGTGAGGTCGCACAGGAACATGTCCAGGTGGGTTTTGAATGTCTGCAGAGGAGACTCCACAACCCCCTGGGCAGCCTGTTCTAGGCTCTGCCACCCTCACCGAGAAGAAGTTTCTTCTCAAATTTAAGTGGAACCTCTTGTGTTCCAGCTTGATCCCATTACCCCTTGTCCTATCATTGTGTGCACCGAGAAGAGCCTGGCTCCATCCTCGTGGCACTCACCCTATATATATTTATAAACATTAATAAGGTCACCCCTCAGTCTCCTCTTCTCCAAACTAAAGAGCCCCAGCTCCCTCAGCCTTTCCTCACACGGGAGATGCTCCACTCCCTCCAGCATCTTGGTGGCTGCGCTGGACTCTCTCCAGCAGTTCCCTGTCCTGCTGGAGCTGAGGGGCCACAACTGGACACAAGATTCCAGGTGTGGTCTCCCCAGGGCAGAGCAGAGGGGCAGGAGAACCTCTCTGGACCCAGCTGGTCTCCCATCCAAGCACTGACCAGGCCCGACCCTGCTTAGCTTCCCAGATCAGGTGTTCTCAGGGTGCTATGGCTGTGTATCTGTAAGGTCTCCCATCCAAGTACTGACCGGGCCCGACCCTGCTTAGCTTCCCAGATCAGACCAGATGGAGCGTTCTCAGGGTGCTATGGCTGTATATATTTTATATATATATGTTATATATATATGTATATATATATACGTATATATGTTCCCCAAGTATATCCTGATAGTATCTGAACTAAACCCTTTATTCCAGGGCAGAGCAGAGGGGCAGGAGAACCTCTCTCACCCACTGACCACCCCCTTCTAACCCACCCCAGGTCCCATTGGCTTCCTGGCCACAAGGGCCCAGTGCTGGCTCATGGTCACCCTGTTGTCCACCCTGTCCAGCCCCCCAGGGATGGCGGCTCCAGCACTGCCCTGGGCAGCCTGTTCCAACACCCCACAGCCCTTTGAAACTCTCCCAGATGTCCAACCTCAACCTCCCCTGGCGCAACTTGAGGCCGTTTCCTCCCGTCCTGTCGCTGGGGAGCAGCGACCACCCCCCTCCATGAGCCACCTCACCCGACCCCCCCTGCTCACCCAGGGACCTTCCCCACTACACATCCCCCCAAAGCCCCTTCGGGGTATCCCCAAACTCTCCACCGAGCGCCCCAAACCTCCACCCCCACCCTGAGCCCTCCCCAGTTTAAACCCTGCGCCCCCCGCTCCCATCTCCCCCCTCAGGTCTCGTCTCCCCCCCCTCAGACCCCATTTCCCCCCTCAGGCCCCGCTCCCGCCGCCGCCCGGGATGACTCAGGGAAAGCTGCGGCGGCTCCAAGCCGCTCCCCGGAGCTCCCCGGGGCCCGTGAGGCGGCAGGGAGGGCGGCGGGGAGGAGAGGAGAGGAGCCCCGGCCCGCCCGCCCGCTCACCACACCATGGTGCTCTCCAGAACCATCTTGCCCCCTTCCCTCAGGCCGGCCCGGGTCCGGTCTAACAAGGCGCTCGCCGATTGGCTCTACGCTCCCGACCAATCGCCGCTTCCCATCTCGAGCGGCGGCGGGCGCGGGGCACGCTGGGAGTTGTAGTCCCGGGGAGGGGGACGCCATGGCGGCGGGGCCGGGACACCCAGGCCTGTCCGCCCCGTTATGGGAGGAAACGGGGAGTTTCCACCCACACCCTGACCCCGTTCTCCCCCCGGGGGTCCTGTGTCCCCCCCCCATCTCTCCCGGGGGTCCTGTCCCCTCCCAGTCCTGTCCCCATGTCCCTTTCAGGGGTCCCGAGTTCCCTCCGTCTCCCTCCCGGGGCTCCTGTCCGTGTGTCCCGCCATGGGGGTCCTGTCCCCCATGTCCCCCCAAGGGTCTTGTCCCCCTTGTGTCCCTCCTGGGTGTCCTTTCCCATGTCTCTGTCCCTCCTCAGGGTGCTGCCCCCTCCATGTCCCTCCAATGGGTCTTGTCCCTCCTGGGTGTCCTTTGTCCCCATGTCCAGTCCCCTCCCTGTCCATCCTGGGGGTCCTGTCCCCTCCATGTCCCTCACAGAGGTCCTGTCCCCTCCATGTCCCTCACAGGGGTCCTGTCCCCTCCCTGGGGGTCCTGTCCCCTCCACGTCCCTCCCAGGGGTCCTGTCCCCTCCATGTCCCTCCCAGGGGTCCTGTCCCCTCCCAGGGGTCCTGTCCCCTCCACGTCCCTCCCAGGGGTCCTGTCCCCTCCCAGGGGTCCTGTCCCCTCCACGTCCCTCCCAGGGGTCCTGTCCCCACCATGTCCCTCCCAGGGGTCCTGTCTCCCCCTGTCCAGTCCCCTCTGTGTCCCTCCCAGAGCTCCTGTCCCCTCCATGGGGGTCTTGGTCCCCCCACTCCATGTCCCTCATGGGGGGTCCTGTCCCCCCATGTCCAGTCCCCTCCCTGTCCATCCTGGAGGTCCTGTCCCCTCCATGTCCCCACTCAAGGGTCCTGTCCCCTCCCTGGGGGTCCTGTCCCCTCCATATCCCTCCCAGGGGTCCTGTCCCCTCCATGTCCCCTCCCTGGGGGTCCTGTCCCCTCAATGTCCCTCCCAGGGGTCCTATCCCCTCCACGTCCCTCCCAGGGGTCCTATCCCCACCATGGCCCTCCCAGGGGTCCTGTCTCCCCGTGTCCAGTCCCCTCTGTGTCCCTCCCAGAGCTCCTGTCCCCTCCATGGGGGTCTTGTTCCCCCTGCTCCATGTCCCTCTTGGGGGGTCCTGTCCCCCCATGTCCAGTCCCCTCCCTGTCCCCTCCCTGGGGGTCCTGTCCCCTCCATGTCCCTCCCAGGGGTCCTATCCCCTCCACGTCCCTCCCAGGGGTCCTATCCCCTCCATGTCCCTCCCTGGGGTCCTATCTCCCCCTGTCCAGTCCCCTCTGTGTCCCTCCCAGAGCTCCTGTCCCCTCCATGGGGGTCTTGTTCCCCTCGCTCCATGTCCCTCATGGGGGGGTCCTGTCCCCCCATGTCCAGTCCCCTCCCTGTCCATCCTGGAGGTCCTGTCCCCTCCATGTCCCCACTCAGGGCTCCTGTCCCCTCCCTGGGGGTCCTGTTCCCTCCATGTCCCTCCCAGGGGTCCTGTCCCCTCAACGTCCCTCCCAGGGGTCCTGTCCCCACCATGTCACTCCCCGGGGTCCTGTCTCCCCCTGTCCAGTCCCCTCCATGTCCTTCCCAGGGGTCCTGTCCCCACATGTCCCTCACGGGGGTCCTGTCCCCTCCCTGTCCCTCTCTGGGCGTCCTGTCCCCTCCCTGTCCCTCTCTGGGGGTCCTGTCCCCTCCCTGTCCCTCGCAGATGTCCTATCCCCACCATGTCCCTCCCAGGGGTCCTGTCTCCCCATGTCCAGTCCCCTCTGTGTCCCTCCCAGAGCTCCTGTCCCCTTCATGGGGGTCTTGCTCCCCCCGCTCCACGTCCCTCGTGGGGGGTCCTGTCCCCCCATGTCCAGTCCCCTCTCTATCCATCCCAGGGGTCCTGTTGCCCCCATGTCCCTCCCAGGGGTCCTGTCCCCTCCATGTCCCTCCCGGGGGTCCAGTCCCCTCCATGTCCCTCCCCAGGGTCCTGTCCCCTCCATGTCCCTCCCAGCGGTCCTGTCCCCTCCATGTCCCTCCCAGCGGTCCTGTCCCCTCCCAGGGGTCCTGTCCCCTCCATGTCCCTCCCCAGGGTCCTGTCCCCGTGTCCCCAGACAGAGCAGGCAGCGGCGGGTTGAGCAGCACACCGTGTATTGTGCGTCCAAGGGACAGCGCGGGACGAGGCCGCGAGCGCTCACACAGAAAAGAACGACGGTGACACCCGGCGCTGCGGCTGTCCCTCGTGACAGTGACAACACCGGCGACACGAGGGGTCCGTCACCCGGACCTCACAACGGCGGCTGCTCGCGATCCATCCCCGATGGGCTCGGAGCGGTTCGGGTGACGGGAAAACCCGTCACCCGGAGCTTGGAAACACTCACATGCAAAAAGAAGCGGTTCCGAAAACCCAATAACAAAGCGGAGGTCGAGATAGAAACGTCACCCCCCACCCTACTCGTCGAGTAACTGGGAAAAAAAAAGAAGAATGAAATAAAACAACATTTAAATACAGCTTCATAAATATTAAATCACGAAAAAATCGGAGACTTGGTTTTCTTCCCTCCTGGTAAATAAAAAATAACAAAAACCACAATTAAAGGTGAGGAAGGAAGGTAAGAAAGTGTCTAATATAGACAGTTAGTTCAGCTATAAAGTGGAACGGGTCCGCGGGTGACGTTTGTCGGCGTCGAAAGGTTTGGAGAGCCCTTGAAATACCCCAAAGTCTATGAAACGCGCTCCATAAACCCCCGGGATCCGCCGCCCGGAGCAAAGGCCATTCCGCTTGGGCTTTTGGGAAAGAAATACCCTTAAAAACCAAACCAAAATCGCTTTTTCTTAAAAAAATATCCGCTTGCGTCGCATCCGCTTTAAAAGGTTGAAGGTGGGAAGAGGCTCTGAAACATCAACTAGAAAACCAAACTCCCTCCCTACGCCACTACATTCGTTTCCTTAGCAATCATTGCTAATTAGTATAGAAACCCCTCGCACCGCTGCAAGGGCAAGCTTTAAATTACTTCTTTTTTTAATATATATATATATATATATATAAAAAGGAGGATTCAACCCACCGGGATCACGGGGAAGAGTCACTTCATTCCTTTAAAAAGCATTTAGTGAAAATAAAGATCAGTCCGACGTCCGCTCCGAGATCTCGAGCGCGGTGGCGCCACAACAACAACTCCACCTTCCGGCCCGTTAATTCATCTAAAAATCAAACTCCTGGACTTTTGAGGAGGCAGAAACCAACCTGCTTTGGGTCAGAATCTTGATTTCAAGCCGCTGGGAGCACCGGTGTCTGCGATACGGGTGAGATATCAAAACGGGGGTGAGTTATAAAAACGGGGCGGGTTTAGCGGGGGGCGCAGGGGATGGAGAGGGCGGCGTTTGGTCCGTTTGCTTAAGAAATAGGTTACAAAAAGCGCGGCCCGTCCGAAAATCCCCATTGAGCTGCCACCCCTGCCCGCCGGGGAGGGGACAGAAGGGCTTGGAGTTGAAAATTTGGGGGACAAAACAATCCAAAAGCTGACGGTGGAAAATCCTCCGAGCGATTGATTCTCCTCCGGGATCCAAAACGGTGCCGGCGGAGAGGAGCTTGTGCGCCTCCCTTCTGCCTCCCACGTGAGATACTTTATGGTAAAACACTGAAAAAGATGCTATTTACTACAAAAAAAATAAAAAATACTATCTTGCAGGACTCAAAAGAAGCGATATGAGTGAATTCAGAGAAACGCTTACATTAAAAACGGGTTTAAAATACAAAATGAACCGCCGGCGCTCTGGCGCAAACCGGGCGCGGGAGGCTCCGCCTGTGTCACACGTTCTCCGGAGGTTTGCGGCACCGTGGAACCTTGGGTCCCTTTTCCAAGGGTTTCGGCACACGCGGAGCAGCAGCTCTTCCTCCTCTTCCTCCTCCTCCTCGCACCGGCTCCGCTCCCTCCAGGCCGCAAAGGAAGGACAGCGGGGACACGGTGGTGACATCCAGTGTCCAAGGCTCAGCCTTTGTTAATACCAATCCCACTAAGCGCAGCCCAGCCTGCCAGCCTTGACGTTTCTGTCCAGGTAAGATGTTTTTTTTGTTGTTTTTTGCTTTCTTTTCCTCTAAATATATATATAATGAATCAGCAACGGGGCTGAACGGTTGTTGGACTCCACAGACCACAGAACAATCCGCTTGCGTGGCTTCACTGCGGAGAGAGAAGAGGGGGAGATGCTGGGGAGGGTCTGAATTCACCCGAGGAACCCTAAACCTTCCCTTCCCTTCTCAACCTTCCCTTCCTTTTCTCCTCAACCTTCCCTTCCCTTTCTTCTCAACCTTCATTCCCTTCCCTTCTCAACATTCCCTTCCCTTTCTCCTCACCTTCCCTTTCTCCTCAACATTCCCTTCCTTTTCTCCTCAACGTTCCTTCCCTTTCTTCTCAACCTTCCCTCCCTTCCCTTCTCAACCTTCCCTTCCCTTTCTCCTCAACCTTTCCTTCCCTTTCTCCTCAACCTTCCCTCCTCAACCTTTCCTTCCCTTTCTTCTCAACCTTCATTCCCTTTCTCCTCAACCTTCCCTTCCCTTCCCTTCTCAACCTTCCCTCCCTTTTCTTCTCAATCTTCCCTTCCCTTTCCCCTCAACCTTCCCTTCCCTTTCTTCTCAACCTTCATTCCCTTTCTCCTCAACCTTCCCTTCCCTTCCCTTCTCAACCTTCCCTTCCCTTCCCTTCTCAACCTTCCCTCCCTTTTCTTCTCAACCTTCCCTTCCCTTCTCCTCAACCTTCCCTTCCCTTCTCCTCAACCTTCCCTTTCTTCTCAACCTTCCCTTCCCTTTCTCCTCAACCTTCCCTTCCCTTTCTCCTCAACATTCCCTTCCTTCCCTCCTCAACCTTCATTCCCTTCTCCTCAACCTTCCCTCCCTTCCCTTCTCAACCTTCCCTTTCTTTCCTTCCCTTTCTCCTCAACCTTCATTCCCTTCCCTTTCTCCTCAACCTTCTCTTCCCTTTCCCCTCAACCTTCCCTTCCCTTTCTCCTCAACCTTCCCTTCCCTTTCTCCTCAACCTTCCCTTCCCTTTCTCCTCAACCTTCCCTTCCCTTTCTCCTCAACCTTCTCTTCCCTTTCCCCTCAACCTTCCCTTCCCTTTCTCCTCAACCTTCCCTTCCCTTTCTCCTCAACCTTCTCTTCCCTTTCCCCTCAACCTTCCCTTCCCTTTCTCCTCAACCTTCTCTTCCCTTTCCCCTCAACCTTCTCTTCCCTTTCCCCTCAACCTTCCCTCCCCTTTCCCCTCAACCTTCTCTTCCCTTTCCCCTCAACCTTCTCTTCCCTTTCTCCTCAACCTTCTCTTCCCTTTCTCCTCAACCTTCCCTTCCCTTTCTTCTCAACCTTCATTCCCTTCTCCTCAACCTTCCTTCCCTTTTCAACCTTCCCTTCCTTCCCTTCTCAACCTTCCCTTCCTTCCCTTCTCAACCTTCCCTTCCTTTTCTCCTCAACCTTCCCTTCCTTCCCTTCTCAACCTTCCTTCCCTTTTTCCTCAACCTTCCCTTCCCTTCCTTTTCTCCTCAACCTTCCCTTCCCTTTCCCCTCAACCTTCCCCTTCCCCTCCACCTCCAAACCACATCACTACTCACAAAACTGATCTCTGTCTCCTGCAGCTCCTCCAGCTGCTCCGTCAGCTCCGCGGGGCGCTCGGGGAGGGACGGTCCTGGGGAGCCGCTGGGGAAACAGAAGAGGGAGACCTGTAAAGCAGTTTTTAAAGTGAGCTGTCGATAAGTCCCGTCTGCGGGGTTAATAATGAGCCACAAACACCATCCCTGCTGGGCCAGGAACCCAAAACACCACTGGAAAATCATCCCCCCGCCCCGGTCCAAATGAGGCTCTTTAATCCAGCCAAGCAGCAGCGAAGTCTCCAAGCACCTCATCAACATAGAAAATGATCCTGGGTGAACACAACAAAACCACAAAGCGCTAGAGCTCACGGAGCCTTTCCAAACAGGAGCATCCTCGGTTGAAAAAGCCCCTGGAAAAGCTTTTCCAAACCCTCCGAGCTCCAAAAAGCGGCTGCATCCCAACAGCGGGACACGGAATATGCGCTTGAAAACTCCACCAGCCCGCGACTTGCTCGCTGCTTGCGCTCAATCCCTCCCTCACCTCGGCGTGAAGGTGCCGGAGGCTGTTCTAGGCACATCCTTGGCCGAGCTGTCAGCTTTGTGCACTTGCACGCCCACCGACCTACGCAGAGACGGGAGGAGAGAAACCCGGCGGTTAAGCAAGCGAAAGGGACGGCTCGGGCATGCGGGAGGAGCAGCTCTGGTTTAGGAGCCCCAGCGAGAAGTTTCCGTGCGTTACAGAGGGAGGAAGAGGCGTTAATTCCAACCGCGCGGTGTCGTGCAGCTCAGGAGAGCGCAGACACCGCAGCGGTGGGGAAAGCGGCTTCCCAGCTCTTCCAGGTGAAGAAATTAACACCTCGGGACAACTTCTACCAAAGGGATCGTCCTCTGCCCACAGCTCCTCCTTGGGTGATAACTGAGACACTCGCAGGCAGCCCCCAGGCTCTCCATGCAGCTTTAGGACGCTTAGAATCACACCAAAAACCATCCCTGCGGGCTCGCGTCCCCAGGAGCTCAGCGCCAACGCGATGGGTAAATCACAAGAGAGCTCAAGCCTTGGAAACGAGCAGCGGGAAGGTCGTTTGCAGCGTCATCCATCGCCACGTTAACGCTCTTCACGTACACTCGGGCAGCAACACTTGAATTAGCACCAACACCTCGGCTCCAGGACAAAGCCGTTAAATACAGAACACGCCGGGACGCCACACAGGCCAAGCGGAAGGTGCAAAAGCGCGTCGCCTGCAAAGAACCGCGCGCAGAACGGCGACGCGACGCTCCCCTCGCACATGCTCGAGCCCACGGCGCTGAACTTGCTCAACGCCACTAAATACTCGACGTCTGCGAGCATGCGGACACCCAGGACGCAGCACAAAGTCCTCCCGTGGGTCGGGAAAGCGCCAAACAGGGGGAACCTCACCTGTTTGCGGGGGAGTTGAGGCCTCCGCTGCCCAGGGAGGAGGTGGACAGGGTGGTGGCGATGGAATCGCTGTTGGCTTCGTCTACCGGCAGCGTCCTGGGCAGCAGATCTGGGCGACCGAGGTGGGAACCTGAGCGGAAGCACAGACCGTTCGGTCAGCGGCACAAGCGGGATCGCGGAGACATCAAGACACCTAAGAACCAGCCCTAAACGCGGCTCTCCGGCTTAAGGGCGTTTGGCGGCATGAGCTTTTGGCTTCTCGCACGCCCGACCCCAGAAAATAGGCCCACAAAACACGGTGGAGGCGCCTCAGGAGGCAGCGAGTTTCCATTAGACAAATACAAGGTGAAGAATTAACTTCTCCAAGCACCAACCTTGCTCCACGTCCGCCTCGGCGGTCACTTGTGCTTTCGTCTCGCACGCCATGTGCAATTGGGAAGGAAGTCCCCCCTGGCAGCTCCGCCGCGGAACCGCGGTGCCGGATCGGCTCTTCTTTGAAGGCGACGGCTTTACTGAAGGACACAAGGAAATATAAACCCACATAAAGCGTTTTTCTAACCCATTCAAGGAAGGAGCAAAACACCCAACGCAGCAACTTCCCGCTGACAGAGCCCCAAAGGAACAATGTTCACCCACTAAGGTCATATCTACGAGGAAAGAATAGAGGAGGAAGGGGTGACGCAGCAGGACAGACTTCCCAAAGCTCCTGTGAGCAAAGCAGAAACCAGGGCGATCGCACCGTGGTACTTACGTGGTATTTTCTTGAACACCGTGTTGCACATGAACCGTTGGAACCTCTCGGCGTAGAAGCTGGGCCTGTGCACGGATACGGTGTCCTGCGAGACCAAGGGACAGACAGCAGCGTTTCAATCTTATGTATATACAAGCAGAAACACACACGTCTCAGAAATCCAGGATATTGCGCCCACAAGGAGCACAGGCAGCAGGAACAGTTTAAAAATAATCCGCTTTTATGGCTAAACAGCTGAAAATAGGGCTAATTTTATACTTACCCCATCGTGCACAAGCGCCTTCCAAGAGTGCTCCAGCTTCTTGACGAATCTGACCAAGGGGAAGAATTAATTAAGAATGATTTTCACCCCAAGAGTTTCGCCGGCAAAGTTAATGAGGGTGGTTAACTCGCAATATTCAACAGGGACTTGACACATGTAACCTCTTATAAATGAATTATTTGTGCGTTAGCGATTTCTTGCAGGCCAAGCAAGGGCAGACAACGCTGGGAAAGGGTCTTTACCCTCTGGCGAGACGCAGATGTTATAAAACCGTCCCTACCTGTAGGACTGCAGCACGTCGATGATGCCGATGTAGAGCAGCAGCCTCTCCCCCTTGGCGTTGCGGGCCGGGATCCCTCCCATCCTGCGAGAAAAGAGGGGCTGACGCTGAAGCGGGGTGTTCACACACCCCACAGGTGTTACACGAAGTCACCAACAAGCATCAACGTGCGAGAGGCACTTTCTGCTCAGCAAATTGAGGAGGATGAGCCGGAGCGAAATGCTTTTGCGGCACAACAGCTCAACATGAGAGTCGAGCCCTTTCTCCCTCCACGGGACAATTTTATTGAAGATGAGACAATAGAGTAGTGAGGTGGGCTGCAAACTGGCTTAAGGAGAGAACCCAGAGAGTGGTGGTCAATGGTGCGGAGTCCAGTTGGAGGCCAGTATCCAGTACAGTGCCTCAGGGGCAGTACTGGGGCCAGTATTATTCAATATATTCATTAACGATTTAGACGAGGGAATAGAGTGACTGTCAGCGAGTTTGCTGGTGACACCGAGCTGGGAGGAGTGGGTGACACTGGAAGCTGTGCTGCCATCAGAGACCTGGACAAGCTGGAGAGCTGGGCAGGGAGAAATGTGATGAAATAGAACAAGGGCAAGTGTAGAGTCTTGAATGTGAGCAGAACAACCCCAGGTTCCAGTATAGGTTGGGAAATTACGTATTAGAGAGCAGTGTAGGGGAAAGGGAGCTGGGGGTCCTGGGGACAGCAGGGTGACCATGAGCCAGCACTGTGCCCTTGTGGCCAGGAAGCCAATGGGACCTGGGGTGGGTTAGAAGGGGGTGGTCAGTAGGTCAGAGAGGTTCTCCTGCCCCTCTGCTGTGCCCTGGGGAGACCACATCTGGAATCTTGTGTCCAGTTGTGGCCCCTCAGCTCCAGCAGGACAGGGAACTGCTGGAGAGAGTCCAGTGCAGGGCAATAAAGATGATTAAGGGAGTGGAGCACCTCCCTTATGAAGAAAGGCTGAGGGAGCTGGGGCTCTTTAGTTTGGAGAAGAGGAGACTGAGTGGTGACCTTATTAATGTTTATAAATACATAAAGGGTGAGTGCCACGAGGATGGAGCCAGGCTCTTCTCGGTGCAAACAATGATAGGACAAGGGGTAACGGGATCAAGCTGGAACACAAGAGGTCCCACTTAAATTTGAGAAGAAACTTCTTCTCAGTGAGGGTGGCAGAGCCTGGAACAGGCTGCCCAGGGGGGTTGTGGAGTCTCCTTCTCTGCAGACATTCAAAACCCACCTGGACATGTTCCTGTGTGACCTCACCTGCGCGTTCCTGCTCCATGGGGGGATTGGACTGGATGAGCTTTTGAGGTCCCTTCCAATCCCAAACATACTGTGATACTGTGATGAGGATTGATCCCAACTCACGCACAAGAAGAGACTGAGCAGCTGTAAAGAGCAGCTACTGCAGATAGACTGGATGGGTTGTTAAGCCTGACCTAACAAAGCTCTAGCTACATTTCTTAGAGGTGGATGGAACGAGCTGAAGCTGCCAAGAACTGGTGGGCAGAGAACTCTCAAATCCCACCTGGAAGGTGAGAAAATTGTAGACGAAAGACGGGAAATCAAAGATAAAAGCATAAGAGTTGATATTAAGACCCTTCTGCCCAGTGACGGCAATTCTGTATTGCCCAGTATGCGATTAAATTAAGCCTCCATTAGCTAAGCTTGGGTTGTACCCCTCGCTCCTCCCAGTATGTCACTGGGAACAGCAACGACACACTTACTGGTCGTCGGTTTCTATGGTGCCGCCTCGCCGGGCCTCTCCTTGGATGGATTCCATGGCCGTGGAGTAAAGGGCCTTCTGGGCGGCGGGTCGGCGCATGTCGGCTTGGGACGTCCCGTCTGCCATCGCGTGCTCCCTCTGCGCCAGGTCCATGTTGTGGATGGCGACCAGCAAGCTGTAATCCATGATCTTGAAGCTCTGAAGGACCTGGGCACAGAGTCAGCAAAGGTTCGGTCAGTACCGCGAACCCGGGGAAACAGAAGCGTCGGCAGCGTTTTTGCCACCAAAACACCCCAAGCGAAGTCGGCGCCATCGCCTTTTCATAGGAAAGGCGCAGAAAATATATAAACCAACACTCCACTTACCAAACAGTCTCTTTGTAACGTTTTGCACAGAGCGTTGTACATGTCAGAGTCCAAGAAGAGGCCGTCGGGGATGTCCTGCATAAAATCCAAGTCTTTGTATGTTGGGAAGACCTTATCTCGCTCCTTCGGGGACGCTCGGCGCTTGTAGGTGGAGCCCTTCAGGTCGTATTTCAGGTGCATTTTGACGGAGCGCGGCAGGAGGTTGTTCATCACGACGATGCGAATGTTTTTGCCTCCGGCCTGGACGCAGTACAAGCCGTAAAACTTTGGCAGCAGCGTTCTGGGGTTCTGGTTCAAATTCTGAAACGTCAAAGATGAGCAAATACCTTGAAAGCCATTCTGGTTATACACATGCTAATTAGAGGAGTTATTTGTCCCTTCCTGTGCTTCTATATGGGAACAGAGCTGGCAGAGAGTCAAAGCCATTGCCAAAGAAACTAAAAGACAAGGGCAGGTGAACGTGGGGAACATAGGGGTGTTGTTAATGACCTCTTTGCAAAGCTGAGAAACTTCATAGGAAGGAAAGAGTTTGCTGTTCATTCACACAGAAGCCAAACTGCTTCAGAGCAAAGGAACAGCTTGTGGGTCGCCTTTTTAAATCTGCTCAAAGCTCCGCTCACATCTACTGAGCGGTGTGCAGCAACATCTCTCATGCTTGGGGTATCTCTCTTATGTTTAGGGGATCATTCCCCAACTCGCAAAGAAATGCTCCCCCAAGCCACTCACCATGTAGTAGCCGGGCAGCAGCTTCTGTAAGAACTCGGCCTCTTTGTGCTGAACCGTCTTGATGATAAACTCATCGTCGCTGGACACGTAAAAGAGGGACCCGCTGGCTCCGGAGTTTGAAAGCTCAATGAGCGGCTCATTGCAGAGCGAGTACTGAGGAGGACAAGAAACACAGAATCACAGGATGTCAGGGGTTGAAGGGCCCTGGAAAGCTCATCCAGTGCAATCCCCCCAGAGCAGGAACACCCAGCTGAGGTTACACAGGAAGGTGTCCAGGTGGGTTGGAATGTCTGCAGAGAAGGAGACTCCACACCCTCCCTGGGCAGCCTGGGCCAGGCTCTGCCACCCTCACCCCAACAAGTTGCTTCTCATCTGCCAGCGGAACCTCCTGTGTTGCACTTTGCACCCATTGCCCCTTGTCCTGTCCCTGGTTGTCACCAGCAGAGCCTGGCTCCATCCTCCTGACACTGCCCCTTGCCATCTTGAGCCCCAGCAATGAGTCCCCCCTCAGGCTCCTCTTGTCCAGCTCCAGAGCCCCAGCTCCCTCAGCCTTTCCTCACACGGGAGATGCTCCACTCCCTCTAGCATCTTGGTGGCTGCGCTGGACTCTCTCCAGCAGTTCCCTGTCCTGCTGGAGCTGAGGAGCCACAACTGGACACAAGATTCCAGGTGTGGTCTCCCCAGGGCAGAGCAGAGGGGCAGGAGAACCTCTCTGACCTACTGACCACCCCCTTCTAACCCCCTCCAGGTCCCATTGGCTTCCTGGCCACAAGGGCCCAGTGCTGGCTCAGCCCACAGCACCCGCTGTTCCCAGCTGGTCTCCCATCCAAGTACTGACCGGGCCCGACCCTGCTTAGCTTCCCAGATCAGATGAGATGGGCCGTTCTCAGGGTGCTATGGCTGTATATATTATATAATATATATATATGTATATATGTTCCCCAAGCGTATCCTTATAGTATCTGAACTAAACCCTTTAATTCAAGGGCAGAGCAGAGGGGCAGGAGAACCTCTCTGACCTACTGACCACCCCCTTCTAACCCACCCCAGGTCCCATTGGCTTCCTGGCCACAAGGGCCCAGTGCTGGCTCATGGTCACCCTGCTGTCCCCAAGACCCCCAGCTCCCTTTCCCCTACGCTGCTCTCTCAGAGGTGCAGCAGGAAACTTGAGCACGAAGGCTCTTCCTTTTAAACATTAACAGAGGGAAATCCCAAGGTCCCGTATGGCATCGCCACGGTGCTTACAGAGTCGGCCACAGGGCCCCATAGCTCCCCACAGCTCCAACAAACCTGCTCCAGCCGCCCACTCACCAAGTAATCGTCTGGTCGGATGCCAAAGAGCTCCCGGAAATAGCGAAAGGCCACTGGAGCGTAAGTTTTGAACCGAAAGTCGTTGTAGTGATGAGCTGGGGTCAGGTTGCTCCCTTCACTGCTCAAGGGGAGACGAACACACGGGTATTTGGATTTGAAACATTTAAGAAACTGCCCTAAAAAGCAAACACCCAAAAAGGACACACTGACGCTATCAAAGCACCGACCTGGGGAAGAAAATACTTTCTACTACGTAGAAATCTTGCATGAGAACGTCTCGTTCAGGTTTGGTGCTCAAGCTGCCAACGGTGTGTGTGATGCCCAGCTGGATGGCGCCTTTCAAGGCAGACGACGTCGTCTGGAGGGGCAGAGAAAACGAATCAGACACTGCGGAACAGCAGACTGGAAACAGGAATGAAAAGAGTTAAAGGAGAGAGTTCCCTGTTTAAACCAGCACTGTTAGCCGGGTTATTCCACACCTACTGGCTCCAGTTTTGTATCCTCATTGGTGATGGGAACACCCCTACATCGGTGATAGACCCTGCTTGCTATTTGCACTCGAGCAGTGAAGGATGTGAACTGGAATTGACACCCTTAAAAGGACCCCGATGAGATTTGCTCAGCACCCCAACATTCCGCCATCAATCCGGCTTGAAACATCGAGGCTGCCAAGCAGGTGTGGGTTGGATTCACGCAGCTGCAGCTCGTGGACGTTCCACTTGGCTCATACGTAAAGCGACTGGACCCAAACCAAGAGCCACGGCTCAGGATCCAACTCATGTTTGTTTCCTTAAGCTCAACAAAGCCCAGAAACCGCTGTTGATCAAAGCGTTTGGCAACAGAGGACGTGGCGGGATCTGGGGGATAAACGGTGTCCCCAGACACGTGTCCTCCGTGAAGCCTTGTCACACAAACGGGAACATTTCTCCAGCTCCATTGCTTTTCTGTTATATCAGCTGCCTGAGACCTGCTCACGGTTCCCCGGAGAGAGCAGCACAAACTGGCGGTGACTCCAGCTCGCCCACAACGTCCTTTTCTTCTTCAGCTGCCTGTATCTGACAACTATCTCCATATTACACAGTGAAGGAGGAAGAACTCGACCCTCCTTACCCTCTAAAGGCTGAAGCTGCTTGAGAACTGATCTAGGCCCAGCTCAGCTAGGCCTGCCTAAACCGCCAGGCCGGTCTCAGCGCCGAGCAGCAGGACTTGCGCAGCGACGCTGCCTTGTTTGTGAACACGGAGCCGCGGGGCCACGTTGCCAAGGAACGGGGATTTTTCTCTTCTATGCGGCAGCAGCTGCCTCTTTACCGGCGCTGTTATCAGCCAAAACAATTCCCCACCTCTGGAAAGGGAGGGGATGCAGAACAGGCTGTGCATTAGTCCCGGATAAACCCCACGCAGCGCCCCATCGGGTTCCTGGGACCCTCGCAAGAAACATTTCAGGCATTTTCCATTGGCTCCTACTCTTCTCTCCTATTTACTGCTGTCTAACCTTCTATCTCTGAATGTGCTGGGAAACTGAGACCCAGATCTGAATCCTGAAGCTTCAAAAAGGGCTGTATAACAAAAGCTGCCTCTTGGAGAGACGCCATTCGAATTCCTCCCTTCTGCTCCGATTCCTGACAGACAGACAGACAGACGTTCATCGGGATCGGATTTCAAACCAGCAGCTTCTCTCACCCACAGCGCTGAAACGCCCCTATCAAGCCATAACCCATTTAATCCGCACCCAGAAACTCACCCTCGCTTCAGAGACTCGACTCAACCCGATCAAGTCCAACAAACGGGAAGCGGCACCCACAAAATCCCCACATTTACAGGCTTTTTAAAAAGCCCCGAACAATCTCCCCTTTGTAAAGCAAATTCCAGTAATGCCACAAGATCTATTGTGGCCGAAGAGCACAGAGAGCACCCAAGAAGCCAGAAGAGGCCTCGGAAGTGTCGCTAATAGGCGAAGTTTAAAAATAAGCCCGTCTTTGGAAGGCTCCAACAGAGAAACTAAGGAGGACACATTCAATCCTTTGGTTCCTTTCCTTTGAGATCTTCGGCGGCTGTCACAGACATCACCCACCATCTAACACCGAACCGCGTGAGCGCAGAACAACATTCAAACGAGCTGAGCGGGACGAACTCACCTTTTTATAGGTAGTTTCACCCGTGGAGTCCACTCCTCGGTGCCCTTTCTTTATTGTCTGCGAGCCCGGCTGCCCAGAACCACCCGGCATCTAAAAGCGGAGCAAAAGATGGTAAGAACCAATGTATAAACCACAATTCTTAGCAGTAGGTGGCTGCCCAGAGCCACACGGCATCATTTTGGATTTAAAGATGGAGCTGCTGAAGCCCCAGAGCATAGCAAAGCGAGGACGAGGTACAGACAGTGGGACAGTGACAGCATCAAAACGCCTTCAGAACCTTCTGGCTCGTGCAGCGGGGCCAGACATGGGGTTAAACACCAACAGCTTGGTGCGAACCCTCATCACACCATCAGCTCTAAGTGAGTCTGGACCGAGCGCAGCTTGGAGGAAACATTTTAGGAAGGTGGTGGATCAGATCCCACTGTGATTCACCCCGTTGACTCATCGGTGTCGAACACACGCGGTCGGTAAATGACGTTCCTCAGTCCAAACGGGTTAAACGTCTTGCTGGCAGCGGGAGATCTTGGTGGGCCTGGAATTGCTCAGTTCCAGCAGAGCCATTAAGATTTTAGTCCCTCGATAAGGAAGAATGCTTTGATTTCCTAAATGAGTGCTTACAGCTCACCGCACCGATTTGAAAGAGAACGGATATACAGCAGTCTGGAATGAAGGGTTTCTATAGGAACAAACCAGCTTGACATGCAGCAACTTACCTCGGGGGTGAGGGATTTTTTGAAAGTAGCCGATCCTGTTAAAAACAAAGCAAAAAGCCACAGTCAGGAAGGGTCGATCGCCACCATGCAGCACAAGAAGCCAAAAAAGGCTGACGCACTGTTTGCTCACACAGACGTTTGGAGGCAGCTGGGAGGGCACTGACTCACGGCGCCTTTTTGTGGAGCCACAAGGAAACGCGGCTCCGCTCGCACGCGGGTTCGTGGCGGCGCTGCCGGCTCAGCTCAGCTCAGCGGGATTATTGGTGGTTAATTAGAGCTGGGCACTCCGCAGCGTTTCAGTAGATGCACCGACCACACTTTACTTTCCAGGACCTTTGTATTCAACGGCTCAGAACCCAACCCCTGAAACTAAATATCTACAAGGCCTGGGATCCCACCGTGAGTTTTTGCTGGATGCAATAGGAAAAAAAGCAGTTACAGCAGATGTGATTGACCCTGACTTGAGTGAGGCATTTGACACAGTGTCCCGCAGCATCCTCACAGCTGAACTGAGGGAGTGCGGGCTGGATGAGCAGGGAGGGAGGTGACTGCGAACTGGTGAAGGGAAGAAGCCAGAGAGTCGTGGTCAATGGGGCAGAGTCCAGTTGGGGCCTGGATCCAGTGCGGTGCCTCAGGGGCAGTGCTGGGACCAGCACTATTCAATATATTCATCAATGATTTGGATGAGGGAATAGAGTGACTGTCAGCGAGTTTGCTGGTGACACCGAGCTGGGAGGAGTGGGTGACACTGGAAGCTGTGCTGCCATCAGAGACCTGGACAGGCTGGAGAGTTGGGCGGGGAGAAATATGATGAAATAGAACAAGGGCAAGTGTAGAGTCTTGAATGTGGGCAGAACAAGCCCAGGTTCCAGTGTAAGTTGGGAATGAGCTGTTGGAGCAGTGAAAAGGGAGCTGGGGGTCCTGGGGACAGCAGGGGGACCATGAGCCAGCACTGGGCCCTTGTGGCCAGGAAGCCAATGGGACCTGGGGTGGGTTAGAAGGGGGTGGTCAGTAGGTCAGAGAGGTTCTCCTGCCCCTCTGCTCTGCCCTTGAATAAAGGGTTTAGCTCAGATACTATAAGGATATACTTGGGGAACATATGTATATACATAATGTAATCCATACAGACAGAGCACCCTGAGAACGCCCGATCTCATCTGATCTGGGAAGCTAAGCAGGGTCGGGCCCGGTTAGTACTTGGATGGGAGACCCTACAGATACACAACCATAGCACCCTGAGAACACCTGAGCTGGGAAGCTAAGCAGGGTCGGGCCTGGTCAGTGCTTGGATGGGAGACCAGCTGGGTCCAGAGAGGGTCTCCTGCCCCTCTGCTCTGCCCTGGGGAGACCACATCTGGAATCTTGTGTCCAGTTGTGGCCCCTCAGTTCCAGCAGGACAGGGAACTGCTGGAGAGAGTCCAGCGCAGCCACCAAGATGCTGCAGGGAGTGGAGCAATTCCCGTGTGAGGAAAGGCTGAGGGAGCTGGGGCTATGGAGCTGGACAAGATTGGACTGGATGAGCTTTCCAGGTCCCTTCAACCCCTGACATTCTGGGATCCTGTGATCGCTCCCAGCACACCCAGTTTCCCCAGTAGGAAGCTCCCCCACCCTCCTGTTTCCAAACGAGTTTGCTGCTGATTGGGAAATAGGTAATTCCTGTTTGACCACGATAAAGAAAACACTTATTCACGGCTGAGTGTGAGGATGAAGCTGCAGCCGAAGCTTCGTACGGATCCTTGTGCAAAAACCAGCCCTCAACAACCCAAAGAACAAAACTCAGCAGTTTCCACATTCACAGGTTCCAGTTATCACCGCCTCTTTTTGTAAAGGCCATTTGGTGTCACCCCAAATTCTGCTTGGAGAAGTGAAGGCGTTAAATTCAATGGTGTAAATGTAACAAGAAATAATCCCCAAATCTGCTATTCCAACAACTCTTTAAACCAAAAGATCATCAACCTTAATTCTGAACAATAGAAAAAACAGCTTGAGAGACCCAAACAGTTAATCCTGGCCAAATGAAACAGGCCAGTCCTGTCCAGAAATGAATCCACCATGGCCCAAAATGTTTCCTTTTTGCTCCCTGAATGGTGAAAGAAAAGCCCTACGAGAGGTTTCCGAGCTGTTTACCGCAACCTGAAACAACCTCAACAAACAGCCTTATCTGGTTGGGATGATTCGATCCAGCACCAGATCGGATACTCTGTCTTGTTGGATCAGTCCCACCCCGTCAATCCGCAGCTGTAAATGGGAATAACAGCGAAAACATCCTTTATTTCCCCCAAAGCGCAAAGCGGGCAGCAGCCAAGCGCCGCTGGAACGATCCGGCGCCGTCACGCTTCAATCAAACACACTGCAATCGAATGGCGGCTTTTGTTGAGAGCGGCAGCGGCTTATTTCGGGGACAAAACCCACCGAGTTGCGTCCGTCCTCGCAAGCCAAGGCGGTTACATCACACAGCGTTTTGCTGCCAGTTACTGGGAAGGAAAATACATGCTTTTTGGGGGGTTTTAAGCACATATATGCGATCTGTCTACCTCTTCGGAACGACATCACCGAGCAGCACAAAAAGCTGAAATCTAGATGAGTAGAAACAGAAAGGTTATAGAGTTGTTGAGATGAATCGATATCTCAGCAGCTGGAAGAAAGAAGAAGTGTTTTCCATGAGAAAGACGCACAAAAAGAAATCCTATTTCCACTAGGCTAGAAAACAAAGGTCCAAAATGTGTCCGAGCGAAACGTTGCGCAAAATAAAACCTATTCCACAAGAAGGACGGAACAAAGAGTCAAAGCCAACGCTTTGCATGGCCGGAGATACGAGCAAACCGCATGAAACACGGCCCTCCAGAGCGAGATAAACCGCTTACACACCCTCAGTCTTGACCAGAAGGCCAAGTGATTAATAATTGGATCAATTAGATTAAGGGCATCAATTCAACAGCTCCCGAATGTCACCGGATCCCGCTGTGGCGTCCCAGGGCGAAAAGAGCGCGAGACGCAATCTCGGTAACGTTATCTCGGTGCTTTGCCATAATGCTGAACCCTCCCGGCGCTTCACCAGCCGCTCAGTGCGCCCAGGCCCGGGGAAATAAAGCAGGTTTTATCATTTTCTTAATTAATTACAGGTTTCCATGCGCTCGGTTGAGGTGGGAGCGGAGGCCACGCACAATATCTAGAAATCAACTCAGAAACCCAATAAATAAGCAGGTAGCTCGTCTGGCTCGTAGCACATATAAGAAGGGACCGGAGAGGAGGGGGTTTGGGTTTCCATCACCTGGGGGGTCACTGATTACAAGCACCGATCTCCCCAATACTCATGATCCATCATTTGGGGCTTATCCCTGTGATTTTGGGAAAGAAGACGCGCTTGATGGCGACCGGTTGGTTGGGAGCTGCAATCCAAACTCAATATAACTCACCATAAAACCCCTTCTCTGAGCAGCACAGCAGAGATGGTGGCTAAAAGGACATAAATCAGTGAGCGAGTTCAGCAAAACTCGGTTTTGCTGAAGGTGCTTAAGCCAAGGGCGCTTTCTGGAATATCTGATGGCGACTCCAGTCCCTGTGACCCACAGAAAAGTCGGGGAGACCCTCCTGCCCCCCAGCAGCATCTCCTGGGAAGGGAATGTGTGTCAACAGCTTCAATCCCAGCCCAGCGACCGCAGAACCTGCTTCAAACCGACCCCGGAGGGAGCTGGTGATGGAGACAGCAGAATTACCCGATCCACTTGCTTAATTGGGGAGAAAAGGCCAAATCTTTTCCCTGAAGAGGGAGATTTGGGTCAGATTTAAGGGATTTCTCACCCTGGGAGCGCTCGGCTTTTTAAACAAGGCTGAGTGCGCCAGGACGTGGTGCGATAACATGTTTAATTACCGTTGTCAGAGGGTAATCAAGAGCGAGCGCTGGAGAGTGAAGCGGCGCGGGGGGCGTTAATTCATCTCCAAAAACCAAATGGCTTTTCAACCTTGATGGGGGGAAGAAATAAACCACCGAGCGGCCCCTTTCAACCGAGCTGGAGGGAGGAGCAGCTTTTACTTTCCAAAGGGAAATTCGGTTATAATTCAGGAAATGGTGCTCCCGGTCATCAGGGCTCGACCAAAACCGCATGATTCTCACTCGCTTCGCCAGACGAGCTTCCACCCTGCGGTTTATTTAACCAAACATGGGGTTTATTTAGCCGAATTGCTCCTACCTTTATCCTTTCGCTGCTCACCTGTGTCCATGGGAAACACAAGCAGCTTTGCCCCGTGTCAGGGTGGGCGCCACATCCCAACACACCAAAAGGGGCGTTTAGGGAGTTTGGGCGACGAGACGCAGCCGACAGCACCAACCTGTGACACCCACAGCGATCTCGCAGCCCATAGTTGCGAAGAAGAGACGTTTGTATACCAGCGACGGGCCTGGGAGTCATTTGACGGTTTTATTTTAAGCCCGAGGATGATGAGGGTTCAGACGTTTCCATTGACCCCACTCACGGTCCCTCCCGCGCTCGCCCAGGTGGGATCGGCAAAGCTCAGTCCCTCCCGCAGCGATTTCAGGGAGAGGTTGAGCCTTTCTGGGTGTTTTACACCCACTTTAAGGGCTCAGCTCCATCCAGATGCATCAGGATGGTTCCCCTATCCCCACAAATCCATTTGGAGAGCAATTCTTTTGTCCCCGGCCTCCAGGGAGGGGCTTGAACAAGCGCCACAATGAACCCTCGACCTATAATTACAAAGCGCTCGCAGCACAAAGGACCAAACAACCCCACATGAGCGTTTTTTTTGGCAGATGCTGCTTCAAAGCAAAAGCAGCAAAAGGAGAAAACCTCTTGGGGTGTTTCTGGGGAGTTATATCCATGTTAAGACAGGGAGAGGAGGAAAACGCTGCCTGCCTGGCTGGGGAAGGTTCCAAAATCAGTCGCATCCCCTGGATGGTGCCAGGAATAAAATAGCCCCTGGGACAAATTGCAACCACCTCAAGAAGCCCCGAGTCCCCCAGGGCTGAAATCTCGGGTTTAAAGCCATCAGGGATCAGCCGAGGTGACCGCGCGTCACGTCCCGTCCTGCGCACGTCACAACCAGAACGCAAATCCTGTGGGAAACGCGGCTCAGCCAACACCTCGCCGGCCGGAGGAGCAAACAATGGCCATTATTCCACCAGGAAGAGAGAAGAGATTCGCTGGTTCACTCGCATATTTTCCCTTTGCAAAGCTCCTCCTTCAAGTTCAACATCTCAAAGGAGGCCCCGAAGCAAAAGACCCCGAGGTTTCACCGCAATAAACACCCAAGAGGTCTCACCCTCCTCACTAAACTGGGTTTATAGGAACAGGTACAACTCCCCCGATGAGCAAAGATCAAGCCGGTGCGTTGGGCGCCTTCAAACTGCCCAAAGGCCACGGCAATGAAGCCAGAAAATCGAGTATGTACAGACATCCCCACCAGACGAGACATCAACGCCGCGGTAATAATTAAGTTAATTTATCTTATGGCGATCCGGCCCTGAATGCTTCTAAAAGAGAAGCGGAGCTTAAGGTGCAAAACACCAATGCAAATGAAGCTGAGGTTCAGCCGTGAGTCCTCCCAGGGGTTTCTCCTGTCCCTGATGGGACTTGAGTGACCGGGAAGCTTCAGCGTATTGTGTTATAATAAATAAAAAGCCTCCATAATCTCTTCCGGAGAAGCTCGGGAAGGATGGTTGGGTCTTGCCTTGTGGTTTCCAGCCACAAACTAGAGCCAAGAAGCCGTTTTGGGGCACGTGGAAAGGGGAAAATGGCTCTTGACTCCCCAATAATGCTACAAGGAGGCGGCACCACAGCTTTAACAACCCAAAGCGCCCCGTTTTACCCCAAATGAGTTTCCCATCCCTCTGCGGAGATGAGGACGGTGCCCGGTTCCAATCCTGCGTACGTCTGGGTTCAGCTCGTGCTTTAAACCAGCAGAGCTATAGGAGCCCCCAGGACCCCCCTCAGCTCTTCCCAGCCCAAACAGCCCCAACCAGAAGGGGTTTATGGTCCCACAATATCTCGCCTCCCCTTGAATGGCTTTGAGGAGCCACCTTGGCCTTGCCCAGCACCACAAGAGGGTTCCTCCACCATAGATTCCCCCTTCCCCAGCAGGTCCTGCCCTAAGGGGGATATTTCAGCTCCCGTACCCCAAAAGGCGGACCCGTTGCCACCCTGACCTGTGGCTCAGGCTCTAGAAAACAAGGGAAAAGGCTCAAGTTTCCCCTCTGTACCAACCTCAGCTCCCCGCGCCGCCGACAGAACCCAAGACCCTCAGTTCCCTCATAATACCCTTTTTGAAGGGGCTCTTCGAGCTGCCCCCGGGGCCCCGTCCATGCCTAGAGAGTCCTTCCCACACACCCACGGCTTCCTCAGGAAAAGCGCGGCCCTGCTCCCACCTCCCCCGGACAAAGGTGAAGTGGAGCCCCCACACGGGTTCTCAAGCCCACGACCCCCAGCGCTCGCTCCCATAGGGGCCGCTTCCCCCGCCGGGCTCCCCCTCGGGCTCCCCCGCAGCGCCGGGCCGCCCTCCCCTCCCCTCCCCGCCCCGCGGCCTGGCCCAGCCCAGCCCCTCACCCCCGCACGGCCCGGCCCGGGCCCCGCGGCCCTTCCTGCGCGCCCCGGCCCCACAGGCCGCCCACCGGCCTCCTCAGCGCCCCCTCGGCCCTACACACCCCGCGCCTCTCGGGCCTGTAGAGCCCCCTAAGCCCCACGCAGCCCACCCCCACCCCCTCAGCTCCCCTCCCCCGCGCCCCCTGGCCCCGCCGGTGCCCGGCCCGGTGCCCGGCCCGGCCCCCGTACCGGCCAGGCCGCCGCTGCTCCCGCTGCTGCCGCCCGACTCGGGCCCCGCCGCCGCCATCTTGGAGCGCGCGCGCGCTCCCTCCCTCCCTGCGGCGGCGCCCGCGCCCCGCCCCGCTTGGCTCCGCCCCCTCCCCGCCTGGCCACGCCCTCCCTTATCGTTATGCCCCGCTTATTGATCACGTGATGCGCCAAAGCGCGACCAAAACAAAGCGGCAAAAAGCGGGGGGGGGGGTGAAGGGGGCACGTGGCGCACGGGGCGTCACAAGCGTTGTCGTGACGTCACGCCGCGACGTCATTTTCCGCTATTCCCTCCCGTGGGTCGCGACGTGGCCGCACCGAGACGGGCAGAGCCCGGGGGCGGACGGATCGGCTCTTCTTTTTTTGTTTTCGGGGGGGGTTGCTCCCGTGACACCGCTCTCCCGTGACGCCGCTCTCCCGTGGCGTCACTCTCCCATGATGTCACACTCCCGTGACGTCACACCCCCCGTGACGTCACACTGGTGCCTGGCCGGCCCGGTTACTGTACCACTGAGAGCCCCGCGGTGACGCATCCCCGGTTTGTCCCCCCCCGTGCCCGGTCCCGCATGGACGAGCCCCCGTAGGGACTGCAGCGCCTCCTCCCGCTCGCAGGGGGGCGCCCGCCGCCACTCGGCCGTTTGGCGCCGCGGGGGCCGGGCCAGGCCGCGCAGTCGAGTGCCGAGCGCCGAGCGCGGCGGCGGCGCGATGAGCCTGGCGGAAGGCCGCGCCCCGCGGCGAACGGCCGGGAACCGGCTGTCGGGGCTTCTGGAGGCCGAGGAGGAGGACGAGTTCTACCAGACCACATACGGCGGCTTCAACGAGGTGCGGGGGGGGTGGGGGGGGGGGGGGGGGGCGACAACCGGGGCGGGGTGGGGGGTGGTCCCGGTGCTGTGAGGGGCGCGGGGGATTTCGGGGGAGCCCCCGAGGGGCTGGGTGGGGGGAATTGTGTCCTGGGGGGGGGGGAAGGGGGTGGCCCCGGGGTGGGAGGGACTGGGTGGGGGGAGACAGAGGGGACCAAGGGGCTGGGGGTGTCCCAAGGGACTGGGGGGGACAGGGGGAACCCCAGGGGGGTCCTAAGGGAGTGGGGGTGACAGAGGAGGAGACCCGAGGGACCGGGGGGGTGACCTGAGGGAGTGTGGGGGGACACCGGGCTGGGGACACCATGTGCTGGGGGACACTGGGCTGGGGACAATGGATGTGCTGGAGACACTGGGTACGGGGGGACACAAGGGGTGGGGGGACACTGGGTACAGGGGACACCAGGTACGGGGGAACAACAGGTGCAGGGGGACACTGGGAATGGTGGGGACACTGGGGATGGTGGGGACACCAGGTATGGGGGGACACCATGGATGTGGGGGACACTGGGTACAGGGGACACTGGGTGTGGGGGGACACCCGGGGCAGGGTCACCAGGGATAAGGGAGACACCAGGGTCAGGGGGACACTGGGGTAGGGACACCGGGTTGGAGGGACACTAGGGGTGCAGGGGACACTGGGGGTGGGGGGATACTGGGTACAGAGGGACACCAGGTATGGGGGGACACTGGGTATGGGGGGACAGGGGAGTCCCGAGGGGGGTCCCGAGGGACCGAGGTGGGGGGACAGGGAGGACCCAAGTGGGGACAGAGGGACCGGGGAGTGTCCCAAGGGACCACAGGGGACACGGGGGACCCAAGGGACTGGGGGGAACAGGGGACCCCGAGGGACTGGGGAGGGGGGGGACCCGAGGCTTGGGGGGTGTCCCAAGGGACTGGGGTGGACCTGGAGGGACCCCAGCGGGGACGGGGGGGTACCCGAGGGACCAGGGGGTGTCCTAAAGGACAGGGGGGACCCGAGGGACCGGGGGGTGTCCTAAAGGACAGAGGGGACCCGAGGGTGCCCTAAAGGACAGGGGGGTCCCAAGGTGTGTCCTAAAGGACAGGGGGGACCCGAGGGACCGGGAGGTGTCCTAAAGGACAGAGGGGACCCGAGGGACCGGGAGGTGTCCTAAAGGACAGGGGGGTCCCGAGGGGTGTCCTAAAGGACAGGGGGGACCCGAGGGACCGGGGGGTGTCCCAAGGGACTTGGGGGAGGACCCAGGGGGACCCCAGGGGTGTCCCAAGGGACTGGGGGGGACCCAAGGGACCGGGGGGAGCAGGAGGGTGTCTGCTCTTTGGAAGCCCCATAATGCTGAGGCTCCTGTGGCTGTGGGGCAGGCGGGCACCGGGGGGCTCGTGTCTGCGCCGTGGGGACCAGGGGGGTGACACGTCCCCGGTGTCCCCGCAGGAGTCGGGCGATGACGAGTACCGGGGGGACCAGTCGGACAGCGACGATGAGGTGGACTCGGACTTCGACATCGATGAGGGCGACGAGCCGGCCAGCGACCAGGACGAGAGCGAGCCCAAGCGCCGGCGCGTCGCCACCAAGGCATACCGGGTACGGGGGACACCGGTGGGGGGACACCGGGCTGGGGACACCGCGTGCAGGGGGACACTGGGCTGGGGACAATGGATGTGCTGGAGACACTGGGTACAGGGGGGACACAAGGGGTGGGGGGACACTGGGTACAGGGGACACCAGGTACGGGGGAACAACAGGTGCAGGGGGACACTGGGAATGGTGAGGACACTGGGTACGGGGCGGACACGAAGGGTGGGGGGACACTGGGTACAGGGGACACCAGGTACGGGGGAACAACAGGTGCAGGGGGACACTGGGGATGGTGGGGACACCAGGTACAGGGGGACACCATGGATGTGGGGGACACTGGGTACAGGGGACACCCAGGGCAGGGTCACCAGGGATGAGGGAGACACCAGGGTCAGGGGGACACTGGGGTGGGGACACCGGGTCGGGGGGGACACTGGGTCAGGGGGACACTAGGGGCGCAGGGGACACTGGGGGTGGGGGGGATACTGGGTACAGAGGGACACCAGGTATGGGGGGGACACCGGGCTGAGGACACCAGGTGTGGAAGGAACACTGGGTACAGGGGGACACCAGGCTGGGGACACTGGGCACAGGGGGACACCGGGGGATAGAACGGGCTTCCCGTGAGGATGAGTTGAGGTTTAAATGAGGCCGAAGCTGCGGCCGGGGGGGGTGTTTTCTCCCCTCTCACACCCTCTGTGCCCCGTCCCCAGGAGCCCCTCAAGAGCCTGCGCCCCAAGAAGACGGACGCGCCCAGCGGCAGCTCCCAAAAGCCACGGGAGGTGAAATCCGTCCCCTTGGAGCTCCAGGATGACGTGGGAGACAGTGAGTTCGCACGGGATGGGGGGGATGGAGACGGGTCCTCTCTGTGCGGGCCCCCGGTGAGCCCTGTCCTACAGTCAGAGAATCATTTTGGGTGGAAATTCCCTCAAGATCATCAAATCCATCCATTATCCCATTTCTGGCGCTGCCCCATGTCCTGAGAACCTCATGTCCATCTGTCCAGCCCTCTAGGGATGGTGACTCCAGCACTGCCCTGGGCAGCCTGTTCCAATGCCCCACAGCCTTTTGGGGAAGAATCATCCCCAAGATCCCATCTCCAAACTCCATTTTTGACGCTGAGGGTGGGAAAACCAGGTTGCCCAGAGAGGTGGTGGATGAACCATCCCTGAGAACATCCAAGGTCAAGTTTGATGGGGCCATGAGCAACTTGGTGTGATTGGGGACATCCCTGAGCTGTTGGAGATGTCCCTGATCTGTTTGGGATGTCCCTGGTCTGGTTGGGATGTCCCTGGTCTGGTTGGGATGTCCCTGGTCTGGTTGGGGATGTCCCTGATCTGTTGGAGATGTCCCTGGTCTGTTGGAGATGTCCCTGGTCTGGTTAGGGATGTCCCTGGTCTGTTTAGGGATGTCCCTGGTCTGGTTGGGGATGTCCCTGATCTGTTTGGGATGTCTCTGATCTGGTTGGATGTCCCTGGTCTGGTTGGGATGTCCCTGGTCTGGTTGGGGATGTCCCTGATCTGTTTGGGATGTCCCTGATCTGGTTGGATGTCCCTGATCTGGTTGGGATGTCTCTGATCTGGTTGCATGTCCCTGGTCTGGTTGCATGTCCCTGGTCTGGTTGCATGTCCCTGGTCTGGTTGCATGTCCCTGGTCTGCTGGAGATGTCCGTGCCCATGACCAGATGGCTTTGAAGGTCCCTCCCAACCCAAACCCTTCCATGATCATAGAGTCACCATTTTGGTTGGACAAGACCCTCCACATCATGGAGTCCAACCATTCCCCAGCCCTGTCCCTGCCCCATGTCCTCAGAACCTCATGTCCGTCTGTCCAGCCCTCCAGGGCTGGTGCCTCCAGCACTGCCCTGGGCAGCCTGTTCCAACACCCACAGCCCTTTGGGGAAGGAACGTCCCCGAGCCCCGCTCTGTTCCTCCAGGCCGGAAGCACATGCGGCAGTCGACGACGGAGCACACGCGCCAAACCTTCCTGCGCATCCAGGAGCGCCAGGTCCAGTCCAAGCGTAAGAAGGGCGGCCCCAACTACGACCGGCCCCTGACGCAGGAGGAGCTGCTGGAGGAGGCCAAGATCACCGAGGAGATCAACCTGCGCTCGCTGGGTGAGCCGAGGGGCACAGGGACCCCCCAAAAACGGCGCAGGGAGCAGGGTGAGGGTGCGGCCGAGGTGCTGAGCCTCCCCCCGGGGTCGTTGTGGTTTTGGCAGAGAATTACGAGCGCCTGGAAGCCGATAAGAAGAAGCAGGTACAGAAGAAGCGCAAGTGCGTGGGGCCGGTGATCCGGTACTGGTCTGTCACCATGCCGCTCGTCCCCGAGCCGGGCAAGGAGGAGAACGTGGACGTGGAGGGGTAGGTTGGGGTCACCGTGACGTGTCCCTGGTTGTTTTCTCCCCCCCGCCAAGTCCCCTTTGTCCCCATTTCCCAACCTGAATCCCTCCCCAGCACAGCGAGGGAGAAGCGGGTTTTGGGTGGCATGTTGAAGCCCCAAACTCCAATCCTGGGGGGCGGCTCGAGGAGATTTGGGGGTCTCTGATCTGGTTGGGATGTCCCTGATCTGGTTGGGATGTCCCTGATCTGGCTGGGGATGTCCCTGATCTGGCTGGGGATGTCCCTGATCTGGTTGGGATGTCCCTGATCTGGTTGGGATGTCTCTGATCTGGTTGGGATGTCCCTGGTCTGGTTGGAGATGTCCCTGGTCTGGTTGGAGATGTCCCTGGTCTGGTTGGAGATGTCCTTGGTCTGGTTGGAGATGTCCCTGATCTGTTGGAGATGTTTCTGGTCTGGTTGGATGTCCCTGATCTGTTGGAGATGTCCCTGATCTGGTTGGGATGTCCCTGATCTGGTTGAAGATGTTTCTAGTCTGGTTGGGATGTCCCTGATCTGGTTGGGATGTCCCTGATCTGGTTGGGATGTCCCTGATCTGGTTGGATGTGCAGAGGACACCGAGTTGGGGACACTGGGGGTGGGGGGACACTGGGTACAGAGGGACAGCAGGTATAGGGCGGACACTGGGAACAGGGGGACACCCACCTTGGGTTTCCCCGCACCCTGGGGGGCTCTTGGGCGCTGATTGTGGCTTTTCTAGGCTGGACCAAGACCCTCAACAAGCCGAAGCGGCTCCGGCTTCAGCCGGGAAGTGCTCCCGCACCTTCATCTCCTTCAGTGACGACGAAACCTTCGAGCGTTTCTTCCCCAAATCGAAACCCCCTCGGCTCCCGGTGCGGGAGATCTGCCCCGTGACCCACAAACCGGCCGTTTACCGCGACCCCATCACCGACATCCCTTATTCCAACATCCGCGCCTTCAAAATCATCCGGGAGGCCTATAAGAAATACATCACGGCGCACGGGCTGCCCAGCGCCGCCGCCGCCTCCGCCGCGCTGGGGACCCCCGCGCCCCCCGGCCCCGACCCCGCCGCCCGGCCCACGCGCCAGAAAATCATCATCAAGCAGAGCGTCCCCACGGCCTGAGCGCCGGCGACACCTCCTCGCTCTATTTATCTCCTTCCTCCCCTTTTTTTATATAAAAAAAGAAATAAATCCGATTAGCCTGCATGAAACGACGGTGCGGGGTCTTGTTTGCGTTCGACGTGCGGCGGTTGCAACACCGGGAGACCCTACAGTAAACGCAGGGTGTGTTTGGCCCCTTGTTTTCTGGGAGACCCTACGGTAAATGCAGGGTGTGCATGACCCCTTGTTTTCCAGGAGACCCTACAGCAAACACAAGGTGCGTTCCACTCCTTGTTTTCTGGGAGACCCTACAATAAACATGCAACACCAGGAGACCCTACAATAAACACAGGGTGTGTAGGACCCCTTGTATTCCAGGAGACCCTACAGTAAACGCAGGGTGTGCATGACCCCTTGTATTGCAGGAGACCCTACAATAAACACAGAGTGCCTATGAACCCTCATTTTCCAGGACACCCTACAGTAAACAAGCAACACCAGGAGACCCCACAATAAACACAGGGTGTGTAGGACCCCTTGTATTCCAGGAGACCCTACAACAAACATGCAACACCAGGAGACCCTACAATAAACACAGGGTGTGTAGGACCCCCTGTATTACAGGAGACCCTACAATAAACAAGCAACACCAGGAGACCCTACAATAAACACAGGGTGTGTAGGACCCCCTGTATTACAGGAGACCCTACAATAAACAAGCAACACCAGGAGACCCTACAGTAAACACAGGGTGTGTAGGACCCCTTGTATTCCAGGAGACCCTACAATAAACATGCAACACCAGGAGACCCTACAGTAAATGCAGGGTGTGTAGGACCCCTTGTATTCCAGGAGACCCTACAATAAACACAGGGTTTGTAGGACCCCTTGTATTCCAGGAGACCCTACAATAAACACAGGGTTTGTAGGACCCCTTGTATTCCAGGAGACCCTACAATAAACACAGGGTGTGTAGGACCCCTTGTATTCCAGGAGACCCTACAATAAACACAGGGTGTGTAGGACCCCTTGTATTCCAGGAGACCCTACAGTAAACAAGCAACACCAGGAGACCCTACAATAAACACAGGGTGTATAGGACCCCTTGTTTTCCAGGAGACCCTACAATAAACAAGCAGCTCATTCCCAGTGCCAGTGACCCCCACAAGTGATTTGAGGGGGGGCAAGAGCCAAGTTGCCCAGATGGTGATGGTGTAAAGTGGCATCAAATGGCCCTGCGGGGGTCAGGGTCTCCGATGGGGCTCCCTGTGCCCTCACCCCCCAGCCTGTGTATCCATGGGGTGCTTTGGGGCCCCTCTATGGCTGTGGGGGTGGGGCTGGCGGGAGGGGGGGGGAGGGGGGGGGCTGGCGGGGCTCGATAAGGCCCGTGGATACGTGATCTGGGCGATCTCGCCCCTCCCCGCCGCCGCTGGCACAATAAACCGCTGAGCTCATGCCCTGCGCGGCCGCGGCGCTCGCACCCAGCCCGGAGCCGGCCAGCGGCCAGGTAGGGCCTGGGGGGGTCCCTGGGGTGCGGGGGGTGTCACCTCTGCGCTCACTCACTGCGGGGTCCCTGGGTGCTGTTGGGGTCGCTGCTTCCCCACCCCGTAGCCCCCTGGGGTGTCTGGTCCCTCTTGGGGGTGTTGGGTGCGTGTCACCCCACCAGGGGACAAATTCAAGCTGGTTCTTTAAGGGGGACCCAAGTCCTGGTGTCAGGGGACTCGTGTCCCCAGCATTTACCCCCCCAGGGAAGGGGGGAACCACGTTGAGGGGGTAAAGGGAATAAATTGGGGGGGTAAAGGGAATAAATTGGGGGGGTAAATGGGGTGGCTGGGGCTCCTGAGGGACCCCAAACAGTGCGGGGGGGATAGTGGGTCCTGGCCCTATGGAAACCCTGGCAGGCGTGCCTCAGTTTCCCCAAGAATCCCTCCACCTTTTGGTGCCCCCCAGCCTGGTGGGAACACAATATGGACACAAATAGACCCCGCAGGTCATGGCGTGGGGGGTCACGATGGTGTGGGGGGGTCACCGTGGTGTGGGGGGGGTCGCCGTGGTGTGGGGGGGCGCAACACAGTGTGGGAGGGGACACCATGGCAGGAGGGGGGTCACCATGCTGTGGGGGAATCCCTGGTGCTGTGGGACACCCCCGCACCCCAGGAGCCTCTTACCAGCCCCTCACCCCCCAATTGTCCCCCTCCGAGGCCACCCCGTGTCCCCCACCATGACGTCGTACCGGCAGGAGCTGGAGAAGTACCGGGACATCGATGAGGACAAGATCCTGCAGGAGCTGTCGGCCGAGGAGCTGGAGCAGCTGGACATGGAGCTGATGGAGATGGACCCCGAGGTGGGCGCCGGGGCGAGGGGGATGTGGGGGTGACATCCCTCGGGAGGTGACACGCGGCCCGTCCTCCCCAGAACGTGCTGCTGCCGGCGGGGCTGCGGCAACGCGACCAGACGCAGAAGAGCCCGACGGGGCCGCTGGACCGCGAGGCTCTGCTGCAGCACCTGGAGAAGCAGGCGCTGGAGGCCGGCGAGCGCGAGGACCTGGTGCCCTTCACTGGCGAGAAGAAAGGTGAGGGGACATGGAGGGGGACATGGGGGGGACACGGCGGGGACATGGGGGGACGGGGCCCCGCGGCACCGGGTATATTTAGCTCGGCCGAACAGTCCTCGCCAGCGGCTCGGGTGTCCCGGGCGAGCTGGGTCCCCGCCAGCGCCGGGCACGGACACCCCCTGGCAATGTCACCCCCCATGTGGCCACCCCATGCAATGTCATCCCCCCCCCCCCCCCCCCCAACAATGCCACCAATAGTACAGACAAGCCTGGCAATGCCAAACCTGGTATGGCCACCCCGTTGCAATGCCACCCTGGTAATGTCACCCCCAGTACGGCCACCCAATGGCAATGCCACCCTAGCAATATCACCCCCAGTACGGCCACCCAATGGCAATGCCACCCTGGGAACAGTCATCCCATGGCAATGCCACCCTAGCAATGTCACCCCCAGTACAGCCACCCCTGGTAATGCCACCCTAGCAATGTCACCCCCAGTACAGCCACCTCTGGAAGAGTCACCCCATGACAATGCCACCCCAGCAATATCACATCCAGTACGGCCACCCCTGGCAATGCCACCCCTGGAATAGTCACATCATGGCAATGCCACCCTGGCAATGCCACCCCCAGTATGGCCACACTATGGCAATGCCACCCTGGGAATAGTCACACCATGGCAATGCCACCCTGGCAATGTCACCCCCAGTACGGCCACCCCATGGCAATGGCACCCCTGGAATAGTCACCCCATGGCAATGCCACCCTGGCCATGCCACTCTGGCAATGTCACCTCCAGTATGGCCACCTCATGGCAATGCCACCCCTGGAATAGTCACCCTATGGCAATGTCACCCCCAGTATGGCTACCCCTGGCAATGCCATCCTGGCAATGTCACCCCCAGTATGGCCACCCCTGGCAAAGCCACCCTGGCAATGTCACCCCCAGTATGGCCACCCCATGGCAATGCCACCCTGGAAATAGTCACACCATGGCAATGTCACCCTAGCAATGTCACCCCCAGTACAGCCACCCCTGGGACAGGTCGCCCTCTGGCAGTTGTCACACCCCACATGCCCCCACTGCACCCGCTGTCACTGGGAAGGGGGTGACACGTGTCCCCGTGCCCAGGGAAGCCCTTCGTCCCCAAGTCCCCAGCGCAGGAGGTGCCGCGGGAGGAGCAGGTGACGCTGGAGCCCGAGCTGGAGGAGGCGCTGGCCAACGCCACCGACGCCGAGATGTGTGACATCGCCGGTGGGTCTCGCGTGGGGCTGCGGCCACCCCCGGGGGGACACGAGGGGACCAGGGGGATGACAGGGCACCCGCTGACCCCCCCCGTCCCGCAGCCATCCTGGGCATGTACACGCTGATGAGCAACAAGCAGTACTACGACGCGATCTGCAGCGGGAACATCACCAACACCGAGGGCATCAACAGTGAGTGGCCTGCGGGGGACACTACGGGGACACCATGAGTCACCCCATGGCAATGCCACCCTAGCAATGCCACCCTAGCAATGCCACCTCCAGTACGGCCACCCCATGGCAATGGCACCCCTGGAATAGTCACACCATGGCAATGCCACCCTGGCAATGTCACCCCCAGTATGGCCACCCCATGGCAATGCCACCCCTGGAATAGTCACCCCATGGCAATGCCTCCCTGGCAATGTCACCCCCAGTATGGCCACACTACGGCAATGCCACCCTAGGAATAGTCACACTATGGCAATGCCACCCTGGCAATGTCACCCCCAGTACGGCCACCCCATGGCAATGCCACCCCTGAAATAGTCACACCAAGGCAATGCCACCCTGGCCATGCCACCCTGGCAATGTCACCTCCAGTATGGCCACCTCATGGCAATGCCACCCCTGGAATAGTCACCCCATGGTAATGCCACCCCTGGAATAGTCACCCCATGGCAATGCCACCCTGGCAATGTCACCCCCCGTATGGCTACCCCATGGCAATGCCACCCCTAGAATAGTCACCCCATGGCAATGTCACCCCCAGTATGGCCACACTATGGCAATGCCACCCTGAGAATAGTCACACCATGGCAATGCCACCCTGGCAATGTCACCCCCAGTACGGCCACCCTGAGAATAGTCACACCATGGCAATGCCACCCTGGCAATGTCACCCCCAGTACGGCCATCCCATGGCAATGCCACCCCCAGTATGGCCGCCCCTGACAATGCCACCCTGGCAGCGTCACCTCCAGTATGACCACCCCATGGCAATGCCACACAGGGTCCCCGGGGCTGTTCAGGGGGATTTTGGGGAGCAGAACCCCTCCAGGATTCCCCATGTTGACCACACACACACGCATACAAATGTGTGCCCGTCCCCATGCATGATGACACGTGTCCCCGTGTGTCCCTACGTGTCCCCGCGCACACGCGTGTGCCCCAGGCGTGGTGAAGCCCGACACGTACAAGCCGGTGCCTGACGAACCCCCAAACCCCACCAACGTGGAGGAGACGCTGCGGCAGATCCAGGCCAACGACTCGGCGCTGGAGGACGTCAACCTCAACAACATCAAGGTGAACGACCTGCTGGCACTGTCCCCACAGTCCCTGTGCCAGGGTGTCTCCAGGACACCCCAGGGTGCTGGTCCTCATCCGGGGGCACCCGCGTCCCCTTGGTGACACCACACATCCCCTCAGCACCACTTACAACCCTTCGGTGACATCAGCGCCTGCTTGGGAATGTCCCCTGTTCTCTTGGAGACATCTACACTCCCTCATTAACCCTTACATCCCCTTGGTGGCATCCTTGAGGACGTCCCCATCCCCTTGGGGACACTCGCATCCCCTTGGGAATGTCCCTATTCCCTTGGGGACACCCACACTCCCTTGGGGATATCCCCATCACCTTGGGGACACTCACGTTCCCTTGGGGATGTCCCTATTCCCTTGGGGACACCCACACTCCCTTGGGGATGTCCCCATCACCTTGGGGACACTCGCATTCCCTCGTGGAGGTCCCCATCCCCTTGGGGACACCCGTGTCCCCTCCCCGCAGGACATTCCTGTCCCCACGCTGAAGGCCATCTGCGAGGCCATGAAAACCAACACCCACGTCAAGAAGCTCAGCCTGGTCGCCACCCGCAGCAACGACCCCGTGGCCAACGTGAGTCCCAGCCCCGTGTCCCCAAACGTCCCCAAAAGGGAGGGGACACAGTCCCCTGTCCCCAGCTCCACCCTGGCCACCAGCAAACCCAGGTGATGGTGGCTTTTCCAAGGTGACGGTGGCTTTTCCACCGTCACCTGGGGTGTGGGTGGCTCAGGACGTGGAGCAGAGGGTGCCAGGCCTGGGTGCCACCCCAAGGTGACACCCTGAGGTGACACGCAGGCGGTGGCCGAGATGCTGACGGAGAACAAGACCCTGCAGAGCCTCAACATCGAGTCCAACTTCATCACCAGCGCCGGCATGATGAGCATCCTCAAGGCCATGCAGCACAACAGCACCTTGTGCGAGCTGCGCGTGGACAACCAGGTGGGGACGGCCACCCCGGGGAGGGGACAGGGCTGTCCCCACCCTCCTCCTTGGGCTGACGGTGTCCCCGCAGTGCCAGCGGTTGGGTGACACGGTGGAGATGGAGATGGCCGCCATGCTGGAGCAATGTCCCTCCCTCGTGCGCTTCGGGTACCACTTCACGCAGCAAGGCCCCCGCGCCCGCGCCGCCATCGCCATCACCAACAACAACGAGCTCCGTGAGCATCCCCCGTGTGTCCCCATGTCCCCAATTCCCACCCCAGAAGGGGGGTCCCAGCACTAACCCCCCATCCTGGCTTTTCCCTCTGTCTCCCCAGGTCGCAAACAGAAGAAAACCTGACAGGACCCCCCCGGCACAGCTGTAAATAAAGAGGATGGAGAGACGTGGCGTTGGGATCCGCTGGGATCTGTCCCCGCGATTGGGATGGGAGGGATGAGCTAAGGGGGGGGACATCGCTGGGACACCCCCCTGTGCTGGGACTGAGGCCCCGTTAGCCTGGGGTCGTTAATCCACAGGGCTGAGTGCGGGTACCCCTGAGAGTAGAGGAGTCATGGATTTATACTGGGGAATTTGGGTATTTATACTCTGAGATTTGGGGTATTTATACTGGGGAATTTGGGGTATTTATACCCTGAGATTTGGGGTATTTATACTGGGGAATTTGGGGTATTTATACCCTGAGATTTGGGGTATTTATACTGGGGAATTTGGGGTATTTATACCCTGAGATTTGGGTATTTATACTGGGAATTTGGGGTATTTATATCCTGGAATTTGGGGTATTTATATCCTGGAATTTGGGGTATTTATACTGGGGAATTTGGGGTCTTTACACCCTGGAATTTGGGGTATTTATACTGGGGAATTTGGGGGTTTATACACAGTGACTTTGGGGTATTTATACTCCAGGATTTGGGGGTTTATACACAGCGACTTTGGGGTATTTATACCAGGAGGATTTGAGTATTTCTACCAGGGATTTGGGGTATTTATACTAAGGAATTTGGGGTATTTATACCAGGGATTTTGGGGTTTATACACAGGGAATTGATGCAGTTATACTAAAGAATTTGGGGTATTTATACCTAGGGATTGGGGAGTTTATACACAGAGAATTTGGGGTATTTATACCAGGGGAACTGGGGTATTTCTACTGGGGAACCGGGGTATTTATACCCGGGGGAATGGGGTATTTATACTGGGGAATTGTTATACTTATAACAGGGGATTTGGGATATTTATACCTGGGGGATTAGGGGTATTTATACTGGGAAATTTGGGGTACTTATACCCCAGGATTTGGGGTATTTCTACCCTGGGATTTGGGTACTTACACCCAGGGCATTGGGGATATTTATACCCAGGAGATCGGGGATATTTATACCCGAGGATTGGGAGTATTTATACCCGGGGAGAACTGAGGCAGGCGGTGCAGCCGGGCGCTTTCCAAGCACCGGGAAGGCTGCCAGAATGGGGGGGACACCTGGCACTGCCACCCCAAAAGGCCACGACCCACCGGCAGCTGCCAGCGTGCAAGAAACCGAGTGACTTGGGCCAGAGACAGGAGGGGATGGGCCAAAAAGGGGCAGGGACACCCCAAAAAGGCACCAGGTTGAGCACCCCGGGGTGGCAAAATGTTGGCGCAACCCCCAATATCACCCGCTGCCCCAACGGCGCAGACACCTCCGTCCTCTCCAGCTTTCTCTATTACCGGGGGGGTTGGGGACAGCCTGGGGACCGTGTTGGGGGACAGCGTTGGGCTCAGGCCGGCAGCAGCGCAGGCGGCTCCTCCTCGTCGGAGTCGAACTCGGCGTTTTCGTCCTTCACCCACTTGCCGGAGGGGTCCTGGATCCAGCCGGCGCTGGGGAGGGACGGACAGATGGACAGAGGGTGTGAGCAACGGCTGCTTTTGGGGTTCCCCGCACCAGGGGGGTGGGCCCACTCACCTCCGCAGCTGCAGGTATCGCTCCAGCACCCGGCGCCGCTCGGGGCTGAGCCCTTCGGACCGGCTCAGAGCCGCCGCTTTGCCCTTGCTGCCTCGCTGCGGCGGTACCGGAGCTGCCTTTGGTGTGTCTGGGGGGACAGAGAGAGGCTGGTGTGACCCCAGAAACGGGAGAGAGACCGGGAGCCCCATCCTGCTGGTGTCAGCACGGCCCTGGAGCTGCCGGTCAGCTCTTACCCGCTCGATCGCCGCGGTGTCCCGGCAGCAGAGCCGCGGGGCTGGTGTCCACGGTGTTCCCAGACGGCTCCAGAGGTGTCGAGGCAGCGCTTGCCCCTATCCGGGTGACACCAGCTCGTGGGCTGCTCCCCTCTGGCCTGCGATGGGACAAGGAGTCAGGGGGAGCTCAGAGCTTTTCCTCGTCCTCCAGCACCCAAACCAACGTGCTCACCCCGTCCTGCGGCAGCAGGAGCTGTAGGGAGCTGCCTTGAGCAGAGCGCTGTGGGCGATCCTCCTGGTCCGGGCCAGCAGAGGGGCCGGGGAGCCCTGCGGAGAGGGGACAGAGGGGACAGAGCTTAGGGGGAGAGGGGAAGGAGGGAATGGAGGGGACACAAGGGACAGAGCTCAGGGGGAGAGGGGAAAGAGGGGACAGAGGGGACTGAGTTCACGGGGAGAGAGCTCAGGGAACAGAGAGGACTGAGCTCAGGGGGAGAGGGGAAGGAGGAGATGGAGGGGACAGAGTTCAGGGGAAGAGAGCTTAGGGGATGGAGGGGACAGAGCTCAGGGGGAGAGGGGACAGAGGGGACAGAGCTCAGGGAGAGGGGAGACAGAGGGGAGAGAGCTCAGGGAGAGGGGGAACAGAGGGGACAGAGCTCAGGGAGAAGGGACAGAGCTCAGGGAGAAGGGACAGAGCTCAGGGAGAGAGCGGAGACAGAGGGGACAGAGAAGATAGAGCTCAGGTAGAGGGGAGACAGAGGGGACAGAGCTCAGGGAGAGGGGAGACAGAGGGGACAGAGCTCAGGGAGAGGGGAGACAGAGGGGACAGAGCTCAGGGAGAGAGTGGACAGAGGGGACAGAGCTCAGGGAGAGAGCGGAGACAGAGGGGACAGAGAAGACAGAGCTCAGGTAGAGGGGAGACAGAGGGGACAGAGCTCAGGGAGAGGGGGGACAGAGCTCAGGGAGAGGGGGGACAGAGGGGACAGAGCTCAGGGAGAGGGGGGACAGAGGGGACAGAGAAGACAGAGCTCAGGGAGAGGGGGGACAGAGGGGACAGAGAAGACAGAGCTCAGGGAGAGGGGAGACAGAGGGGACACAGCTCAGGGAGAGGGGGGACAGAGGGGACACAGCTCAGGGGGGTCCAGTGGGATGAGGCTGTGGTGTCTGCACCAACCTGCGCTCCCGTGTCCTCTGCCCGCACCTCCTCCTCGTGCTGCCGCTTCTGTACCGCGTCCTGGAGCCGCCGCTTTCTGCCGTAGAAGCGCTGCAGGCCTGGAAGAGAGCAGAGGGGACATGGAGGGGACATGGAGGGGACATGGAGGGGACACACACCAGCTTGGCGCAGCCCACCCCCTACGCCGGCCCCCCCAAACTTACTGCCCATGTGCTTCTTGCCAGCCCTGTGGACCGTCAGCATGTCCAGCGTGTCGAAGATGGGGCGGTGGGCACACACGGTGCAGGCGTACCTGTGCCAGAGGGGGGGACAAGCGGCCGTCAGGACCCCCCGCAAGCCACGGCGGGTGGGGACTGCGCTGGGGGTCCCGCTCACCTCCCGCTCCGCAGCAGCAGCGCCTCATCCTCGGGGATGTAGTTGGCCAAAAGGTCGGCGACGCGTCTTTTCTGGAGGGGAATAAAGGGGGTTTTGTGAGCGCTTGTGTCCACCTCGCCTGCTGCCCCAAGTGGTGGGTCTGTCCCCAGTTTGCCCTGCAGGGAATCAGCCCTTGTCCCCAGCCCTGTCCCCCCGCTTAGACCTCGGGACCCGCTTATGAGGAGGCAAGTGGGGGAATTGGGTCAAGGCCGGGGAGAAAGGGGGGGTTTGGGTGTTAGAGGTGCTGGGAGGGGAACCCTGAGGGGGTGTCAAGCCAGGGCAGGGGGAACTGGGAGGCAGAGGAGCATTTGCGGGCAGGAAGGGTGTGGAAGGAGGGTTTTACAGGCAGGGAGGAGAGGGGAGCGCTGGGGGAGCCGGGAGCGGGACAGGCCGGGCCATGGAGGCGCGAACCCGGGCGGATGTGGGGAGGTCGGGGGAAGGATCTGGGGGACTCGGGAAGGGTCTGAGGGGTCCTGGGGGAGCTCTGGGAGATCCTGAGGGGGTTCTGGGGGGTTCTGAGGAGCCCGGGACCCACCTGCAGCACTCCCAGCTGATCCGGGTCGTCCCCCTCCCGCTTGAAGGACATGGCGGCCGCGGCGGTTGCTATGGGAACCGCCCCCTCTCCCGCCCCACTTCCGGGTGGCTCTTCCCGGCGGGCTGGGCGCTGGAGCGGCCACCAATTGGAGAGTGCGAGGGGCGGGAAGGGCCCGCCCCGCTGTCCGGCGGCCCCGTGGCATGACGGGAGTTGTAGTTCCGAGGCGCCCTCCCCCCGCGGGAGTCCCGCCGGACTCGGACTACAAGTCCCAGAAGCCTCTGCGAGGGCGGCCAGGTCGGGTCTGGCGTCTCCGGGCTCACCGGGGCCCGGGGGCTCCCGGAGGCGGCGGCGGGGCCTCACCGGGGCCCTGGGCCGGTCCCGGGCCGGGGCAGTTCGCATGAGCCCCCGGGCACGCTGGCGGGGGCCGGGGCTGAGCGGGGCCGTCCCGCCATGGCGGCGGGGAGCGGGGGAGCGGGGGCCGCCGCCCGGGAGCACCGTCTGGAGCCCGGGGACACGTTAGCGGGGCTGGCGCTGCGCTACGGGGTGACGGTGAGAGCCGCGGGGGGCGCGAGGGGACACCCGGGGGGGACACCCGGGGGGGTGGGGCGGGATCCGCGGGGCTGCGGGACAGGACGAGCCCGGGTCCCCACGGGGGCACCGCTGTCCTTGGCCGCTCCTGGCCCGTCCCCATCCTGCCTGTGACTGTCCCATCCCACCGCTGTCCCCACCCTGTCCTGGCCCCATCCTGTGCTTATCTCTGTCCTCATCCCATCCCTGTCCCCACCCCTGTCCTGTCTCTGTGCCACCTCTGTCCCCACCCGTGTCCTGTCCCTGTGCCACCTCTGTCCCCACTCCTGTCCCCACCCCTGTCCTGTCCCTGTGCCACCTCTGTCCCCACCCCTGTCCCCTCCCCTATCCTGTCCCTGTGGCACCTCTGTCCCCACCCCTGTCCCCTCCCCTATCCTGTCCCTGTGCCACCTCTGTCCCCATCCCTGTCCCCACCCCTGTCCTGTCCCTGTGCCACCTCTGTCCCCACCCCTGTCCCCTCCCCTATCCTGTCCCTGTGGCACCTCTGTCCCCACCCCTGTCCCCTCCCCTATCCTGTCCCTGTGCCACCTCTGTCCCCACCCCTGTCCTGTCCCTGTCCCACCTCTGTCCCCATCCCTGTCCCCTCCCCTATCCTGTCCCTGTGCCACCTCTGTCCCCATCCCTATCTTGTCCCTGTGCCACTTCTGTCCCCACCCCTATCCTGTCCCTGTGCCACCTCTGTCCCCATCCCTATCTTGTCCCTGTGCCACCTCTGTCCCCACCCCTGTCCTGTCCCTGTGCCACCTCTGTCCCCATCCCTATCCTGTCCCTGCGCCACCCCTGTCCCCATCCCTGTCCCCACCCCGTCCCCGGCAGATGGAGCAAATCAAGCGCGCCAACCGCCTCTACACCTCGGACACCATCTTCCTCAAGCCCACCCTCCTCATCCCCGCACCGGCCCAGCCAGGGGGACCCAGCCCTGAGGATGGGGACAAGGATGACGACGAGGACAAGGACACGCCTGTCCCCTCAGGGGACACCCCGGCTGTCCCCACACCATCCCGCCACGACCTCTCGGCCACCGATTTCCTGCGGCAGCTGGACGCCGAGATCGGGCGCTCCAAGGCGGCGGCGGCACGGCGGCTCCGCGCCGGCGGCACAGGGTGAGCGCGCCCGGCCCGCCCCCACTTTTGGGGCAAAATGGGGGCTTTTGGCTGTAAGGGGGTGGGGGGCTCACAGGGCCACCCCTCAGTGTCACCCGCTGCGTCCCTGCAGCACGGCTGAGGCTGAAGGCTCCCAGAGTCCCCCCCGCACCGGGGTCACCCCCCGGGGGGGCCCCCGCCTGGGCCCCCGGCCCCTCACCAGGACCCCGCGTGCGGCCGCTCTGCGTGACGCTGAGGACGAGATCTTCACCCTGTGACACTGGGGACACCGAGGACGAGATCTTCATGTTGTGACACTGGTGACACCGAGGACGAGATCTTCACTCTGTGAACCTGGGGACACCGAGGATGAGATCTTCACGCGGTGACACTGGTGACACCGAGGACGAGATCTTCACGCTGTGACACTGGGGACACCGAGGACGAGATCTTCACCCTGTGACGTGGGGGACCCTGAGGACAAGATCTTCACGTTGTGACACTGAGGTCACCAAGGATGAGATCTTCACGTTGTGACACTGGTGACACCGAGGACAAGATCTTCATGCTGTGACACTGGTGACACCGAGGACGAGATCTTCACGCGGTGACACTGGTGACACCGAGGACAAGATCTTCACCCTGTGACGTGGGGGACCCTGAGGACAAGATCTTCACGTTGTGACACTGGAGTCACCAAGGATGAGATCTGCACCCTGTGACGCTGGGATCACTGAGGACACGCCGCCGTCACTGTCACCCTGCGGTGACAGGGAATCCAGGACACCCACAGCTCCCAGCCCTGGTGGGTGGATAGTGGAGAAGACACAGGGATTTGGGGGGGATGGTGTCACCTCCCTGTCTCTTTCAGAGGGGCCACAGCGATTTGGGGGGGACGGTGTCACCTCCCTGTCTCCTTTGGGGAACCTGTCCACCCGCAGGGACACCCAGGGTGCGGAGCCACTGGGACAGATTTACCAGCCGATGTTTTTCCTCTGTTGTATTTATTTGTACGTCTTTGCTCTTGTGGGGGTTTTGGGGGGGTGGGACCCCCCAGTGCCAGTGCCTGGACCCCCCAGTGGGGACAGTCACCCCCCAGCCTGAGAGCTTGTAAATAAAACCCAGCACTGTCACCTGGCTGTGCCTGTTTGTCACCCCTCGGGGACACTGTCACACACCCCCCTACCCGGGTACACAGTCACCCCTTGGGGACATAAGTGTCCTCCCAGGGACACGGTCACAGCCCTGGGGACACAGTTAACCCCTCAGAGACACGATCATTCCCCTTGGGGACATGGACACCCCCTTGGGGACACCGTCACCTCACTGTGGATGTGGTCACCCCCTGGGGGTGCTGTCACCCCTTAGGGACACTGTGTGTCCCCCGTGGTCACCAGGGGACTTGGGTGCCACTCCGCGTGGTGCCACCAGGTGTCACCCTGTCTCCACACCCTTGGGACACCCCCAGAGCCTTGGGCGTCTCCTCAGGGTCCCCCAGGGTCACCCTGTCCCCAAAGATGTCCCCTTCCCCCCCCCAGAGGTGCTGGGGACACTTGGGGACCAGACCCTAAGCGTTACCTGGCCGGGGGGGTCACCCCATTGCTCCCAGTAACTCCCAGTAGCTCCCGGTCCCCAGATACACATGTGACAGGTCCCAAATTCGAGGCGGGGGGGGGACACACAGAGGTGCCAACAGCCCCCCCGGTGACTCAGGCGTCTTTCACAATCGTGTGCAAAGCCCCGCCCCGCCCTCAGCACTTAATGAGGATCATCTCATTAGCGGCAGATTAACGGCTATCTATAGGGCGGCCTCGCGGCGGGGGGGGTGTGTCCCGGGTGGGGTCCCACGGGGGTCCCCGGTCCCGCCTCCCCCCCCCCGGCCCCGCTCCGGCCGGTCCCGGCCCGTTCCGGGGCGGAGCCGCTCGGGTCCGCTCGGAACCACTCGGAACCTTTCGGGTCCGCTCGGGAGCGCTCAGGGAGCGCAGCCGGTACCGAACTCGGAGGGGTCGGGTCTGGGGGGGGGGTGGGGGGTTGTCAGGGTGTAGTTGGGGTGTTGCGGGGTGTTGGAGCGGGGAATCCGGGGGGTTTTGGAGGGTCCGGTGTGGCCCTGTGACGGGCTGGTTTTGGGGTGATTTTGGGGTGGTTTTCGGGTTGTTTTGGGGTGGTTTGGAGTGTTTCGGGATGGTTTTGGGGTGTTGCGGGGGGTACTTGGGGTATTGGGGGCATCGGTGGGGTGTTGTTGGGGTGTAGGTCGGGCGTTCCGGGGTGCAGGTGGGAGTTTCGGGGTGTAGGAGGGGGTTTTAGGGTGCAAGTGGGTGCTGCGGAGCCGGGTGCTGCACGGAGCAGGGGTGTCACTGGGTGTCACTGGGTGTCGCCGGTTGTCACCGGGTTGTGCGCACAGCCGTGTCACCCCCGCGCACCCCTTGTGCTCTGCCCGGAGTCCCTGGCGGCGGTTCCTGGGGGTTCTGGGGGTGTCGGGACACCCAGGGGCGCTGGGGACACTGAAATGGGGACACTGGGAGGGGGCATTGGGGACACTGGGATGAGGATATGGAGACGCTGGGATGGGAGCACTGGGACTGCCTGGAGAAAGGTACTGGGGACACTGGGGAGGGACACTGGGAGGGGACAATGGGACCACTCAGGACACACGTCCCCACTGTCCCCACACCCCCCCAGGGCTGCCCTATGTCCCCCCAGGCTCCGTGCCTCAGTTTCCCCCACTGAGCGCAGCCCCTCGCAGCCCGGGGGGGCGGGGGTGTCACCCCCAGCCCCGCGTCCCCTCCGGGCGCCCGTGACGATGCCGGGGGTCCCCCTGCCCTTCGTCCTCCTCATCCTCGTCCCCGGGGGGGCGGCTCCGTCCTTCCCACGGGACCTGGTGGCTCGAAGCACCGTGGGGCTGGCAGGTGAGCTGGGGGGACCGGGGCGGGGGTGACACCGGGGACTGGGGACCCGGTGGGACGTCACCGTGTCCCCGCAGCCACCGCCGCCTACCCGCGCTTCGGTGGCCTCGGTGGGGACAACGCCACGGCCCAGCGTGGCCTGGACTTCCAGCACATGCTGCGCATCAACGGCACGCTCTTCGTGGCCGCCCGGTGAGCACGCGTGCATGGGCACGCTCGTGCAAGCCCTGCACGCTTAGCTGTGCTTGTGTGTGCTTGTGCATACTGTGCACGCTTAGCTATGCTTGTGCAAGCTTGTGCAAGCTGTGCATGCTTAGCTGTGCTTGTGTGTGCTTGTGCAAGCTGTGCACGCTTAGCTATGCTTGTGCACGCTTGTGCAAGCTGTACACACTTAGCTGTGCTTGTGTGTGCTTGTGCAAGCTTGTGCATGATGTGCACACTTAACTGTGCTTTTGTGTGCTTGTGCAAGCTTGTACAAGCTGTGCACACTTAACTATGCTTGTGTGTGCTTGTGCAAGCTCGTGCATGCTGTGCACGCTTAGCTATGCTTGTGTGGGCTTGTGCAAGCTTGTGCATGATGTGCACACTTAGCTATGCTTGTGTGTGCTTGTGTGTGCTTGTGCAAGCTCTGCACACTTAGCTATGCTTGTGCGTGCTCGTGCAAGCTTGTACAAGCTGTGCACACTTAGCTATGCTTGTGTGTGCTCATGCAAGATATGCATGCTTAGCTGCGCTTGTGTGTGCTTGTGCAAGCTGTGCACAATTAGCTATGCTTGTGTGTGCTTGTGCAAGCTTGTGCATGATGTGCACGCTTAGCTATGCTTGTGTGTGCTTGTGCATGCTGTGCACACTTAGCTATGCTTGTGTGCGCTTGTGCAAGCTTGTGCATGCTGTGCACGCTTAGCTATGCTTGTGTGTGCTCATGCAAGATATGCATGCTTAGCTATGCTTGTGCATGCTTGTGCAAGCTGTGCACGCTTAGCTACGCTTGTGTGTGCTTGTGCATGCTTATCTGTGCTCGTGCACGATTATTTGTGCTTGTGCACAGTTCTGTGTGCTTGTGCATGCTTGTGTGAGCTCACGTGCGCTTGCGTGTGCTTGCACATGCTTGTACACACTTACCTCTGCTTGTGCAAGCTCTAGTGCGCTTGTATGTGCTAGTCTGTGCCTGTGCAAGGCCATGCGTGCTTGTGCACACTATCACGTGTGCGTGCTTGTGTAAGCATGCGCTTGCTTGTGCACACTTGTACATGCTTGTGTGTGTTTATGCAAGTGTGCGCACGCTTCTTCAGGCTTGTGCACACTTGTGCGGGTTTTTCTGCGCTCGTGCACACTTGTTCACGCTTGCATTGGCTTCTGCAGCCTCATGCACGCTTGTGCACGCTTGTGCACGCTTGTACGCATTTGCACGTGCTCTCGGCACCCCTGTATGCTCCAGCCCAACTGTCCCCTCTCCCATGGACCCTTGTGCGTGTCCCCATGTCCCCTCCTGGTCCCCGTGTCCCCTCGCACGCTCACCCCCCGTCACCACACAGGGACCACATCTTCGCCTTCGAGCTGGGGCAGGAGCGGGGGACGCTGCACCCGCAGCGGGTAAGGGACACAGGGACCCTGGGGACACGGGGGCTGCACTGGGGGGTCCCCGTGCCCACCCCAGTGTCACCCTGCAGCACGTCACCTGGGAGCCGCGGGACAGGGACAACTGTGCCATGCGGGGCCGGCGGCAGGTACGGGGGGACACGGGGGACATGGGGAGGGTGTATTGGGGGGTACAGAGTGGGGGGTTCAGAATGGGGACTCAGAGCAGAGGGGGGTGGGGACGGCGGCCTCATGGTGTCCCCCACGTGTCCTCCCCGTGTCCCCCCGCGCAGGACGAGTGTCACAACTACATCCGGGTGCTGGTGCCCCGCGACGCCGGGACCCTCCTGGCCTGCGGCACCAACGGCTTCAGCCCCCTCTGCCGCACCTACCAGGTGGGGGGCCGGGGGGAGCAGTTGGGGGCCCGGGGTGTGATGAGTTGGGGGTCTCAGCCTGTTGGGTGTGATGAGTTGGGGTCTCAGCCCATGGGGTGTGATGAGTTGGGGGTCTCAGCCTGTTGGGTGTGATGAGTTGAGGGGCTCATCTTGGGGGGGTGTGATGAGCTGGGGGCTCAGCCCATGGGATATGATGATTTGAGGTCTCAGCCCGTGGGGTGTGATGAGTTGGGGTCTCAGCTCATGGGGTGTGATGAGTCGGGGGGCTCATCTTGGGGGGGTGTGATGAGTTGGGGTCTCAGCCCATGGGATATGATGAGTTGGGGTCTCAGCCCATTGGGTGTGATGAGTTGGGGGCTCAGCTTGGGGGGGGTGTGATGAATTGGGGGCTCAGCCTGTGGGTATGATGAGTTGGGGTCTCAGCCCATTGGGTGTGATGAGTTGGGGGGCTCATCTTGGGGGGGTGTGATGAGTTGGGGGCTCAGCCTGTTGGGTGTGATGAGTTGGGGTCTCAGCCCGTGGGGTGTGATGAGTTGGGGGGCTCATCTTGGGGGGGGTGTGATGAGTTGGGGTCTCATCCCATGGGGTGTGATGAGTCGGGGGGCTCAGCTTGGGGGGGTGAGTTAAGCTGGGTCCTCAGCCCCCCTTGATGAGCCCCCGGGGCAGCGCTCAGCGGTGTGACGAGCATGGGCGTCCTCAGCAGCTCCACATGGAGGGTACAGGGGGATGTGAGGAGCCCGGGGGGGCGTGAGGAGCCCAGGGGGGATTTGAGGAGCCCGGGGGGGATTTGAGGAGCCCAGGGGGTCTCATCGCCCCGTGTCCCCCAGGCGGGCAGCCTGGTGCAGGAGGGCGAGGAGCTGAGCGGCCAGGCCCGCTGCCCCTTCGACGCCAAGCAGAGCATCGTCGCCCTGTTCGCCGGTGGGTGCTGGATTCGGGGGGGACACACACACGGTCCCCGCGGTGGGGCCGGGGCTGACGCCGCTGTCCCCCTGCAGACGGCAGCCTGTACTCGGCCACCGTGGCCGATTTCCAGGCCAGCGACGCTGTCATCTACCGCAGCCTGAGCCCCGGGCGGCCGCCCCTGCGCAGCCTCAAGTACAGCTCGCGGTGGCTGCAGGGTACGGGGGACATTGGGGACACAGGGCTGGGGCTGTGGGAGGTGGGGGACACGCAGGGGTGGGGGAATGGGGACAGGAGGAGCTGATGTCACCCTCCTGTCCCCCCCCCAGAGCCCCACTTTGTGCAGGCGCTGCCCTACGGCCCCCACGTCTACTTCTTCTTCAGGGAGGTGGCAGTGGAGCTCAGCGCCCTGGGCAAGGTGGGGACATGGGGGGACACGGGGTGCCCGCCCCCCAGGGTCAGCTCAGACCCCCAAGGTCCCTCCCTAGGGTGGTTGGTGCACCCCCGGGGTGGGGGTGCTGGTGGGTGCAAGCCCATGGTGGCCCTGGGCACCCATGGGTGCTGCCCCCATGTGCAGGTGGCCATGGGTGTCACCCCCATATGCTAGTGGCCCTGGGCACCCATGGGTGCTGCCCCCATGTGCAGGTGGCCCTGGGCACCCATGAGGGTCACCCCCATGTGCAGGTGACCCTGGGCACTCATGGGTGTCACCCCAATATGCAAGTGGCCCTGGGCACCCATGGGTGTCACCCCCATATGCAGGTGGCCCTGGGTTCCCATGGGTGCCAGCCCGAGGTGCCAATGCCCCCGGGTCCCTGGGTGCTGACACCCATGGGTGCCCAGGTGACAATGACTGTGGGGCCCTGGGTGCTGATACCCATGGGTGCTAATTCCGCTGGGTCCCTGGCTACTGACACCCATGGGTGCCCATGTGCCAATGCCTGGGGTCCCTGGATGCTGATGTCTGTGGGTCCTTGGGTGCTGACACCCATGGGTGCTGACACCCCGAGGCCCCTGTGTACCGCTGCCTGGGGGTCCCCACGCTCTGACACCCATGGATGCCGATGCTGGGAGGTGCTGACACCCATGGGTGCAGGTGTTGGTGGCGCGGGTGGCCCGCGTGTGCCGCAACGACCGCGGCGGGTCCCCGCGGGTGCTGGAGCGGCGCTGGACGTCGTTCCTGAAGGTGCGGCTGCAATGCGCCCTCCCCGGGGACACCGTCTTCTACTTCGATGTCCTGGAGGCGGTGACACCCCCGCGCGCCCTGCACGGCCGCCCCGCCGTCCTCGCCCTCTTCGGCACCCAGCCCAACAGGCACGGCGGGGGACACGGGGGACACGGGGATGCGGGTGGACAAGGGGATGTGAGGACACAGGATCAGGCGTGGAGGGACATGGAGATGGGGATGCGGGACGTGGGGACGTTGAGGATGGGTACTTGGGAGATGGGGATGTGAGAATGCGCATATGGGGACATGATGGGGACATGGGGATGTGGGGACACAGGATCAGGCGTGGAGGGATGTGGAGATGAGGATGCGGGATGTGGAGACGTTGAGGATGGGGACTTGGGAGATGGGGATGTGAGGATGCGCATATGGGGACAGAGATGGGGACATGATGGGGACATGGGGATGTGGGGACACAGGATCAGGCGTGGAGGGACGTGGAGATGGGGATGCGGGACACGGGGACGTTGAGGATGGGGACTTGGGAGATGAGAATGTGAGGATGCACATATGGGGACAGAGATGGGGACATGATGGGGATGTGGGGACACAGGATCAAGTGTGGAGGGATGTGGAGATGGGGATGCGGGACATGGGGACGTTGAGGATGGGGACTTGGGAGGTGGGGATACAGGAGATGAGGATGTGAGGATGCACACATGGGGACAGAGGAGATGGGGACATGAGGATGCGCTTATAGGGACATGAGGTTGTACTTCTGGGGACATGGGGACATGAGGATGTGCCCACATGGGGACATGGGAGCTGGGAACATGATTTGTGCTCATGGGGATGTGAGGATGGACTCCTTGGGATATGGGGATACAGGAGATGGGGACATGAGGATGCACTTATAGGGACATGGGGACATGAGGATGTGCTCACAGGGGGACATGAGAGTGGGGATGTGGGTGGTCAAGGGGACGTGGGGACACAGGATCAGGCGTGGAGGGATGGGGACATGGGGACATGGGAGATGGAGACATGAGAAGGTGCTCATGGGGACATGAGGCTGTGCTCACATGGGGACATGGGAGTGGCACAGGGACACAGTGGGGACACCAGGGATCTGGCAGGGCCCTGGCCAAACCAAGGCCGACCTGGCAGCCCCGGGAGGGGACAGGGGTGTCCCCAGCGCCGGTGCCACCCCCTGTCCCTGCAGCATCCCTGGCTCGGCCGTCTGCGCCTTCTACCTGGCGGACGTGGAGCGGGCGTTCGAGGGACCCTTCGCCGAGCCCCGCGGTGGCACCGGCACCTGGATCCCGGTGCCTGAGGACAGGGTCCCCCACCCCAGGTAACCCCCCACACCCGGACGCCTGGGTCCCTCCGGAGGCAGAGCGGCCACCCAGGGTCCCCACGCTGGCTGTGCCACAGGCCGGGCTGCTGTGCCGGGATGGGGACGGCCAGCGGCGTTGTCACCTCTGGGGACTTCCCCGACGAGACGTTGGCGTTTGCCAAGGAGCACCCGCTGCTGCACGGCGCCGTGGCACCCGCCGGCGGGCGGCCCCTCTTCACCCGCACCGGCACCAGGTGCACCCGCGGGGACAGGGTGGCCCTGGGGATGGGGTGGCCCCGGGGACAGGGTGGCTTTGGGGACAAAGAGCGGCTCATGGGAGGTGGGTGCAGATGCGCTGAGGGGTGAGGGTGTCCCCAGCCCTCTGGGTGCTGTGGGGTTTGCAGGGTCCTGGTGCAAGGATCCTGGTGCAAGGGTGCACGTGGCCCTGGTGCAAGGGGCATGGGAAGCCTTGCAAGGGTCCGCGAAGCCACAGCGCATGGGTGTGCAAAGCCCTGGTGCAAGGTGTGCAAAGCCCTGGTGCAAGGCTGCATGAGGGTGTGCAAGAGCCTTGATGTGAGGACATGCAAGGCCTGGGTGTGAAGGGCCCTGGTGCAAGGGTGTGCAAGACCCTGGTGCAAGGGTGTGCAAGACCCCAGTGGGAGGGTGTGCAAGGCCGTGGTGCAAGGGTGTGCAAAACCCTGGTGCAAGGCCACATGAGGGTGTGTAAGGTCCTGGTGCAAGGGTGTGCAAAGCTCTGGTGCAAGGTGTGCAAGGCTGCATGAGGGTGCACAACACCCCAGTGTGAGGGCGTGCAAGACCCTCGTGCAAGGGTGTGCAAAGCACTGGTGCAAGGCCACGTGAGAGCATGTAAGACCCTGGTGCAAGGGTTTGCAGGACCCCAGTGCAAGGGTGTGCAAGACCCCAGTGTGAATGTGTGCAAAGCTCTGGTGCAAGGTGTGCAAAGCCCTGGTGCACGGCTGCATGAGGGCGGATAAGACCCCAGTGCAAGGGCATGCAAGACCCTGGTGCAAGGGTGTGCAAAACCCTGGTGCAAGACCCCAGTGTGAGGGTGTGTGAGACCCCAGTGCAAGGGTGTGCAAAGCTCTAGTGCAAGGTGTGCAAGGCTGCATGAGGGTGTGCAACACCGCAGTGTGAGGGCGTGCAAGACCCTGGTGCAAGGGTTTGCAAGACCCCAGTGCAAGGGTGTGCAAAGCCCTGGTGCAAGGTGTGCAAAGCCCTGGTGCAAGGCTGCATGAGGGTGGGTAAGACCCCAGTGCAAGGGTGTGCAAAACCGTGGTGCAAGACCCCAGTGTGAGGGTGTGCAAAGCTCTGGTGCAAGGTGTGCAAGGCTGCATGAGGGTGCGCAACACTGCAGTGTGAGGGTGTGCAAGACCCTGGTGCAAGGGTTTGCAAGACCCCAGTGCAAGGGTGTGCAAAGCCCTGATGCGAGGCCACGTGAGGACATGTAAGACCCTGGTGGAAGGGTTTGTAAGACCCTGGTGCAAGGGTTCGCAGGACCCCAGTGTGAGGGTGTGCAAGACCCCAGTGCAGGGGTGTGCAAGACCCCAGTGTGAGGGTGTGCAAAGCTCTGATGCAAGGTGTGCAAAGCCATGGTGCAAGGCTGCATGAGGACGAGTAAGACCCCAGTGCAAGGGTGTGCAAGGGCGTGCAAGACCCTGGTGAAAGGGCGCACAAGCGGCTGCGGCGCGGCGTGCGAGGCCCCGTGCGGTTGTGCCGTGCCAGGCTGACGCAGCTGGCGGTGGACGCGGGCGCGGGGCCGCGGGGGAACCGGACCGTGCTGTTCCTGGGCGCTGAGGACGGGCGGGTGCTGAAGGTGCTGGTGGCCCCGCGACCGCCGGGGGACACCCGGCCCCTCACGGGCACCCCGGCGCCTGGGGACAACGGGGACAGCGGGGACAGTGGGGACAGCGGCGCCGAGACGCTGCTGCTGGAGGAGATCAGCCTGTACGACCCCGGGCGGTGGGTGCTGGGTCCTGGGTGCTGGGGGCGCTGGGGGGTGATGGGGGGGGGGGGGCTTATGGGTGATGGGGGTGCTGGTGGGTGCTGGGGGCACTGGTGGGTGCTCAGGGGGCTCATGGGCACTGATGGGTGCTGGGGGGGTCATGGGTGCTGGGGGGAACTGGGGGGTGATGGTGGGTGGGGGGGTCTCATGGGTGCTGGGGGTGCTGGTGGGTGCTGGGGGCACTGGTGGGTGCTGGGGGGGTCCTGGGTGCTGGGGGGCACTGGGGGATGATGGTGGTTGGTGGGATCTCATGGGTGCTGGGGGTGCTAGGGGCACTGGTGGGTCCTCGGGGGGCTCATGGGTGCTGGTGGGTACCAGTGGGCCATGGGTGCTGGGGGGAACTGCAGTGTGCTGGGGGGGATCATGGGCACTGGGAGGTTCTGGGGGTCACTGGGGGGTGCTGGGGGATTCATGGGAGCTGGTGGGTGCTGGGGGGCACTTGTGGGCACTGGTGGGTGCTGAGGGGCATTGGTGGGTGCTGGGGGCACTGGAGGGTGCTGGGGGGCTCGTGGGCACCACGGGGCTGTGGGGTGCAGTGCTGATGGGTGCTGGGGGCGCAGGTGCCGGGGCGGCAGCAGCCGGGTGCTGGGGCTGGAGCTGCACCCGCCGGGCCGGGAGCTCTTGGTCGCCTTCGCCGGCTGCCTCGTGCGTCTGCCCATGAGCCGCTGCGCCCGGCACGGGGGCTGCCGCAGGTGAGGGGGCGCGGGGGCGTGCAAGGGTGCAGGGGCGTGCAAGGGGTTAGGAGGCACAAGGGCACACACGGGCATGGGGTGTGCATGGGGCACAAGAGTGTGCAAGGGCCCAGGGACGTGCAAGGACACGGGGATGGGCAAAGGCACAGGGACATGCAAAGGCACAGAGAAGTACAAAGGGACGGGAATGTGCAAGGACATGGGGATGTGCAAGGTCACAGGGATGTGCAAAGGGACAGGAACATGCAAAGGGATGGGATGTGCAAGGACACGGGGACGTGCAAAGGGACAGGGATGTGCAAGGGGACAGGGAGATGCAAAGGGGTGGGATGTGCAAGGACATGGGGACGTGCAAAGGGACAGGGATGTGCAAGGACACGGGGACGTGCAAAGGGACAGGGATGTGCAAGGACATAGGGACGTGCAAGGTCACAGGGACATGCGAAGGCAGAGGGATGTGCAAAGGGACAGGGACGTGCAAGAACATGAGGGTGTGCAAAGGGACAGGGACGTGCAAGGGCCAGGGGACATGCAAGGACACAGGGATGTGCAAAGGGACAGGGACATGCAAAGGGATGGGAACGTGCAAGGACACGGGGACATGCAAAGGGACGGGTATGTGCAAAGGGACAGGGACGTGCAAAGGGACACGGACGTGCAAGGACATGAGGATGTGCAAAGGGACGGGGACATGCAAGGACACAGGGACGTGCAAGGGGACAGGGATGTGCAAAGGGACAGGGACAAACAAGGTGTCCCCATCACACCCACCCGTGTCCCCCAGGAGCTGCCTGGCCGCCCGTGACCCCTACTGCGTCTGGCTGCCCCCCAGGGGCTGTGTCCCCTTCTCCGAGGACCTCCCGTAAGTGTCCCCAACACATGGTGGCCCTGGCTGGGGGTTCCCGCTGCACCCCCATCTCCTGGGTCCCCTCCTCACGGGGTGGGGACACTGGGGACGGTGGGTGACAACCCCTCTGTGTGCCCAGGAGCGGCTTCGAGCAGGACGTGGAGGGATCCCCTGGGACCACCGGGACCTGCCAAGGTAATGGGGGGACATGGGTGACACTGGGGGACATGGGGAATATTGGGGGACATAGAGGGTCACCAGGGAAACTTCTGGGGACACGAGGTCACAGGGGGATGGAGGTGGCACCAGGGTGATGCTCGGGGGCCCTGGGACATGTGGGTGACACTGGTGGGTGTGGAGGACAAGAGGGGACACCGGTGGCCTCGGGGGCACATGGGTGCCCTGGCCTGACCCCCTCTGCTCTCACAGACACACCTGCTGCAGGGGACAGTGACGGGGACTTGGCCCACGGTCAGTGACACCCACCTGTCCTGCTGGGAGGGACCCTGGGGACCAGGGAGGGACATGGGACCCCAGGGGTGGGAGAGGGACCCCAGGGACCAGGAGGGATCCTGGGGACAGGGGAGGGACCCCAGGGGTGGGAGAGGGACCCCAGGGATGGGCAAGGGGACCCCAGGTGTGGGAGAGGGACCCCGGGGACAGGAGAGGGACCTTGGGGACCAAGGAGGGACATGGGACCCCAAGAGTGGCAGAGGGACCCCAGGGACCACAAGGGACACCACGGGTGGCAGAGGGACCCCAGGGACAAGAGCAGGACTCTGGGGACCAGGGAGGACCCCAAGGGTGGCAGAGGGACCCCAGGGACCATAAGGGACACCACGGGTGGAAGAGAGACCTCAGGGACAAGAGCAGGACCCTGGGGATCAGGGAGGACCCCAAGGGTGGCAGAGGGACCCCAGGGACCACAAGGGACACCACGGGTGGCAGAGGGACCCCAGGGACAAGAGCAGGACTCTGGGGACCAGGGAGGACACCAAGGGTGGCAGAGGGACCCCAGGGACCATAAGGGACACCACGGGTGGCAGAGGGACCCCAGGGACAAGAGCAGAACCCTGGCTGGGGACCAGGGAGAACACCAAGGGTGGCAGAGGGACCCCAGGGATGGATGAGGTGACCCCAGGGGTGGCAGAGGGACCCTGGGGTGCCCGGGGGTCCCCGTTGTGCACGGGGGTTGACGGGCGCCCCCTCCCGCAGGGGTGCGCGGGGCCGGGCCGGCGGCCCCGGTGACGGTGGCGGTGCCGGTGCTGGTGGGCTGCGTGCTGGGCGCCTTCGCCCTGGGCGCCCTGCTCACCGGGCTCCTGGCCACCTGCTGCCACCGCCCCGCTGTCCCCAAGTGTCCCCCGCAGCCCCCTGCGGCCCCGCAGCCCCCCGCCCCCCGCCTCTACCCGCTGCTGCCGCCCCAGGGGGACCCCGGGGCACTGCGGGACCCCCCCGAGCTGCCTACCCCCGAGGTCACCCCACCGCAGCGGGTGACAGAGCCCCGGCGTGGCCACCTCACCCGGCTGGGGTGTCCGGAGCCCCCCGGACCGGGTCCCCCCCAAAAAGCGGCACTGGAGGAGCTGCTGCAACGGCTGCACGGCCCGGGGGGGTCTGGCTGGCCGGTCACCCCCCCAGCCACCAACCGGGTGCAACCGGGAGCCCCATTCTCCGGTAACCCCCCGGCACCCCCATGTGGGACTCTGCGGCGCTTGGATGTGCCCCCCGACAGCCCCCCCCCGCCCCGGCGGCCCCTGGTGCTCAGCCTGTCGCTTGGGGGGGCCCCCGCCAGGCCCCCCGCGCTGGGACGGGGACTGACCCGCATGCACTCGCTGGGGGGGACGTGCACACCTGGGGGGACGCCCTGGGGTCCCCACCCCCTGGAGCGCTCCCTGTCCATGAAGCCCCCGGTGCTGCCCAAGCCCCCCACGGTGCAAGGGGCCCCTGGGTGGCCCTGAGCGCCCCCCGCCCTGCCCCGGGGACATGGGGACAACCTGGTCACCGGTGTGCATGGGACACCCCTGCAGCTCTGGGTGACAGGGTCCCCACGTCCCCAGCTCTGTGCTCTGAGCCAGGAGGGGCCCCGTGTCCCCAGGGTGGCCCCACCGCAGTGACAAGAGTCTCTGTGTCCCCACACTCGGGTGACAAAGGTCCCTGTGTCCCCACCATGGTAACATGGGTCCCCATGTCCCCAAGCTGCTCCCATGGGTGACGCGGGTCCCTTGTGTCCCCAACCCACCCCATCCCCAGGGTGACAGGTTCCCCCAACCCTGAGCCACCCCCATGTCCCAGCCCAGCCTCACAAGTGTCCTCATGTCCCCAACTCCCAGGGCTTCTTTTTTTTGCTCCTTTCTAATTTATTCGCTGCTTTGGAGGGAGGCAGAGAGGGCAGGGGACACCCACACCCCCTTGGGGACACCAGGGAGGGGACACAATGGCTTCTCTGCGTCAGAGCTGGGTTTGTCCTACCATGTAGGACCAGGCTCAGCCCCGTGATTAAAGACGTGGTGGCTCTGGCACTGGTGACCGCCTGGATCTGTCTGGGGACAAGCACAGGAGGGGACAAGGTGGGGACAGGTGCCACCAGACTTATGTGGTGGCCCTGGGGTGGCACATGAGACACAAAGGGGCTGACACTGGCGGTGTAAGAAAGCCGCTGAGTATTTATTAAGGAGAATACGGTATTTTATTAAGTATGGTATTTTATTAAGGAAAATACGGTATTTTATTAAGTATGGTATTTTATTAAGGAAAATAGCACAAAATACCTATAAATGGTGGAATTTCCCCATTTCAAAACATTTCCCTTCAGCAGCAAACGGGGCCCGAGCGCTCGGTCCCTCGTCACCGCGCTAACGGGGTCCGTGACGGCGCTGCCACCGCAAAGCGATGATTTATTAACAATAAATCCCCTGGCACGGCGGAAAACAACCTGAGAAAGGCGAGATTAAGGAAATAATCCGATTTGGCACCAAGAATCACCCCGGGGTGTTGGGAGGTGACAGCAAGAGGGACAAACCGTGGGTGACAAAAGCACTGACACGGCAAAGCCCAAACTCTCGTGGGAGGTTATTTACCCGACCAAAAATCTGCTGGTCTTGGCTTAAAAACCCCCTCCAAGCGCTGGGCGAGCAGAGGGTGGAACTGAGTTTAAATTCTTCCTAAGCGCGGGGCGGAGATCAAAATTCTCCTCGGTTTTGTTAAGACTCCGTGCGCAAATATGTCCAAAAATAACCCCCGTGTGATTCCCCGCACAACAGTCAGCTTTATTTCTTTCAACTGCTCCAAAATCGGGGTGTTTTGGAGAAAAAGAGCAACACCGGACAACAGAGAAACTCAGGATGGGATTCCCAGTTTTCTTTAGTCCGGTGGCTGAAATACCTGAGTATTCCACCAAAACGGGGCTGATCCCAAGGTAAAGATTTGCATCGTGGAAAAAACACGTGGTAAAACCCATCATTCAACAACACAACAAACAGTTGTGAGAAGAACAAAAAGCCGCTCTGGAAAATTCCCTTAGTCGCGGCCGCTAAGCCCTGAATCAGCTTTAGGCGCAGCAAGCGCTGCAAATAAGGGAACAAACACGTTTTAAATCTGCACATATGTGGGTTCGCTCGGCAAGAATCTGGCCGAGAAAGGCACCACGTGAGCTACCGAAGGTGGTTCCACCTCAACAGTTCTCCCTTTGTTTTTCTTCGGGTTATAAACCCGGAATTATTTGTAGTAATATGGCAAATAATTCAGGAGGGTGAATGGCTTTCGCAAATGGCTTTTCGCTCCTGGAGGCTGTAAAACAGACACAACCCGCGTCGTAATGTTGGGTGCTCCGCTTCCTAATCCTCTTCTTCCGCATCGATGTTAATCCAAATAATGGAGTATCCCATGTGTTGAGGCACCCTGAGGTTAGTTTAACACGGTCCAAAAGAACTTAGACTAAACCGGTGAGAAATAGGGTTTTAGCACTCCAAAAGTGACTTGAATACAGGTTCAGATATCAATTGAGGAAGGGGCAGCAACTAATACAACAGGAGGTCCATGGTGTGCATGCATGTGGCATCACCAAAACAATACCGGAGCCACTCATGAGTCCGGGAAGGGTCCACACTTGCCACACAGTGTGGGGTTATTTTAAAGGGATCATGTGCTTGTATTGAGTATGGAAAGTACAATCCTGCGAGGGTAAATTTATAATACACTTGCAATCCTGCGAGGAGAAATACACGTGCAAATGTGCGTGGTATATTACATGTGGAAGCACGGGAGGAAAATACACCCGCGATTCCACGAGGATTAATTTATACACGTGCTCGTATTGAGCACGGAAAGTCCATGTGCAAATGTGCACGGAGAGTATAAATACACGTGCAAATGTGCACAGAAAGTTACACGTGCTGATGTGGAAGCATGGGAGGAAAATACACCCGCGATTCTGCGAGGATTAATTTATACATGTGCTCGTATTGAGCAAATGTGCAAAGGTGAATGGAAAGTATAAATACACGTGCAAATGTGCACAGAAAGTAAATATACTCGCAATCCTGCGAGGAGAAATACACATGCAAATGTGCGTGGAATATTACATGTGCTTATATGGAAGCACGGGAGGAAAATACACCCGCAATTCCATGAGGATTAATTTATAAACATGCTCGTATTGAGCACGGAAAGTCCATGTGCAAATGTGCACGGAGAGTATAAATACACGTGCAAATGTGCACAGAAAGTTACACGTGCTGATGTGGAAGCATGGGAGGAAAATACATCCGCGATTCTGCGAGGATTAATTTATACATGTGCTCGTATTGAGCAAATGTGCAAAGGTGAACGGGAAGTATAAATACACGTGCAAATGTGCACAGAAAGTAGATACACTCGCAGTTCTGTGAGAGTTAATTTACTCGCACACGTGGCGGCACAGCAAGCGGAGACTCCGTCTTGGGGGGCTCTTGGCGGCAGCATCTGGTTTGTGCTCCAAGAGATCCGCGCAAGGCGCCGAGCCTCGGCAAGAACCCTGTTTTATATAGCCTGATCAGAACTGACTGTCGGCATTCCAGAAGCTTCTCTGCACCCCCACACTGGCTGTGGGTGCCCCTGAAGCCTCCAAACATCCCCCACAGTGGCCGTGGGTGCCCAGCAGCTCCCTGGTTACTCAGCGCTCCCTTCTCCTCTCTCTTAATGACCCTGGCCAGAGGCTCTGGGGCCAAACAAAAGAAGCTGTTGGCCTCAAGCAACAGAGATAGGGAGATGTGTCTACTCCTTCCATATCAAAGGAGGAAGGTGGGTTTGCATTCTGCCACACTGAGGACATACTAAACTGTCGGTAGGAGAGAACCTGATGGGTTACACCCCTCCAGGAAACAAAAATTCAATGTACAAGCGCTCCAGAGCTCTGCGATGCTCCATGGAACACGCTTTGCCTTGGAAAATTGATGGATTATATTGCCCTAGGCGATATAAGCGGAGTTAGAAGGGGGAAATGTGTATTTAAGCTGGTATTAATGTGAAGTTTAATTCAGTTTTACCTTGCTAAAGGTAATGGGTTGTGGTTTTATACTCCCTGAGTAAGACAAAGAAATAGTCTATGGCTGCCTGGGTTCCTCCTCCTGCAACATTCAATGAAGGCATTTGGTTTTAACGCAAAAACCAAAATATTAAAGCACGGCGGCATTTCTGGAGTTAATTTTACAATTCCAGGTCCTCGTTACCTTGGGAAATAAAGCGCCAAAAAGACAAAAAGTCAGCGTTTCCTCCTCTCTTCCTTGAATAGAAAGTGAAGCGGCGAAGCTCAAGCGCTCGGAGTTTGAGGCTCCTGGGACGTCTGGTTGTGCGAAACAATCTGGAAACACAATAAGTTTTAGTGAGGGAAAGAAAATAAAATCCTCTAAAGCTCAGGAAATGGAGTTTTGTAGAGTAAAACCAGCAGGTTTTGTGTAAATCAAGAAGTCCTAGTACACAAATACCCATCAAATTAAACGCGGTTATTTGTGTGAAAGGGTTAGAGAAACTTTAACAGGTTTCTAAATCTGAAGTTAAAGGTCAAACATTACATGGTACAAATATAGCATAAAATATTATTATTATTAATAATAATAATATATCTAAGCACAAAAAGAGCTCAAAATTCTCCATAAGAAAACCTTAGAAAAGGCTCAAAACACTGGTTGACTACCAACATTTTACAGCAAGCTGGGGATGGAAAACATTGAGACAATTTCCTTCTTAAACAAATATTTATCTATATTAATACACTGCAGTAAACCCGCGTTCTGGACTGTTGGCTTATTTTTTTAATTAACTTTCTTTTTTATATAACTATTAAAGCACATCAAGAGTGATGTCGGGGTTGGACAGAGTGGTTAATCAAAGTTAAGCTACGTCTATTGGTAACTTGCTGGTTAAATTTGAATTGGGACTGAAAAGATATTCAAATATTCATCATCTCTTCCTTACCCTGAAAGTATCTTAAATCTACAACATTTGCTACAAATGTTTTAATGCATTTTTTAAGCAAATATTACACTATTTCTGGATCATGTAACAAGAACAGTGAGTGTGGGTTCCAGCTGCTCTTGTGTCACAGAGAACATTGCCACACGTCATTATTTGGCTTCGTGTTGCACTGGAACCTTCAAAAATTGCAAAAGCTCAATAATTTATTAAACTTGGCTGCTGTAATTACACAGAATGACAGAATGTCAGGGGTTGAAGGGACCTGGAGAGCTCAGAGCAGAGGGGCAGGAGAACAAGGGAGTGACCCCCAAGCTGCCTCAAAATGGCGGCACCTGAATCACCTCAGGGCTCCAAATGGCGGCAAAGTCATGTCAGGGCTCAAAATGGCGGCAAAATCACGTCAGGGCTCCAAATGTCACTAAAATCACCTTGGCCACAAGGGCCTAGTGCTGGTTCATGGTCCCCCTGCTGTCCCCAGGACCCCCAGGTCCCTTTTCACTGCTCCAACAGCTCATTCCCAACTTACACTGGAACCTCATAATTGACTCATAAGAGCAAACAAGTCCTTCCTCAGATGGGAAAGTCTCCAATGTTACTCCACAGGGCAAAGGTTTTAATGCGAGTCAGATAAACTTTTGCTCAAATTAGCGGCTAATATCGCATGATTTTAACGGCCTGGTCCTTTCTTACCCCCCTCTCAGGGTTAGAAACAGAAAGACCCCGCTTACCGCACCGGGGTATTGATTCAAATGAGATAAACAAGCCCTCTCAGTCCCAAAAAACAATGTTTCTTCCTCCAATTGACCGTAGTAATTCCTATTCAAAGGCCGGCTTAATAAGAATGGAACAGGAAATTAACTTAACGGGCGCAAACTCAGTGAATAAAACCCACAATTCCTCTTAAAAACAACAACAAAAGCAGATCCTGTACCACGTTGCCAGCCAGATAACTAAATTATAAGCACACAAAGGGAAGTTCACCTCAAGTTCCCTTGTTTTAACCCTTGCGACCTGTTTTCTCTCGCTCGTAGGCTCCTGATTTTGTAATTAAATGACTTATTTTCCTCTCAAAGGGCTGAAAAACCCCACCAGCCCGGTGACAGTTTGTCACCAGATTGCCATTTAATTCTCATTTCAATGTTTTCTCAATAACGAAAGACACAGGGAATTTAACAGATGAGTAATTATTAGTAGTAAGAGTTGAATAAGAGATATTTTATCGGAATGAAGGCGCAGATGCTGATGGGAAACGGGAAAATTTAAATAACATCCTCCAATGTGGTGCGGAACAGGAGACACCGGCCGGTTTTGCACTGACTGGCTATTGAAGCATAATGGGGGAAAACCAGGGTATTTCAGCCCAGCCACACGTGGACAATAATCCAAAAAAGGCGATTACATCGCAGGGTGGAGGAGGAGACGGGGATTTACAAAGCCAGGGCCTGGAGCCGTGCCCGAGGTTTAAACCCCTCTGAGTGCCTCAGGGGTCAGTACTGCAGCCTATATTATTCAATATATTCATCAATGATTTGGATGAGGGAATAGAGTGACTGTCAGCGGGTTTGCTGGTGACACCGAGCTGGGAGGAGTGGGTGACACTGGAAGCTGTGCTGCCATCAGAGACCTGGACAGGCTGGAGAGCTGGGCGGGGAGAAATGTGATGAAATAGAACAAGGGCAAGTGTAGAGTCTTGAATGTGGGCAGAACAAGCCCAGGTTCCAGTGTAAGTTGGGAATGAGCTGTTGGAGCAGTGAAAAGGGAGCTGGGGGTCCTGGGGACAGCAGGGGGACCATGAGCCAGCACTGGGCCCTTGTGGCCAGGAAGCCAATGGGACCTGGGGTGGGTTAGAAGGGGGTGGTCAGTAGGTCAGAGAGGTTCTCCTGCCCCTCTGCTCTGCCCTTGAATAAAGGGTTTAGTTCAGATACTATAAGGATATATTTGGGGAACATATGTATATACATAATGTAATCCATACAGACAGAACACCCTGAGAACGCCCGATCTCATCTGATCTGGGAAGCTAAGCAGGGTCGGGCCTGGTCCGTGCTTGGATGGGAGACCAGCTGGATCCAGAGAGGTTCTCCTGCCCCTCTGCTCTGCCCTGGGGAGACCACACCTGGAATCTTGTGTCCAGTTGTGGCCCCTCAGCTCCAGCAGGACAGGGAACTGCTGCAGAGAGTCCAGCGCAGCCACCAAGATGCTGGAGGGAGTGGAGCATCTCCCGTGTGAGGAAAGGCTGAGGGAGCTGGGGCTCTGGAGCTGGACAAGAGGAGCCTGAGGGGGGACTCATTGCTGGGGCTCAAGATGGAAAGGGGCAGTGTCAGGAGGATGGAGCGAGGCTCTGCTGGTGACAACCAGGGACAGGACAAGGGGCAATGGGTGCAAACTGCAACACAGGAGGTTCTGCTTAAAGATGAGTCTTTTGGTGCGGGGAAAAAGAGCAGGTAATTCATTACATTACATGTGAGTTTGCTTTGTTCTTTTCCAGGTGCAGGAGCTGTGTGTTTTGCTCTATATAAATGTCGAGTAGGGGAAACTGCAGGTCTGTTGTGTACGTAGTTTACTCCATCCTTCCGTCCCACGTGTCAGAGGGAAATAATTACGTTGCTCATTGTTCCGCAAGCCTGATTTTGATGGGGAAAACACTGCCAAATTGAGGCTGAGCGTGACTTCTTTGCGTGCAGTTCCAGTTTTCATAATAACCCTTAAAGTGAATTTCCTCTCTTTGGGGAAAATCAAACCACTGCTTCTTTTCAGTCTCAATGAGGCCCATAAATATGAGGTTTGCAATGCTATTTGGCCTCATCCTGCAGATGATTCTTTGATTAATGGGACTATTCAACGCTTGCTTGCGAGCCAGAGCTTTCAAAATATATATTGGCCAACTCACAGAATCACAGAGTCACAAAATGTGGGGGATTGAAGGGCCCTGGAAAGCTCATCCAGTGCAACCCCCCCGGAGCAGGAACACCCAGCTGAGGTTACACAGGAAGGTGTCCAGGTGGGTTGGAATGTCTGCACAGAAGGAGACTCCACACCCTCCCTGGGCAGCCTGGGCCAGGCTCTGCCACCCTCACCCCAACAAGTTGCTTCTCATCTGCCAGCGGAACCTCCTGTGTTGCACTTTGCACCCATTGCCCCTTGTCCTGTCCCTGGTTGTCACCAGCAGAGCCTGGCTCCATCCTCCTGACACTGCCCCTTGCCATCTTGAGCCCCAGCAATGAGTCCCCCCTCAGGCTCCTCTTGTCCAGCTCCAGAGCCCCAGCTCCCTCAGCCTTTCCTCACACGGGAGATGCTCCACTCCCTCCAGCATCTTGGTGGCTGCGCTGGACTCTCTGCAGCAGTTCCCTGTCCTGCTGGAGCTGAGGGGCCACAACTGGACACAAGATTCCAGGTGTGGTCTCCCCAGGGCAGAGCAGAGGGGCAGGAGAACCTCTCTGACCTACTGACCACCCCCTTCTAACCCACCCCAGGTCCCATTGGCTTCCTGGCCACAAGGGCCCAGTGCTGGCTCAGCCCACAGCACCCGCTGTTCCCAGTTGGTCTCCCATCCAAGCACCGACCGGGCCCAACCCTGCTTAGCTTCCCAGATCAGACGAGATGGGGCATTCTCAGGGTGCTATGGCTGCATATATTACATTATGTATATACATATGTTCCCCAAGTATATCCTGATAGTATCTGAACTAAACCCTTTATTCAAGGGCAGAGCAGAGGGGCAGGAGAACCTCTCTGACCTACTGACCACCCCCTTCTAACCCACCCCAGGTCCCATTGGCTTCCTGGCCACAAGGGCCCAGTGCTGGCTCATGGTCACCCTGCTGTCCCCAGGACCCCCAGCTCCCTTTTCACTGCTCCAACAGCTCATTCCCAACTTACACTGGAACCTGGGCTTGTTCTGCCCAGATTAAGACTCTACACTTGCCCTTGTTCTATTTCATCACATTTCTCCCCGCCCAGCTCTCCAGCCTGTCCAGGTCTCTGATGGCAGCACAGCTTCCAGTGTCACCCACTCCTCCCAGCTCGGTGTCACCAGCAAACTCGCTGACAGTCACTCTATTCCCTCATCCAAATCATTGATGAATATATTGAATAGTGCTGGTCCCAGCACTGCCCCTGAGGCACTGCACTGGATACAGACCTTGTATGACTTGTATGAGCTCCAAATCCGCTCTGTTACCTTCCACAGCGCAAATATCCGGGGGCAGGAAGCAGCAGTTGGGTGTGTTTGGCTGTATTTCGTTTCTCTTCTACTAAATGACCATCTGCCCTCTGCTGGAAGTGGCCTGAGGAGCTTTGTGTGGAGATTTTCCTGCTCAAAACATCATTTGCTGAAGATGAGACTCTTGAGATGGAGAATTAATGGGTCACGGTGTTGGTGGTGGATTGATGAGCATCAATGGTCCTGCATCCCTTCATAGGAAAGACAACGGGGTCATGTAGACGTTGCTTCTGCAAAAAGCAACGAAATGAACAAAAATACCCCAAAATCTGAACAAAAAACCCCAAAATCCAAACCAAAAAAACCCCAAAAAACAAACAAAAAACCCCCCGAAAATCCAAACAAAAAACTCCCCATAATCCAACCCAAAAATGAAGCAAAACTGTTGGAACCCCACGGGGACTTATTGGGAACTTGGTTGAGTCCTGTTGGGTGTTATAGGGAAACTGGGGGAGAATTAGGGAAAATTGGGGTGAAAATGGATGTAAAACTATCGAAAATGAGTAAAAACTGGGGAATAAGGGGAAAAGCAGAGGAAATGTGAGGGGAATTGAGAATTAGTGGAGAAATCGGGGGAAAATTTGGTGGGGAAGTAGGTGAAATGCAGAGGGAAATTAGGTGTTATTGAGGGGAAATGAGCAACATTTGGTGAAATAAGAAAACAGGCATTTTGGGGAAAATTAGGAAGGATTACAGGAGAAATTAGGGGAGAATTAGGGAGGATTAAGGGGAAAATCAGGGAGAATTTGGGGAATCGGGTGAAAACAGGAAATTTGAGTGGAGGGAGAGAATTGGGGAGGAAATAAGAAAATTCAGGGGGAAAATGGGGGAAATTAGAGGAAATTACGGTAAAATCAGGGGAAACGGGAAATTTGGGGAAGTGCGGGGGAAATAGGAAATGGGGGGATTGGAGGAGAAATTTGGGGTGAAAAGGGGGAAATTCAGGTGATGTGGGGGAAACTGGGGGTAAATCAGGAGACAACCAAGGAAATTTGGGGGGAAATATGTGGAAATCAGGGGAAAATTGAGGAAATTTGGGGAAAAATCAGGAAAAATGGGGGGATATTGGGAAAATTCGGGGAAATTCAAGTGCCTGGGTCCCCCAGGGTGGGGGATGGAGGGGTTCCCGGACGCCTGGGTCCCCTCGGCTATTCTTAGGTGGGTTATGGGGCGGGGGTTCTATAGGGCCAGCCCCATATATGGCCATAGGATGAAGGTGCCCCATTGACATCATGAGCTGATCGGGTGTCGGGGGGTCCCAAAAATATCCTATTGTGGGGGGAGGGGGAGGGGAACAAAGGGCTGGGGGGAGGGGCCCGGACGCCTGGGTTCACTTTGAAGCGGGGGGGGAGGGTTCCCACCTGTCCTTTGTCCGTCTGTCTGTCCCCCACCCCGGGGGGACCCAGGCGTCCGGGCGTGCCTTTTGTCTTGCCTCATCCAACCCATTATAAACGGGGTGGGGGGGCTAAAGGGGGCCCCTATAGGGCTGTTAGTGGGATTCTATGGGGCTTGGAGGGTCCTATGGGGCTGTGAGGAGCTATAGAGGTCCTATAGAGGCAGATATAGTTCTATGGGGCTAGGTGTGGGTCCTAAGGGGCAGGGGGGCTGGGAGTGAGTCCTATGGGACTGGGACCTATAGAACTGGCGACCACCCTATAGATCCATAGGGGATCACTAGGACTCCATGGGGCTGGAGGAGTCCTATAGGACTATGGGGCAGGGGGGGTCTGATGGGGCAGGGGGGGTCTGATGTGGCAGGAGGGGCCCTATGAGGCTGGGGGGGGCTGTAGATCCATAGGGGTCACTGTGTCCCCATGGGGTGGCCTTGAGGTGGCACGTCCATCCCCTTCATGGTGACGCAGGTCGGGGGGAGGCGGATATAACAGGGGTGCCCCGGCCAGCACCCGCAGACCCACGGGCAGGTGGGGCAGGGGGCACTGGGGGGGACTGGGAGGGTTTTATGGGGAGACTGGGAGGGTCTATAGGGAAACTGGGAGGCACTGGGAGGGTCTATGGGGAACTGGGAGGGACTGGGAGGATCTATAAGGAAACTGGGAGGCACTGGGAGGGGTCTATGGGGAACTGGGAGGGACTGGAGTGGAACTGGGAGGGGTCTATAGGGAAACTGGGAGGGACTGGGAGAGTCTATGGGGGAACTGGAAGGGTCTGTGGGGAAAACAGGAGGGACTTGGAGGGTCTACAGGGAAACTGGGAGGGACTGGGAGAGACTGGAAGGCTCTGTGGGAAATTGGGAAGGACTGGGAGGATTCATAAGGAAACTGGGAGGCACTGGGAGGGGTCTATGGGGAACTGGGAGGGACTGGAGTGGAACTGGGAGGGGTCTATAGGGAAACTGGGAGGGACTGGGAGGGTCTATGGGGGAACTGGAAGGGACGGATGAGACCGGGAGGGACTAAGAGTGTCTATAGGGGAATGGGGAAGGACTGGGATGAAACTGGGAGGGTCTGTGGGGGAACTGGAAGGGACTGGGTTGTGCTGGGGCAGGGGAGGGCACTGGAGAAATCCTGGGGGATACTGGGACATAGTGGGTGGAACAAAGGAGGTACTGGGGGAGTACTGGTGGAGCTGTGGGGGGATGCTGGGGCATACTGGGGGGGTTGTTCTATTCCAGACGAGGACAAGAGACCCCGAGTCAGCACTGTCCCCCCGCCGAGACCACAGAGAGAGGTGGGGCTGGGAACTGGAAGCACTGGGAGGGAACTGGGAGGGACTGAGGGGTGTGAAAGGGGACTGGGGGGAACTGGGAGGGAGTGGGATGAGACTGGGATGGTCTGTGGGGACCTGAGTTTAACTGTGGGGAGACTGGGAACACTGGGGAGGAACTGAGAGCCCCAGGGAGGGACTTGGGGTGGAGACAGGGCCAACTGGGAGGAACTGGGAGCACTGGGAAGGAACCGGACATGGTGGGACCATCAAGAAGGGACTTGGGATGGGGCCAACTGGGAAGACTGGAAGCACTGAGAAGAAACGGGGAGCACTTGAGAGGAACTGGGACCACCAAGGATGGACTTGGATGGGGATGGGTCAACCAGCAGGAGATGGAAGCATCTTGGAGGAACTGGGAGCACTGGGGAAGAACAGATGATGCGACCACCAAGAAGGGACTTGGGATGGGGCAAACTGGGAGCACTGGGGAGGAACTGGGAGCACTGGGGAGGAATGTGGACCACCAAGGAGGAATGGGGATGGGGTTGGGACCACCAAGGACTTGGGATGGGGCAAACTGGGAGCACTGGGGAGGAACTGGGAGCACTGGGGAGGAATGTGGACCACCAAGGAGGAATGGGGATGGGGTTGGAACCACCAAGGACTTGAGGTGGGGTAACCAGGAGGTCTGAGAGCACCCTGAAGGAACTGGAGATGGTGGAACCACCAAGGAGCGACTTGGGATGGGGCCAAGAGGGAGGAACTGGGAAGGTCTGAGTCCCCCTGCCCCAACCAGTGCCACCATGCCCGACGTGGAAATGGCTGAATTTGGGGAGGCCGCTCCCTACCTCCGCAAATCGGAGAAGGAGCGTGTGGCCGCCCAGACCCGCCCCTTCGACCTGAAGAAGGATATCTTCGTCCCCGACGAGAAGGAGGAGTTTGTCAAGGCCACCATCATCACCCGTGAGGGCACCAAGGTCACCGCCCAGACAGAGCACGGCAAGGTGGGTGGGGCCGGGCCATGACCGCAACATCTGGACCCCAAAATAACGTCACCATCACACACAAGACACCTAGAACCCGTCCCAGCTTCGCTAGGACACAGGAAACATCTAGAACTTATCCCACCTTCTCCAGCACCCATTTGACACCCAGACCCCATCCCACCTTCTCCATTACCCATTTGACACCCAAACCCCATCCCACCTTCTCCAGCACCTATTTGACACCCAAACCCCATCCCAACTTCTCCAGCACCCATTTGACACCCAGACCCCATCCCACCTTCTCCAGCACCCATTTGACACCCAAACCCCATCCCACCTTCTCCAGCACCCATTTGACACCCAAACCCCATCCCACCTTCTCCAGCACCCATTTGACACCCAAACCCCATCCCACCTTCTCCAGCACCCAAGGGACACCCAAACCCCATCCCACCTTCTCCAGCACCCAAGGGATACCCAGACCCAAAACAATCTTCTCTGTCACTTGAGGGACATCTAGACCTTCTTCATCACCCAAGGGACACCCAGACCCCCAGCTCCCAGCCCTACTGAAAGGGACAACTGGGGCAAATCCTCGCCCTACCCCCCTACCCCATGGTATCCTCCCCACTTTGAGCAGACGGTGACAGTCAAGGAGGACCAGATCATGCAGCAGAACCCCCCGAAGTTTGACAAGATTGAGGACATGGCCATGCTGACCTTCCTCCATGAGCCCGCTGTCCTCTACAACCTCAAGGAGCGCTATGCCTCTTGGATGATCTACGTGAGTCCTATGGGAGCCTGTGAGGTTCTCCAGACCCCACATGGAACTGAGACAAGCCTTGTCCACACCCCTTGGGCCACCCAGACCCAAAATATCTCTTCTCCAGAACCTTTGGGCCACCCAGAACCAAGGTGTCCCACCCCCAGAGCCCTTGGGCACCCAGATCTTGGATATCACATCCCTGGGCCCCTTGGGGCCACCTAGACCCAAGATGGCCCATCCCTAGACCCAAGATGGCCCATGTCCAGGGTTCTTGGGCCACCCAGAACCAGAACATCCCTTCTCCAAAACTCTTGGGCCACCCAGAACCAAGATGCCCCAACTCCAAACCCCTTGGGCCACCCACACCTGGGCTGTCCCCATCTGATGGAGTAGAACCTCATGGTTCTGACCCATCCGCCCCTTCTCTAGACCTACTCAGGGCTCTTCTGTGTGACTGTCAACCCCTACAAGTGGTTGCCTGTCTACAACTCGGAGGTGGTGGCTGCCTACCGTGGCAAGAAGCGGAGCGAAGCTCCACCCCACATCTTCTCCATCTCAGACAATGCCTACCAGAACATGCTGACAGGTAGGAACATCCCACAGGTGTGGTTTGGGGGGCAGGAGATGATGTGGGGCGGGAGATGTGGGGCAGGAAATGGGGAGATGAGCCAAGGTGACCTTCAGATCCTCATGCTTGTCCTCCTTACCCCACCAGATCGGGAGAACCAGTCCATCCTCATCACGTGAGTGACCTTCACATCCCTAAAGGTCATATTAGCCCTGCCCACACCTAAGCCCCTCCCACCCGGTACATAGCCACGCCCCTTTTCCCCTGGAGACTCACCCACCAGCACAGCGAACCTGTTCTCACCACCTGGACTTGCCTGTGGAGGTCCATAGTTCATCTGCTACAAGCCCCACCCCTTCCCAGTGAGGCCCCGCCCCCCAGAACTATAGTCCTGTCCCCCAGCACCCCAGACCTCGCTCTCATTGGCTTCCCCCAGCGGAGAATCCGGGGCGGGGAAGACGGTGAACACCAAGAGGGTCATCCAGTACTTCGCTGTCATCGCTGCCATCGGCGACCGCGGCAAGAAGGAGACGGGGTCCCCAGGCAAGGTCAGGGCACTGGGGGGACAACATGGGGTGTGGCCACTGCTCATCCACGTGCCTGTCCAACCATGCAACCAACCACACACCCAACCATCCAACCAACCACGCAACCTACCACCCAACCACCCAACCATCCAACCAACCGCGCAACCAACCACCCAACCACCCAACCATCCAACCACCCAAACATCCAACCACCCAACCACCCAACCACCCAACCACCCAACCATCCAACCACCCAACCACCCAACCACCCAACCATCCAACCACCCAACCACCCAACCACCCAAACATCCAACCACCCAACCACCCAACCACCCAACCACCCAACCATCCAACCACCCAACCACCCAACCACCCAAACATCCAACCACCTAACCATCCAACCATCCAACCATCCAACCACCCAACCAACCACACAACCAGCCACCCATGGCATCAGCCCACCTCTCCATCCACCAACCCAAGCCCCCATGGAGACCTTCATGGATGTCTGTGGCCACCACATCCTCCCCTCCCCCTCCAGCCCCCACCATGACCCTCCTCCCTCATTATCCCACCCCTCCAGGGCACCCTAGAGGACCAGATCATCCAGGCCAACCCCGCCTTGGAGGCCTTCGGCAATGCCAAGACTGTCCGCAACGACAACTCCTCCCGATTTGTGAGTGAAGGGGGTGTGGCCTATGGGGCCAGGTCTATGGGGCAGGGTCTAAGGGGTGGTGTCTGCTGGGGGGAGGTGGCCACCTTCACTTCAAGACACTGCTCTCCAGGGGAAGTTCATCCGGATCCATTTTGGGGCCACTGGAAAGTTGGCATCAGCTGACATCGAGACCTGTAAGTGGACTGAGGCTCCATCAGAAGATGTATCATCTTCCATCTGTCCATCCATCTGTCCATCCCTCCACCCATCTCTCGGTGTCTCCATCTTCTCGTGTCTCCATCTCCTCATCCATCCAGCCATCCCTCCATCTCCATCTCCTCATCCCACCATCTCCTCATCTCTCCATTTCCATCTCTTCATGTATCTGACCCTCCATTTCCTAATCCTCAGTGTCCTCATATCTCCATCCATGTCTTCATCTCACTCTCCACCTCCTTGTCCCAACCTCTACCCGCCTTCTCTCCACCCCTCCCAGACCTCCTCGAGAAGTCCCGTGTCATCTTCCAGCTCAAGGCTGAGAGAAACTACCACATCTACTACCAGATCCTCTCCAATAAGAAGCCAGAGCTGCTGGGTGAGCCATGACTCCACCCCACCCATGGACACCTGCCCCTCCCCGCACCTCCCCACCCAAACCTCATCTTCTCCTCACAGACATGATGTTGGTGACCAACAACCCCTACGACTACGCCTTCATCTCCCAAGGAGAGACTACAGTACCATCCATTGATGATGGAGAAGAGCTCCTGGCCACAGATGTGAGTTGGGGGGTATGGGGCTTGGGCTGCCTGGAGGACACCTTGACCCATATTTTTGCCCCCCGCAGAGTGCTTTTGATGTCCTGGGCTTCACCCAAGAGGAGAAGAACTCCATTTACAAGCTGACGGGCGCCATCATGCACTTTGGCAACATGAAGTTCAAGCAGAAGCAACGGGAAGAGCAGGCAGAGCCGGATGGCACTGAAGGTGGGGTCCAGCCAAGGTCGAGGGGTGGGAATTGGGGTGAACCTCATGGTCCTCCAGTTTCAAGCCTTCTCCTCTGCATCCTCAGAGGCGGACAAGTCAGCCTACCTGATGGGGCTGAACTCGGCCGATCTTCTCAAGGGATTGTGCCACCCGCGGGTCAAGGTGGGCAATGAGTACGTCACCAAGGGGCAGAATGTCCAGCAGGTGAGGAGGATGTCCCCAAAAACTCCTGGTTTTGGGGTGGCATGGTGGCATCCCTAGCAAGGAGGACATCAAGACCCCCATCTCATCAGTGGGACATTCCTTTTCCAGGTGATTTATGCCGTCGGGGCCTTGGCCAAGGCCGTCTATGAGAAGATGTTCAACTGGATGGTGACCAGAATCAACAACTCACTGGAGACCAAGCAGCCGCGTCAGTACTTCATTGGCGTCTTGGACATCGCTGGCTTCGAGATCTTTGACGTGAGGCCTGGTTGACCATGTTGCATTGACCCTGCTGCGTGTTAAGTTGACCCCATTGATCCCACTGGGCATTGGGCTGACCACAGTTGGTCTCAGGTTTACCCCGCTGATCCCATTGGGCATTGAGTTGACCCCATGGATGTTGAGTTGGCTTGTTGAGCTCACTGGGCGTTATGTTGACCCTGTTGAGTCTCGGTTCGACCCCTTGATCCCATTGGGCATTACATTGACCCCTCTGGGTGTTGAGTTGACCCAATTGATCACATTTGGCATAATATAGACTATATTGAATGTTCAGTTGACCCTGTTGGGTGTTGAATTGACCCCATTGGTCCCATTGGCTGTTCTGTTGACCTCATTGGGTGTTACCTTGACCACATGGCCCATTCTCTCCCTCCCCAGTTCAACAGCTTCGAGCAGCTCTGCATCAACTTCACCAACGAGAAGCTGCAGCAGTTCTTCAACCACCACATGTTCGTGCTGGAGCAGGAGGAATACAAGAAGGAGGGCATCGAGTGGGAGTTCATCGACTTTGGCATGGACCTCCAGGCCTGCATTGACCTAATCGAGAAGGTACCACCTCCCCTAGGGCCTCCTGGGGACTGAGAGGCCTCCTGGAGTAGGATGCTCCCAGTTGGAACTTCCCAGAGACCCCAAAGGCAGCCAGTTGGGTTATGCTTGGCATCCATCCAATGAGGTCTTCTCCTCCCCAGCCCATGGGGATCATGTCCATCCTGGAAGAGGAGTGCATGTTCCCCAAGGCCACAGACATGACCTTCAAGGCCAAGCTCTTTGATAATCACTTGGGCAAGTCGGCCAACTTTGGGAAGCCACGAAACATCAAAGGGAAACCAGAAGCCCACTTTGCCGTCATCCACTATGCTGGCACGGTGGACTACAACATCATCGGGTGGCTGCAGAAGAACAAGGACCCCCTCAACGAGACGGTGGTGGGGCTCTACCAGAAATCAGCCCTCAAGCTCTTGGCCAACCTCTTCGCCAACTATGCCGGGGCTGATGCACGTAAGGGGTCACCTCCTTCCTGAGCATCTGAAGTTGTCCCCACTCCATCCTTGACCTGTCTCATCCTTTCTTCTTCGACAGCCATGGAGAAGGGGAAAGGGTCCAAGAAGAAAGGTTCCTCCTTCCAGACAGTCTCTGCTCTGCACCGGGTGAGGGTTCAGGGGTGAATGGTGGACCCCAGGTTGTGGAGGGGATGGACAACATGTCCCAGGGCAGGTGGTAACCCTCGATGGGGCAGGTTGGAGTCTTCATTCCCTCCATCATCTCCCCCTCCATCCTCCAGGAGAACCTCAACAAGCTGATGACCAACCTGCGGTCCACCCACCCCCACTTTGTCCGCTGTATCATCCCCAATGAGACCAAGTCTCCTGGTGAGCCAATAGCCAGGGGTTAATCCAAGGGGGTAGGGCCAAACCCTGGTCCCTGGCCAACCGTAGTGGTGGGGCCAGCACTCTGGAGCAGGCCGTGACTCACCAGCCCACTTTCCACCCCCAGGTGTGATGGACAATCCCTTGGTGATGCACCAGCTCCGCTGCAACGGGGTGCTGGAGGGAATTCGCATCTGCCGCAAGGGCTTCCCCAACCGCATCCTCTATGGGGACTTCCGCCAGCGGTAGGGACGGAGGAGAAGTTGTGGGGAGTGGGTGGACAGCCCCACCAGGGCTGATTTTGAGGTGTCCTGTCCTCTCTGGCCACCAGGTACCGCATCCTGAACCCTGCAGCCATCCCTGAGGGGCAGTTCATCGACAGCCGCAAAGGCGCCGAGAAGCTCCTGGGGTCCCTTGACATTGACCACAACCAGTACAAGTTCGGGCACACCAAGGTGAGGCCACATGGTCTCTGTTCCTAGTGGTCCCACCATCGAGGAGGTCTTGTTGACCCCATGGTCCCACAATCCATGAGATCTGTGGACCTCATGGTCCAACCATCCACGAGGTCACATAGACCCCCATGGTCCCACAATCCATGAGATCTGTGGACCTCATGGTCCAACCATCCACAAGGTCACATAGACTCCCATGGTCCCACCATCCACGTGCCCACCTGCCCATCTGAGCTCCCTCCATCCACCCCACCAACCCACCAAACCCCACCCCACCAGCAGCACTAACCTTCATCTCTCCTCAAAGGTCTTCTTCAAGGCTGGGCTGCTGGGGCTGCTGGAGGAGATGAGGGACGAGCGCCTGGCCCGGATCATGACCCGCTTGCAGGCCCAAGTTCGTGGATTCCTCTCCCGGCAGGAATTCAAGAAGATCCTGGAGCGTCGGTGGGTGGTGGGGTGGAGGCGGTAGTGGGTCCACATTGGGTGGAGGTCCCTGGTCACCCACATCCTGCTTTGCCCCACCCAGGGACTCACTGCTGGTGATTCAGTGGAACATCAGGGCCTTCATGGGGGTGAAGAACTGGCCTTGGATGAAGCTCTACTTCAAGATCAAGCCCTTGTTGAAGAGTGCTGAAACAGAGAAGGAGATGCAGGTGACAAAGAGCATGGGATGAAGGTTGGGTGGGGAGACAGAGAGATGGAGAGGTATGGGGGGAGGTGGAAGAAGAGGAGAGACATACAGAGGACCCCCATGCCTTCTCCAGACCATGAAGGAGGAGTTTGGGCGGCTGAAGGAGGCCCTGGAGAAGTCAGAGGCCCGGCGGAAGGAGCTGGAGGAGAAGATGGTCTCCATGCTGCAGGAGAAGAATGACCTTCAGCTCCAAGTGCAGGCTGTGAGTGACGGAGATGCCCTAGTTCTTCCTTCCTCCTTCCTCCACCCTCCCACCCATCTTCCTCCACCCTCCCACCTATCTTCCTCCTTCCAGGAGCAGGACAACCTTGCAGATGCCGAGGAGCGCTGCGACCAGCTGATCAAGAACAAGATCCAGCTGGAGGCCAAGGTGAAGGAGCTGACAGAGCGGCTGGAGGATGAGGAAGAGATGAATGCTGAACTGACAGCCAAGAAGAGGAAGCTGGAGGACGAGTGCTCAGAGCTCAAGAAGGACATTGATGATCTGGAGTTGTCTTTGGCCAAGGTGGAGAAAGAGAAACATGCCACTGAGAACAAGGTGAGGGCAATGAGAGGCTTTGACCCCAAGCTAAGTGACTCAAGCCAGCACTAATAGGTTTTGAGAAGACCCATGGGTGGTTGAGTTGGATTGAGAAGCCCCAAGGCTGGTAGTGTTGGTTTGCCAAGACCTGAAGTTGGTTGGGTTGTGGAGATCCAAGGCTGGTTGGCTTGAGTCAGGAAGACACAACGCTGGTTCAACTGTGAAGACCCAAAACTGGGTGATTTAGTTCATGAAGACCCAAAACCAGTTGGGTTGGGTTGTCAAGACCCAAGGTTGGTTGGGTTGAGTCATCAAGACCAGAGGCTGGTTGGGTTCTCCTGTGTGTCCTGACTTAGGCCCAGCTCAACCAAGAGAAAGAAGAACCTCCTATCTCTTGTCCTACCTCTGGGACCAAGCTGATATTTCTCCTCCTGCAGGTCAAAAACCTCACAGAGGAGATGGCCGGGCTGGATGAGACCATCGTGAAGCTAACAAAGGAGAAGAAGACCCTGCAAGAAGCTCACCAGCAAGCACTGGATGATCTTCAGGCAGAGGAGGACAAGGTGAACACCTTGACGAAGGCCAAAGTCAAGCTGGAACAGCAAGTGGATGATGTGAGTGCCAACCCTCCCATAGCTGGTCCCTTGGGGGGCGAATGTCCTCCTGGAGTGGGTGTTTTAGGGGGCTGATTGGGGACTGTCTGCCTTGCTTGCAGCTGGAGAGCTCGCTGGAACAGGAGAAGAAGATCCGGATGGACCTGGAGCGGGCCAAGAGGAAGCTGGAAGGTGACTTGAAGCTGGCTCAGGAGAACATAATGGACCTGGAGAACGACAAGCAGCAATTGGATGAGAGACTAAAAAAGTAGGGCCTCCCCCACCTCCTTCTCCCACCTTCTCCTCCCTTACCCATAATCGCCCTCTCTCCACCAAGAACTCAGGAGTGTGATGGGCTGATGATTCTCCTCCCCATCCAGGAAAGACTTTGAGCTCAACGCACTCAACGCCAGAATTGAGGATGAGCAAGCGGTCGCAGCCCAGCTCCAGAAGAAGCTCAAAGAGCTTCAGGTGATGTGGGGTTCAACTTGTGGGTCAACCAGGAGGAGCTCATCTTCCCCTTTTCTTCTTCTTTTTTGAGAAGAACCTAGACACACATCATACCCACCTGAGGTCTGGAGTTCATGGCATGTCCCCTTGATGTAGAACCTTCCTGTGATTTATCTCCTAGAAATGACTTGTTGGCTTCCAGGCAGGTGGTCTTTGGGGTGGAGTGAGCTGAACCAATGGGTGTACAGCACTCAAGGCTGGTGGGGTTGCTTGGGTTGGATCATTTTGACTCCTCAGAGAAGGTTTTATTGAGCTCTTTCATCCAAGCACCTCAAGGGTGGGTTGAATTGAATGTCCTCAAGGCTGATTGAGTTGAAGATCCTCAAGGTAATTTGACAGAGTGGAGAACCTTCAGAGAAGGTCAAGTGGATCTGGAGAGCTCAGATCTTGACTAGGTTGAGGAGAGCTGGATGGGCTCAAGACTGGTTGACTTGAAGGTCTCCAGTTGGTTGGGTTGAGCTGAGTTGAATAGTCTCCAGCCAGCAGGGCTGACTTGAGTTGAAGGGTCTCCAATGAGTTACGCTGGGTTGAGGTGAAGACTCTGCAGTTGGTTTGGTTGACTTCGGTTGAGTTGAAAAGTCTACAGCTGGTTGGGTTGAGTTGAAGAGTCTCCAGCCTGTTGGGTTGACTTGAGCTGTGTTGAAGAATCTCCAGCTGGTTAGGCTGAGTTGAGCTGAAGAATCTCCAGCTGGTTGAATAGATGAGTAGGGTGGAGCCAAGCCAGATGGTGACATCCCTGTCCCCGGACCACAGGCACGGATTGAGGAGCTGGAGGAGGAGCTGGAGGCAGAACGGACGGGCAGGGCCAAGGTGGAGAAGCTGCGCTCAGACCTGTCACGGGAGCTGGAGGAGATCAGCGAGCGGCTGGAGGAGGCGGGTGGAGCCACCTCGGTGCAAATCGAGCTCAACAAGAAGAGGGAGGCGGAGTTCCAGAAGATGCGGCGGGACCTGGAGGAGGCCACGCTGCAGCACGAGGCCACGGCAGCCGCGCTGCGCAAGAAGCACGCTGACAGCGTGGCTGAGCTCAGCGAGCAGCTCGACAACCTGCAGCGTGTCAAGCAGAAGCTGGAGAAGGAGAAGAGTGAGCTCAAGCTGGAGCTGGATGACGTCGGTTCCAACATGGAGCAGCTGATCAAGGCCAAGGTAGATGGTTTTCCAGCAATGATGGGACAACTCTTCCGTTCCTCTCCCCACATTCCTTTTCATCTTCCTGCCCTTCCTCTCTCCAGGCCAATCTGGAGAAGATGTGCCGCACCATGGAAGACCAGATGAATGAGCACCGGACCAAATCTGAGGAGGCTCAACGCATGGTCAACGATCTCACCACCCAACGGGCCAAGCTCCAGACAGAAAACGGTGAGGTCCTTGCTATTCCCCATCAAATCACCTGTCCTGTACCTGGTGGGGTGGCTTTGGGCATCTCTCCAGTGAGTGATTGTCCACCTTCCCACCCCACAGGTGAGCTGTCCAGGCAGCTGGAGGAGAAGGAAGCTTTCATCAACCAGCTGACACGAGGGAAACTCACCTACACCCAGCAGCTGGAGGACCTCAAGAGGCAGCTAGAAGAAGAGGCCAAGGTAGGACTGTGTTGGGGAGGTTGGTGGGGCAGAAGGTTGAGGGTGAAAGACACCCCCAAGGTCAAGGGTGACGTTGGTTGGGTACTGCAGGGTGCAGTGTGAGCCTGCCCTCACAATGTAGAGAAAATGAGTTGGGGGTCCTCAGGAAGTTTGGTGGTGTTGGTGAGTCTCAAGGTGGTTGGATTGAATTGGTTGGTAGCAAGGAGGTCAGTTCAGTTGGTCTGGGAGATGTTGGGTTGGTCTAAAGAAGGGCTGGTTGAGTTGAGATGATGAAGACCAGCTCTTGTTGAGTTGGAGAACAGCAAGACAGCCCAAGTTGACATGGGCCCAATGGTCCCAACTTCTCCTCACCACCTCCCAGGCCAAGAATGCACTAGCCCACGCCCTCCAGTCAGCCCGGCATGACTGCGACCTGCTGCGGGAGCAGTACGAGGAGGAGACGGAGGCCAAGGCTGAGCTCCAGCGCTCACTCTCCAAAGCTAACTCCGAGGTGGCACAATGGAGGACCAAATATGAGACAGACGCCATCCAGCGCACCGAGGAGCTGGAGGAGGCCAAGTGAGTCTTCTCCTCATGGATGCTGAGGTTCTCCCATGGGTGGTGGGACCTGCTTGGTCTTGCTGGTCTCCACCTTCCCTCTTCCCTCAAGTAGCCACCATCCAGAACATTTGGCTTCCTCACACTTGGTAGATTTAGAGCTCAATTTGTGGACCTAGAACCTGTGTTGAGTAACTTAGACCATCCATGACCCTCATGAGTCCTACCACTGTCATGCTCTCAAACACCTTGATTTTGGGGATCATGAACTGATGGCTGATGGGTCACATATGGGTTTCTCCCTTACTTCTGGTAGGAAGAAGCTGGCCCAGAGGTTGCAGGAAGCTGAGGAGGCAGTGGAGGCCGTCAATGCCAAGTGTTCCTCATTGGAGAAGACCAAGCACCGGCTGCAGAACGAGATTGAAGACCTCATGGCAGACCTGGAGCGGTCAAATGCAGCAGCCGCTGCGCTGGATAAGAAGCAGAGGAACTTTGACAAGGTTTGGGGGACAAAGGAAGGGTGGGAGGAGAAGGGTGGGAAGGGGGTGGAGAGGTGTGGGACCCACCAATTTTACCCACCAAAGCCAGGCAGGAGAAGAAGCCCAGAAGAAAGATGGACAACTGTTAAGGGCCATATTTCAGCAGAGCTTCAGCTCCCCACAAGGAGAATGTTGGGGAGAGGAAGAGGAGGGTAAAGACAGGGTGGCTCATGGTGACCAGAGTCTTGGTTCTGTCCCCATAGATCTTGTCTGAGTGGAAGCAGAAGTTCGAGGAGTCGCAGACAGAGCTGGAGGCATCCCAGAAGGAGGCCAGGTCCCTCAGCACTGAGCTCTTCAAGCTGAAGAACGCCTACGAGGAGTCGCTCGACCACCTGGAGACCCTCAAGAGGGAGAACAAGAACCTCCAAGGTGAGACCATGGTCCTCCCCTTGCCCATTTCCTTGTTCTCCACCACCTTCTGTGTGGTCTGATGGGATCTCACCTGGGCAGAGGAGATCTCGGACCTCACGGAGCAGCTGGGTGCCAGCCACAAGACCATCCATGAGCTGGAGAAGGTCCGGAAGCAGTTGGACGCCGAGAAGCTGGAGCTCCAAGCTGCTCTGGAGGAGGCTGAGGTGAGCCAAGCCACATCCTCATGTATCCCCATGTTCTCCTGGTCATCTCTGGTCCTCAACATCCTGTCTGTCCCCTCCTCAGGCCTCTCTGGAGCACGAGGAGGGGAAGATCTTGAGGGCCCAGTTAGAGTTCAACCAGGTCAAGGCAGACTACGAGCGCAAGCTGGCCGAGAAGGACGAGGAGATGGAGCAGGCCAAGCGCAACCATCTGCGGGTGGTGGACTCACTGCAGACCTCTCTGGATGCTGAGACCCGGAGCCGCAATGAGGCCCTGAGGCTGAAGAAGAAGATGGAGGGCGACCTCAATGAGATGGAGATCCAGCTCAGCCACGCCAACCGGGTGGCAGCTGAGGCCCAGAAGCAAGTCAAGATGTTGCAGGGCTGCCTCAAGGTACCCATGGGACGGCTGTCCCATTAGGAGTTGAGGGGTGGCTGGTCACAACACTCCTCGGTGGCAGTTGGGTGGACATCTATCCCCTTCCCCACCATCCCCACTCATCGTCTTTGCCCCACACTGCTTTGCAGGACACCCAGTTGCAGTTGGATGACATGGTCCGGGTCAATGAGGACCTGAAGGAGAACATTGCCATTGTGGAGAGGAGGAATAACCTCCTGCAGTCAGAGCTGGAGGAGCTACGGGCGGTGGTGGAGCAGACCGAGAGGGCTCGCAAGTTGGCCGAACAGGAACTGATCGAGGCCAGCGAGAGAGTCCAGCTTCTCCACTCACAAGTGAGACCTCGTGTTCCTCCAAGGGACACTCAAACCCTGAAGAAACCATGGGTGTGGTCATCTTCTGGGTGGAGTTACCAAGGATCTCCTCCATCTGGAGATCCTTGAAGTCTGCAGAAATGACAGGAGGGCTCTAAGTGCTGTGGGGCTTGAGAAGAATGGGGCAGCAGCCCCACAGCCACCTCCTAAGATCCTCTCCTCCATCTCCAGAATACCAGCCTCATCAACCAGAAGAAGAAGATGGAGGTGGACATCTCTCAGCTGCAGACAGAGGTGGAAGACGCCATCCAGGAGTGCAGGAACGCCGAGGAGAAGGCCAAAAAGGCCATCACTGATGTGAGTGCTGTGGTGGGACTGATGTCTAGGACACCTTCCACCATAGAGTGATGGAGAACATGCCTTACACCTTCTTCTCTGGTTGCTTCTCCCTGGGGCAGGCGGCCATGATGGCAGAGGAGCTGAAAAAGGAGCAGGACACCAGCGCCCACCTGGAACGGATGAAGAAGAACATGGAGCAGACCATCAAGGACCTGCAGCTGCGGTTGGACGAGGCCGAGCAGTTGGCCCTCAAGGGGGGCAAGAAGCAGGTGCAGAAGCTGGAGGCCCGCGTGAGGGAGCTGGAGAATGAGCTGGAAGCTGAGCAGAAGCGCAACGCTGAGAGCGTCAAGGGCCTCCGCAAGTCTGAGCGGCGCGTCAAGGAGCTCAGCTACCAGGTGGGGTGTGTGGAGTGGCCCAGAAGGTCACTTGATGGCCCTGTGGCCACAGCGTGATCTAGAACATGGTTGACCCAGTGGCCAGAGGGTCGTGGGTGAGCTAAACCACTCACAGCGTCCACGTCAGGCGCTGTAGTGTGACCTAGAACATAGTTAACCCAATGGCCAGAAGGACATGGGTGACCTAGACCACCCACTGCCTCTATGTCCGATGCCGTAGCATGACCTAGAATGCTCATGTGCCACCTAGGCCACCTCCTGCTGTCCCAGCATCCACAGGGTCTTTGCATGATCCAGAACCTCACATGGGACATCAGCAGGCCAAGAAACCATCTTCACCTTGGGGGAAACCCCACATTCTGCCCCAAAACTGAGGTGACCCACAAATCTAGAGGGGTCCCAGTTCCCCAAGAACATCACTAATTGTCTCCTGGCCCTAATTGCTCTCATGGTGACCCAAAGCACAGATCGGTCTAGGTCTTGACCTACCCATGTCTCATCTCACAGGCGGAGGAGGACCGCAAGAACCTAGTCAGGCTCCAGGACCTGGTGGACAAGCTCCAGTTGAAGGTCAAGGCCTACAAGCGGCAGGCAGAGGAGGCGGTGAGTGATGAGAGAAGCTGTGGTGCTGGATGGGCAGTCAGATGGATGAAGGAGAAGAAGGCTGAGGGGATGGTTGGATGGACAGAAGGTTGGATGGATGGTTGAGTAGATGGAAGGTTGTTTAGATGGTAAAGTGGATGGATGGATGATGGATGGATGATGGATGGATGATGGATGGGTAGATGGATGGGTAGATGGATGGGTAGATGGATGGGTAGATGGATGGGTAGATGGATGGATGGGTAGATGGATGGGTAGATGGATGGGTAGATGGATGGGTAGATGGATGGGTAGACGGGTGGGTAGACGGATGGGTAGACGGATGGATGGATAGATGGATGGATGATGGATGGATAGATGGATGGATAGATGGATGGATAGATGGATGGACGGAAGGAAGGTGGGGTGGATAGTTGAGACAGCTGGACTGGGGACAGGGCCACTGACCCCCGTCCCCCCACCCCCAGGAGGAACAGGCCAACAACAACCTGGCCAAGTTCCGCAAGGCTCAGCACGAACTGGATGAGGCGGAGGAACGTGCCGACATGGCCGAGTCGCAGGTCAACAAGCTGCGGGCCAAGAGTCGTGACATGGGGGCCAAGGTGAGACCTCCGCACCCCATGGCTGCCCTATGGCTTCCCCCACAGCCACCCCATGGCTGCCCCACAACTGCTCCCTCACCCCCCATCTTCTCTTTCTCCACCAGAAGGGACTCAATGAGGAGTGAAGCTCCGGACCTTCAACCACCTCCTTGCCTTGGAACCCCAACTGCCCCCAACCCCAGCCCCCTGTCGCTGCCCCCCAACCTCGGTGGGCCAATAAAAAGCCTCAAGCAGCAGCGGTTTGTGTGGCGCTATGGGGCTCTATGGAGATGTATGGGTAGAAGAGGGGATCTATGGGGCAAAGAAGGGAATCTATGGGGCAGACGGGAGACCTGTGGGGCAGAGGAGGGGATCTATGGCACAGATGAGGGTTCTATGGTGCAAAGGAGGGGATCTATGGGGCAGAGCGGTGTCTATGAGTAGAGGGAGGATCTATGGGGCTCTATGGGCATGTATGGGCAGAAGAGGGGATCGATGGGGCAAAGGAGGGGATCTATGGGGCAGAGCGGTGTCTATGAGTAGAGGGAGGATCTATGGGGCTCTATGGGCACGTATGGGCAGAAGATGGGATCTATGGGGCAGAGAGGGACCCGTGGGATGCGCAGGGGATCTATGGTGCAGAGGAGAGGATCTATGGGGCACAATGCAGGGGTGGGGATGTGACTCACCGCCCCCCACCTCCCACAGGAATACGTCACCTCATGGGGACACTTGTGACCTCCCCAATGACAAAGGGGACAGCGTGTTCTGGGACAGCCATCAGACCACCCCTTCTGCCCCCCCAGCCCCCACCCAGCCCCACAGCACCTTGTTGGGTGGGATGCGCTAATGTCCCCCCACACACAGAATCACAGAACAGTCTGAGTTGAAGGGACCTTCCCAGTGTCCCCCCTGCCACGAGCAGGGAGATTGTGACCAGCTCAGGTTGCTCAGAGCCCCGTCCAGAAGAGCATCTTCCATAGAATTCATTTTATTACAAAATCCTCAGTACCTCAACACCCCGTAACAGCAACCAGAAAAAAAACAAGCACAGCAATTAACCGCTCAGCAAAATACAACGGAGCTGCCTAGAGAATCGGCATTGATGTGATCTCCTGTCTGCCTCGTCAATGCAGCAGCTCTAAGGCTGCCTATAGAACAGGCATTGATGGGATCTCCTGTCTGCCTCGTCAACGCAGCAGCTCTAAGGCTGCCTAGAGAACCTGCATTGATGTGATCTCCTGTCTGCCTCGTCAACGCAGCAGCTCTAAGGCTGCCTAGAGAACCTGCATTGATGGGATCTCCTGTCTGCCTCGTCAATGCAGCTCTAACAAGGCTGCCTAGAGAACCTGCATTGATGTGATCTCCTGTCTGCCTCGTCAACGCAGCAGCTCTAAGGCTGCCTAGAGAACAGGCATTGATGGGATCTCCTGTCTGCCTCGTCAACGCAGCAGCTCTAAGGCTGCCTAGAGAACCTGCATTGATGGGATCTCCTGTCTGCCTCGTCAACGCAGCAGCTCTAAGGCTGCCTAGAGAACAGGCATTGATGGGATCTCCTGTCTGCCTCGTCAATGCAGCTCTAACAAGGCTGCCTAGAGAACCTGCATTGATGGGATCTCCTGTCTGCCTCGTCAATGCAGCTCTAACAAGGCTGCCTAGAGAACCTGCATTGATGGGATCTCCTGTCTGCCTCGTCAATGCAGCTCTAACAAGGCTGCCTAGAGAACCTGCATTGATGGGATCTCCTGTCTGCCTCGTCAACGCAGCAGCTCTAAGGCTGCCTAGAGAACAGGCATTGATGGGATCTCCTGTCTGCCTCATCAATGCAGCTCTAACAAGGCTGCCTAGAGAACAGGCATTGATGGGATCTCCTGTCCGCCTCGTCAATGCAGCAGCTCCAACACGGCTCTGGTTTGGTCACTACACAGAGCTCACTCCTCCCCACAGATGTTTCAGGGAGAAGAAGAAGCGCCCCGAGATTTAACATTTTGAGAAGATTGGAGCAAGCAAAGAGCCATTTGGCCAAATCAAGTCCCAAGGCAGCAGAGATGCCAGAAACTCCGCAGAGCTGCGCCCCAACAAAGATCCTGTGGGGGTGTTCACGCATTTACAACCCCACAGCACCACATCTGTAATAGAGGGAAGGGTCTCTGCACCAAATACACTGAAAACGGGGTTTGGGGTTGGGTTTTTTTTGCTTGTTTCTTTTTGAAGACGTAGGAGACAACACGACGATGCCGGGGAAGCGACCAATTCCCTCTTGCCCACTCCGCAGGGGCGACGGTTGCTGACCCCAACACACCTCGCGGTTTGGGTGGGTTCGTGTTTGTTCTCTCCTGAGCTTCGGGGTGCTGGTTGCGTTTGTGCTCAGTTCTTTTTGGTCTTGGGGGTGTCATATTTTCTCTTGCTCGAGTACCACAGCAGCAGCGGGATGCCAATGGAGGGCAGGGTCATCACGCCGAAAGCCGCCCAGTCCAGCTAGGAGACATTTTTAGGAAGAGTTAAACCAAATCACATACAGATGAGCCTTATAACTGTTAGATCATCTACTCTGAAAGCTTCTGGCCCAAATCCCACAGTGCCAGCTCCCTCCAGAGGTAGCTGGATGAAAACTCTTTGCTTGTTCTCTTGGACAACTGATAATGGATTGTGATCCACGTTGGAGTTTTCCAGGTGACCTTAGTGCAAACCAAACACATCACAAACCAGCAAATACGCTGGGGGGCGAGTTGCTACGGTGCAATTTCAGTGACTGACTGAAAGGTACTTACAAAATGCGGGGAGAACCTCCTGTCGAACTCCCGCTGAGCCAAGATTCCTCCCTGCCCAGGAGCACTAGTGAAACCAATCTGAAAAAGAGCATTTGTCACCTTTCCACGCGCAGTACAGGCGTCACCCCCCAACAAGCAGCTCAAAGAGCATTATCTGCCATCCAATTTGGGCAAGGATCCTATAAACAGCCAACTCACCACAACTTGCCCACCCTCCTGTGCCAGGTATGTGATGGTCGCAGAGGTGAAGTTGAAGTAACCAGCTTTGAGAGGCCGCAGAACCACAGTGTGGGAGACGTTACTCGCTCTGAGAGCCAGAAGTTAAGGAAAATAGTTGCATTTCATCAGAGAGAAGGAAGGAGATAAATAAAGAGCCCTCAAACCAGCTGGAAGAGTCAAGATCCAAGTCCTCTGATGCTACAGACACCCAGATCCTTCGATGGCTGATCCAGCTGCTCCCCCTTCCCATGCAGGTGAATTGCAAAGGGACCTGGTCCTGTCTCCAAGGAATTTGGGGCTTGGCTTTTAATTGTTTTTAAACCACAGCACTTTGAAAGAGAACAGAGATTTGCATTCAATACCCTGCCCAGGGTCTGCTGAGCTGGAACTTGTGTGACAACGAATGAAGACAGGAGAGCTACAGGATGCTCCGGGGCAAGAAGGAGCATCAGGAGAAATATCAGGACATGAAAAGATACGGAGCGATCCTGTCCCACTTGACGTTGAGCATCCCGGAGACGATGCCAAAATCTTCTGGAGGGAAAGAATCATCCGACAGCTCCACGTCTAAAGCGGCACTAAATGCATAAAAGAAAGCAATGAGTGTCTTAGACTTCACATTCTACTCATGAGGGGCTGCAGCAAAGAGGGAGGACACTTCCATACTGACAATTCAGCAGCTGGAAGAGCTGATTTTTGGAACATAAAGAGGCACTAAGAGAAGATGGAGAGGACAGTGAAGGTGTTACAGGGAGGCTGAAGAAAGATGAAGGCGAAGCAAAAAAGGAGACAGAGATCTGGGTGTGAAAAGAGCTCCCCAAGCCAAGAACAGGAGGCTGTGTGTGTGGGGAGCAGAGTGTCACGAGATATAATGACACTGAGGTCAACATCCAGAGCGGCTGCGAGATGAAAGAAGGAAAGGGTGAAAGCAGGAACAACAGGACAGGAAGAAAAGGGTGAATTGCAGGTGGTGGTGGGGAGCTCAGAGTTGGGGAACAAGGGTGACGGCACATCACAGAGCCCAAAAATAGCCTCTGCAAACACACAACTTCTGTGCCCCCTCAATGTGAGAAGACTGGACATAACTCACCTGGAGCCAACGTTGTATATGTTGTACTGTAAAGTCAAGTCCTTGCCCTCCACTGCATATCGGTTTAATAGCGATTTGGAGGCCAGGAGCCTGGCGCCTTCCTCACTGCGGGCCACGGAAAACAGGGCAAACACAGCGAGAACCAGGAGCTTCATCTGGCCGCAAGAGAAAACACAACATCATTGATCATTTAATTGCAGAAAGAAAACAATCAGGACGACAAAACAAGGCAATTTGGGCATTCATGTGTAGGGAGATACAACCAGGTGTAGAGTTCCCAGCACTGTTGATAAAGGGTTGACATGGAGGAGGCAGAAAGCCCCCCCGGCCCCACGTAATGACCCCCAAAATACGTGTGTAATTGTGGGATTCTCCAATTTGTTATTCTTTCATATTCCCAGTCCCTAAGGTACAACTATTCCCCTCCACGGGCCTTTTGGTCCCCAGAAGTCCCAGATTCACATGCTGGGCATCCCTGCAGCTGCGCTGGGGGCAAAGAGACCGAACCTCATAGCGCCTCTCAATGCAAAAGCTGCTCATGTGTCAGCGGCTCCGCCGTCTCTTCCTTCCCTTCTGGCAGCAGCACCCCCAGGGGGCTCAAACACCCCACACCGAGACCCGGGGGAAGCTCAGAGCCACCGCCTCCCTCCCCCCGGCCCCGTTCGTCCCCTCACGGACCCTCCCAAGGCCCCGGGGTCACTCACCGTCGCTGCGCGGCGGCTCTCGGCGCTAAGGACGCGTCAGCGGAAGTGCCAGCGGAGCGGAAGGTGGCGGCTCCGCGGCCCCGGGGCACGCTGGGAAATGTAGTCTTGTGGCTGGAGGGGACTCGGCGCATGCGCAGAGAGCGTGTCACTGAAAGTCATGGAATGTGGGGGGTTGGAGGGACCTGGAAAGCTCATCCAGTGCAACCCCCCCGGAGCAGGAACACCCAGCTGAGGTTACACAGGAAGGTGTCCAGGCGGGTTGGAATGTCTGCACAGAAGGAGACTCCACACCCTCCCTGGGCAGCCTGGGCCAGGCTCTGCCACCCTCACCCCAACAAGTTGCTTCTCATCTGCCAGCGGAACCTCCTGTGTTGCAGTTTGCACCCATTGCCCCTTGTCCTGTCCCTGGTTGTCACCAGCAGAGCCTGGCTCCATCCTCCTGACACTGCCCCTTGCCATCTTGAGCCCCAGCAATGAGTCCCCCCTCAGGCTCCTCTTGTCCAGCTCCAGAGCCCCAGCTCCCTCAGCCTTTCCTCACATGGGAGATGCTCCACTCCCTCCAGCATCTTGGTGGCTGCGCTGGACTCTCTCCAGCAGTTCCCTGTCCTGCTGGAGCTGAGGGGCCACAACTGGACACAAGATTCCAGGTGTGGTCTCCCCAGGGCAGAGCAGAGGGGTAGGAGAACCTCTCTGACCTACTGACCACCCCCTTCTAACCCACCCCAGGTGCCATTGGCTTCCTGGCCACAAGGGCCCAGTGCTGGCTCAGCCCACAGCACCCGCTGTTCCCAGCTGGTCTCCCATCCAAGTACTGACCGGGCCCGACCCTGCTTAGCTTCCCAGATCAGACGAGACGGGGCGTTCTCAGGGTGCTATGGCTGCATATATTACATGTATGTATATTTATGTTTTCCAGGTATATCCTGATAGTGTCTGAACTAAACCCTTTATTCAAGGGCAGAGTAGAGTGGCAGGAGAACCTCTCTGACCTACTGACCACCCCCTCCTAACCCACCCCAGGTCCCATTGGCTTCCTGGCCACAAGGGCCCAGTGCTGGCTCATGGTCACCCTGCTGTCCCCAGGACCCCCAGCTCCCTTTCCTCTATGCTGTTTTCCTGCCCTCTGCTCTGGGGTCTGAACCATCTTCCTAGAAGCATCTGCAAAAATTTTTAGTCCAAAAATACTCTTGATAAACCCTCTGCCCTAGAACTCAGAGCACCAGCCCCACAGCAGATCCACCCACCTGGTGCAGCAGGTTTGGAGCTAGAACCTGCAGCCGGAGGAATCACCTCCCCAAGCCCCGGCGTCCCTTTAGCAAGAAGGGGACAAGCATCCCCAAGCTGTGGTTTCGGTTTGCCTGGAGGCCCATTGCTGCAGTTGGTGCTTCGGTTGATAAAGAAAAGTCATCAAAAAGACTCTTTAACACTGTTTGGAAAGTGTTAAGAAGCAGCACTTTTATTACAGCGTGTCAGATATTTGGAGCATTTCTCCTCTAATCCAACACATGTGACTCGCACTTCTTCATATTTATCACACACACCTATTGCATAGTCATTTGTCTCCACTTAGCTAATGCATTAATTATTCCCATAACCCCACCATTGGCCGGCAATCCATCTTTGGTATTCCAGAGTCTTCATCAGGGGTCTCTGGTGTCCCCGTTGTCCTCGCATCTGGTGCCACTCCGGTGTTGGCTTCTCCACCTGATTTCTTGAGCGTTCATATCATCATTTTGCGCTGCTAATCAGCAAAAGTCACGCAGCTCTTTCTTCATTTAGCGGCACATTCTGCTTTCCCAGCTTGCAAGCCAAGGACATCCCGCTTTGCCTCATCTCTATAGAGCTGTGGTTTCTCTCTTAGGTTTCAGTTACATTAGGCCCAGTCTTGCTACATTAGGCTTAGTCTTGGTACATTATGCCTAGGGGTTTCTAAATGATCTTTGTTCTCGTTATCATGGGAGAGAAGACAACAACGCCGCCAAGCGAGGATGTTGTGTGGGCAGCCAGAAGGCGGCCATACCTCCCCTCCTCCTGCGACCGCCGCTCTGGGTTCCTCGATCTGTTCTTGAGCTGGGTGCGATCCTCCTCCGATCTCCCTCTTGAAGAGCTCTGGGAACATGGGGTAAAACAGGCAACCCCCTGCTTTGTCTTCAGTCAGCGATGAGCACGTAGAGCAGGAGCCCGATGACCACCATGGCTCGCACCAGCGCCTCAAGCAGGAGCAGCAGCGCGATGAAGATGAGGAGGATGAGCAGCTCTGCCAGGCTCACCAGCACCGCCAGCTGCATAGAGGCCCAGGGAAGCGATGAGGGGGAAGAGGATGAGAACGGGGAGGAGGATCGGGCTTAAATTCATCAAGCATCAAGTGGGGCGTCAGACCCAAAACTCTGCCTCGGTGACTTAGGGACGCTCTGCTTAACTAAGCCGGCACCAGAGAGGCTCCACCCTTCTGTTTCCGACAGATTAGGAGATGTCCTGAGCTCCCTGCTGCAAAACCAGCAACAAAACTCATCCTAAGAAGGACATTGAATACAAGAGCGAGTGGAGAGAAGGGAGCGGAGCTGGTGAGGGGCTGGAGCACAAGTGTGATGGAGACTGAGGGAGCTGGGAGTTCACTGGAGAACAGGAGCTGAGGGGAGACCTTCTGATCTCTGAACTGCCTGAAAGGAGCTTGGAGCCAGGGGGGTCGGGCTCTGCTCCCCAGGAACAAGCGCCAGGAGCAGAGGAAACGGCCTCAAGTTGCGCCAGGGGAGGGGGAGGTTGGATTTAGGAACAATTTCTTCCCCAAAGGGCTGTGGGGCATTGGAACAGGCTGCCCAGGGCAGTGCTGGAGTCACCATCCCTGGAGGGCTGGACAGACGGACATGAGGCTCTCAGGACATGGGGCAGTGCTAGAGCTGCGTATGGTTGGACTTGATGAACCTGAAGGTCTCTATCAACCAAAATGATTCTATGATTCTCAAACAGAAAACCACCGGGCCCAGCTCGCAGAGCTGGAGGAGCTGGACTGGATGAGCTTTCGAGGTCCCCCCCAGTCCCTGACATTCGGGGATTCTGTGCTTCCCCCCGCATAGTTGGTACAGTCGGCGGCGCCAACCTGCACATGCGCACTACGACGCAGCCCCGCCCAACCTGCCGCGGCCGCATGCGCTGTGGCCCCGCTTTTCAGCCGAGCATGCTTTCAGCGCTCTCAGCTCCTTATTGGGCGCCGGGCCCGCAGTGCGGGCTGTGATTGGTCGTTCCGGGCGGGGAGGCGGGGTAGGGTGAGACGGCAGGGGGAGGCGGCAGTTCTCACAGCGGCCGCCGCGCGGTCTCCAGAAGGTTCGGTGCTCGGTGCTGCAGCCGCCGCCGCGATGATGGGACCGCGCCCCGTCCTGGTGCTCAGTGAGTGTTGCCGCCGGCCGGCCGGGCCTCTCAGGGATCCCGGGGATGAGGGATGAGGGGAGGGGTCGGTTCTGGTCTGGGTCCCCCCTTGTCTCCTCACCCTCCCGCCGCCATGTTGTTCTCCGGCCCGCCCGCGCAGACCCAGGCGGGTGGGGGTCCCCCTGCTCCCGGGGGTTCCGCTGGGCCCCGGCACGGCCTGAGCTCTTCCTGAACGCTCATCCAGTGCAACCCCCCCGAGCAGGAACACCCAGCTGAGGTTACACAGGAAGGTGTCCAGGCGGGTTGGAATGTCTGCACAGAAGGAGACTCCACACCCTCCCTGGGCAGCCTGGGCCAGGCTCTGCCACCCTCACCACAACAAGTTGCTTCTCATCTGCCAGCGGAACCTCCTGTGTTGCAGTTTGCACCCATTGCCCCTTGTCCTGTCCCTGGTTGTCACCAGCAGAGCCTGGCTCCATCCTGCTGACACTGCCCCTTGCCATCTTGAGCCCCAGCAATGAGTGCCCCCTCAGGCTCCTCTTGTCCAGCTCCAGAGCCCCAGCTCCCTCAGCCTTTCCTCACACGGGAGATGCTCCACTCCCTCCAGCATCTTGGTGGCTGCGCTGGACTCTCTCCAGCAGTTCCCTGTCATGCTGGAACTGAGGGGCCACAACTGGACACAAGATTCCAGGTGTGGTCTCCCCAGGGCAGAGCAGAGGGGCAGGAGAACCTCTCTGACCTACTGACCACCCCCTTCTAACCCCCCCCGCCCAGGTCCCATTGGCTTCCTGGCCACAAGGGCCCAGTGCTGGCTCATGGTCACCCTGCTGTCCCCAGGACCCCCAGCTCCCTTTTCACTGCTCCAGCAGCTAATTCCCAACTTACACTGGAACCTGGGGTTATTCCTGCCCAGAACTTAATTTAGTTTGCCTTTGTTATGTTTCATTAAATTTTCCCCTTCCTTGTGTTTTTCAGCACATTCTTTGTGCTGTCTCATTTGAACCCCTGATGCCTTGGGGTTCTGTCACCACCCTCCAATATGACACTCTTAGCATTTTTTCCTTCTTGCTCGAGTTTCTCATTCTCATCTCTCCATCCACTCTACTCAACATTAAACCAGCAAATGGCCAACGGAACCCTTTGCTACAGACCCTCTGACCTTATTCTTGATCCTGCTTTTACTGTTGCTGTCTGTTCTGTCTTATAAACCTATAGGCACAAACACCCACTCCTGAAGTAAATCAGTGCTCATGCCGCCCATGCTTGTCACAGATGAAAATGATGCTAAAGAGTTGTAAACTCTTTAATTTAGAGCTGGGGGGAGTGTCTATCGTGCGTTGTCACTGTTTCAGTGGCACATGTCTTAGTAAGATCAGATTTAAGTTATATTTGTGCCTTTTTTTTTCGATACACTTTAGGTCAGAATATGAAACGTGAGTCTGGAAGAAAAGTCCAGACTGGAAACATCACTGCTGCTAAGGTACCGTATTCTGATATCGGACTCTGTTTATTCTTTTGTGTGTGTATATATATATATTTAAGAGGGAAAACTTGATCTCAAGCAGGTTTTGTCTGAGTTTTATCAATCCAGGGTAGAAGTAGCATAGAAATATTCAGTGTTGAAGCAGTAGATGCAGTGTAAGTGAACATGGAGGGGTTGAACCCACCAAAACCTCTTTCTCTGCAAAATCCGAAAGTGCTAACGTTGGATTTGGATAATAATTCAGTGTGATGCCAGCGCTCTTATAATCCCTGTGTTGCCATCTCCACATGAATCTCAACTTCTACTGCATCTAAGCAACTGTAGGGTTGTTGGGTCACTTAGATTTAGATTATGTGTGTTTATTCAGACATTTGATGCCTGCTATATTATCTAATTTCTCTCCTTCCTCCTAGACTATTGCTGACATTATCCGAACATGCTTGGGACCGAGAGCTATGATGAAGGTGAGAAGTTTGCTGCAATAGTTGCCCAGAAACACCATCCATGCAAAAGCTCGACGTAAAGGTTGTTTCTCTTTGATTTGCAGATGCTTTTGGACCCCATGGGTGGGATTGTGATGACCAACGATGGCAACGCTATTCTTAGAGAAGTAAGTTTCTCCTAACGGATTGTCTTGCTTAACATGCGAGTCAGAATCTTCCTGGATAACACCACTAAAGGGCGGCACCAATAGAAGTATTTACTGGGGAGGGATTAAATAATTCCAGCAGACGCTCTTCTTTGCCAGAAAAGCAGCTTTCATGGAGGTTTTACAAGACTGGTGGAAATTCTGGGTTAACTGTAGCTGTAATTGCATGAAAACCTTGTGAGTGGCTGCTTGCTTTTTAATTAGATCGAGAAATCCTCGTTGTCTTGCTGGTGCAAGTGCTGTAGAAATAGCACCACGAAAATTGCCGTGCCTGAAAAACCACGAGAGACGCGATATTGTGGAATACAAGGGTATTTTTGGTCTAAAAAGGGGAGAAAATTCTTTGCTGTAGTCGAGCAGAATAACTTTGCGTGGTGTTTGTTCCGTGAGCGATGCAAGAAGTTTCTGCTTTAGTATTGTGGACCTAAACTGCGCCCCTTGCTCCTGTACAGATTCAAGTCCAGCATCCCGCTGCAAAATCAATGATTGAGATCAGCCGCACTCAGGATGAAGAAGTCGGAGACGGGACCACATCCGTAATTATCCTTGGTAAGGAAAATGGATAAGACACATTTTTATAGAGGTTTAAGGCTGAACTTCACCCTTTTTGCTCACCCGAGACACAGATTTCTTATTTACCCACCCTAAAATTGACACTTTTTATACTGTGAAGAGAATGCTTGGTTCATTAGTCCCTTAATTGATCCGCTCTGCGTTTTGGAACGTTGTGTTGTCTCCTAAAAATAAGCACTGTTGGGTATAAAGAAGATGCAGAGATGATGTTCGAGCGCTCTGTGCGGACAGCACATACTTCTTACTTGCTAAACTGCTCCTTGCCTTGGCTGTTGACGACCGATACTGGCTTATCTAGTGAATTTTGATGGTTTTGGGGTTTTTTTAGCTGGGGAGATGCTCGCTGTTGCCGAACACTTCCTTGAGCAGCAGATGCACCCGACTGTGATTATCGGCGCTTATCGTAAGGCTCTGGACGACATGATCAGCATTCTAAAGAAAATCGGGTAAGCGTGGGCTGGTGGTGGTTAGAAAGGAGGGATGTGGGGGTTTGATGCTGCTTAAAGGGAATCAATTAGTAAAAAATAACAATATAATTGGAGAGGGACTGAATGAGATTGTGGCTTGGAGTAGCACTTGCTTTACTATTTGCTTTTTCCTTTTACCGCAGCACTCCAGTGGACGTGAACAACAAAGAGATGATGCTTAAAATAATCAAGAGTGCTATAAACACCAAGGCAATAAACCGCTGGTCGGACTTGGCCTGCAGCATCGCTCTCGATGCCGTTAAGACTGTGGAGTTCGAAGAAAACGGCAGAAAGGAAATAGATATTAAAAAATACGCCAAAGTAGAAAAGGTGGGTATATCCTGAACCGTTTCTTCCGTGTGACCCTTTCTCACTCCGAACTGGTTTTTTTGGGGATGTGGGGGGAAGAATTTTGTGCTACTGATCTTTGCAAACATAAACTTTGAAGGTGTTTTAGTACAATCGGCCTTGCTGGTTTATAGCTTGTAAAATTAACTTGGATTGTGACCAGTGTATCGTTACGCACGAGAGTTTTCCTTCTTCAGCCCATGGGATGGATAGTTCAGGAGCACAGACGCAGGTTTTGTCGACCACCTCGCCTTATTTTCCCCATTTCTTGTGTCTATCAGATTCCAGGCGGCTTTAGCGAAGACTCGTGTGTTTTGCGTGGAATCATGGTGAATAAAGACGTAACTCACCCCCGCATGCGTCGCCTTATTAAGAATCCGCGCATCATCCTTCTGGATTGTTCGCTGGAGTACAAGAAGGGAGAGAGCCAGGTAAAGCGAGTCCTGCAGATGTTCCAAGCGTTTGATTTAAACCTGGTAAAGCGAGGGGAAGCGGGTGGATTGTTAAAAACACAAGGGGCAAAAGGCTCCTATGTCGGGACCTTTTGCAAGTAGAGGTTGATTCTGCTGGGGGGTCAGATCCATGGGGAAAAAGGTAGAATATAGCGGCTGCTGCAGTGATTGGGATAGTTAAGAATCAAAGGATTATTGATGAGTTGTAATTAATGCTACTGTTAATTTATGCCTCTATCTCTGCAGACTGATATTGAAATAACGCGGGAGGAAGACTTTGCCCGCATCCTGCAGATGGAGGAGGAGTACATCCAGCAGATGTGCGAGGATCTGGTGAGAGTCAAGCCAGACCTGGTCATCACGGAAAAAGGCATTTCTGGTAATAATCCTCGCTTGTGTTTGAATTCATCTTCAGGATGTTCACGCTGCGTTAAATGTCATGTTCAGTAATTAAAAACAAACACTCTGAGTTTGAACAGGACCCTGTTTTCTTCTGGTTTGTTTGCTTTATTAACTTACTAGCAAATAATTCTACATTCCACACAGTGAAGTTGATTCTTGAACTTAAAATAATAGTTTGCTCTTCCAGCATTTGCAAACAACATCAAAACAGGAGCGAGGATGAGTTTAGCAAAGCTGCACTGACACTTGGGTTTGCAGTTTGCTTTAAGAAGTGACATTTAGGGTTTGTTTTTCCATCACGCTGGTTACTTTAGAGACGCAAAGTTTGTCGTGATACCACTGATTGACCAATAAAATGGCACTAACCTGATTTCAGACTTGGCCCAGCACTACCTAATGAAAGCCAACATCACGGCGATCCGCAGGGTGAGAAAGACGGACAACAACAGGATCGCCAGGTAAATACTGTCCCCTCGCTGTCCCTGGCCTGCAATATTCATCTTATTTCCCCAGTTGATATTTGTTAGCGTCTCACCGGCCAGTGTTTGTGTGCTAGGGCCTGCGGAGCTCGCATCGTGAGCCGCACGGACGAGCTGCGGGAGGAGGATGTGGGAACCGGAGCCAGGCTCTTCGAGGTTAAAAAGATAGGGGATGAGTATTTTGCCTTCATCACCGATTGCAAAGACCCCAAGGCTTGTACGATCATCCTGCGGGGAGCCAGCAAGGAGATCCTGGCGGTAAGTGATGCGTGTTGCGCTTCCCGTCCTCTCCTGGGCACCTTTGGGGCTGTGAGTCCTGGCGTCTGTTGGAGCAGTTTGGATGTGAGTGAAGCGAGTGGGTCCCAGAACAAGCCCAGGTTCCGATGTAAGTTGGGAATGAGCTGTTGGAGCAGTGAAAAGGGAGCTGGGGGTCCTGGGGACAGCAGGGTGACCATGAGCCAGCACTGGGCCCTTGTGGCCAGGAACCAGTGGGACCTGGGGTGGGTTAGGAGGGGGTGGTCGGTAGGTCAGAGAGGTTCTCCTGCCCCTCTGCTCTGCCCTTGAATAAAGGGTTTAGTTCAGATACTATCAGGATATACATGGGGAACGTATGTATATACATAATGTAATATACACAGCCATAGCACCCTGAGAACACCCCATCTCGTCTGATCTGGGAAGCTAAGCAGGGTCAGGCCCGGTCAGTACTTGGATGGGAGACCAGCTGGGAATAGCGGGTGCTGTGGGCTGAGCCAGCACTGGGCCCTTGTGGCCAGGAAGCCAATGGGACCTGGGGTGGATTAGAAGGGGGTGGTTGGTAGGTCAGAGAGGTTCTCCTGCCCCTCTGCTCTGCCCTGGGGAGACCACACCTGGAATCTTGTGTCCAGTTGTGGCCCCTCAGCTCCAGCAGGACAGGGAACTGCTGGAGAGAGCCCAGCGCAGCCACCAAGATGCTGGAGGGAGTGGAGCATCTCCCGTGTGAGGAAAGGCTGAGGGAGCTGGGGCTCTGGAGCTGGACAAGAGGAGCCTGAGGGGGGACTCATTGCTGGGATCAAGATGGCAACGGGCAGTGTCAGGAGGATGGAGCCAGGCTCTGCTGGTGACAACCAGGGACAGGACAAGGGGCAATGGGTGCAAAGTGCAACACAGGAGGTTCCGCTGGCAGATGAGAAGCAACTTGTTGGGGTGAGGGTGGCAGAGCCTGGCCCAGGCTGCCCAGGGAGGGTGTGGAGTCTCCTTCTGTGCAGACATTCCAACCCGCCTGGACACCTTCCTGTGTAACCTCAGCTGGGTGTTCCTGCTCCGGGGGGGTTGCACTGGATGAGCTTTCCAGGTCCCTTCCAGTCCCTGACATCTTGATTTGTGGTTTGGTGCCGTTGCAGGAGGTGGAACGGAACCTGCAGGACGCCATGCAGGTTTGCCGCAACGTCCTCCTCGACCCGCAGCTGGTGCCGGGCGGCGGAGCCACCGAAATGGCCGTTTCCCAAGCGCTGACCGAGAAGTCCAAGGGCATGACGGGGGTGGAGCAGTGGCCGTACCGCGCCGTGGCCCAGGCGCTTGAGGTCATTCCCCGAACGTTGATCCAGAACTGCGGCGCGAGCACCATCCGGGTGCTGACATCGCTCAGGGTGAGACGTCTGGCGCAGAATGGCCTGAGTTTGAAGGGATTGTCAACTCCAGCTCCTTTCCCTGCAAACATGTTTACTGAAGTTTTGTGCTGAAATGTGAAAGCACATAAATGGAGTTAAACAGCATTTTTGGAGGACTGGAGTTTAAAAACAAAACGGCAAAACCTTGAGGGTGAACAAAACCAAAATCCTCCTTTGAGATTACATTGGGTGGCATGAGAGAGAATATCCCCGGGTCTAACTTCTGAGATAATTGTTCCAGCTGGTGCTCTTGAATAAACTCTTAAATTTGAGAGAATTCTAATGAACTTTTCGTACTTCCCTGAGCCCCAGGGGGTCAGTTTGAATTACCAGAAGGTGCATTTGTTTTTTTACTCCAAGTGATGACCTGTTTGTTCTATTTGCAGGCAAAACACACTCAAGAAGGCAGCCAGAGCTGGGGGGTGAACGGTGAGACCGGAGCCTTGGTCGATATGAAGGACCTGGGGATCTGGGAGCCTTTGGCTGTCAAGTTGCAGACGTATAAAACCGCGGTGGAGGTGAGCAGAGGGGAAGCGTTGCTGCTGAGATAATTAATGAAATAGAACAAGGGCGAGTGTGGAGTCTTGAATGTGGGCAGAACAAGCCCAGGTTCCAGTGTAAGTTGGGAATGAGCTGTTGGAGCAGTGAAAAGGGAGCTGGGGGTCCTGGGGACAGCAGGGTGACCATGAAAAAGGTTTAGTTCAAATATTATCAGGATATACTTGGGGAATATATATATATATATACATAATGTAATCTATACAGCCATAGCACCCTGAGAACACCCCATCTCATTGGATCTGGGAAGCTAAGCAGGGTCGGGCCCGGTCAGTACTTGGATGGGAGACCAGCTGGGAACAGCGGGTGCTGTGGGCTGAGCCAGCACTGGGCCCTTGTGGCCAGGAAGCCAATGGGACCTGGGGTGGGTTAGAAGGGGGTGCTCAGTAGGTCAGAGAGGTTCTCCCGCCCCTCTGCTCTGCCCTGGGGAGACCAAAAGGGTGAAGGGGCAATGGGTGCAAACTGCAACACAGGAGGTTCCGCTGGCAGATGAGAAGCAACTTGTTGGGGTGAGGGTGGCAGAGCCTGGCCCAGGCTGCCCAGGGAGGGTGTGGAGTCTCCTTCTCTGCAGACATTCCAACCCGCCTGGACACCTTCCTGTGGAACCTCAGCTGGGTGTTCCTGCTCCGGAGGGGATTGCACTGGATGAGCTTTCCAGGTCCCTTCACCCCCTGACACTCTGGGGTTCTGTCCTTCTGCCACTTGGGTGGCATCGCGCACCCAGGAGCTGTGATGGCAATGGACGTAGCGCCCGTGGGAGCCCATAATGCGCCTTTCAGAGGCGTTGATTCCTTTTGCTGCCCTGGTACATTCTGCCCTACGTTTTTCCCCAACCTGTGTGAACTGATGCAGTTATGAGGCTGGACCGCTCCAGGTGGTTTTTGGACCTGTGACCAGTTAGTGTTTGTGGGAGCTTCTCCCGTTTAATGTCCAACCTCCCTTGTGTCATCCGCCCTCATTAAAATATGACATTTTGAGCATTTTCTTGTTGGTGGTGGATCAAAAAGACATTGGGTCCCTTTCCTTCAGCTAGAAATAACAGGTGTCACCCTTGAGCGCAGGATGGGCACAGTGCCCTTTGCACGGCGGTGCTGAGCCCATTGTTCACCAAAGGCCGTGGGGGTTTTGGTGCTAAAGGCGGGCGCGTTGGATTTGATTCCTGACTGGACCCGTGCGGGTTTCTCTCCGCAGACGGCCGTTCTCCTCCTCCGCATTGATGACATTGTTTCGGGACACAAGAAGAAGGGTGAGGACCAGAGCAAGCAGCCCCCGGCCCCCGAGCCAGCCCAGGAATAGGGGTGAAGAACCGGGAGGAGCAACCCCAGTGGGGAAAGGGCTGATGTATCACTGCCCCTGCTCGGGGAGGAGGGAGCGAGGCTTAATTTAAATTCCTAGTCTATAACTTCTCAATCCTCTTGAAATAAAACGTGTTGAAGCGGGTTCTTTTGTGTGTTTTTAAGTGTTTCCGGAAGGGCGGCGGCTCCTTTAAGAGTTTCCCGCCGGGGCGCGCTGTGGGCGGTGACGTGACGGGGGCCGCAGCCGCCATGTTGGGCCTGCTGGCGCTGGTGGCGGCGGCCGCGGGCGGGCGGCAGGTGAGGGGGCGCCGGGTCCGCCCCGGGAGCGGGGGGAGCGGGGGAAGCGCCGCTCGGAGCGACCGCTACTCGCTTCACCCTCCGGGCTGCGGCTCGTTCCGCGTTGCGCCCCGTGTGTGGGACCGGGCTCCCCCTCCTTCCTGCCCTGTGTGTGGGACCGGGCTCCCCCCTCCTTCCCGCCCTGTGGGTGGGACCGGGCTCCCCCCTCCTTCCCGCCCGTATCGCTCCCGGGGCTCATCCTGCTCGCGGTGTGGGGGGCGCAGCGGCTTCCCCGGGTCCCCCAGCGCCCGGGAGATGAGCCCGGAGCTTGTGGAGCCCGCCCCGAGCCCCGTGGTGCGGCGTCCGGCGCGGTGGGTGAGCTGAGGGGACCCGTCCCGGCACAGCCCGGGCCGCTCAGCGCCGTGTGTGGAGCCCGCGCTGCCCTGAGCCCGGGCCGGGGATGGGGCTGCTGGAAGCGGCTGTGGAACGATGGCCCGGCTTGTTCGGCAGCGCTCGGGTTGTGGTGGAGCCTCCCCGGGCAGCTCGTGTGCCCTCGTTCAACCGGCCCAGGGCTGCCCGTCCCGGGACAGTCACAGAATGTGGGGGGTTGAGGGCCCTGGAAAGCTCATCCAGTGCAACCCCCCCGGAGCAGGAACACCCAGCTGAGGTTACACAGGAAGGTGTCCAGGCGGGTTGGAATGTCTGCACAGAAGGAGACTCCACACCCTCCCTGGGCAGCCTGGGCCAGGCTCTGCCACCCTCACCCCAACAAGTTGCTTCTCAGCTGCCAGCGGAACCTCCTGTGTTGCACTTTGCACCCATTGCCCCTTGTCCTGTCCCTGGTTGTCACCAGCAGAGCCTGGCTCCATCCTCCTGACACTGCCCCTTGCCATCTTGAGCCCCAGCAATGAGTCCCCCCTCAGGCTCCTCTTGTCCAGCTCCAGAGCCCCAGCTCCCTCAGCCTTTCCCCACACGGGAGATGCTCCACTCCCTGCAGCATCTTGGTGGCTGCGCTGGACTCTCTGCAGCAGTTCCCTGTCCTGCTGGAGCTGAGGGGCCACAACTGGACTCAATATTCCCAATGCAATCTCAAACGGACACTGCAGATTTGCAGTTCCGTGCTGGGTAGGACTGAGCTGCCCCCTGAGACCCCTCGTTTCTCCACAGGTGTCCATGCAGTACAACCCCGGCTGGAACAGCTCCTCCGTCAACCTGCTGCACGTGCGGGCGGTGGGGCCCGCGGACACCCTGCACTTCATCTGGAGCAGCATCGGGGCCCCCGCGGTGCTGCTGGTGCTGTCGGGGAGCAGAAACAGCACCCTGGGCGTTGACTGGACGCGGCTGCTGTCGCCCGCTCCCGCCGGCGCTGTCTGGATCGACCCTCCCGGCAGTGTCATCTACTCCACCGCTGTTGTGTTCACCAAGGTACCGCTGGGGACGGTGACCCTGCCCTGGGGGGGACACCCCACGGGTGGAGGGGACGTCGGGAGCTCCCCGGGGCAGAGCGGGTCCGGCAGCTGCTTTCCCAGCTTTGGTCCTACCCTGGTTGTCTCTGCCTTGAGATGTTTGACCAAGGCAGCTCCTTTTTGGTCTGTTTCCTCTCCCCAGTGGCACCGCAGCCTGTGGACTGTGGCCCAACGTGGTGGCGTTCACAGCAGCTGCCTCTCCCTTTCCTCTCCCCAGGTGTTTGAGTACAGCGAGGCCAAAACAGAAGAGCTCTTCTACCCCACGTACGACCTGTCTGACTTTTCCTGGGACAGCATCAATCGCACCCTGAACCACACGGCCCTGACGGCCGAATTCACGGGCATCCCAACCGCTGACCCCAGCGGCAGCTTCTCCAATGGCAGCTTGGCCTTTCGGGTGAGTCCCAGGGTGCTGTGCTGGGATGTGACCAGGGAAACACAGCGTCGTGTCCAGAGCATCTTATAGAGAGAAGTGGTTGCTCCTTGGTGGCCCGTTTGGTCACCGTGCTGTCCCTCTGCTCCGTGTCCCCTGCAGGTGACAGCCTACGAGGCCAGCAGCCGCGACGGGCCCCTGCCCAGCCTCCTGCACACGGCAAACAGCTCCAAAGCCGAGTTTGTCCTGGCTGGGGTGGCTCCACGGGGCAACAGCTCCCGCTTTGTGCTGGAGGTGGCAACGGTGGAGGAGACAGGGGTGGCGCAGAAGCTGCGGTCAACACGCTCCATCGATGACGAGTACACTCCCACCATCTTCGAGGTGAGTGGATCGAGGCTGCATCTGGGCTATTGAGTCCAGTTGTGGCCCCTCAGTTCCAGCAGGACAGGGAACTGCTGGAGAGTGTCCAGCGCAGCCACCAAGATGCTGGAGGGAGTGGAGCATCTCCCGTGTGAGGAAAGGCTGAGGGAGCTGGGGCTCTGGAGCTGGACAAGAGGAGCCTGAGGGGGGACTCATTGCTGGGCTCAAGATGGCAAGGGGCAGTGTCAGGAGGATGGAGCCAGGCTCTGCTGGTGACAACCAGGGACAGGACAAGGGGCAATGGGTGCAAACTGCAACACAGGAGGTTCCGCTGGCAGATGAGAAGCAACTTGTTGGGGTGAGGGTGGCAGAGCCTGGCCCAGGCTGCCCAGGGAGGGTGTGGAGTCTCCTTCTGTGCAGACATTCCAACCCGCCTGGACACCTTCCTGTGTAACCTCAGCTGGGTGTTCCTGCTCCATGGGGGGGTTGCACTGGATGAGCTTTCCAGGGCCCTCCAACCCCTCACATTCTGGGATTCTGTGAAGCCCAGACTGGACATTAGGAAAAAGTTCATCACCACGAGGGTGGTTGGTGACTGGAACAGGCTCCCCGGGGAAGTGCTCACAAGCCTGTCAGAGTTCAAGGTGCATCTGGACAATGCTCTTGGGCACATGGTTTAGTTTTAGGTAGCCCTGGGAGGACTTTGGTTGGACTTGATCCTTTTGGGTCCCTTCCAACTTGAGATACTCTGTGAGTCTGTCTTTGCAGAGTAGATTTACTGCCCCTGTGTGGATGGGAGCAGAGAGCTCCCCTTTTCCTCCCCACTTTCAGACCTTTCAGCCACAATACTGTCAGGTTTCAGGCTGGAACCAGCACCTCCTACCTGCAGTCGGAGCTGAGCCATATCCCCTTCAACCCCTCACATCCTGTGATAATGTGGGGCGAGCACAGGCTTGGGGGCATCTCTGCTGCAGGAAGGAGTGTGTGGGGGATCCGGGGCTCCCCAGTGCAGCTTCCCCCATCACAGTGACCCCTGCTTCCTTCACCATCTCTCTCTCCCTCCCCAGACTCTCTCCCTGGTCGCCGAGTCCCGAAACGGCAGCTCTGCACGCAGCTTCCTGCAGTGGAAGGCGACAGCGTACGGGTCCCCGAGCCCGCGGCGCGAGGACAACATCCAGTGCCGCTCTCGAGGGCTGCAGGCGGCCAACTGGACCCTGCCCGTCTCCAGCATCGTCCGCGCCTACTTTGGGGAGGGTGCGGGCAGCACCTACACCGTCAGCGCCATCAATATTTCTTTTGGAGGAGAAGATGGGAAGGTTTACCAGGAAAAGCGCTACCTCAGCTGGTGAGCGGGATCTGTTGCGTGTGAAATGATGCTCTCCCGGTTGCTAATACCTTGCACTTTGGGGAACTGCCAGGTTAGAGGGATTCTCTGCTTAATAGCCATCTCGTTGTGCTTGTTTGCTCTTGTTTTGCTGTTATCCCCTAGTGAGTTGTGCAGTTTATTGATACCCTCCCTCACTCCTCCCCGAGTCTGAAAGACCCTCGTGGGATCCTGCCAAGAAATCCTGATCCCACCAGGATAGAAAGCCCCAGATATTCCACCCGCAGGAGGGGGCTGATCCGCGTCTCTGTGGCTGATCCGTCTCATTCCCTCCTGCAGGTCCGTGCTGCTGGGCTTTGGGCAGCCCCCCCAGGACACCTTCTCCCCCCTTGTCATCTCCATCATGGCCGTGGCGCTGGGCACCCCCCTGCTGATGCTCCTGGTGGGCAGCTGCGTGCTCCTCTTCACCCAGGGGAAACGCTACTCTGACTACGAGCCCATCAATTGAGGGGGACGGTCCCCAAAGGACCCCCCGGGATCCTTCTCGCCATGAAACGACCGTGGCTGCCGCGGGGATCCCACGCCTGCGATCCCCGTCCTCCCCTCTGAGCACCAGGGCGACTTTTGCGGCAGCTGCCCGTGTTGTACATCCCATCCTGCTCCCTCTTGCTGCACAGATCCTGCAGCCGATTCCTTTTCTTCTCTGTATCTTCCTGCTCCATCCAGCCGAGGAGGAGCTGCCTTGACCCACAGCGAGTCCTCCATGGGATCAACCCGCCGTGTCGGTGTCTGCAGCCCAGCGGGAGCTGCGACTGGCCGTGCCTTGTCCTGTGCTGCTTCAGGGCACTCTGAGGTTGGGGGACAGGGCTGGGGACCAGTACCGCAGTGCTGAGGGCGCCGTGCTGCTTCTCACTGTGCTGGGGGGCACCCTAAAACAGCCCCCTGGCTCACACTCAGTCCCCCTTCTGCACTGGCCTCGCTGGCACGAGAAGGAACCCCAGTGCTGCTTTGCAAACACTTTTTGAGCTCAGGGACGTCGCGTTGGCCCCCAAAGGGCCAATCCAGCCTTGCTGTGGGTGAGCTGCACCCACTGGCCGTGCAGGGCTGCTTGGAGGTGCTGTGTGGGTGCTGCAAGCCGCGGGGTGAGCGCGGTCTGGGTGTTTGTTGGCACCGTATCACTTGGGAGCGTGCTGGGTGGTCGTGTTCTCCATCACTGACTTGTCTTTGACCGAATAAAGCGGATTTCTAAGCAGTTTCCCGCGGAAACGCTGCACGGCGGGTGAACGCGAGAACAGCTCTCGCGTGTCGCAGGAGTGAACAGGCGCTGGAGCTCAGCGGGAGCAAAGGTACAGAAACACAGTGAGTGGAGGGAGGGTCGAGGCGCTGGGACCCGCTCCTGCCCCACAGCGGGGTGTGGGGCTCCGGGGGGCGTTTTCCCCGCGAGCCCAGGCTGAGCCAGCGTCCCTGCTCAGAAAAGCATTTGAAAGAGTCAAACTCTTCCCTTTCTGAGTCGGGCTGCAGGGATGAACTGCTCCCGTCATCCAGGGATGCTGGAGAAGCCAAACACATCTAGATCCACCTTGGTGGGTTCTTAACTGGGTTGCGCCTGAGAAGGGGAGAACTGAGACGATGAGACTTGCACGGGGCTGGACCCCCAGGGTCTTTGTGTCCGCAGAGGACGCGGCCGTGGGTGCCAGCACCCGTTTTGTGGGGACCTCGCCGTCTCCATCCCTCAGCAGCACGTCTGGTGCCATCTCACCCCTCGGATCTTTTCCCCGCGTCCCTCCCCTGGTTTGTGAACCTCTAGCGGGAGGGACACGCTGGGCAGGACTGTTGGGAGATCGACACTTTGGGGCAACATTTTTCCCCCTCTATGAAACATCATTTTAGTGCTGGACGACGGGACCTTGAGGGCGAAGCTCTCAAGGCAGCAGCGATTCCCAGGGGGATTTGACCCACCTTCCCCAAACCAACCACAGAGCCACTCGGTGAAGGGTTTTATTGCGCAAAACCACTCCAGCGGGAGACGGGACAAATCCCACCCCGTCGTGGAACTAGGATCACTGGTGCTGCGCTGCGCCCTGTTCTCCCTCCCGCAGGAACCTCCCCGTGCAGAGGTTCTTACAGCCGAGCTCCACCAACCCCAAGCGCCCAGCAAGACCGTTTTGGTTGTGAGCAGCTGCACCCCTGCACCTTCAGGGCTCGCAGGGCAAGGTAGACGAGCTCAACCCGCAGGTTCCAGGCACCTCTGAGCTCTCCCTCACCCCCAAAAGCGCAGTTTGGCCGTGCTGTCCTTGGAACGGTCCTCAGGCTTTGACGTTGCTAAAGCCAGGAGGTTTTCGGGCTCCAGGACGAACATGCTGTAGAGGTTCCAGAGCAGCATGGCCACGAGGGGCAGGAAGGTCATGCTGAAGCCGAAGGCGCGGAAGGAGCGGCCGATGGCGTAGGACAGCCAGTAAATCAACCTGGGGAGGGCAGAGAGGCTCAGCCAGGGCTTCGCGCAGGGGTTTGGACTCTAGTGTGGGTTTGGGTTTGGGTTTGCCAGGTATGGCCATGGCGGGAGGTGGGATGGGGGATGCAGAGACCCTTCCCCTGAGCAGGCTCTGCTGGCTGTCATTGACCAGAGCCACAAAGATGATGGAGTGGAGCATCTACCTTATGAGGAAAGGCTGAGGGAGCTGGGGCTCTGGAGCTGGACAAGAGGAGCCTGAGGGGGGACTCATTGCTGGGGCTCAAGATGGCAAGGGGCAGTGTCAGGAGGATGGAGCCAGGCTCTGCTGGTGACAACCAGGGACAGGACAAGGGGCAATGGGTGCAAAGTGCAACACAGGAGGTTCCGCTGGCAGATGAGAAGCAACTTGTTGGGGTGAGGGTGTCAGAGCCTGGCCCAGGCTGCCCAGGGAGGGTGTGGAGTCTCCTTCTGTGCAGACATTCCAACCCGCCTGGACACCTTCCTGTGTAACCTCAGCTGGGTGTTCCTGCTCCGGGGGGTTGCACTGGATGAGCTTTCCAGGGCCCTCCAACCCCTCACATTCTGGGGTTCTATGAGGCACCAAAGCCCAGTGTTTGCCAGCCCTGCCAGACCCTGTTTACACCCCAGGCGCTGCCACAGCCCAGAGAGGGGAAAGGAGCCACTTACCGGGAGATGGCGAAAAGCCCCGTGAGCAAAGGGATGAGCTTGAGGGCCTCCTGCGGGAGGTAGGTGGCCAGGACAGCCATGTTAAAGAAGTAGAGGATGAAGAGGTGGACGGACTGGGAGACGTAGGTGCGGTGGATCTCCACCTCCTGCTGCAGCTCCCCAAAGGGCTCCAGCGCCGAGAGGCAGAGGCGGGAGATGCCGCTGACGATCATCCCTGTGGGGCAGAGAGAGGAGCTGAGCTCAGTGAAACCACCTTGGAGCACCGGGGCTGGGGGAGATGCAACGGGGTGGGAAAAGCATCCTGGGGTGGGTTAGAAGGGGGTGGTCAGTAGGTCAGAGAGGTTCTCCTGCCCCTCTGCTCTGCCCTTGAATAAAGGGTTTAGTTCAGATACTATAAGGATACACTTGAGAAACATATATACATATATATATAAAATATATACAGCCATAGCACCCTGAGAATGCCCCGTCTCGTGTGATCTGGGAAGCTAAGCAGGGTTGGGCCTGGTTAGTACTTGGATGGGAGACCGTACAGCTACACAGCCATAGCACCCTGAGAACACCTGATCTGGGAAGCTAAGCAGGGTCGGGCCCGGTCAGTGCTTGGATGGGAGACCAGCTGGGTCCAGAGAGGTTCTCCTGCCCCTCTGCTCTGCCCTGGGGAGACCACACCTGGAATCTTGTGTCCAGTTGTGGCCCCTCAGCTCCAGCAGGACAGGGAACTGCTGCAGAGAGTCCAGCGCAGCCACCAAGATGCTGGAGGGAGTGGAGCATCTCCCATGTGAGGAAAGGCTGAGGGAGCTGGGGCTCTGGAGCTGGACAAGAGGAGCCTGAGGGGGGACTCAGCCCAGCCCCGCTCCCCCCATACATCCCAGTAGAGTCACTGAAGATCTTTGTCCCCCCGGCTCACCCAGCACGATGGGGAAGGTGGCGAAGGCGCCGCAGCGCAGCGTGTAGAGCAGGCGGGCGCTGGTCGAGGGCAGCAGCGGCGCGTCGAAGGGCAGGAACACGTAAGCCCCGTAGAGGAAGCAGGGGCAGAGCAGCAGGGCCCCCACCACCGCCGCCACGGCCTTCAGGTTGCCATTGCCGCAGTCCCTGGCGCACGGGCACCGCGAGCCCTCGGCCGGCGCTTTGGCCGCGTGCCCCTCGAAGCCCAGCGGGTCCCCGTAGCGCAGGGCGCCGATGGGCAGGAACGCCGCCTTCTGGCGGGGGCCGCCGAGCCCGTCGCCGCGCGGGACGCAGCCCCCGTTGCCCTCCCGGGACCACGGCGACGGTTCCTTCTTCTGCTTGCCCGGGGTCTGCTCGATGCACTGCGGGTCGATGGGCACGAAGACGTGCGCGGCCATCGCGGGGACGTCCTCGTCGTCGGGACCGGCGGGAATGGCCTCCTCGGGGGCTTCACGTCCGCCCTCGGGACTCGAGCGTGTCTTGTTGTCCGCGGGCTCTGCTTGTCCCCGGTTGTGCGGGCAGCGGTCCCATGGCAGGGTGGCATCAGGGTCCCCCGCGTGTTCCTGTGGGGCTGGGGGCACCTTGGCCAGGGGGGCGGCCAGGGCTGGGTTCCTCAGCTCCAGCAAAGCCACCTCCTCCATGGGCAGGACGGGGTCAGCGGCAGCCATGGGAACAGCAGCTCAGCGCCAGCAATGAACTCTCGTGCGTTTCGGGGTGTCGAGTGGGGTTCCCGTCCCTTCCAGCTTCACCCTGTGCCGGGAGAAATGAGACAGACAAAGCAGCAATGAGAGGTTTGGGGTCACGCACGCAGTTATAACATGGGGTGCAAACAGGCGGACACCGTCCCTGGGGTCCCATCACCCACCGTCCCTTCCGCTATGGGGACAAAACAGACGAATAAACTTAACAGCAGAGTAAATTATATTGTTAAGCAGCATTCTTGATTCCATCAGCGCTGGGGAGCTTGGGGATCACCCTCCATAAGCACTCCAAACACCAGATGCTCTTGCATTGCTTATAGTCACTTAATTATTATATATGCATTACAACTTTTGAAAATTTTGACATACTAAGAAATAATTGGTGGTGTTGTAATTTAGTTTCTTACTTACGATACATCTATTAATTATTAGTTCAATATAAACTAAGCGCTCTGCTTCCGAGCAGTGTATCGCTCCATATTCTGTCTCCTTGTCGTGCAGAAGGATGTAAAACTTGACAAATATCCGGGTGGTCAGAGCATCGATCATGTTAATTGGTTAATGATGGGTGCGTCTTTTATAAGTTAATCACAGTGTATATTAATTTGGGGGGTTGTGTCCAGGAGGACGCAGAGCCCGGTGTCCCCGGCTCTCAGGGCTGTGGGACCGAGCACGGTGACACTGAGCCCGGAGTGATGAGTCCCGGCTGTGCCGGTGGGGCTGGACCGCTGGCACTGCCCCATGTCCTGAGAGCCTCATGTCTGTCTGTCCAACCCTCCAGGGATGGCGACTCCAGCACTGCCCTGGGCAGCCTGTTCCAATGCCCCACAGCCCTTTGGGGAAGAATCATCCCCAAGATCCCATCTCCAATCTCTATTTGTGATGCTGAGGGTGGGGAGACTCTGGCCCAGGTTGCCCAGGGAGGTGGTTGATGCCCCATCCCTGAGAACACCCAAGGTCAGGTTGGATGTGGGTGGCTCTGAGCAACCTGGTCTGGTTGGATGTCCCTGGTCTGGCTGGATGTCCCTGGTCTGGTTGGAGATGTCCCTGGTCTGGTTGGAGATGTCCCTGGTCTGGTTGGATGTCCCTGGTCTGCTGGAGATGTCCCTGCCCATGACCAGATGGTCTTTGAAGGTCCCTCCCAACCCAAACCCTTCCATGATCATAGAGTCACCATTTTGGTTGGAAAAGCCCCTCCAGATCATGGAGTCCAACCATAACCCACCCTGTCCCTGCCCCATGTCCTGAGAACCTCATGTCCGTCTGTCCAGCCCTCCAGGGATGGTGACTCCAGCACTGCCCTGGGCAGCCTGTTCAATGCCCCACAGCCCTTTGGGGAAGAAATTGTTCCTAAATCCAACCTCAACCTCCCCTGGCGCAACTCGAGGCCGTTTCCTCTGCTCCTGGCGCTTGTTCCTGGGGAGCAGAGCCCGACCCCCCTGGCTCCAAGCTCCTTTCAGGCAGTTCAGAGATCAGAAGATCTCCCCTCAGCTCCTGTTCTCCAGCTGAACCCCCAGCTCCCTCAGTCTCCATCACATTGTGCTCCCGCCCCTCACCAGCTCCGCTCCCTTCTCTCCACTCTCTGCTATAGGCAGGAGGGAGCGAGATTTGCTGCCTCTTGTGGCTGAGACCCATCTGGGTGCTGCTTGCTATGGGGGAGCAGGAAATCGAGGCAAAAATCCCCCGTTATCCCCTCTTAGCAGGGGATCCTCGCCTTCCAGCCCATCTCAGGCACTGATGGCCGTGGGAGCCTCCCGCAATGGAAACCTCTCTCTTTATCTCCCTCTGGGCACATTGAGTTCTGCACCCCCAGACCAGCCCTGGCCTGGCCACAGGTGTGTGGGGAAACTGAGGCACGGAGCGGCGCGGGGCTCTATCTGAGGTCCATACACCACCACGGCGGGTCCCCACGTCTCGCACACCCCACGTCCCCTCTCCCAGCCCCATGGGACGGGGTGGGGGGAGCTGGTCCAGACTTACTTGCAGAGAGCCGGGGAGCCATGGAGGCTGCGCTGGGAGCCTGCGAAACCTGGACTTCAAACCCGTTTAACCAGTCCAGGTGGGGCCGGGCTGGGAGGAGCCGGCGCAGCAGCACCCGGCCCATCCCGTGCCAGGATGTGTCCCCACAGGCCCCCCCGGGATGTGGGGAACATTGGGACAAGCAGCTTGTCCACCCCCCCCAGGGGGGCTGTGCTGGGCTGGGGCTCGTCTGCCATGGCAGAGCCTGTCACTGTGACCACCGCTGTGCCCAGGGGTGACAACACCCCAAGGGGTATAAGGAGGAATGGTGTTTATACAAAGGCTGAGGGAGCTGGGGCGCTGGAGCTGGACGAGAGGAGCCTGAGGGGGGACTCATTGCTGGGGCTCAAGATGGCAAGGGGCAGTGTCAGGAGGATGGAGCCAGGCTCTGCTGGTGACAACCAGGGACAGGACAAGGGGCAGTGGGTGCAAACTGCAACACAGGAGGTTCCGCTGGCAGCTGAGAAGCAACTTGTTGGGGTGAGGGTGGCAGAGCCTGGCCCAGGCTGCCCAGGGAGGGTGTGGAGTCTCCTTCTCTGCAGACATTCCAACCCGCCTGGACACCTTCCTGTGTAACCTCAGCTGGGTGTTCCTGCTCCTGCACTGGATGAGCCCTTCAACCCCTCACATTCTGGGTTTCTGTGATAAAGGGCGTTAACTGACGCCGGCCCCGCCGCCATATTTGCCAGCACTAAGTGCTGGCACGGCCGCCGCGTGTTTTTGTGTAGGGGAAGACGAGGAACTCTCGTGAGATGACGCCGCGCAGCCGCCATGTTGCCAGCACTAAGTGCTGGCGCGGCTGGTGGCCAAGTCTCGCGAGGTGAGGCCGGCCCCGCCGCCGCCATGTTTGCCCGCCGCTGCCCGGTCTCGCCGCAAGTCTCGCGAGAGCGGCGCGGGGCAGGGGGCAGAGGCGCAGCCATGGCGGCCGAGCGGGGCCGGGGGCGGCGGCGGCGGCGGGGCCGGCGCGGCCGGTGCTGAGGGGGCGGCGGGCGGGCCGCGCCGGGCCTGGGCCTCAGCGGGCGCCATGAGCCAAGGCGGCGGGGCCACCGGCGAGAGCGGCGAGCCGGAGGCCAAGGTGCTGCACACCAAGCGGCTGTACCGGTGAGGAGAGGAGCGGCGGGGCGGGAGGAGGATGAGGGAGCGGGAGGAGAGGAGGGGAGTGAGGAGAGGAGGTGAAGGGGGCAGAGGGATGAAGGGAGATGGGGTGGGGTCCCGGGAAGACCGAGGGGGCCCGGGGGAAGGGGATGGGAAGCGGGGGAGCAGGGAGATGGGAGGTTGGAGATGGCAAAGGTGAAGGAGATGGGGGGGACGAGCGAGGCCGAGGGGACTGGGGGGATTTGAGGAAGACTGAGGGGAAGGAGGTGGTAGAATCGAGGGGAGATGGGGGATAACAGGGGGAAGGGGTTGGGGGGTCCAAGGGAGGTTGGAGAGGGGGGGAATTCGGGGGAGATTGTGAGAACCAGGGGAAGGGGATTGGAGGGATATTCAGGGAAGATGAGGCGGGAACCAGAAGGGAGGGGATGGGAGGATTTAGGGAAGGTTGAGGTGAAGAAAATCGAGGGGAATGTGGGAAAGTGGGCAGTGATGAGGGAAAGAGAAGGAGGGAGATTGAGGGGAGATTGGGGTGAAGGGAGCTGTGTGGGATCAGAGATGAGCAATACCCGGGGTGGGGGGCGGCCCTGGTGAATAAAGGGTGTGAGGGATCCGGGGGGGATGAGTCAGAACAAAAGGTGCTGGGGGATCCAGACGGGATGGGAAAACAGGGGGAGCTGGAGGGAAGAAGGTAAGAAAGAGATCAGGGAAAGGGGCCTGGGGCACCCAGGGAGATGGGTTGTGTGGGGTGGGAGGTGATGGGGGCTGAGGGAGAAGGGCAAGAGAATGTGATGAGCAGGATCTTGAGCCAGGACACTGACTGTGTGGAGGGCAAGGCTGCTCTAGCTGCAGATCTTCCCAATCAAACACTCCCTTGTACCCCCTCTCTCACTTACATCTCTGTACATTGGAAACAGCATTAGAAGATGAGATTCGGGGAATAATGATGGCCTTGGTCAGCTCAGCCCAGCCAGGACGGGGTGCCGGGCTGTCAGTGCCCAGGTGTTGTCCTCCGCTTGTGACTTGTTTCGTGAATGTGGCCCAGAAATTGTCCCTGTCTGCCTCAGTTTCTCCTTCAGTAAAGCCGATTCGCAGTGGTGTTTCAGCATTGACGCTGTGGTTTTGAGCAGAAGCAAGATGGTGAAGGCAAGAGATTGATTCTATGGCGGGATCTGTTTTCTTTTTGTCTTGCTGGCTTGCTCAGTGACATTGGACTTATCCTATCATCTTTTAGACCCTCCTCTAAAACAGGGCAAGGCTTTACCTCCCTCTGAGAAAGCTGGGAAGCTCCTTGCTCAACAATCCAAAGCACTGATAGCATATCTGAGCGGTGATGACTACAATTTGTGTGTTACCATGATGTGCTCCGTACAAGCACATTCCTTGCACTTGGAAGTTATAGTAGATGTATTTTTTGTTGCTTACTGTGAGCTCAGTGGTATAACCATAGCAGAAAACCAGTTCCCACAGCGGCTGGGGTTACCCAAGGCGTGCGCCGCACTGGAAGCGCCTCTAGGGCTGTGCAGCCCCATCTCTGCTCTCATTTAAGATACACCATTTGATTTTTAGGGCTGGCTTCCCACATCTGCTAGTCGAGCTGGCGCAGCGTAACACGTTGCCCACTGCCTCCTGCGGTGGTTTGGAGAGGGTGTATGTGCTCCCGCTTGCAACATAGAATGTGTTTTATTTAAAGCACCTTGGTCGTGGTTTGGGATGCGGTTGATTTTGCGGTCCCGGCAGACCGGGGATGTTCGTGGTACCTCACGTGTGAACACTCTTGGGCAGACGTGGGGTTGGTCATCATGGCAAGGAAGTGGTTCTTTTCTGTTTTAGAATAAGGCATGCCGTCACTTTATAGCATTTTTACAGCAGCAGAGGAAAATCACGCTCCTGTAGAGATGGCTCTTAGCTGCAAGTAAAGATTGTCATTTTAATGCAGGGTTTATAACATCTGCATCGGCCACCAGTTTTCTTGCAACACTCCCAGCAAGCTTTCTACGTTAACGGTCTCTTGACAATTCTCTATTTGAGCCTGAAGCTCAGTCAGATGAAGCGCTGGCGTCCTGCCCTCTCAGAAGCACGTTGTGCTCTGTACGATGGCCGAATGTCTCTGGCAACTTTTGGCCATCAGATGCAGCGATGCCTTTGCATCCCAGAGGTCTGAATATCACGGGCCCAACGGCTGCGCCCACGTGGGATCAGTTTTGTGTCTGTGGGCGTTGATCTGGGGTCTCTCCACTGGTGTCCGTGTCGAGATGGGGTTGCCTGTCCCTGTTCGTAGGGTGGGATTTGTAATCCACAAGTTTCACCTCAGAATGTGGCAACTGCATTATCCTGGATGCTGTTTTACAATTTACTTTCCAGATTTCTTTTCTGGATTCTGGGTAACTATTAGCTCATTGGCTTTATGTTACTATTCTCGTCTGCCCGTCTCGTTCTGGGCAGTGTTATTTGTGTACTGAAACGTGCCAGAATACAAATGAATGGCTGCAGAGCTCCCCAAGTGTCTTACCCCTCAGCCTGTGCCTCTTAGTGATGTATTAAATAAAGAGCGGACAAATAATTCCCCCTGCTGCCTTGTCCCGTCCCAGAATGCTCATGGCACAGGAGGAAAGCGATAGGTTGGTTTCTGCGTGGCCAAAGAGGACTTAGCGTTGGGCTGTTTCCCAACACGGCGCGATGTGCTGTACTTTTGTGATGTGATGTTCTTTTATTAGACTGGCAGCTGCTTTACCTCCTCTGCGGTTCTGATGGGCCGTCCGGACGCAACGTTTAAACCCAGCAGGTATAGAAACAAACAACAGGATATAATTTGGCCTCAGTATCATGGTCTCAAGGCACGAATGCTAAATTGAAGTTTAGAGTGCGTGGTCTGCAGCCTGTGCGTTAGTGTCTCCTGATGTGTTTGAAGTGGGGTTGGCTCCTGTCCCTCCTTTTCCTCGCCGCTGCGGACATGGGATCCTTGCAGGTCATCACTGGCCATCACAGATTCTTCTTTCCTCCCACCTCCGTGTCCTCGTGGAGCTCGTGCTGCTCAGATATTTCAGCCTGGGATCTGCCTTCCGTCTGACAGCTCGGGAACCCACGTCCTAAAAGACAAACCTCGCTGCTTTCGTCTCGCCAACTCGTTTCTTCATGAACCCATAAAAAGTCGCAGAAGCAACTGGCGTCTTCGTGTCCCACCGCTGACTGTTGTAGGAAATGGGGTCGTGTGGGAGGGAAAGGTGAAATACCCTCCAGTGTCCCCGCTCTGGAAGAAGCTTTTCTGTCCTTCACATTTGGCCGGGGTTTGAGTCCTGCTGTCCGGAATGGGTTTTGCTCAGCTGCGTGATCCCATTCCGTACTCGCCGGTACTGTTGGCGGCCAAATTGCCGTCGCTTTGCGTGTGACTTAGGAAACGATGTTCAGGAAACCGATCTTTGAGTAATTCGTGTCGCTTCATGGGTGTCGTACTGCACAGGATCAGGGGATGCATTTCTGTCGCTGCTCCACTCGGGAAGATTCTTAGATGAGGTCTTGGGACCCTTTTGTTTTTATATATTAGAAAAAGAGAGGCTTGTTTGGCATGTGAACTACTGAGCGGTGAGAGAACCTGGTTCATGTGCCCATAAAGGAGCCAGAATTGAATAAGTTGCAGGAGAAGGAATCAGTGTAGAGCCTGGAGTTGTGTGTGAGGATTTGCAGAGCCACAAAGATGATGGAGTGGAGCATCTCCCGTGTGAGGAAAGGCTGAGGGAGCTGGGGCTCTGGAGCTGGACAAGAGGAGCCTGAGGGGGGACTCATTGCTGGGACTCAGGATGGAAAGGGGCAGTGTCAGGAGGATGGAGCCAGGCTCTGCTGGTGACAACCAGGGACAGGACAAGGGGCAATGGGTGCAAACTGCAACACAGGAGGTTCCGCTGGCAGCTGAGAAGCAACTTGTTGGGGTGAGGGTGGCAGAGCCTGGCCCAGGCTGCCCAGGGAGGGTGTGGAGTCTCCTTCTGTGCAGACATTCCAACCCGCCTGGACACCTTCCTGTGTAACCTCAGCTGGGTGTTCCTGCTCCATGGGGGGATTGCACTGGATGAGCTTTCCAGGGCCCTCCAACCCCTCACACTCTGGGGTTCTGTGTGATGTGGGGACACGGGTGACATCCCACCCCAAGGGTTTTCTGTGGCCGGGGCTGCAGGTGCTGCTGTTTGTAGTCACCATGAAATCATCTCCCAGCCTGCGGTGTCGGTGACTCGTGAGCTGGTATCAGACACGCAGCAGCTGCTGCTGCACTGCACAGTGAAAGCATTTTTACAGCTATTTTGAAGACGCAGAGGCTGCCGGTTTCGGAACCAGAAGATCACAGGTTTCCTATGCTTCGTTCTGGGGATAAATGAATCAGCAGTTCCCCTTTTTGCTGGTCACCTTTCTGCATAGGAAACAACTCTGTTCCCTGTGAGCTGCACCGGTCATTCCTGCTGCAGAGGCTCTTTGGGAGACACGGGCACTGCAGGTTGCAGTAAGGATGTGTTTATTGGCTGCTGCTTTGTGGGGATCTATTTTGGGGAAACTAAATGTCCGGGGGGAGCTTATTCTTTTCGCCGATGTGCTGTGAGCTTGGGTGAATGCTTATTGTCTTTTGCCCATGAAGCACAAAGCATTTTACTCGCCGTCCTTGCTGTTGAGGGTATTAGGTTGTTTGCAAAGGACCTTCAGGCCACGTGAGAAAGATGCCAGTGAGCCGGCAGGGTTAGCAGCGGATTTTTGTGTGTGGTTCTTACTCTGGTCTTGGTTTTCTTCGTGATTATTTAGGAAGAAGTTGGTTCAACTTCTCTTTGGTGTTTAGTTCTCCCAAGGCATTGTGTAAGACAGTGCTCTTCCCTGCGCTTCTGTCGGGTTCTGTGGTTGCTTGGTTGGCTGGCACTTGGTTGGCTGGCGCTTGGTTGGCTGGCGCTTGGTTGGCTGTTTGGCTGGCGCTTGGTTGGTTGGTTGGCTGGCGCTTGGTTGGTTGGTTGGCTGGCGCTTGGTTGGCTGGCGCTTGGTTGGCTGGCGCTTGGTTGGCTGGCGCTTGGTTGGCTGGTTGGCTGGCGCTTGGTTGGTTGGTTGGCTGGCGCTTGGTTGGTTGGTTGGCTGGCACTTGGTTGGTTGGTTGGTTGGCTGGCGCTTGGTTGGTTGATTGGTTGGCTGGCGCTTGGTTGGTTGGTTGGCTGGCGCTTGGTTGGTTGGCTGGTTGGCTGGCGCTTGGTTGGTTGGCTGGTTGGTTGGCTGGTTGGTTGGCTGGCGCTTGGTTGGTTGGTTGGCTGGCGCTTGGTTGGTTGGTTGGCTGGCGCTTGGTTGGTTGGTTGGCTGGCGCTTGGTTGGTTGGTTGACTGGCGCTTGGTTGGTTGGCTGGTTGGCTGGCGCTTGGTTGGCTGGCGCTTGGTTGGTTGGTTGGCTGGCGCTTGGTTGGTTGGTTGGTTGGCTGGCGCTTGGTTGGTTGGTTGGTTGGCTGGCGCTTGGTTGGCTGGCGCTTGGTTGGTTGGCTGGTTGGCTGACGCTTGGTTGGTTGGCTGGTTGGCTGGCGCTTGGTTGGTTGGCTGGTTGACTGGCGCTTGGTTGGTTGGCTGGTTGGCTGGCGCTTGGTTGGTTGGCTGGCGCTTGGTTGGTTGGCTGGCGCTTGGTTGGTTGGCTGGTAGGTAATGGCTTGGAGGACGTAGTTCTTAAAGAGGAACACATAGAGTCACCAGCTGGGAAAAGGTAATTTCATGAGTCAGTTTATTGACCTCAAATACAGGCTCAACAACGACAGAGGTTTCGAGACGGTGTCTCTTGGTAGGGCAGGTTGGTTTTGCTTTCTTGAGCTGTCCATGAGATATCGGTGAGGGAACTTTCTGTCAGCACTGACGCTTCTCTAAGTCCCGAATTGCATTTCACTGCAACATTCTGAAGTTGTAGTTGAATTTGTGCACAGCTACAAACGTTCAAGTGCTCGAGGTTTTACACACGGTGTGGAATTCCTCCCCCAGGAGGTGATTCACACAAGTGTCTTTTTGCGTGACTCAGATGCTCGGACGCTGCTTGGTCTGCCTTTTAGGGAAAAAAAATATCTCGTAACAAATTTCATATTTTAGGCTGGTTTTGAGTATCTCTGTTACCCGTTGGTGAGAGATCTTTAATGACTTTAATCAATGAATTGCTGTAATGAAGGTCAGGAAGTTTTGGCAGATGACAGTGACATGAGTTGCCTTCTTCCATAGACAAGTTGGTGAGGAGACAGAAATTGGATTCCCAACATCGGACGCTTTTAAGATTCAGCTGGACAGGTTGTGCAGACCAAGCTTTTGCCAAGAAAGGTTGGACCAGGTGACCCCTGTGGTCCCTTCTAACCTTGGACTCTCTGATTCTGTGGTAACTCTGCTTATTTTCTTCTTTCCAGAAACTTTTATCAAACAGAATGCAGAAAGAAAACCAATTTATATGGTGCGGTGGTATAACACACCTTGCTAATAATGGGGTTAACTAGGCCAGTGTGGTTCTGTGCAGACATCGCAAATCTCATGAAATAACCCCAGATAACCTGCAATCCCGAACCTCTTCTTTCCGTGTCCCCTCGCAGAGCGGTGGTGGAGGCCGTTCATCGTTTGGATCTCATCCTTGGGAATAAAGCAGCGTATCAAGAAGTGTTCAAGCCAGAGAACATCAGCTTGAGGAACAAGTAAGTTGGGCAGGGCACTTTTTTGAATCCATTTGGCTGGGAAAAGTCCGTTTTGAGTCTGCAGGTTCGCAGCGTATTTGATTTGTAGGGCAACTGTTGATCTGGGGTCCCTCCAGCTTTTGAAGAGGGGCCAGATTGCAGGGCTTAACCATCCAGTCCACGACCAGAGGTGTTTCTGGGCGCCGTTGTAATACAAACAAGTCACCAATGCCTTGAAACTTCGTATATGCGTGCAAAATAGTTTATTAGATTCAGATAATAATTTTTCATGGTAATTTTTTAAGCCGTCAAGACAATTCTTGACATTGCTGCGATTTAAGCGGTTACTGGTAGCCATCTGGTCCCCAGGTGTGTGGCTTTTCCAGATGTGCTTGTGTGGGAGTAACACAAGCTGTTCCATCACTAGGTGGCCTATCTTACCCATCATAACGAATCTAGGTTTTCCTCTCCCGTGCTGTATTTGAAGCTGCCGTAGCTAAATGTGAACTCTCTGCCGTCTGTCTCAGGCTGCGGGAGCTGTGTGTGAAGCTCATGTTCTTGCATCCAGTGGATTATGGAAGAAAAGCAGAAGAACTGCTCTGGAGAAAAGTTTACTATGAAGTTATCCAGCTCATTAAAACAAATAAAAAGGCAGGTATCTGTGGCGCTGGCATGAGAAAGTCTCTGAGTACGCAGGGAGCGAGACCAAGTGAAAAGTGTTTTGGTTGGATAAGCTGTGGTATGAACACGGGGCAGGAATCCAGGCTCTCCTTCGTCTTAGTCATGGTGCTGCAGGCTGGTAAATCCTCATGATCTAGTGAGAGAGCTGCCACTGCAGAGGATATTTCAACATATTTTGCTTAATTTTTGTCTTCCCATCTTCAAAAGATGCGTATCTCCATGTAGAATGATGGTCTTGAGCGACTTTTTCAGTGCTGATTGTTTGATTGCTGGACAATTATCCCAGTGTTCATACTCGTGTTTTCTAAAGCCGTGAGCTCTCTCCTGGTGAGCTGGTTGTCTAAATGGTATTTAAGGTGTGCTCTTACCAGATGCCTTCTTTTGATTTATTTGTTGTTGTGGCAAGTATTTAGTCTTCTTGATGCTGCCCCTTAGTAAATGCCACTTGTTTGGTTGGTTGGATGGTTGGTTGGATGGTTGGTTGGATGGTTGGTTGGATGGATGGTTGGTTGGATGGATGGTTGGTTGGATGGGTGGTTGGTTGGTTGGATGGGTGGTTGGTTGGTTGGATGGGTGGTTGGTTGGTTGGATGGGTGGGTGGTTGGTTGGATGGGTGGGTGGTTGGTTGGATGGGTGGGTGGTTGGTTGGATGGGTGGGTGGTTGGTTGGATGGGTGGGTGGTTGGTTGGATGGGTGGGTGGTTGGTTGGATGGGTGGGTGGTTGGTTGGATGGGTGGGTGGTTGGTTGGATGGGTGGGTGGTTGGTTGGATGGGTGGGTGGGTGGTTGGATGGGTGGGTGGGTGGTTGGATGGGTGGGTGAGTGGTTGGATGGGTGGGTGGGTGGTTGGATGGGTGGGTGGTTGGATGGAGGGAGGGATGGGTGGTTGGGTGGTTGGTTGGGTGAGTGGGTGGATAGTTGAGTTACAACATCACTGAGTGAGAGGAGGGACAGAACTGTGCAAAACCAACTGCAGCTGAGCTTGCTTGACACTTGGTGTAACCGGGGTGACCAGCCTAAAACGTCTCCTGGATTCCATGAACATACGATCATTTTTCTTCCCTGCAGCACATCCACAGCCGTAGCACTCTGGAGTGCGCGTACCGGACTCACTTAGTTGCTGGCATAGGATTTTACCAGCACCTTCTGCTCTACATCCAGTCCCACTACCAGCTGGAGCTGCAGTGCTGCATCGACTGGACACACGTCACCGACCCTCTCATAGGTTGGTGCTCAATATGCGGGCGAGGTCTAAATCAAGTGGCGTCCCCTTGCGCTGGTCCATCTGTGTTGAGTTTTTAATACCAAACTAGGGCACAACAGGGGGTTTCTAACAGGAAGGAAACGCCACTAGAAAATTCTTTAGTAATTGCTTGATGACGGCAGATTTTTGTGGAAAACTCAGAAGTGCTTCTGGCTGTACGGATTGTTTTTAAAAGCTTAATTAAAGCAGACAAAGGGGCCGTTTGGAGAATAGGTTCTTAAAATCAAGACTTTTGTCAGGACATGGTGTTCACTAGATGTAAGATGTTCTTACTCTTGGTGCCCCTTCTATCTGTGCTCCCTCCTACTTGTACCGTGTGCTCTTTGTTTTCATCTGATGAAACGTTGCTTGTCTTGGGCACCTTGTGCGTCTTTCTCCAACGGTGTGTGTGATTTCGTATTTCTCACGTAGGTTGCAAGAAACCCGTGTCTGCGTCCGAGAAGGAGATGGAGTGGGCACAGATGGCGTGTCACAGGTGTCTGGTTTATCTGGGAGATCTGGGTAAGAGCAGCATCGGCTTTTGGGTCAACCTTTAATACACCAAAAAGATGGTGCCTGTCAGTGAGTCACCAGCCGGAGTTACTTGCAGATACTGGTTTCTCACATTTGTCAATAGCTCATGCAAGTTGAAACCCTCCTGGATAACCAAACTGCTACAAATTGCAAAGCTTTGGTTTGGAGCAAGTAGATGAGGGGTTTACTGTTGATAAATGGCTGTGTGAGAGTGGAAGACTTTGATTTTATTTATGTTATTTGGACAACGTGAAGGAAACTCAGAGTAGGCCAACTTCTCAGTTCAGACTTGGTTTAAGTTCACCTTATAGAGCCACTGTTGGCAGCACAAGCAGGGCTGAAAATCAGGTATTTCAAGCAATATTCTGAATCAGTCCAGACCAGTTGGCCACCGCAAAGCTCCAGGTTCTTTGTCATTGTGTCTGGCTGCGTGTCACCCCTTTTATAGCAGACGGATCCATCCCACAGTCACGACCACCTGAAGGATATGGTACGTGTGTCAACTTCATTGTGAACACGTGGGAGTGAAGGCGATGAGAAAGAATGACTGACCTGACTGGTGGGAGAGAAACGTGCTCACCTCTTCACAATACTTTCACTTAAGGTTTCCAAAATGCCTATTATTGTCAAAAAACCCCTCAGTCTAGCCACAACCAGGTATTTTATTAGGTCAGCTGTTTGCTGTAGATTTCACACTCGCTGTGGTACAATATAGTCTGAGGTACTGGAAAATGGAGCACAAATGGAGCAGTTCTTTGATGGATTTGTTGCCTTGGCCAGTATTTCTAGTTTTGTGGTATTTTTAAGCTGTAGGGAAACGGTGCTTCTCTAGAAGGGAAGGGAAGGCGGTGCCGCCCAGTTCCTGATGTGTGCGGTTCTCTTTCAGCTCGCTACCAGAACGAACTGGCAGGTGTGGACACAGAGCTGCTGGCTGAGCGATTTTACTATCAAGCCCTTTCTGTTGCACCGCAAATTGGTGAGTTACCCTGAGTTCTTAGTTGTCCACACCACGTCACCGCAATCTGCTCTGCTCAGGTTTGTATCCGGCTGCTGAGAGGGGAGTGGGTTTATTCCCTGTAGAAGCTCAGACTTGCGTGGATGCGGTAAAGTTGTGCTTGTCTGGCTAAGCTGTCCCAGCTAAGCAGAAGCAAAGTGTTACTGATCATCTCCCTCTTTTTACACCTGCAAAAAGATCTCATGTGCTGCTTTCTCCTTCAGAAGTGATATTTATGGGAACGCATTGCAGTGAGAGTTGAAATCACAGAATCACAGAATGGACTGGGTTGGAAAAGACCTCAGAGATCATTGAGTCCAACCCTTGGTCCAACTCTAGTCTGTTTACTAGATCATGGCACTAAATGCCATGTCCAACCTCACTTTAAAAACCTCCAGGGACGGTGAGTCCAGCACCTCCCTGGGCAGCCATTCCAATGCCTGACCACTCTCTCTGTAAAGAATTTCTTTCTAATATCCAGCCTAAATTTCCCCGGGCAGAGTTGAAGCCCATGGCCCCTTGTCCTATTGCTGATGCCTGGGAGAAGAGCCCAATCCCCACCTGGCTAGAACTGCCCTTCAGGTAGTTCTAGAGAGTGCTGAGCTCAGCTCTGAGCCTCCTCTTCTCCAGACTAAACAAGCCCAGCTCCCTCAGCCTCTCCCTATAGTGTTCAAGTCCCTTCCCCAGTCTTGTTGCTCTTCTCTGGACCCTCCAGCACTTCAATGTCTTTCCTGAGCTGAGGGGCCCAGAACTGAACACAACACTCCAGATGTGGCCTCCCCAATGCAGAGCACAGGGGAAGGGTCACTGCCCTTGTCCTGCCAACTACGCCATTTTTGATACAGGACAGGACACCATTGGCCTTCTTGGCCACCTGGGCACACTGTTGGCTCATGCTGAGCTTCCTGTCCATTAGACCCCCAGGTCCCTTTCTGCCTGGCTGCTCTGCAGCCACTCTGTGCCCAGCCTGGAGCTGCAGGGGGTTGTTGTGGCCAAAGTGTGGCACCCGGCGCTTGGCCTTGTTGAGCTTCATCCCACTGCAATCAGCCCATTTTTCCAGTCTATCCAGATCCCTCTGCAGAGCCTCCTGCCTTCCAGCAGCTCCACACTCCCTCCCAACTTGGTGCCATCAGCAAATTTGCTGATGATGGTCTCAATCTCCTCATCTAAATCGCCAATAAAGATGTTAAACAGGACTGAACCCAACACTGAACCGTGGGGACACCACTAGTGACTGGCCACCAGCTGGATGCGGCCCCATTCACCAGCACTCTCTGGGCCCTCCAGCCAGTTCTTAACCCAGCGTAGAGTGCACTTGTCCAAGCCAAATCTTGTCTTAGCTCAAAAAGTGCCCAGTTCCAGAGAGATGTTTTCTCTGTGCTGTCTTTGCGGAGTTCTCACTGAGTTGTTTGTTTGTCCTAAATACCAATAAGCGACAAACATTTATGTACGACAGTGTGATGGAGCAGAACTCTTAGATGCTGATAGTCTGTGTCAAGAGGAATACACCATCCCAGAGTCCAGGCCGTGGCGTTATTAATGCAGAGAAAGAGGCACTGTTTGCGCTGTTTTCTCATGTAGATAACTGGCAGGAAGGTGGGGAGGATCTATAAACACTATAAAACAGAAAGAAAACGAGGTGGTGAAAGGATTGAATAGCCCAGACCTTTGCAGTGCAGCTTTATCAATGGTTGCGTCTCCTGTCCTGGTGTGGAGGCGTCATGAGAAGGAAAGGATCTGCTTTCTAGCAGGACCATTGGAGAACTGCATTCATTTCATTGCTGCTCTCTTTCCCAACAGGGATGCCCTTTAACCAGCTGGGGACACTGGCAGGGAGCAAATACTACAACGTGGAAGCGACTTATTGCTACTTACGCTGGTGAGTGTCTGTGGGGATCTCGGTTTCTGGCCAGAGGATCTGCACATTGGGGTTGCTGCTGCCAGATTCTCTTCTCCTTTGCTTTGCACTCGTTCCTGTTTTTGGGGGAATGGGGAAGAGAGGCGGGTTTATCAGGACTGATAAGAAGAAAGAAGCTTGGTTGAACCAAACCATCGTGCTCATCGCCAAAATACACGTGTGGGGCAGCACTTGGAGGGCAGGGGTTTATCTACCTGTGCTGGAGGGCCAGGTTTGAAGGGGGATGGAGGTGCTGAGGACCCTGTGCAGTGAGATGGGTGGAATCCAGTTATTTGAACACTGCTTTAAGGCACAAATTGGAAAAGGTGCTTAAACGATGCAAATGGAGCTGCGGTGCAGCTCGGAATGGGATTTGGAGACATCAGTGGGAGTCGTGTAGGCCCAGCACATTCAAACACAAGCACTAGGGACCCGTGTTCATGCTTCGATGCCTAAATAACTTTCTGGTGAATTAAAGCCATAAAATACGAGCGACCCTGTGGCAAAGTAACTTTGGCCGTGTTCTGTTTTGGGATCTCAGTATCCAGTCTGAAGTGTCCTTTGAAGGTGCCTATGGGAACCTGAAGCGGCTCTACGACAAAGCAGCCAAAATGTATCACCAGTTGAAGAAATGTGAGACCAGGAGGTTGTCGCCGAGCAAGAAACGGTAAGAGAGGAAAGAAAAGGAGGGGGGCGCAAGCTCGGGGTTTGCGGTGCTGAAAGTGGCGTCTTTTGGGAAGTGGGAACTGCTACGTGGCCCGTTGGAGGCGGTGACTGTGCCCTGAATTTCGAGAGCTCCGGTCTGGATTCCATTCTTGATCTCTCGGGTCATAATTTCAGGAGAAAAGCTTAAAATGCTGGCCAGGTGTGGAGTTTGAGGGGAGAGATTCCTCAGGCCTCCCTGGAGCTGGTTTATGAGGGCTGAGGCATATGGTGAGAATTAGAAGTGTATAAGCTGTCTTTTGCTCCAGTTTTATCAGTGTAGTTTTCAGTTGAGCCCTGATTGACCTTTATTAACAGTCTAGTCCGTCTGTGACACGGTACCTGCTTTACTCTGTTTTCTTCTCCATCTTTCTAGAGGCAAAGACATTAAGAGGTTGCTGGTGAGCTTTATGTACCTGCAGAGTCTTCTGCAGCCAAAAAGCAGGTAAGGTTACGGCAGATTCTCTCTTCTATTGATAACTCACAGTAGCAAGCATTCAGAACTGGAAGACGCTGTAGGACACCAGTCCCTGCGCTGAGGGTTTCTGTCAAAAGGGCCAAGAATTGAGTCTTCTAACGCTGCAGGGAGGGTGAAGATTGTCTTCTAATGGAAGCTGGAGTACCAAAGGCTTAAATACTTTGTGACTCTGGCTAAACGAAGCCGGTAGCTGAGTGAACGTGGAGCTCATCTCTGCGCTGTGCCTTTGGTGTTTTCTTGCCTTGTTCGGTCAGCAAATGCTTTAAATAGAGCAGGTGTTTTAAAGGGCTTATGCACACAGTTGGACTTTGTAGGGATCTGGTTCTTCCCCAGAGCAGGATCCGCTGTGAAGGGAGATTCAAATCCATCCTAAATGGATTTAAGATATGGATTTAAACCCATCTAGACCCTTTGGTGTCTGACCACCTTCACTCTGGGATCTTTTTTCCTTGCTTCTATTCTCATTTTGCCTTTTCTGCAGCTCGTACCTGTTGTTTCCTTTCCTCTTGCTGTCCTCTAACCACCTATTTGTAACCCGATTACACCCCCTGCGCCCTCTGTCTTTCAAGCTGAACAAACTCGCTCCTCTTTGCCTCTTCTATACATCATATTCTCTGTTTTCCTTGACAGTTCTCTCTCTCTAAGTCCAGTTTCTCAGTGTCTTTTTGGTGTTGTGGGGTTTTTCTGTACCTCAGGGCTGGATGCAGTGCAGCAGACGCCACCTCCCGAGTGCCAAATACAGAGGAATCCTCATTTTCCTCCTTGCTAACGCAGCCCAGCATAGGGTTACCTTTCAAATATTGAATGATAGCGTGGTAGAAGTTCGAGGCTCATTTAATATCTGCTTAACGCATATTTAGAGCGGGAGAAAATTGGAAATTACTTCATTTCCCAAGAACGTTGCCTCTTAAAAAGGATTCACTAGATGTTTTGGAGACAGGTTGATTTTGTAACCAGGAGACTCTTGTTATATTGAACCACCATGGGTGCTTCCTTTGAAGCTCTATAGGATTCTGCAATATTCTTATGGAGCTGCGAGTTAGAGGAGAAGTTGAGTCGCCCGTGTAGCCCTTGAACTGAGCAGCAGACCCCAAACTTCTGCTGCCTTTAGCATTGAAGTGCCCTGTGTGTCTCAACAGCGACTCCCTGAGCTCCCAGTCTTGTATTTTGGGGTGAGCCACCTTTGCAGGAAGATGCTCTGGTTATTGTTAGTCTTAGTTTAGCAGCTTTGGAGAGGAAGGCACCATCTGATCCATCTCACCGGTGCTTCATCCTGTCTGATGCTAAAGTACTGCCTGTGTTGGTTCAGTTTCCATTGGAGCTTGGATCTTGAATAATAATCCTTGTTTATATTTTCCTCCCTATAAGCTCTCTGGATTCTGAGCTGACGTCTCTCTGCCAGTCCGTGCTGGAGGATTTCAACCTGTGCTTGTTCTACCTGCCTTCTCCTCCTAATCTGAGTTCAACTAGTGAAGATGAAGAAGAGTATGAGAGTGGCTACTCATTCCTTCCTGATCTCCTCATCTTTCGCATGGTGATCATCTGCCTCATGAGCGTTCACAGCCTCAAGCGGGCAGGTAACCAGTGCTTTATTCAGCCCTTCAGAAACATTGTGATTAACAGTGCAATTAGGCTGGAGATGTTGTCTTAATTGACATCCACATTTTAGACCAGCGGTCGGTCTCCTCCAACTCATCGCTGTGTCTTGTTGCAGGTTCGAAGCAGTACAGCGCAGCCATCGCTTTCACACTGGCGCTCTTCTCTCATCTGATAAACCACGTCAATATTCGCCTGCAGGCAGAGCTAGAAGAAGGGGAGAATCCAGTCCCAGCCTTTCAGAGCGATGGCACAGGTAAGAGGGCAGGGACGTGGTGTAACCTCATCAGGGTGTTCCTGCTTCATGGGGGGATTGCACTGGATGAGCTTTCCAGTTCCCTTCAACATCGTGTGACTCTCTGATTCTGTGACTTTCTTAACTTGTGCTCTCATTTTGACTGCCTGCAGATGACCAGGAGCTGCGGGAGCCGTTGAACTCGATTGAGAAGGAAGCCGAAGCCCACGTGGCAAATCATCAGCCCAGCGAGGAACAGCGGAAGAACGACTGCAAGAAAAGCAAGAAATACTCCCGCCTTTCCTGTCTGCGTCGCCGCCGCCACCCCCAGAAGGTGGATGAGAGTGACCTGAGCGAGGGCTTCGACTCGGACTCCAGCCAGGGCTCCACAAAGGGCAGCGATGGCTCAGAAAGCGGCTCGGAGAAGAGCGACGTGGAAGCAGAAGCTGCTTTTGATGTGGAGACGGACTCTGATATGAACAGCCAAGAATCTCGCTCCGACTTGGAGGACATGGAGGACGAGCCGGGTGAGGAGGGAAGCGGCCGAGGCAAAAGTGAGCCCAAAGAGGCCTTAAACTGTGTGGATGGCAGCGGGCTGGGGGACTCCAAGAGCCCGAGCATCTCGAAAAGCGAGGCTGCGGACCCGGCCGTCAATGGGCCGGCATCCCTTAGCGCTAACGACGCGAGCATAGCCAGTAACCTCCAGGCCATGTCCACCCAGCTGTTTCAGACCAAACGCTGCTTTCGCTTGGCTCCCACTTTCAGCAACATCCTCCTCAAACCCAACAGCGAGCAGCCCGTCCTGAAGGATGGAATGGAAAGCAAACCGTGTGTCAACGGAGATCTAGATAAGCCCAGCTTGGCAGAGCAAGGTAAGGATCAGTGACTTCATTCTAAATAGTTGTTGTGGTTCTCTGTAGAGTATTGTAAGGTGTAGCAGCCTGTTGGCTAAAATCCATCCCTTCCTATGGTGCAAGTTCTTCGGCCAGGTTTGGAGGAGCAGCAAATACTCCTCAGGTTTGGGGCTGGGTGTTTTCTGAAGGAGGAGCTTGATGTCCAGGAATACGTGCGCTGAGCACAGGAAACACCTGCAGCCAACCAGCATGACCTGTTGTTCTGCTCAGCTGGCTAAATGCTGAGCAGCTCTGATAATACAGAGGATCATTCCAGCAGTTATTAAAAATGTGGCCTCTTTTCCTTTTTCCCATGTGAAATGTCAATAATCAGACGCTTCCTCTGGTGATGGACAGTGCAGACGCAGCCGGGGAAGGCGTCTGATTATCAGGTGTCAGATTATCAGCTCTGCAAAGCTCCACAGTGTTAATGTGACCTGGGTGTCTGCAGGAGGAGTCGAGAGCTCCTCTCAGTGACCCGAACTGCAGATCCACAGCAGGTGGAGCTGCAGCATCTTCATCACGGTGCAAACAAGTCGTGATCTGGGCAAAAAACAGCTTGAAAGGGAGATGGATCTGGTGCGCTACAGGGAATCGTTTGTGTTTCAGATAAAACCACACGGGCCTGTTTGGTCTTGTTTGTCGTTCCTCCCAACTTCCCTGAAGCAAGAAAGCGTTTCTTGCGTCGTGCTGCCAAATTGAACGGGCCTGCGGCCCTGGCAACGTTCAGCGTTTGAAAAAGGAATATTAGATCATGTTAATGTTTGCTGGCTCCTGGCGTTGCTTCCTACCCACTTGAAAGAGATGAGGGTAAAGGAAGAAACACATGAATTTCGTTCTGTTTAACATTTTCCTTCGATGGGTTACACAGATGTTGCAGCTCCAGGAATATATTTGAATAGCGTTGTTTTCATAGCAGCAGGGCTTGGATTCTCGAAGGGTTTCATGCCTGCCATCCTGCTTTGCCCTTCGTTTTCCAGATGATGTGTCTGAATCGGAGGAAAGCATTTCGAGTTACAAATCCTGCAGAAACGAGCGATCCCTTCAGGAGAAGCTGGAGATCGTGACCAACGAAGGGCTGCTGCTCACTGTCAAGGTGTTCCTGGACTGGCTGAGGACAAACACAGACCTTATCATCATGTGTGCTCAGGTGGGAACTGCTCAGGATTCGGTCTGAGACTGTCTGCTTGGTCACAGAACCCCAGAGTGTGAGGGGTTGAAGGGCCCTGGAAAGCTCATCCAGTGCAACCCCCTCGGAGCAGGAACACCCAGCTGAGGTTACACAGGAAGGTGTCCAGGCGGGTTGGAATGTCTGCAGAGAAGGAGACTCCACACCCTCCCTGGGCAGCCTGGGCCAGGCTCTGCCACCCTCACCCCAACAAGTTGCTTCTCATCTGCCAGCGGAACCTCCTGTGTTGCAGTTTGCACCCATTGCCCCTTGTCCTGTCCCTGGTTGTCACCAGCAGAGCCTGGCTCCATCCTCCTGACACTGCCCCTTGCCATCTTGAGCCCCAGCAATGAGTCCCCCCTCAGGCTCCTCTTGTCCAGCTCCAGAGCCCCAGCTCCCTCAGCCTTTCCTCACACGGGAGATGCTCCACTCCCTCCAGCATCTTGGTGGCTGCGCTGGACTCTCTGAAGCAGTTCCCTGTCCTGCTGGAACTGAGGGGCCACAACTGGACACGATATTCCAGGTGTGGTCTCCCCAGGGCAGAGCAGAGGGGCAGGAGAACCTCTCTGGATGGAGCTGGTCTCCCATCCAAGCACTGACCAGGCCCGACCCTGCTTAGCTTCCCAGATCAGACGAGATGGGGCGTTCTCAGGGTGCTATGGCTCTATATATTTTATATATATACGTATATATGTTCCCCAAGTATATCCTGATAGTATCTGAACTAAATCCTTTATTCAAGGGCAGAGCAGAGGGGCAGGAGAACCTCTCTGACCTACTGAGCACCCCCTTCTAACCCACCCCAGGTCCCATTGGCTTCCTGGCCACAAGGGCCCAGTGCTGGCTCAGCCCACAGCACCCGCTGTTGCCAGCTGGTCTCCCATCCAAGTACTGACCGAGCCCGACCCTACTTAGCTTCCCAGATCAGACGAGATGGGGCGTTCTCAGGGTGCTCTGGCTGTATAGATTACATTATGTATGTCCATATGTTCCCCAAGTATATCCTGATAGTATCTGAACTAAACCCTTTATTCAAGGGCAGAGCAGAGGGGCAGGAGAACCTCTCTGACCTACTGACCACCCCCTTCTAACCCACCCCAGGTACCATTGGCTTCCTGGCCACAAGGGCCCAGTGCTGGCTCATGGCCACCCTGCTGTCCCCAGGACCCCCAGCTCCCTTTTCACTGCTCCAACAGCTCATTCCCAACTTACACTGGAACCTGAGCTTGTTCTGCCCGCATTCAAGACTCTACACTTGCCCCTGTTCTGTTTCATTACATTTTTCCCCCTGGGCTGGGCTGCTAAGGGCACATTGAAGCTACTGTCTCAGTTCTGGACAGAAAGTGATGATGTTAAATACCCCACTGGCTAAGCATTGTACATCAATTGTTTTGTCAATGATGATGTTTATGACTATTATTATATCTTTTATTACTATTATTATCTCTAGATGCAGAAAGGCCCAAGAGGCCTGGTTATCGCATACATCTGTCTTGACACTTTGTGTTTTGTTGCTGCAGAGCTCCCAGAGCCTGTGGAACAGGCTGTCTGTGCTCCTCAACCTCCTGCCTTCTGCTGCCGACCTGCAGGATTCAGGTACTGGAGAAGGACGTGGCCACGTAGCGTTTGAGCCAACGTGGTCATCAGGGATTTCCGTGTGTGTGATGGATCCCATGGTGGGAGATTTGCTATTAACAGTTTGATAATGAGCACAATGGGAAGTGACATCATGCACGTGTTATTTTTGTGTTTAAACACCATTCCAGTTAAATTCTGTCTCATAGACTTTATTGATGTGTTATATATGGCCGACAATAGCCTGAGACCTTATGTGGTCAAGAGGATTAAAATTGATTGTCAAGAGCATAAGTAAGGGTGTGATATTTGTCATGGCAATCGTGGAAATGAGTTTTAAACTCTGAATGCTCGTGATGTGCCCTGTACCTCAACCTAAAAGTCCCCCTGGTTCCTGAGAAGTGTAGTTTGAACAGGGATGCTTTTCTGTTGAAATGAATGGGAACGTTCCTCCTCCAACACTCGCTCACAGTACACGTGTAATTTAAACCCTCTGATCATTATGGATCGTGTGCCTTAGAGCAGATTTTCTCTTGGTCGCCGCATCGGTTCTTTAAATCACCACATTTTGCCGTGTTCCCCTCCGTCCTTTCCAGGGCTGGCCCTGTGTAACGAAGTCAAGGACATCCTGAGCGGTGCTGAGCTCCCAGACCTGAAAGCCAACTTGCTGCTCCCAGAAGATGTGGCCCTGCGAAATCTTCCCCCTCTGAAAAATGCACACAAGAGGTTTAACTTTGAGCAAGACCGGCCCATTTTCTCAGCGGTTGAGGAGGTGAGCAGGGAAAATCCTCCATGTCCCTTTCTGGGGGTGCAGATGGGAGATCTGGTTCTTTTTTGCCAAAAAAAAAGACCCCAAACTGATTTAATCTATTGAGTCTGAGCTGGGTTCATGTTGCTGGTGGTTGCTGCAGTCGTCGATCTATCAAAAAATGAGCATTTTAAAACAATGCCTTCCCTGTTAGCGTCATTATGAAAGGAAACGCAGCCACGTGTTGACAGTTTTGCTGCGTGAAGTCTCCTGACCTCCCCATCTGGGCAGAAGGGTCGTTACCTCTGCCCTGCCTTGAATGATGGGGATTTGCTTGGAGTTCCCCATGATCCTTCTCTAGTAAATGCACAAGTTGGTGCATCTTAGCTCACGTGGCACCCTGTGCCCTCACACAGCGCTTTGCTTTCCCAAGCACAAAGACTTGTTGGGTTCCTTTATTCCTTTTCCCAGCACTAAGCGCTTGAGCAGAGAATTAAGGCGCAGAGCCTGTGGATGTTTTCCTGAGGTTTTCTTGAGCTGGGGAAGCCCAGACTGCAAGCACTTCCAAGCTTTCTGGGCTTTGCCACATCCCTCTCTATATTCAGAAGCACGTTTCCATCAGAAATGTTTCCTTTGTGGTTTGGGTTGGGTTTTTTGTTGCTGTCTGTTTGGGGGTGTTTTCTTTATGCCCTTTCCAAAAGCATGAGCTGTAGGGTTGGAACCGGCTCTGGTTACCGTCCCCATGGGGAGATGCGGCTGCGATGTGGTTGCCCGTCTGCTTCTTTGCAGTCCGTTGTTCGCATTTGCTGCATTCGGAGCTTCGGCCACTTCATCACCCACTTGCAAGGCAGCATCCTGCAGTTCAACGCAGAGCTTGGGATCTTCATCAGCATAGCCCAGTCGGAGCAAGACAACTTACTGCACCAGGCCCAAGCCCAGTTTCACATGGTGAGTTGGGCTAATTCACAGTATCACAGTATGTTTGGGATTGGAAGGGACCTCAAAAGCTCATCCAGTCCAATCCCCCTGCTGGAGCAGGAACGTGCAGGTGGGGTCACACAGGAACATGTCCAGGTGGGTTTTAATGTCTCCAGAGAAGGAGACTCCACAACCCCCCTGGGCAGCCTGTTCCAGGCTCTGCCACCCTCACTGAGAAGAAGTTTTTTCTCAAATTTAAGTGGAACCTCTTGTGTTCCAGCTTGATCCTATTACCCCTTGTCCTATCATTATTTGCACCGAGAAGAGCCTGGCTCCATCCTCGTGGCACTCACCCTTTATATATTTATAAACATTAATAAGGTCGCTCCTCAGTCTCCTCTTCTCCAAACTAAAGAGCCCCAGCTCCCTCAGCCTTTCCTCACACGGGAGATGCTCCACTCCCTTCAGCATCTTTGTTGCCCTGCACTGGACCCTCTCCAGCAGTTCCCTGTCCTGCTGGAACTGAGGGGCCACAACTGGACACAAGATTCCAGGTGTGGTCTCCCCAGGGCAGAGCAGAGGGGCAGGAGAACCTCTCTTGATCTACTGACCACCCCCCTTCTAATACACCCCAGGATGCCATTGACTTCCTGGCCACAAGGGCCCAGTGCTGGCTCATGGTCACCCTGTTGTCCACCAGCACCCCCAGGTCCCTTTCCCCTACACTGCTCTCTAATATGTAATTTCCCAACCTATACTGGACCCTGGGGTTGTTCCTGCCCAGATTCAGGACTCTACGCTTTTCCTTGTTAAATTTCATTAGGTTATTCCCCACCCAACTCTCCAGCCTGTCCAGGTCTCTGATGGCAGCACAGCTTCCAGTGTCACCCACTCCTCCCAGCTTAGTGTCATCAGCAAACTCGCTGACAGTCACTCTATTCCCTCGTCTAAATCGTTAATGAATATATTGAATAATACTGGCCCCAGTAGAGACCCCTGAGGTACTCCACTAGATACTGGCCTCCAAATTCTCCTAATTCTCTGTACCTAGCACAATTTCCACCAGATCACTATTAGATTGTAACTCTAACCATAGATACCTGGTGGGAGGTGAATGTTTTGTTCCTGTTGTTGTCCCCAAAGCTACTCAGGTGTCCCCTTTTCACCCTGTTTCTTGAAGGGTGTCAGCTTGTGTGGTTTCTGCTAATTGACATGGAAGTTTGTTTTTGTAACTAGGCTGCAGAGGAAGCTCGTCGGAACAGGCTAATGAGAGATATGGCTCAGCTCCGACTGCAGGTAGGAGATGCTGGTTCCAGCCTGAAACCTGACAGTATTGTGGCTGAAAGGTCTGAAAGTGGGGAGGGAAAGGGGAGCTCTCTGCTCCCATCCACACAGGGGCAGTAAATCTACTCTGCAAAGACAGACTCACAGAATATCTCAAGTTGGAAGGGACCCAAAAGGATCAAGTCCAACCAAAGTCCTCCCAGGGCTACCTAAAACTAAACCATGTGCCCAAGAGCATTGTCCAGATGCACCTTGAACTCTGACAGGCTTGTGAGCACTTCCCCGGGGAGGCTGTTCCAGTCACCAACCACCCTCGTAGTGATGAACTTTTTCCTAATGTCCAGTCTGGACTTCACAGAGTCCCAGAATGTGAGGGGTTGGAGGGCCCTGGAAAGCTCATCCAGTGCAACCCCCAGGAGCAGGAACACCCAGCTGAGGTTACACAGGAAGGTGTCCAGGCGGGTTGGAATGTCTGCACAGAAGGAGTCTCCACACCCTCCCTGGGCAGCCTGGGCCAGGCTCTGCCACCCTCACCCCAACAAGTTGCTTCTCATCTGCCAGCGGAACCTCCTGTGTTGCAGTTTGCACCCATTGCCCCTTGTCCTGTCCCTGGTTGTCACCAGCAGAGCCTGGCTCCATCCTCCTGACACTGCCCCTTGCCATCTTGAGCCCCAGCAATGAGTCCCCCCTCAGGCTCCTCTTGTCCAGCTCCAGAGCCCCAGCTCCCTCAGCCTTTCCTCACACGGGAGATGCTCCACTCCCTCCAGCATCTTGGTGGCTGCGCTGGACTCTCTGCAGCAGTTCCCTGTCCTGCTGGAACTGAGGGGCCACAACTGGACACAAGATTCCAGGTGTGGTCTCCCCAGGGCAGAGCAGAGGGGCAGGAGAACCTCTCTGACCTACTGACCACCCCCTTCTAACCCCTCCCAGGTCCCATTGGCTTCCTGGCCACAAGGGCCCAGTGCTGGCTCAGCCCACAGCACCCGCTACTCGCAGCTGGTCTCCCATCCAAGTACTGACCAGGCCCGACCCTGCTTAGCTTCCCAGATCAGACGAGATGGGGTGTTCTCAGGGTGCTATGGCTGTATATATTACATTATGTATATACATATGTTCCCCAATATATCCTGATAGTATCTGAACTAAACCCTTTATTCAAGGGCAGAGCAGAGGGGCAGGAAAACCTCTCTGACCTACTGACCCCCCCCTTCTAGCCCCCCCAGGTCCCATTGACTTCCTGGCCACAAGGGCCCAGTGCTGGCTCATGGTCACCCTGCTGTCCCCAGGACCCCCAGCTCCCTTTCTGCTCTCCAAATCCAAATTCCTCTAGTGCAGCTTCATTCCATTTCCTTGTGTCCTGTCACTGGTCACTAGAGAGAGGACATCAGCACCTCTGCTGACCCCTTGAGGAAGGAGCTCAACTGCTCCTTCTAATTCTCACCCTCAAGGCTTTTCACCATCCTCATCACCCTCCTCTGGACACACCAATAGTTTGAGGTCGTTCCCATACTGAGGTGCCCAAAACTGCACCCAGCGCTCAGGTTGGGCTGCACCCCAGTGTCCAGTGAGACGATCAACCCCGCTGCCCCGTTGGCTCCATCTGGCACTTGGAGCCAAGGTCCAGAGGTCCTGATGCAGCTTTGCAGTGCAAGTCTCACCCTGTTTGATCATTTGTTTCAGCATCAATGTGAAACGAGTGTCTCTGTGCCTGCGTTTTGTTTGCAGCTGGAGGTTTCGCAGCTGGAGGGAAGTCTCCAGCAGCCCAAAGCACAGTCGGCCATGTCACCTTATCTTGTCCCTGACACCCAGGCCCTTTGCCAGCACCTGGCTGTTGTCAAGCAGTTGGCCGCCAGTGGGAGGTTCATCATCATCATCCCTCGAACAGGTACGGGAGCTCCTTTTCATGTCAAATAACCAAGCCTGCTTGTGCTTTACTCTCTCATAAGGAAGCAAGCGGCTTTCTCTCTTGCTGCTGTTGTCCTTTTTATAAAGGATCGGTATTTTGGGGCTTGTTTTATGTGTGGCCCGTGCTGGGAATCCCGCATAGCGGAGCAAAGAACCGCAAAGACATGCTGTTCACCTTCTGTGCCTCCTTTGCCGCTGCTGCTGTGTGCCAGGCAGTGATCCTTGACACATCTGGGTTGGTTTGCAGAATTATAGCTCTAAGTCAGATGCTTTTGCTTTTTCTGTTAGTGATCGATGGCTTAGACTTCCTGAAAAAGGAGAACGCAGGTGCTCGGGACAGCATCCGCTATCTGGAAGCAGAATTTAAAAAGGGAAACAGGTGAGAGTTGGGGGAGTGATGCGATTTGCCCTTGGTTTTGGATGGGGGTGTGTTTTGGGGTAGAAGGTGTCGATAGTGGGAGCAGGATGTGCATCCTCTGCACCCAAGCGTGGCCAAGGGAAGCGAGGCCTCAGGACCACGCTCAGCAAGAGGGAAGGTGATGAAGCAACAGATTTGGCAGCTGGTTTTCCACATGCGCTCCTACTTGCTGCATGGCCGTGAAGTGTCGCTGCTTCTGAGGAACAAAGGGAGTTGCGTCTCTTTATCCAAGTGTAAAACTGAGCGGTACCTTTTCCTGGTGCACAGGGAGTGCTGGAAGAGCTTTACTGCCTGTGTTAGCAGCAGAAGGACAAACAGTTGTGCTTCTGTGAAGACAAACTGTGTCTTCAAGGCCTGTGTGAGGGCTGGGGGCCTTTGAGACACCTGTGAGCTGCACATGTTGGTGGGACAGGGGAGATTATCAAATGAATTTCATGGGGGATGTAGATGTTTTGGTTGATAATGATGTTTGGTTTTGGTGTCCTGCAGCCCTTGCTGTGGGGTGTAAACTTCGATGTGTGACGGTATCCGTGTGAGCTCAGTGACTCCCATCTTTCCTCAGGTACATTCGTTGCCAGAAAGACGTGGGGAAGAGCTTTGAGAGGCACAAATTGAAGAGACAAGATTTAGATGCCTGGTAAGATGACGGAATCTGGAGATGTCTGAGCCTGATTGCCAGCAGGCAGGTGGCTTTGGGGAGGTGGGAGCACTGGGACCCATCACACAGCTTGATATGATGCCCTATGTGAGTAATGATCAAATTCCGTAGGGTTTTAGGGCGTCCATCTGTGCATCTTGCGTAGCACCAAACACTTGGTGCTAAGAAGGGTCTCAGAAAAGCCCTCAACAGGCAGTGGAGAAACAGTCCTGCTTCACAGTGTCCTCCTGAGCATATAGAGAATAATAGAATAGAATCAGAGCAGCATTGTTTTGGAAGAGACTCTCAAGATCATCGAGTCCAACTGTTAACCCAGCACTGCCAAGTCTACCCCTAAACCACATCTGTCCGTCTCATGTCCCTCCGTCCAACCCTCCAGGGTGGTGACTCCAGCACTGCCCTGGGCAGCCTGTTCAATGCCCCACAGCCCTTTGGGGAAGGAATTGTTCTTAAATCCACCCTCAACCTCCCCTGGTGCAACTTGAGGCCGTTTCCTCTGCTCCTGGCGCTTGTTCCTGGGGAGCAGAGCCCGACCCCCCTGGCTCCAAGCTCCTTTCAGGCAGTTCAGAGATCAGAAGGTCTCTCCTCAGCTCCTGTTCTCCAGCTGAACCCCCAGGTCCCTCAGTCTCCATCACACTCGTGCTCCACAAACAAACCATTTCCCCTTGTGTTTCTCTTTCCTTGCATCTATGTGGCAGGAATCTCTATAAAATCCTGGACAGCTGCAAACAACTGACGGTGTCGCAGGGAAGCGGAGAGGATGACACCGCAGGAATGGTCACCATCATCACGGGCTTTCAGCTGGAGGACCGGAGCGCGTTCTCAGCACCCATGCAGGTCAGTGGCTCTGCCTCCTATTTCCTCAAAGACCCCTCGATTTGTCGCGCTTTTTGGTGTAAAGTGGGAAGATAATTAGCGTCTCTGTGCAGACTTTGGCGTGAAGGGCCTTTTAGCCATGAGAATCTCCAGGTTGTGCAGATAAGAAATAAGCAGGTTTGTGTCTGCTTGCTTGCAGTCTGCCATCCAGGCGGCCGCCAACGCCAGCGTGGAAATAAAGAACGTTCTGGAGTTCTACAAGCAGTGGAAGGAGATGGGCTGACGTTCGGAAAGGCGTCGGGTTGGTGTACCTTTCTCTCCCCCTCTCGGAACGTGCAGCGTCTGAACAAAGGCAACGAAACTCCGGGCGACACTTTGCGAAGAAGCAGCGGCAAAAATATAAGAAAAATATCTACAAAAATTAAAAAAAAAAAAAATAGAAAAAAAATAGAAAAAAACCCCAGAAAATAAGGAAAAAAATAAACCAAAAGGCAATTGGGGCATGCACACAGACACCTCCACCTGTACCCAACCAGATGGCTGTACATCTCCGACGGCGCCGGCTGCTCTGAGCAGGAAGAGGCACCGCGGCGTAGCCGGGCAGAACTCAGACACGGGCCAGCGCCGGGGGGGCCGCTCGCCCCGTCCTCCCAGCAGCCGAGAGGGGCAGCGGCTTCGGAACTGAACCAGCAACGGAGCCCTCCCAGCTTGGAAAAGAAGATCCAGAGTGTTTAGCTCTTGTTTGGCAATCTGGTGACAGAAAAGCAGATTTAGGGTTTTTTTTTTTAATCCCCTCCTCCTTTGAATTAATTATTTTTCAAGGGCTTTTTCCTTTTAATTCTTAGTGTAGTGGAGTTCCTTTGGGGTTCTGGATACTCTTCCGATGGCGGAGAAAATAGGAAACACGCTATTTAAAAGGGGGGGGGAAAAGCTCTTAATATAATTTCCTTTTTCTTTGAACAAGCATATTTATTTCCTTCCCTGTTCCGCGTGGAGCGGGCTCAGTGCATGGGGATGTTCCTCTGCAAGGAGAGAGCGGCCCAAGCGCATCCTCACTCTTCTTACAAGCCGCACGCTTCACCAACAACACGAGGTCGGCCGGGCTGCGCGAGAGGCGACACGGACCCTGTTCCCCCTTCCCGCTCCGCTTCCAGCGTTAGACCTTGAGGAGAAGGAGCGGGATGCGGCGGAGCTGCTGGCGGAGAAGACGGATGAGGCTCAAGCGCTTGGTGTAAGCGCTGCGACCCTGCGATGGAGCGGACGTCTCCCAATGCCTCTTCTTTTTGTTTTCTCTTTTCTATTTTCCCCCCTTAAATCTTTCCGTGAGTTGTGGAGGAGGACGGAGGATCTCAAAGCCATTGTCTCACCTGCTGGCCGTTCCACCTGCTGCTCCGCTGTGCTAGAGAGAACGCGAGTGTTCGCGTCCCGCTCCTCACCGCCATCCAGGGCAGGCAAAGCAGCGCAGGACTGAGCTTGCAAACCATTCAGCGCTTTCAGCATCCCAAAAAGAAGGTGGCGATGCTACCTGGATGGACACTGGAATTGCTCATTCCCCTTGGGACCTGGAAGGGACCTTTCCAACCTCCATCCCAACAGCGTCTCGACCAATGTCCCGATTTCTCAGACGAGAAGCAGCGGGTGGATTCCAGGACAGTGGGAGACGGGCTGGGCATCCTCTGTGCTTCACCAGCGTCGACATACTCAAGAATAGGTGTCTCCATCCACACGAACCAACAGCAGCTATGCAATAAAAACCACTAGTCTTCTACATTTGCTGTGTTTCGCGTGGGCCGGCCAGAAGCTGCTACAAAAGGAGTGTAATATGGAAAGGCAAGTAACACACTGCGCAGACTTCCTAGCGCGATGCGTTGTACCGGAGCGGCAGGATGGTCCTTATTTTCAGGTAAAAAGTAAGAAAAACCCAGCGCAAGTCCCAGAGGGTTCATTTCTATTCCGATTTCAGTTCCAGCGCAGCAGAGAGAGGTGCAGAGCTTTCCATTCTGGGTGAGATGCGGGTGAAGGGAGCCAGACCAGCAGGGTCTCCCCACCGCTCTTTCCTTTTGCAGCTCCTCCTGAAACTCGTCGTGCTTTTCTAGGCCAAGCCAAGCAAACAACAGCAGAACGGCAGCTCAACTGACTCATCTTGAGGGTTCTGAGAGACCTGGGAGGCTTGTCACTCCTTCCTCCGGCGCTACCGGTGTTGTGATTGGAAGCTGTTTGTTTGTTTAGCTCGTTATTTTTGTTTGATGGGGTAGGAAGAGGAAAGAGAATCGTCTTGTTGGACTTGTCCTTCGGTGTATGAGCCAGAGCAGCGTGGTGAAACAGAAACCAGAGTCTTGTCCTCTTGGGGAATGCGCTGCCGCTCACGTGCGCTGGAATACATTCCTGATCCAGCAAAGCCGGGCTTAGGGGGATGTTGCTGATGTACTCTGCTTTATTTTGCCTGCTGCTTAAGAAAACCATTCACCTGCTTGCCGCAAAGCACGTCGGAGGGGCTGCAGAGCGCCGCTGGAGCTGAGCCTTGTGTGTCCCAAGAGGATCATCCGTCCGGCTGGTAAAGACAAGAGCGTCGCTCTGAAATCAAGACAGCAAGGAGCTGGGGATGCTCCTCAGCGTTGCGCTGGGCCGGGTGTTCTTGGCCACAACTGGGTCTTGAGGGGAGAAAAATGAAGCAGCAAGCGAAGGGGAATGTTTGTCCTGCTCGTTATTGTCTCCGTCCAACAGTCGCACAGGGAGCGGAGGTGGGGTCGGTGCGGTCAGGTTGATACAGTCCGCACCCCTCATAACCACCCCCTAGTAAGTGCCCTGCTCCTGGGGGGCTGTTTTAACATCACCCCAAAGCTTTGCGTACCTGGAGAGGAGGGAAAACCCTCAGCCCTTCAACGGGGCATTACAATCGCTGCCCAGCAGCAGCGTGCGTGGGGATCGTAACCTTTGAAACGGCACCTGCAACGTCCCTGTGCCACCTCCTTCCTCTGCACGACATGCAGATGAAGGACCTGTGCAGTTTTGGGGTGGTTTTTGGATGCACATCCCCCCCTAGATACACAAATATGAGAAAGCAGGAGATTCTGGAGCAGCGAACCCACAAAGCGACTTTGTCCCACCTGGGTTTTATTGCGTGGCCTCCAAATCCCAGCACAGTTGCCAAAAGCCGGAGGCCGGTTTCTCCACCAGTGCTGAGCGCTTCTCCAGGGCTGAAGGAAACACGAGGTTGGTGCGAATGCTCCGCGGGGCCCGGTTTGCCGCTCTGCTTCCCCGGGGTGCCGCGGCGGCGCTGCCGGGAGCTGCAGCCGGCACCGCCAGCAGCGCCGTATCGCGCCGGTTCCATCCCCGCTGTCCCTGCAAGCGAAGAACAACCCTGTGGGCTCAACGCCTTGGTTTTTAATGTGTTTTTGCGTGTTTCTTAGGTTGGATTTGTCGTTTCTTTTTGTTACCATCACGTTTCGCTCTCGGAAGGTGCCGGGTGACCCGGTGCGAGGTTCTGGGGGTTGGGGCTCGCTGGGTGTTGCACGGGGGCCGTCGTGGTGCCACGGGGTGGACGCGCTCAGCGGCGCTTGAGTTTTGGCTCGGGTTCCATGAACCATCTGCTCTCGACGCCTCGTGTTCTCGCTTGCATCCCGGCTTTATTTGGATCCTTTTCCCCCCTTCTCGCCGTCTCACGGGGCGGGGAAGCGCAGGATGAAGACGGGAGGGTTGGCGCAGGGTCCCGTGTCGCTGGTCCAGCCGCCGTCTGCTTTAGGGCCAGGCTGCGGTTTGCTGGGAGCCGAGGGACCAATGGGCTCTCGCTCCGTCCTAATTTTGTAGCACAAAACAAGCCAAAAGCCCAGCGTGTGTGTTAGTGCTTGGGTGGCTCTTGCCCAGGGTGACTTGGAGCCCGCGGTCTCATCCGCCTGGGATCGAATACATCGACTGGCTTAATAAAACACAAGGTCTTTGTAGCGCTGGTGTTGTGGTGGTTCCCGGTCCTGCCCGCGTTTCTCCTGTGGTTTGAATAGGGGAATCCACCCTCAAACCTGCGCTTTGCTGCCCGACTTTCTGCTTTCTCAGCAACGTTGTCATTCCCAGCGCCGTTGGGTGTTGTTTGAGTCGGGAGGGAAAGCGTCATCTTGGGTTTCTGTGGGTTTAGTAGGATGATATATAGGTGGGTCCCTTATCCCTGCCACAGGAATATTGTGTCTGTTCTGTGCCCTTTCCTGGCTCGGGGTCACTTTGTCCTCTTGCCCACAGCAGCATCCCCGACATGAGAATGTTGTGATGAGCACAGATCCCTGGGGCACTTTCCTGGGCAGCTCCTCATCTTGGCTTTGGAACGGGTTGGAAAGTGTGTGTTTGTACAAACGTGTCAGTGAGAATCATGGAATCGTTTCAGTTGGAAAAGCCCCTCAGGATCACGGAGTCCAACCACAACCCAGCTCTGGCACTAAACCGCGTCAGAACCTCATGTCCGTCTGTCCAGCCCTCCAGGGATGGTGACTCCAGCACTGCCCTGGGCAGCCTGTTCCAATGCCCCACAGCCCTTTGGGGAGAAATCACCCCAAATTTCCAACTTCAACCTCTCCTTGAGGCCGTTTCCTCTGCTCCTGGCGCTTGTTCCTGGGGAGCAGAGCCCGACCCCCCTGGCTCCAAGCTCCTTTCAGGCAGTTCAGAGATCAGAAGGTCTCCCCTCAGCTCCTGTTCTCCAGCTGAACCCCCCAGGTCCCTCAGTCTCCATCACTTGTGCTCCAGCCCCTTCAGTTTTCTCGCTGCAGCCCCCAAAGGGTTAACACGCATCCCTGGTGCTGGACAGAGGGTTCCAGATCCCCAGGGGCAACATCTTCACCCACCTCCTGGTTGCTCTGCATCGCTGGGCTCCGGCTCTGGTGGGTGTCAGCCCTGCACAGCCCGGGGCTGCAGGAGGGACCCAGGGGCTTTGGGACCATCCTCATCCTCCCCTGGTCACCGCAGCCACCACCCTGCCTCGCGTCCCTCGCTGCCCGCGCAGCCCGCAGCCACCTCCACCCCGCGCTGCGAAGCAGAACGAGACGGAGCTACAGGAGAGCGAAAGCGATTCAACCCCCGATTCGGTGCGCTGTTCCAGAGGAACGACTGCGGTTCTGGCCGTGTCCAGGTGAACCCGCACACCGCGTCACACAAGCAGCCCCTCTGGTGAGCTGTGCACGGTGCTGCACGGCCCCAGCCACCCTGCTGTGATACAGCTGCTTTACCGCCTTTCTTTGGATATAAAAGGAGCTGAGCCCAGATACTCCCCAAGCACCCCAAGGAACAGCCGGTGCTTTCCCCATGGAACCCATCAGACACGTAAGCCATGTTTTCTTTGCTAATCTCAGATCTGGGTCCATCTGTGGGTGCAAAGCGAGTGCTCACCCCCTGGACACAAATGCGACCCCATAAAATCCCCTGCCCCAAAGCCCCCCAACCCCAGCAGCGGTTTGCACCGCGCTGGCATCTTGGCCATGCAGAGCTGAGCCCCAGGTCCCTCAGGCTCCATCACCCTTGTGCTCCAGCCCCTCACCAGCTCCGGTCCCCCCCCAATCCCACAGCGGCGACAGGGGCTGGCTCCACCATTTCTGCATTTATTTCTTTCCATCATTAACAGAAAGGGGGGTAACGGGAGCGATGCTGGGGGGGTGTTGGTGCTCTGGGCTCAGCCCCAGCACCTGCAGGGCCACAGCGTGGCGGGGGGGACGCAGGGGGGTCAGACGGGGCCGTAGAAGCGCTGATACGCCTCCTGGAAGCCAATGTGGTCGGCCAGCTCGTCGCAGTCGGGGTTGAGCTCGCAGACCTCGCGCTTGGCCTCCAGTGGGTCCCGCACGGCGCCGGCCACGCTGCTGGGGACACGGGGGGACGTCAGGGGGTCCCCAGCCCTGGAGGTGGGCTGGAGGCTCCTGGTGAAGGGCTCAGGTTGAGACCCCCTCCTGAAAACGGGGTTTGATCACATGCACTGCATGGGGTACGTGTGTCACCCCCAGTGTCACCGGGGAGGGGTCCTGGTCCCTAGTGCATGGGGCTGAGCGCTACCTGCCATAGACGTAATTCCGCTTGGGTCTCCGCACCACGGCGGCGCTGGCGCGTCTGGAGATGAAGGCTGAGGGGGCAGAGCAGGGGGTTAGGGGGGCAGAGCAGGGGGTTTTGGGGGCAGAGCAGGGGGTTTTGGGGGCAGAATAGGGGTCAGGGAGGGCTGGACCCCCATCCCGGGGCCCGATCCCCCCGCACACACTCACCTTCCGAGCTGGGCGAGTCGGCGGCGCTGACGGAGCCGTCGGGAGCTGTGGGGGCGACCCGGAGCAGTGGGGGCAGCTGGTGGGCTCGGGGGGGACCCCACACAGTCTGTACCCTCATCCCGCTCCTCCTTTGGGGGGCTCATCCCACCCAGACCCCCCCCTCAAGCTTGCAAAATGAGCTGTGATCCCCATCCCCACCTCCAGCCCCCCCGGCTCAGCACATACCCCTCCAAGCCCCTTTGTCCCCCCAGGGCACGGTCCCCATGTCACCCCCATCCCGTACCTCTGCGGCAGAGCCCGATGGTGAGCAGGGCCAGGAGGGTCAGCAGGACCAGGGGCTTCATGTTGCCACCACCAGCGCCGTGTTCAGCACAGCCCCCGGGTCCCCCAGCGCCTTTATAGGGCTCCCCGGCCACCGGTGAGGAGGGGCCGGTGGCCACGCCAGGGCTATTTCCAGCACATCCGCCGGGGCCGGGAGCCACCGGCACAGGCAGCAATTGTGGTTTGGGGTGAACTCGGTTCCCCCGCAACCGCCCAGAGTCCGTGGGGAGGGAAATGCAGCCCCGGGCCAGCGGAGGTTTATCCAGTGGGTCCAGTTTATGAGTAGGGTGGGATTTGGGGCACGGGTGGGACTGCTGGCTGTGCTCCCCATGTGCTGTCTGGTCTGTCCCAGTGCGCACTGGTGGCTCCCAGCAGGGTGGCTGCCACACTGGGACACTTTCCTGCCAAAAACCATGGGGGGTTTTATTTTCCACATACGGCCAATGGGGACTTGTGGGTGACACTGGAAGCTGTGCTGCCATCAGAGACCTGGACAGGCTGGAGAGCTGGGTGGGGAGAAATGTGATGAAATAGAACAAGGGCAAGTGTAGAGTCTTGAATGTGGGCAGAACAAGCCCAGGTTCCCGTGTAAGTTGGGAATGAGCTGCTGGAGCAGTGAAAAGGGAGCTGGGGGTCCTGGGGACAGCAGGGGGACCATGAGCCAGCACTGGGCCCTTGTGGCCAGGAAGCCAATGGGACCTGGGGTGGGTTAGAAGGGGGTGGTCAGTAGGTCAGAGAGGTTCTCCTGCCCCTCTGCTCTGCCCTTGAATAAAGGGTTTAGTTCAGATACTATCAGGATATACTTGGGGAACATATGTATATACATAATGTAATATATACAGCCATAGCACCCTGAGAAAGCCCCATCTCGACTGATCTAGGAAGCTAAGCAGGGTCGGGCCCGGTCAGTACTTGGATGGGAGATCAGCTGGGAATAGCGGGTGCTGTGGGCTGAGCCAGCACTGGGCCCTTGTGGCCAGGAAGCCAATGGGACCTGGCGGGGGTTAGAAGGGGGTGGTCAGTAGGTCAGAGAGGTTCTCCTGCCCCTCTACTCTGCCCTTGAAAAAAGGGTTTAGTTCAGATACTATCAGGATATATTTGGGGGGAACATATATATATATACACACACATACATGTAATATATGCAGCCATAGCACCCTGAGAACGCCCCATCTCATCCGATCTGGGAAGCTAAGCAGGGTCGGGCCTGGTCAATACTTGGATGGGAGACCAGCTGGGACGGGGACTCTCTTGTTCCTCCATCCTCACCCCCCCATTGGCCCCCATTGCACCCCAGGATCTGAGCAGCGGGAGCTCCCGGGGCCGTGTTCCTCTTTGGGATCCTGACCGCGCACCAGACATTTAGATCCTCTAAGCCCAGCCCTGTCTTGGAAAGCGGAACCGGAGGCTTTGGGGCCGAGATGCTGAAGCCAGCGCCTTTGTCAAACCAACCCCAAAGTACAGGGTGCGGGGCCAAGTGCCGGCAGCAGGAGCCAGGACCGGGGAACAACAGCTCCAATTTATTTAGATTATAATGCAGCGAGGGGACGTCTTGTTTATGACGCAGCAGAACTATGTCTAAGGCATCAACGGCAGGTTGTGGCTGTAATGGGAAACAGAGGCTCGAGCGTGGTGCAAATCGCATCGGGCACGGCCGCTTGGGGACGGCACGAAGGGGACAGGAGGTGACCGGAGAACCGCAGAATTCTGGGCGGTTTGAACACACGGCAGCGATAAATCCCCTCACTGGGGCTCTGTGAACGTCCTGATGAGCTCTCGTTGCTCTTTGCTAATCGCCTGGAAGGAAAAACAACGGCTGCTCAATTCAGAGAAGTGTGCACCGATCCAGCACCATCTTCCCGTGCCCCATAAGTGATTATCTCATCAAGGCTGAACTTGTCTGCAGCCTTAATTGCGCGTCCTCTCTGCTCTTGGTTACAAGGGATGCAGAATTTATTGTAAACCAGCTGACACTGGAATAACAAAAACCTGTAGGATGCGCTAAACAAGCTGGTGGGGCCTTGGTATGAGCCTGAATTTAAACCGGACCAAGCGTTGGCCTTTTCGTGTTGAGAAAAGGAGTAGAAACCTACTGGATTGATGCAGTAGAACTATATAAATCAGACACCAATCTGCTTTTCTCTGTAGGACAAAAAAGCTGATATAAAATAGCACAGAGACACAAGCGACTCGTCTCACCCCAAGAAACATCCCACCCAGCGCAGAGGGCAAAACACCCCAAGCTATAATGAGCAGTATTGCCGCCTGCTGAGGCTTTTGATAAGTATAATATATATGAAATAAAGCGCAGCTGTTTGCTCACCAAGCCACAGAACAGTGTTCTGTTCAGGACGATGCTGCAAAGACAATGGGGTTTGATTTCTTTGCTTATTTCATAGAACCCCAGAGTGTCAGGGGTTGGAAGGGACCCCAAAAGCTCATCCAATGCAACCCCCCCGGAGCAGGAACACCCAGCTGAGGTTACACAGGAAGGTGTCCAGGCCGGTTGGAATGTCTGCAGAGAAGGAGACTCCACACCCTCCCTGGGCAGCCTGGGCCAGGCTCTGCCACCCTCACCCCAACAAGTTGCTTCTCAGCTGCCAGCGGAACCTCCTGTGTTGCAGTTTGCACCCATTGCCCCTTGTCCTGTCCCTGGTTGTCACCAGCAGAGCCTGGCTCCATCCTCCTGACACTGCCCCTTTCCATCTTGAGCCCCAGCAATGAGTCCCCCCTCAGGCTCCTCTTGTCCAGCTCCAGAGCCCCAGCTCCCTCAGCCTTTCCTCACACGGGAGATGCTCCACTCCCTCCAGCATCTTGGTGGCTGCGCTGGACTCTCTGCAGCAGTTCCCTGTCCTGCTGGAGCTGAGGGGCCACAACTGGACACAAGATTCCAGGTGTGGTCTCCCCAGGGCAGAGCAGAGGGGCAAGAGACCCTCTCACTCATGTTTACCTGCCAGGTGTCCTTGCGCGCCTGGATCAGCCGCTGCAGCTCCGCGATTCTCTCCCTCCCCGCCAGCACGGATTCCGCCACTTTGCCGTTCTCCTCCTCCTTCTGCCTCAGGACCTTGCGCAGGTACGAGCGGTGTTTCAGCAGGTACGGCACCACGGCGCTGCGAACGTCGTCCTCGGGGATCCCGCTGGGCCGCCTGCGAACACCCGGGATGTGAAACAACTGGAGAACGAGTCTCACCCAGCAATGAGTCTCATGGTAACTGGAAGCTGAGCTGTAACGTGTGAGCTCAGCACTCTGGCAATTTGGGTGCCCCATTGCACTGCCCCCCGATCCCGGACGTGAAGGGATGGGATTAATCCTGCCCAAACCCTCAGTAGAGACAGGATGGAATCAACCCCAGTCGGTCTTTAGGCCGAACAAAAGGCAGCGTGTACAACCGAATCACGGGACTGACCGCCCTTGAGGGACGATGTTACACACACACACATGTGTGCGCTCGCACCACGTACCACGCAGGCTCGTCCCGGTTCTCTGTCTCCTCCACGATCTTATCCAGCGAATTCAGGAGCTGCTCCAGGTTCCCTTCCTCCTTTACCTCCTGAATCTCCTCCTGGGAAGGAAGGAAAGGGGAGAGGAAGGGGAAGGGGAAGGGGGGAGGAAGGGGAAGGGGGGAGGAAGGGGAAGGGGGGAGGAAGGGGAAGGGAGGAGGAAGGGGAAGGGGGGAGGAAGGGGAAGGGGGGAGGAAGGGGAAGGGGGGAGGAAGGGGAAGGGGGGAGGAAGGGAAGGGAAGAGGAAGGGGAAGGGGGGAGGAAGGGGAAGGGGGGAGGAAGGGGAAGGGGGGAGGAAGGGGAAGGGGGGAGGAAGGGGAAGGGGGGAGGAAGGGGAAGGGAGGCGGAAGGGGAAGGGAGGCGGAAGGGGAAGGGAGGCGGAAGGGGAAGGGAGGCGGAAGGGGAAGGGGAGAGGAAGGGGAAGGGAAGGGGAAGGGGAAGCAGGGGGGAAAGGGGAAGGGGGGGAAGGAGAAGGGGACCAGAAGGGGGGGGGAGGGAAAGGGGAAGAGGAAGGGGAAAAGGAAGGGGAAGAGGAAGGGGAAGGGGGGAAGGGGAAGGGGAAGGGAAAGGAAAAGACACCACAAGGGTTCAGCAAACTGAGCTGACACAGGCATGGTTCTGTTTTTCCCAGGGTGATCCAGGGAACCAACCCCTCACATTCTGTGGGTCCTTCCAAATCAGGACATTCTATGATTCTCTGCCTTGATGATCTTAAGGGTCTTTTCTGTGATTCTACAGCTCGCTCTTGGAAAGACAAAGATGTCTGGAAGAATCTCTGGGGGCTCACCTTGATGTACGTCTGCAGCTGGGATACGAACTGGTCGTAAATGCTCCTCGTCATCAGGGGCTGCAGCTTGTAGAAGCAGTGGTAGCAGTCAGCAAACCTCTGGTAACTGGGTGGGGAAAAATGTAATGAAATATAACAAGGGCAAGTGTAGAGTCTTGAATGTGAGCAGAACAAGCCCAGGTTCCAGTGTAAGTTGGGAATGAGCTGCTGGAGCAGTGAAAAGGGAGCTGGGGGTCCTGGGGACAGCAGGGGGACCATGAGCCAGCACTGGGTCCTTGTGGCCAGGAAGCCAATGGGACCTGGGGGGGGTTAGAAGGGGGTGGTCAGTAGGTCAGAGAGGTTCTCCTGCCCCTCTGCTCTGCCCTTGAATAAAGGGTTTAGTTCAGACACTATAAGGATACACCTGAGAAACATATATTTTATATATATGTGTGTATATATATATATATGTATATATGCAGCCATAGCACCCTGAGAATGCCCCATCTCGTCTGATCTGGGAAGCTAAGCAGGGTCGGGCCTGGTCAGTGCTTGGATGGGAGACCGTACAGATACACAGCCATAGCACCCTGAGAACACCTGATCTGGGAAGCTAAGCAGGGTCAGGCCTGGTCAGTGCTTGGATGGGAGACCAGCTGGGTCCAGAGAGGTTCTCCTGCCCCTCTGCTCTGCCCTGGGGAGACCACACCTGGAATCTTGTGTCCAGCTGTGGCCCCTCAGCTCCAGCAGGACAGGGAACCCCTCACATCCTGTGAACCGGAGGGGTTGGCGCCTCCTCACGGCCGTGCCCCGGCTCTCCCCGCCGGGACTCCACCCCAGCTCACCTCCCGGCTGCCACGAGTTTCTGCAGGAACGTGTCCACCACGGTGGTGAAGATCTGGGCACGGCCCGATGTCCCCGGCGCGGGGGAACCGGAGGAGCCGCCCTGTCCTCCCTCAGCGCCGCTCCGCGCCTCCGCCATGGCCCAACATCCGCGCCGCCGCCTCCCATTGGCTGCCGCCTCCGCGGGGCTACGCTGCCATTGGTGGTTGCGCGGCGGGCCCGCCCCTTGCTGGCTGCGCATGCGGAGCAGGGCGGGGCGAGGACACCTTTAGGGACGCCGCGGGGGCGTGGCTTGGGCAGCGGGGGGGCGTGGCTCCTGTGCCCCAGAGCTCAACACAGGGACAGGGGGGCAGAACTGCTTAATCTCTTTATAAAAATATAATGAAACTAAAATATAATTAAGGAAAAGCTAAATTGGGGCTGAAATGCCGTGTCCCAGCAGGGCCAGCGAACCAGACCCTTGAGCAGATTGATAAACAGAAGCCACCCCACTCTTACAACCCCCAGGGAACCCCCACCAGTCCGCTCAAACGTTCTCGATCATTTAATGAAACCAAACGATCAAGCCCGAAGAATCGAAACGGGGAAGAATAACCCAAGTTCGGCACAGAAAGAGAGCAAAAAACAACAGGTCTCATGCATTTTCCCCTCGTCAAGGTCCCACTCATAAGAGCTAAACCAGAACTACCACGGTTTGTAACGGAGGGTCCGCGCTCACAATGCATCTGCGGCTCCAGGTTCGTTCGCCTGTTGTTTTGGGGCTGTTTCAGCTCGGTGCACAGTCAGTCTCATTGTTTTACAGGCGGTCCCCGCTGCTCAGGTCAATCCTTGTGCTGCTCAGAATCATGAGGAGCAAGAAAGCTTCGTTATGTGCTGTGGAACCACCAGATGAACGCACTGCCCAACACTAACGTGCTTTTAAACTCCATTGGCAAACTGCAGGTCGCTGAAGTTTATTAGTTGTCGAGAATTTTGCTGGGCAAGAGGAATATTCAGTTTAAATCCACGCTGTCTGCACACCAAGCATTGCCCTGCTGGTAACGAGCGGACACCAATTAGTACTGTTTCATTTAATACAGGTATTGCTACCATACGCTCGGATCCTTCCTTGCGATGCTGCTGCTCCGGTTTATAGAGCAGAATCCACTACTAGAGCTGATCGGTGTCGTTTTTTGAACGAGAAAACCGCGACAGCAGAGCCGCTGGCGCTACGTGCAGCTTTAACAGCTCCGACAGCGGCGCCGGCACACGTCGCCTCGTTTAGCGCCGCGGGAAACGAAGGTGGGATTAAAAGGTCTCTGCTGACTCATTTGTGCTGTATCTTCTAAGCGAGCTCTGCCCTCCAACACAAAAGTCTTTGTCTTCAGCGGCATCTGTGGTTGTTCCGCCTCCAGTAGAAACTGCGGCACAGCCAGTCCCTGCCAGGACTGAAACGCAGATGTGGGGACCAAGCAAGTCCCAGGCTTAGCAAGTCCCAGGCTTAGCAAGTCCCAGGCTTAGCAAGTCCCAGGCTTAGCAAGTCCCAGGCTTAGCAAGTCCCAGGCTTAGTAAGTCCCAGGCTTAAGTAAGTCCCAGGCTTAAGTAAGTCCCAGGCCTTGTAAGTCCCAGGCCTTGTAAGTCCCAGGCCTTGTAAGTCCCAGGCCTAGCAAGTCCCAGGCCTAGCAAGTCCCAGGCCTAGCAAGTCCCAGGCTTAGCAAGTCCCAGGCCTAGCAAGTCCCAGGCCTAGCAAGTCCCAGGCTTAGCAAGTCCCAGGCCTAGCAAGTCCCAGGCCTAGCAAGTCCCAGGCCTAGCAAGTCCCAGGCCTAGCAAGTCCCAGGCCTTGTAAGTCCCAGGCCTAGCAAGTCCCAGGCTTAGCAAGTCCCAGGCCTAGCAAAGTCCCAGGCCTAGCAACTCCCAGGCCTAGCAACTCCCAGGCCTAGCAAGTCCCAGGCTTAGCAAGTCCCAGGCCTAGCAAGTCCCAGGCTTAGCAAGTCCTAGGCCTAGTAAGTTCCAGGCCTAGCAAGTCCCAGGCCTAGTAAGTCCGAGGCCTAGCAAGTCCCAGGCTTAGTAAGTCCCAGGTGAAGAGCCAGGAGGAGCCGGGTAGCACTACAACCACTGCAACAGCAGCGAGAGGAACAGAGGGGGTGACACATCCCTCCCCCTCCAGCCACACCACGAACGGGCTGGAACCACCGGGGCAAATCTCAGCTACCGAGCCCAAAGGAGCCCTTCGTTCCTCCTCCCCAGAGCAGCCTCTTGCTCCACCATCTGCTACCAAACACAGCCCACACCGTAAGATTTTGATCCAGCGAGAGCGTGCAAAGAATCATCCCAAACAGGACGAGCAGGATCGAAACATCAAGTACTAGTGAACCATTACTTCTTATTCAATATGAACACGCCAATCAGGTCTGAACTGGATGAAAAGCCAGCACAAGCTCTTCTCTTCCCCCCCTCGCATCCGGGTGTAGCTCAGCTCACATTCGCTTTTCCCTCAGCAATGTGACGTTTCCAAACTCCACGCTTAGTCTGTGCTTAAACTAAATCAAGGTGGGAAGTGGCAGCAGCATTGACACATCGAACGAGGCCACAGAACAACCGCTCAGTCCCCCAGAAACCAGGATAAGCCTCCCTAAATTAATAATAATAATAATATTAAATAACACCAAATTAAAAACGTAGGTTAGGCATCAAAATTGCCATCAGCTAATAACAAACAGCCAACTCAACTCCTAACTGGCCTACCGGTCAGCTCGCTGGTGGAAGGATGAGAGATGGGAAACGTTTGCGGAGAACATACAAAAAAAGGTATGTACAGATCTATTGGAAACACAGTAAATAAAGTCTGAAGTGGTTGTGGGTTACGCTCACTTCACATCTTCTAGAAATAAACGTGGGCGAGTGGAGAAATGGACTGTACGTTACAGCGCACCCAGCAGAGGGCTCTGCTGCCGTCTCCCCTCCTCAGAAGTTTGGCAATTATTAAAATAATTTAAAAGAATAAACCGGCTTTTCCTTCGGCCAGTGAGTCTTTCATCTATAAAAGGGACTTAGAAAGTTGCATTCACACAGCTGGCTGCTCTTCCATGGACCGTTCCAGGCAAACAACGGTCACCAGGGTCATGTTTGGATGGTTTGAAGCAGGAACAGCAGCAGAGCTTTGTTTTCAATACTGAAATGTGAATTGCGGTCGCTCCTGCTTCTGCTACGCACAACGGAGATGGCAGCAGCCCGTCCTCCCGGCTTCCAACCGTCACGGTCGACATTCGGAGGGTTCTTGGAAGGTTTCTCCTCTACCAGTGTCTCGAATCCACCAGCTCCGGGCGCAGACTCAGCTTCTTCAGAGTTTCATACCCCACCACGATGACGATGGTGGAAGGAGTGGCCGAGATGATCCGGGCAGAGAGGCCTTTGGTCAGGCCCCAGGGACCTTCCTCCGCCATGAGCTGTTTGAAGGTGAGGATGATGGAGCTCTTGCCTTCCACCTGAAGCACAGAACGACAATGTGAGGGGTTGGAGGGACCTGGAAAGCTCATCCAGTGCAACCCCCCCGGAGCAGGAACACCCAGCTGAGGTTACACAGGAAGGTGTCCAGGCGGGTTGGAATGTCTGCACAGAAGGAGACTCCACACCCTCCCTGGGCAGCCTGGGCCAGGCTCTGCCACCCTCACCCCAACAAGTTGCTTCTCATCTGCCAGCAGAACCTCCTGTGTTGCAGTTTGCACCCATTGCCCCTTGTCCTGTCCCTGGTTGTCACCAGCAGAGCCTGGCTCCATCCTCCTGACACTGCCCCTTGCCATCTTGAGCCCCAGCAATGAGTCCCCCCTCAGGCTCCTCTTGTCCAGCTCCAGAGCCCCAGCTCCCTCAGCCTTTCCTCACACGGGAGATGCTCCACTCCCTCCAGCATCTTGGTGGCTGCGCTGGACTCTCTGCAGCAGTTCCCTGTCCTGCTGGAGCTGAGGGGCCACAGCTGGACACAAGATTCCAGGTGTGGTCTCCCCAGGGCAGAGCAGAGGGGCAGGAGAACCTCTCTGGACCCAGCTGGTCTCCCATCCAAGTACTGACCAGGCCCGACCCTGCTTAGCTTCCCAGATCAGGTGTTCTCAGGGTGCTATGGCTGTGTATCTGTACGGTCTCCCATCCAAGTACTGACCGGGCCCGACCCTGCTTAGCTTCCCAGATCAGACCAGATGGGGGCGTTCTCAGGGTGCTATGGCTGCATATATTACATGTATGTATATATATGTTCCCCAAGTATATCCTGATAGTATCTGAACTAAACCCTTTATTCAAGGGCAGAGCAGAGGGGCAGGAGAACCTCTCTGACCTACTGACCACCCCCTTCTAACCCCCACCAGGTCCCGTTGGCTTCCTGGCCACAAGGGCCCAGTGCTGGCTCATGGTCCCCCTGCTGTCCCCAGCTCCCTTTCCCCTGCATTGCCACACTGAAACACCAGCACAAACATTCAGAGCCGCCAGACCTCACACTGAGCTGCTCTGGGGTTCTACTCTAAACAAAAGCTCTAGAAGCTACCGATCAGCCTACAATCACCTTGCTCAAGTCTCCAGACCTCCCCGGCGGGGACGGCAAAAGCAAGAAGCCCTAAAGCAGATTGTTAGACTTTGCTCCTCATTCCAACCATCTGCCCCCATCTAGAAGGAGCTGAATCAACAGGACAGCTCAAGTCTGACTAAAACTGACAGCGCAAGTCTGACTAAAACTGACAGCGCAAGTCTGACTAATACTGACAGCTCAAGTCTGACTAATACTGACAGCTCAAGTCTGACTGACAGCGCTGGCAACACCTTTTCTGATGGACGCCACATCTTCCGAGGACCCTCATTTGCGCAGTCGAGGCGACGTTGCAACGAGGTAGCAACGAGGCGTCGCTACCCGAGCTTATTAACGCCAAGCGCAAATTAAGCAGCGCGGTATTTGGAGAGAACGACCTACGAGCAGAGAGAGAACAGGAGCCGTGTACCTGGAGCCGCAGAGATCAAAGAGCTGCGGGCGAGCCGCGCCCCCGCGCTGACGGACGCGCTGAGCCCTTACCTGCACCCGCGCCCTGATGACGTCCATGGGGTTGGTGAGCGTGGACGCCGTGGCAGCGGCGAGCGGCCCCGATATGGCTTGCAGGAGGAGATGGGGACAGTCCTTGGGAGTCAAGCTAGAAAGCTGCTCTGGGAATGGGAAAGAGAGAGAGAGAGAGTGAAGTTTCAGACAAGCGGTTGCAGCTCCTCAACTCCTGCAGCTGATTGATGCTGATGCGCAGTGGGTGGATCGCAGGTGTACAACGTGACAACTCCTCTCCCAGCGCATGGGCAGCCCGCAAACACCCCAACGGCTCCGCCGGGCGGCCTCCGATCAGCTCAGGCCCAGAGAAACGGGGCAGAATGTGTCCCCGTGGAAAACACCCCTTTAAATGGTGTGTGTGTGAAACCTTTAGACAAGACTATAAGAAGCTGTCTCAGTGGTTGGCGCGGAACCGGAGCGCTGTCAGCACCACCCGCACGCTGTCCAGGAGGCGCCCATGCGGCACCGGCTGCGAGACACTCACCCCATGCACCTCCTCACTCGGGAATCCTGTTTGCCAGCTGGTAGGAGCACTCCCTACGCTTTTATTCATTCAAGTCATACAGAAGACAGTTCAAAAGTTCTTCGACGGCCGCTTTTTCGGCCCAATTAAAACGCTTGATTTTGGTATTATTTTTAATAATGGAGAGCGAAGGGAGCGCTCTCAAATAGCTCAGACTGGGCCAGCACCGGCAGCACGGATCTGGAACCAGCGCTCGCCACTGGTACCAGAACGTGCCCGCTCTGCAAAGCAAACCAGACATTGGAGACAACTGTATTTTTACAAGCAAGATAAACTCTGAGCCCAGCACGGTGAAATCCGAGCCTCTCGTTATCAGCACTTTCAGAGAGATTGCTATTCAGTCAATATTAGTCTAAAAACCACATGCAAACTGCATGACAGAAATCAAAAGGATTACTGGGGAGGGGCAATAAACCTTGGCTGGCCAGTATCTCAGTATTTGGGAACTCCCTGAGGATTACCAGCACTGAGCTGGCCTGAACGTACTGTTAAGTGTAGCTTTAGATCACAAGGCTTAGTACCAGTTTTAAAACTCTGGAGACTAAAGCATGATCTTAGACACAAAACCACGGAAGATGTGGCCTCTATCTCTGCCTGTTTGGTTTTGCTGTGAGATTTGCAGCCTAGAAGGCTTTTTGCCATATAGGAGACTCCTGAGTCCGTGGGAACTGAAAATGAATTAACTCAGTGGCTTCAAACCTGCCTGATGACAAACAGCCTTCCCCGCTTATATTAGTTGGGATTAGTGGAAGAGAAAGTAGCTGCATCAAGTCCCTCTTGCCTAAAGACATCTAGTTTTAAGTCCTCTTGCACTCAACCCCCAGTTCTTTAACTCTGCATTTAAAACAACGCTGCTGTGTGAAACTTCCACCCCACATCTGCTCTTTGTTTCAAGCCACGTTCTGCTCGCACCCCAAATCGAAGAGAGAAAGCAAATCACACCGGTTCCAGTTTCAGAGTTGATCTGAGCGGCTTCTAAATCTCCTGGGATAAGGTATTTTCAAAGCCTCCTTCACTTACCAGCATAAAAGTGGTAGAAGGGCCACCAGACCGCGCTGTTGGGAATATAGGTGAGCAGCGAGGCCACGTAGCCCCTATAGAAGCCTCTAAAGCCATCGGCTTTGAAAATCTGTACAATGATGTCCTTGGTTTGGCCAAAGACCAACATCCGCTTGCCGTCTTGGTTCTGCACCTTAAACCTGCCCATGCTTTCCCCTTTCCTCTGCATCATGAGGTGCTGGGAGATGACGTCGATGGGCACGGTGATGCTCTGGGCTACCAGGGAGGCTGAGCCACCGGCCACCAGAGACTTGACAGCGTTGTTGTTGTTGTAGCGCGACACGTACTTGCGAGTGAGCTCGTACGTCGTCACGTAGCACTGTCCGGAGATCAGGGTGAAAGTGTTGACCAAAAAGCCCCGGTACAACCCAGTCGCCCCTTCTGTCCGCAGGATTTTCACAAAGGCATCAAAAGTCCCATTGTAAAGGCTCTTGCCCTTCTGAACTTGCAACCGCGTCCGGATGAGCGTGAAAGGGTAAACGCTCACCCGGATCATCATAGTCATGCAAATCCCTAACACGTAGAATTTCCGTTTGTCCAGGTGCTCCCACTCAATGATGGGGATGTTGCGTTTGTCCTCCATGGCTCCTTGGAGCAGGGTGGGAGCAGCGGCGTGCCCCAAATCCACCTCAAAAGTATGGAGCAGGTCCAGGCTCAGCGCTCCTGTCTTCGCTGATCAGTCGGATGGTGCTGGTGGCTGAAACAAGACACGGTCAGTAGATATCATAGAATCGCTTTGCTTGGAAAAGCCCCTCAAGATCATCGAGTCCAACCATACGTAGCTCTAGCACTGCCCCACGTCCTGAGAGCCTCATGTCCGTCTGTCCAGCCCTCCAGGGATGGTAACTCCAGCACTGCCCTGGGCAGCCTGTTCCAATGCCCCACAGCCCTTTGGGGAAGAAATTGTTCCTAAATCCAACCTCAACCTCCCCTGGCGCAACTTGAGGCCGTTTCCTCTGCTCCTGGCGCTTGTTCCTGGGGAGCAGAGCCCGACCCCCCTGGCTCCAAGCTCCTTTCAGGCCGTTCAGAGATCAGAAGGTCTCCCCTCAGCTCCTGTTCTCCAGCTGAACCCCCAGGTCCCTCAGTCTCCATCACATTGTGCTCCAGCCCCTCACCAGCTCCGCTCCCTTCTCTCCACTGGCTCCAGCACCTCAAGGTCTTTCTCACCGTGAGGGGCCCAAAACTGCCATCCCAGGATTTGAGGTTTTTCCTCCCCATTCCCAGCACAGGGACGGTCACAGCTCTGGTCCTGCTGGCCACACAAGTGCTGGTACCAGCCAGGATGCTGGTGGCCTCTTGGCACACACTGGCTCATATTCAGCACCCCCAGGCCCTTTTCCACCAGGCAGATTTCCACCCTCCCTTCCCCAAGCTCGTAGCATCGCGTGGGGCTGTTGTGAGCCAAGGGCGCTTGGTTTTGTTGAACCTTGTACAACTGGTGATGAAGCACCTGAGCCAGCTGGAGCAGCCCACACCACCCAACTCTGTCGATCTTCCTCAAGTACGCAGAGAGCCCTTGCAGAAACAGTTGGCAGTGTTAAATATGGCAAGGGGCAGTGTCAGGAGGATGGAGCCAGGCTCTGCTGGTGACAACCAGGGACAGGACAAGGGGCAATGGGTGCAAACTGCAACACAGGAGGTTCTGCTGGCAGATGAGAAGCAGCTTGTTGGGGTGAGGGTGGCAGAGCCTGGCCCAGGCTGCCCAGGGAGGGTGTGGAGTCTCCTTCTCTGCAGACATTCCAACCCGCCTGGACACCTTCCTGTGTAACCTCAGCTGGGTGTTCCTGCTCCTGCACTGGATGAGCTTTCCGGGACCCTTCAACCCCTCACACTCTGGGGTTCTGTGACCCCAGGCAGCAGGGCCGATGTCACTGGAGCTGTTTGTTAAGCTCTAAGAGCAGCTCTCGCTAAAGCAAAGCTCACCCGACTTCCCAAAGCCATTTCAAGCGTTACCTTTGAACGGCTGCACCGGATCACGGAGCGTCAATCCAAGCAGCTTCTCCTCATTCACTCCGGGTCTGCGATGCTCCCGGGTGGCAGGATGTCACTTGGCAGTTCCAGGCTCTGTATAGAGAAGGAAGTGACAGATCTCCAATTATTTACCTCTGGCATAGGGCAGAAATTATGATTATGGAATGATAAGGGGTGGTGTGTGCTGTTAACACCCCATTTTATTGCCTATCTGCCAACAAAATATACGCTTGATATAGTTCATGTGGCCACGGCTCCTGCGGATGGACAAGGAATTAAAAATACCCCAGAGCATCAGGATCCAATGGGGACAGGGGGGAAAACCCTATTTACCTGTACAAAGAAAACTACGTTATCACAGTCAATTAACTTGACAGATAATGCATAACAAATACTACAGTCTGTCTAAACAAAAGTTGTATTGCTTTAATTATAATTACAGTATTACCGCTTCACTAATACAGGCATAATTAGAGAGGGTGAAGCTTCCTACATAGGAATTATGCACACAACACCTATAAAAACATTATTTTGTTCTTGTTAGGAGTGTTACTAGCTTAATATTTTATTAATAAAAAATAAAGTCTAACCAATGCAATTTCCTGGTGAAGTCTGAGGGTTTAGTCCGTAATCCAAATTAACCCGCTACCCAAAAACTGAATGGGGCATAACAGGGATCCCCACATAGGAGGTGGAGTTGCTAAGAAAACCCTCATTGCTGCGATAACGAAAATCAATCACAAGTTTTAAAAGGGTCAATTTGTACTTCAACAGTTGCCATCGCAGAATTACACCCCAATAGATCTATACAGATGGTGATGTTTTGCCACGAACTGAAAAGCGCTCATTGAATCCCTGCCTAGAAATCAAAGCAGAGGATCACCCAGCAGCTGCTTCTGCTCCCTCGCTAATTTGTGGTACGACCGACAGGACGCGGCTTCAGTCTAAACCCAGCCCGCGGCTTAGTTAGGAACCCCCCTCCAAACGTATCCCCTTTATAATGCAGCCCCATTAATCCGTTCTCCTGGTTTTTGCTGCAGCTGTATCGAAATGTGATCCTTTAGCAAATAAATGCAGGCTCTTTGTGTCCCCCTGGTCTGGGATGTGTCCTGCTCAGCATATTAATGGCTGGGAACCAGCAGCAAGCGCGGGGCCTTTCCAAGAGGAGATCCTGTGGAGATCCTTTTAGGTAGGAAGGCACAAGATCAATCAAATCCACTAAGCCTCTCAAACCTAAAGACTTTTGGCTGGGCTAAACCTGGTCTAAGAGCCACCAAGATGCTGGAGGGAGTGGAGCATCTCCCGTGTGAGGAAAGGCTGAGGGAGCTGGGGCTCTGGAGCTGGACAAGAGGAGCCTGAGGGGGGACTCATTGCTGGGGCTCAAGATGGCAAGGGGCAGTGTCAGGAGGATGGAGCCAGGCTCTGCTGGTGACAACCAGGGACAGGACAAGGGGCAATGGGTGCAAACTGCAACACAGGAGGTTCCGCTGGCAGATGAGAAGCAACTTGTTGGGGTGAGGGTGGCAGAGCCTGGCCCAGGCTGCCCAGGGAGGGTGTGGAGTCTCCTTCTCTGCAGACATTCCAACCCGCCTGGACACCTTCCTGTGTAACCTCAGCTGGGTGTTCCTGCTCCAGGGGGATTGCACTGGATGAGCTTTGCAGGGCCCTCCAACCCCTGACACTCTGGGGTTCTGTGTGAAGCTCACAGCTCTGCTTTCAAAGTCTTCCCTGTTGTGCTGCATAAATTTGCCCGAGGATGGAAGTGGCTACAAAACCAGCCTGACTGAAGATGTGACCCAGGCCGCAGACACACTAAGGTCAGCACCTCCCACTCTTGCACGGCCTCCCCACCTCCTGCCTTCCAGGTGAAGCCATCAGTGCTCCAGTTCGGCCACCCAAAACAACCCCATGTGCTCTGAGTGGTCTTAAGAGTGGAGAAGAAGAGACTGAGGGGGGACTCATTGCTGGGGCTCAAGATGGCAAGGGGCAGTGTCAGGAGGATGGAGCCAGGCTCTGCTGGTGACAACCAGGGACAGGACAAGGGGCAATGGGTGGAACTGCAGCACAGGAGCCGCTGAAGGTCGCGGGCTGTGCGGAGAAGGCGCTTTCCCCATCCCCCGGTTTGCAGCCCCAGCCGCGCCCCCCCCGCTCGCCCCCACGCAGCTTCGCTTCTCCAGCCCGGGAGGCGCAGGAACCTCCAGCCTGGGGCTCCCCGGTTGTGCAGCACCCGCCGAGCGCGGCCCGCACCCACCCGGCCCCTCCAGGCCGCCCCGTGCTGCCCGTCACCCCACAGACCCTCCGCCAGCCGCCCCCGCCGCCCCTCGCCCGCCTAGGCCGCCTCCTCCCGCCCCAGGCCCGGCCTCCGCCGCCCCCTCCTCACCTCATGCCGGCGGGCGGGAGGCCCCCGGCCCACCCGCTCCCGCCGCCCATGTCCGTTCCCCCGCTGCGGCGGCCGCCGGCCGGAAGTGAACGGCGGGAGCGCGCACCGCCCCGGGAATCAGCGGCAGAACGCCGGCGCCATCTTGGGGAAGGGCTGACGCCGCGGAGGAAGAAACCCCGCCCACTTCCGGCCTCAGTAAAGAGGGCGGCTGCCCGCTGCGCGCCGGGAACGGGGTGCGCATGCGTGCAGCGGAGGCGGTGCCTGCGCCGTCACCTTAAAGGGGCAGCGCTGAATTAGGGCTCCTAAAGCTGGTCTTAATGGCTGTGTGCGACTTCTGTGTGGCACAAACATACTGCATGTGCATGCACACCTTGCACACGCCTACATTGCACATGCACCTCCTGCACATGCATGCACCCAGTGCACCCTTGCACACCCCTACATTGCACATGCACCTCCTGCACATGCATGCACCCAGTGCACCCTTGCACACCCCTACATTGCACATGCACCTCCTGCACATGCATGCACCCAGTGCACCCTTGCACACCCCAATATTGCACACACACATTCCATGCACCCCCTGCATGTGCATGCACCCAATGCACCCTTGCACACCCCAGTGTTGCACACGCACATTCCATGCAGATGCATGCACCCAATGCACCCTTGCACACCCCATGTTGCACACACATTCCATGCACCCCCTGCGTGTGCATGCACCCAGTGCACCCTTGCACACCCCTATGTTGCACACACACATTCCATGCACCCCCTGCATGTGCATGCACCCAATGCACCCTTGCACACCCCAATATTGCACACGCATTCCATGCACCCCCTGCATGTGCATGCACCCAGTGCACCCTTGCACACCCCCACATTGCACATGCACATTCCATGCAGATGCATGCACCCAATGCACCCTTGCACACCCCAATATTGCACATGCACATTCCATGCAGATATATGCACCCAGTGCACCCTTGCACACCCCCATGTTGCACACACACATTCCATGCACCCCCTGCACATGCATGCACCCAGTGCACCCTTGCACAACCCCACATTGCACATGCACATTCCATGCAGATATATGCACCCAGTGCACCCTTGCACACCCCGTGTTGCACACACACATTCCATGCACCCCCTGCATGTGCATGCACCCAATGCACCCTTACACACCCCAATATTGCACACACACATTCCATGCACCCCCTGCATGTGCATGCACCCAATGCACCCTTACACACCCCAATATTGCACGTCTGCACGCACAGACCCCCATGCGCAGGTCCCAGGGCTGCCCCGCGGCCCCGCAGCACCACACGCTGGCTTTTGCGTTTTAATAAAAAAATCAAATGTACAAAGAGCAGGAAAATGTACAGCTGGTTTGTCTTAAAAATAAAAAAAAAAGAAGGCTCAACGTCATCAAAAGAAGCAGCAGGGACCAAGGGGGCAGCGGGCGGGCAGTGGGGGTCGGTGCCCCCAGCACCCGGGCGGTGGGGAGCAGGGGATCTGGCAGCAGACGGTGGGTGCTCATGGGGTTGGCCCATCTGGGCTTGTTTTTCCCCATTTTGGAGATTTTATGGACCCCAGTTTTATTTCCCAGGGTGACACCAGCGTTGGCTCATTCCCACCCCTTGTGGCCACATCCCTCTGTACCAGTGTCCACATCCTTTCTCACCCCGCATCTCACTCCCTCGCCACCCCCCACCCCAAAACGTTACTTTATATTAAAATATATGTATTAAATTAAAAAAAAATAGAAGAAAGAAACCTTCACATTCACCTTTCCCCACACCCTGCTGCTCCCCATGGTCTCCCCACCCCATTGGCACCGTCACGCCGTGTCCCCCCCCGGGACGCGGAGCCTGTTGGCAGCATCGATGTCGCCGTCGAGCTGGAGGCAGCAAGCATGGGAGCTTTCCTCCTCCTCCTCCTCCTCCTCGGTGGTGACCCCGGGCGCTGCGGGCTCCACGGTGCCCCCGTTGAGAGGCACCTTCTCGCGGCGCTGGGTTGGGGTTGGGGGGCCGTGGGCTGCGCTGCACCCCCGCACCTTGCTCCTGGCTTTGAGCTGGTCCCGGTAGGCGAGGAGACCCAGGCAGGCGGCGGCGGTCAACGTCATGGCCAGCAGCACGGTGACGGTGACAAACTGGGGCCAGTAAGACGCGCTGGGATTTGAGGACCCCCAGGTTAACCCCTCCTCAGCCAGCCGGTCCGACTGGGGGGCTGCCCCCCCGGGCTCATGCAGCTGGTAATGAGCCACAGTCCACGTGTAGCCGTTCTCGGTGGCCTGGCACTTGTAGGTGCCGGCGGTTCCGCGCTGCATGATGATCACCAGCGTGCGGTCGGGCAGCAGCGTGGTGTCCCCCCGGTCCCCGCGGCCACCGGGCTGCTGCCAGCTGTAGGTGGCCAGGGCGGAGGGCTGGGGGCACAGCAGGCGGACCACGGCGTTCAGCGGGGGGCTGAGCCCTGCGGAGGGAGAGCGGGTGATGCGGTGTACCCCATGTCACACAGAACCCCAGAGTGTGAGGGGTTGGAGGGCCCTGGAAAGCCCATCCAGTGCAACCCCCCCGGAGCAGGAACACCCAGCTGAGGTTACACAGGAAGGTGTCCAGGCGGGTTGGAATGTCTGCAGAGAAGGAGACTCCACACCCTCCCTGGGCAGCCTGGGCCAGGCTCTGACACCCTCACCCCAACAAGTTGCTTCTCAGCTGCCAGCGGAACCTCCTTTGTTGCAGTTTGCACCCATTGCCCCTTGTCCCGTCCCTGGTTGTCACCAGCAGAGCCTGGCTCCATCCTCCCGCCCCGTCCCGCCGTGTCCCCACACTCAACTCTCTGCAGCGAGTTCCTCCTGCGGCCCCCGGGCCCGGGGCATGGCCACGCTCCTCCCGCGGTGGCAGGTGCCGGCCGGGCTCCCTGTCTCAATGTCCTGCAGCCACGTGCTCCTGCAGACAGGAGAGCCACATCAGCACCCCCATCCTGCCGTGTCCCCATCCCTCCCTCATCCCGGCCTCCCTGGCTCACGTGTCGGTGGCGGAGCCGGGGGGCTGGCAGGAGCCCCCGGGGCCGTGCCAGGCGCAGTACGGGTCCCGGGCCAGCACGCACTCGGCACAGCTCCGGTGCTGGCTGCAGTTGGCCAGCGGGACTTGCAGGACACCGCTGGAGTAGCCCACGTAGAGGACGCCCTGGGGAGAATCCCAGAATGTGGGAGGTTGAAGAGACCTGGAAAGCTCATCCAGTGCAACCCCCCCGGAGCAGGAACACCCAGCTGAGGTTACACAGGAAGGTGTCCAGGCGGGTTGGAATGTCTGCACAGAAGGAGACTCCACACCCTCCCTGGGCAGCCTGGGCCAGGCTCTGCCACCCTCACCCCAACAAGTTGCTTCTCAGCTGCCAGCGGAACCTCCTGTGTTGCAGTTTGCACCCATTGCCCCTTGTCCTGTCCCTGGTTGTCACCAGCAGAGCCTGGGAGCGGGAGGCGCGTCCCCTACCTTCCCCGGGGCCAGCAGCAGGTTCTTCACCGGCTCCGGCGTCCCGAAGAGCTGGATGCTCTCCACAATGTGGGGACCCCCAGGCAGCTCCACGGCTTTGTGCAGGAAACCCTCCGCTGTGGGGGAACACGGGACGTCACCGCGTTTCGGGGGGCCGAGGGAAGGCTAAAAGGAGTGAGGAGGTGCCCTGTGTGTCCCCCCACATAAACCCACTCGTGGCCAGGAACATGACGCGATAGGTGGCCCCTGAGACACCACGGGTCTCGTCCACCGCGATGCGTGTGTAGGTGACGCCCGTCTTCACCAGCAGTGGCCGTCCCTGGGTGGGTGACACCTTCCCGTCCATCAGGAAATGATCCTTCATGAAGGTGAGGGCTCTGTCGGAGGAGGGACCCATGTAACACTGCAGGGAGAGAGGATTTGGTGCTGTGTGGGGAAGCTGAGGCACTGGGGGACGAGGGGGAACGGGATGTGCCACCAGCCTGCCCCACAGCATCGGCTTGGTGCAAATTGACCCCCCAGAGCAAACTGGGGCAGACAAAACCCTCTCCATGGGGCCCAGCGCCGGCACTCACGCTGCCGGGTCGGGGACTCATGTTGGAGCCACTGTAGACAGTCCAGCGGGAGCTCTCCTTGTTCAGCTCCTTGTACTTGCCCTCGAACACCTCCTGCAGATCCTCCTGGCTGTAGGCGCAGACGGCGGCGCTGCCCACCCTGCCCACCTGCCTGCGGGGACACCGGGGTGTGCGTGGGGGGGACGCGGGTCCCGGGGACACCCGCAGCCCCCCCGGGAGCCGGGACTCACCACTGCGAGGTGAAGACGGCGTAGAAGTCGGCGCCGCCGCCGCGGCGGGGAAGGGCGAAGGCGTGATGGATGACGTTGAAGGGGAAGTGGCCGGGCTGCGAGCACACCAGCTGCGCCTTCAGGAACGTCGTCCACTTCTTCTGCAGCACTTTGTCCCCCCCGACGTCGCTCTGGGGGAGCCAGGGGGATGCTCAGCCCCGGGGTTACGGGAGCTGGGTATCACCGTTGTCCCCCGTCATCGTCCCCGCGCCCACCTTGCAGACACGGGCCACTCGTGGCACCAGGAGACGCTCGAAGAAATCAAACTCATCGGCCGTCTCCTCGAAGAAGAAGTAAACCTTGTCATCGCCGGGGATGCTGAAGGAGGCCACGAAGGCGGCGTCGGCTGCGGGACACATTGGGAGTGGGTGGGTTGGAGCAAAGGGTGGGTGTTACAGGCACCCCTGGCACGAGGAGGGTGCGGGGGCACCCCAGGACCCTGCTCACCCGAGAGCCAGCGCAGGAAGGCGTCCGTCTTGAGCAGAGTGCGGCTGCCCAGCGAGCGGGAGATGATGGGCTCGTTGCCTTGGAAGTTGTTCATGGTGCCGGCGTAGAGCTCGCCGTCTGCTCGGGGACGAGGGGACGTGAGCGGAGACCTGAGAGGGGTGCCCACCCGTGAGGACCGGTGGCCCCGTACTCACCCACCAGCAGGGCCGTGTGGGTGTGCTGGGGGTCGAAGGGGCACTGGCCCTTCCCGTCCAGGAAAGGTTGTCCCCTGCTGCTGGACACCAGCGTGAAGTTCTCCAGGTGCTGGGGGAAAGGGAATGAAAATCAGCCGGTGGAGTTCAAACAGACCCCAAATCTGCATGAAGTTGTTGTTGTAAGCTCTGTCTGGCCTATGGGGAAGCTGCGGTGCTCGCTGCCTGCAGCTGGGGAAACTGAGGCAGGACACCTGGCATCCAAAATCAGGGTTTTACCACCTGCATCTGAGCTGGCGGGTGAGCAGCCGTGGTCAGAAACACCACGGGCTCTTTCAGTTCAGGAAACACAGAGATCTATCTATCCCCATATCCCAGGGGACTTCCCGGGATGTGATTATCTCCAACATCCCCATCCCACTGGAGCTCCTTGGACCGGGGTTTTCTGGCTCCTCATGGCAACGCCACAACAGGTCCGGAGAGCGGTCCCCATCGCCACCCTTCACGGGGACACTCACGATGTAGGTGCACGCGGGGCTGAAGGCGTAAGTCCCGCAGGCGTACAGGTGGGTCTCGTTCAGCGCCACGAGGACGCGGATGAAGTTGAAGCATTCGGTCTGTGGGGAGCACAGAGCGGAGGTGGGTGCTGAGCCGCCCTGCGGCTCTGAGCGCCCTCTCCGTGCCCCCCCGGTGCTGTCTCACCTCCTGGCTCTTCTTCTTAAAAGCACACTCGGAGGTTTTCTCCGCTGTGGGTCCCCACTTTATCTGTGAAGGGATGTGAGATGGGACACAGTGTGAGTGGGGAAACTGAGGCACAGCAGAGAGCACCCCCCTCCCACCCAGTCCTCCCCAACAGCGGGTGCTGCTCACCGAGGCTTTGGCGCGGATGCTGCCCGCGGTGCCGACGGCGAGGGACAGCACCCGGTCCCGCGCCCCCACGTACAGCTCCTCCTCGCTCTCGTGCAGGAGGAGGATGTCGTAGTGGGACACGTTGTCCTGGCTGAAGTGGGTCAAGGTCCGGCGAGGGTCCCCTGGTGGGAGCAAAGGGGGGTGACGGGGACCAAGGGACACACACAGGTGCCAGCGCCACCGCCACCATCGTTAACCCGGGATGCCGGATGCGGCAACGGCTGTTGCGGCTCGTGTCACCTCTCATGGAGGAAATGGGGTGCGTTACTTGCCCCATGGCCCCCCCATCGCCACCCCTGCTTCCCCCTCCAGGTCCGCACCCCCTCCCTTGTCCCCTCTGGGTCCTGCTGCAGAGCTGGGGTGTCCTCAGGCTGCAAAGCCCCCGCATCGCTCGCCCTCCGGTGCTGCTTTTCTGTGCTGTAAGAACCGGGGTGCGCTTTTCCCGGTGCTGCTCTAGGGCCACGGGGCGACGCTCCGTTTGGGGGATGCGCCGTCCCCAGGCGCCAGCCCGGGGTGGGTTACAAGCCCCCCGGGTGCCCTCAAGCACAGCCAAGTGCCGCGGGCTTGTTTGTCCCCAGCAGCCACCAAAACAGGGAAAAAGAAAAGGGACATTTTGCAGTTCTCAGAACGGCTGCGTGGGGAAGGGGAAGTGGAAGCGCAAGCGGGGGCCTCGGGGGGTCACAGCCCTGCCAGGGGGGACACAGACCCCTCCTGCCTGCCACTGCCACCCACAGCACCCCCAGCGCCATCGCTTTGTCACCTGCCGTTTGGCGGGACACCCAAGCAGGACGCGGTGACCTGCACCATGGAGGAGGCCAAATTTTCCGCACCCAGGGTGGCCCTGAGCAGATCCATGGGTGCCGGGTGGGAGCCAAAACCCCTCTGCCACAGCTGGGGTGTTCGGGAGCCAACCAGCCCCATCACACCTGCCCCAGCAGTGGTGGCCCTTCGCATCACCCCACTGCCACCAGCGCCTGTCCCAACACCGTGACTGCTGTCCCACCGCTCCAACCCCGCGTGGAACCGTCGAGGGGGACAAGACGACAAAGACGCCGCGATGGGGCAGCTCATGAAGTGCAAACACTGGGTGCTCAGCTCTGGGGGCAGATGTTCTCCTAAGGCGGTGCTGTCACCCCCCAGCCCAGCTTGTCCCCATGTCCTCCCTGTCCCTTGTGCCGTACTCACCGCTGGGGAAGGTGACGCGGGGCAGGGGCTCGGCACGGATCATGGCAGCCGGCATCACCACGCCGCAGAGCAGGCAGAGGGCGGCTGCGGGCATGGCGGGGGGCGGCGCGGGTGCCCCCCTCGAGGGTCGCAGCACCGTCCCTGCGGGAAGGGCGAGGGTTGGGGATGGCGCTGCCAGGGCTGCGTGTCACAGGCGGAAATGAGAGGGGGAAAGGCAGCACCCGGCGCGGCGGGGGGGCCGCGGGGCGCCGGCATCTCAAGCTGTGCGCGGCCCCTAAATATGGGTGAGAGCGCCTCGGTGGCACCGCAGCCCAGCTGGGGATGTCCCCACGCTCGGCTGGGGTCCCTGAACCACGACCCCCCTGGCACAGGGGCATCCAGATGCTCCTGCTTTGCCCCATGGAGCCCGTCCCCATCAGGGATCCCTCTGCGTGACTCCCAAATGGGCCACAAGACTAGAGGGGTAACAAGTCAGCCCGTCCCCTTTGCAGCTCATTCTGCACCCCTTGTCTGACGCAACGAGGAAAGAGCAGCACCCCAAGAACCGCGCGGTCCCCGGGACCCCTCATGGGCAGCCGCTGTGTCCCCAGCGAGACGCGTTATGGGTGAGTGGCATTAGCGAGCGGCGTTATTGAGCGGCGTTACCTCTCCGGCAGGTGAGGACGGAGCGGGCTCACCTGCCCCCCTGGAACATCGGTACCTGGCGTGTCCCCAGCGCCGGGGCCCTGCGGACAGGACACCCCCCTGGGCCCATGCCCAGGGTCCGGCGGCGCTGCCAGCCCCGCGGCTCGGCCGCTGCGGCGCTCGCTGCCGCCCAGCCCAGCCCAGCCCAGCCCAGCGCGGCCCCGCCGGGGACTTTGGAACCAGAAAGTCCTGCTGGAAGAGGACGAGCCTCAGCAGGTTGGGCTGCGGGCGCCTGCTCCCAGCCCGCCTGCGCCTGCCTCCGCGGGGAGGGCCCGATCCTGCGGGAGGGAGCCGGGACGGGAGCCGAGGTGCTCCGCTCCTCCAAATGGGGTGTTCCGGGAGCGATGTGGGGGGAAATGGGGCGTCTGGTGCTTTCGTTCCCTTTCCTGGCTTATCTTTGGGGTGAGAGCAAGGGAACGATGTGTCTCCTCCTGACTGAGAGGGTTGGGAGAGGGTTTGAGCATCAGCTGCACAAACAGCCCCCTGGGGCCGAGCATTGCCCCCCAAAAACAGCACCCCAGGGCCAAGCATTGCCCCCCAGAAACAACCCCCGAGGACCAAGCATTGCCCCCAACAAACAGACCCCCAGGACCAAGCATTGGCCCCCAGAAAAAGCCCCCCAGGGCCGAGCATTGTCCCACAAACAGCCCCCCAGGGCTAAGCATTGCCCCCCAGAAACAACTCTCCAGGGCCAGGTGTTGCCCCCCCGAAACAGCCCCCCAGGGCCAAGCATTGGCCCCCACAAACAGCCCCCCAGGGCCAAGCATTGCCCCCCAGAAACAACCTCTGAGGACCAAGCATTGCCCCCAACAAACAGACCCCCAGGACCGAGTATTGCCCCCCAGGAACACCCCCCCAGGGCCGATCATTGCCCTCCACAAACAGCCCCCCAGGGCCAAGCATTGCCCCCCAGAAACAACTCTCCAGGGCCAGACGTTGCCCCCCAGAAACAGCCCCCCAGGGCCAAGCATTGCCCTCCACAAACACCCTGTAGCCCCCGAAGCTGAAGTCCTGGGGTCCCCCCATCACTCCAGCCACATCTGGGGTACCCAGCCCCCGCCTAGGCCGAGGAGCACCCTGCTCCGTGGGGCGCCCGTACCTGCCTCCCCGGGTGCCGCCATCCACCCGCCGGGACCCGCAGCCCCGCGAGGGCAGCGCTGGCCCTGCCACCTCGCTTGGCCGGGACAGAAAGCTCCTTGTGAGCACAGAAACTGGGTTACTCTGCCCCGGATTTCCCACTTGGCCAAGGCTTGGCTGCAAAACGGGGCCGCATCGGACCGGCCGCATTGTTCTGCCCTGGGCTGCGGCCACCGGGGCCGATGGAGGGGGAGGAGGGATCCTCGGTGAGGCTGAAGGCTCGGGAGAACCATGGTGGGGTTTTGGGGAGTGTCCCCCACGGCAGGAGCCTCAAGGGTGCCTGGCAGTGTCACAGCCCCAAAGTGTTCTGGGGACACGTGGGGACACGACAAGCTCTGTGTGGGATTTGGCGTGTGGAAGCGAGTGTCCCCAAGGGCGTCTCGGCATTGGGGGGGTTTAGTTTTCACTGGTGTTTTGGGGTTTGCCGCTTGGTCCCCTGTCCCACCTGCTCTCCAGATGCCCCCCATGCTGCCCATAACTCATCCTCCTGGCAGAGTAGTTTAACCTGCCCAGGGACAGAGTCAGACCCAGGACCTGAGCTTAGCAAGGCGAGACATGATGGTGCATGGCAGACACGGAGCTGGTGGCCACATCAGCCCTGACCTGCGTGCTGAGACCTTCCCCGTGCCTCAGTTTCCCCAGTGGTGGGATCTGGGGTCCCAGCCCAACAGTGTGGTCCTGTCTGCCCCCCACCAGGAGCATCCTGTGGCATGGGGGGTGCAGGGGTGCTTGCAATGCCCAGGCAGAAATCAGGGGCTGGGGGAGCCTGACTTGGTGGGGGGGAAGATCCTTTGGCCCCCCCGCAAGGCCTGGAGCAAATAGGGGGTGTGAGGGGGGATGGAAAATAAGAGAGGGAAGGGGGATGCAGGAAGGATGTGGGAAGATGCAGGAGGGGAATCTGGGGGGTGAAGTGGGAGGTGGAGGAGGGATGTTATGGGTGGGGAATGCACAGGGCAGGATGCCAAGCGGGGGGGGACAGATGTGGGGTTGAGCAAGAAGGAGATGGGAGGATGCACAGGAGGGAACTGGGGGGAGTAGAGAGGATGTGGCCGGACGCAGAAGGGATGTGGGAGGAAGGAAGGGTGCTGTGCGAGGAGTGCTGTGGGAGGGTGCTGGCTGGGGGGGTACAGGCACTTCAACCCCTTTGTCACTTGCGTCGGAGCGGTCCCCAAAACCCGCCCCGCTATGGCGACTGCTCCCAACCCCGGCCCCGCGCCCCCTCCCCGGCCCGAGGGGCTCCCCCCAGCCCGTCCCCGTCCCGGTACGTCCCGGTACGTCCCGGTACCTGTGGCGGCCCCGGCGGGCGGGCGGGCGGGCCGGGCTGGCGGGACCAGCATCCCTGCGGGGCCACCGGATCCTGCTCACGTCGCCATGGCTACGGCTTTACCTCGGCCGGCCGGGCTGCCCTCCCCCCGCTGCCGCGCACGGACACACGGACCGGCTCGACAGACGGACACACAGCCGGCTGCGCGGCTCGTGCACGGCCACGCACAGCCTGGCACACGCGTGTGCGAAGGCATGGCCGCGAACACAGGCACACGCACCTCCCTGCAGATGTGCACAGACACCCCTGCGCACCCACATCTGGCCTGCCCAGCGCCTCTCTGACACATTCCTGTGCCCCCGGAACTGCATCGGGTCCCTTCGTCCCCTCTTTGCTCCCGGCTGTGTGCACCGTGGCCCTGCACCCCCATCTCTGCATCCCTGGATCTGTACTGAATCCCTGCACCCCCATCCCTGCAACCTCATCTTTGCATCCTGGTATCTGTACTGAATCCCTGCACCCCCCTCCCTGCACCCCCATCTCTGCATCCCTGGATCTGTACTGAATCCCTGCACCCCCATCCCTGCACCCCCATTTCTGCATCCCTGGATCTGTACTGAATCCCTGCACTCCCATTCCTGCACCCCCATCTCTGGATCCCTGGATCTATACTGAATCCCTGCACCCCCATCCCTGCACCCCCATCTCTGCATCCCTGGATCTGTACTGAATCTCTGCACCCCGCTCCCTGCACCCCCATCCCTGCAACCTCATCTTTGCATCCTGGTATCTGTACTGAATCCATGCACCCCTATCCTTGCACCCCACATCCACACTACATCCCTGCACCCCCATCCCTGCACCCCACATCCACACTACATCCCTGTACCCTCATCCCTGCACCCCCATCTCTGCATCCCTGGATCTGTACTGAATCCATGCACCCTCATCCCTGCACCCCACATCCACACTACATCCCTGTACCCTCATCCCTGTACCCCCAACCGTGCACCCCACATCCACACTACATCCCTGTACCCCTATCCCTGCACCTCCATCCCCGCAACCCCATCTCTGCATCCCTGTATCTGTATTGAATCCCTGCACTCCACATCCACACAACATCTCTGCACCCCCATCCCTGCACCCCACATACACAGCACATCCCTGCACCCCCATCTTTGCATCCTGGTATCTGTACTGAATCCCTGCATCCCCATCTCTGCACCCCATCCTTGCACCCCCATCCCTGCACCCCCATCTCTGCATCCCTGTATCTGGACTGAACCCCTGCACCCACATCCCTGCACCCCCATCTCTGCATCCCTGTATCTGTACTGAATCCCTGCATCCCCATATCTGCACCCCATCCTTGCACCCACATCCCTGCACCCCTCTCTGCACCCCATCCTTGCACCTCCATCTCTGCACCCCCAACTCTGCATCCCTGTATCTGTACTGAATCCCTGCACCCCCATATCTGCACCCCATCCTTGCACCCCCATCCCTGCACCCCCATCTCTGCATCCCTGTATCTGGACTGAACCCCTGCACCCACATCCCTGCACCCCCATCTCTGCATCCCTGTATCTGTACTGAATCCCTGCACCCCCATATCTGCACCCCATCCTTGCACCCACATCCCTGCACCCCTATCTTTGCATCCCTGTATCTGTACTGAATCCCTGCACCCCCATTTCTGCACCCCATCCTTGCACCCACATCCCTGCACCCCTCTCTGCACCCCATCCTTGCACCTCCATCTCTGCACCCCCAACTCTGCATCCCTGTATCTGTACTGAATCCCTGCACCCCCATATCTGCACCCCATCCTTGCACCCACATCCCTGCACCCCCATCTCTGCATCCCTGTATCTGTACTGAATCCCTGCACCCCCATATCTGCACCCCCATCTCTGCATCTCTGTATCTGTACTGAATCCCTGCACCCCCATATCTGCACCCCATCCTTGCACCCACATCCCTGCACCCCTCTCTGCATCCCTGTATCTGTACTGAATCCCTGCACCCCCATGTCTGCACCCGCATCTCTGCATCCCTGTATTGTACTGAATCCCTGCACCCCCATATCTGCACCCCATCCTCGCACCCCCACCTCTTCATCCCTGTATCTGTACTGAATCCCTGCACCCCCATCCCTGCACCCCCATCTCTGCATCCCTGTATTGTACTGAATCCCTGCATCCCCATCCCTGCACCCCTGTCTCAGCCCCCCGGCTGCTCCCCCATCCCATGGAGCCCCGCTGGCTCTGGCCATCCGTGCCATGTGCCTTTCGGGGGTTCCCAGAGCGGGGCTCGGGGCCCAGCCGTGGTGCAACCGGCAGCCGCCAGCATCCGGCCCCCAGCAGGCCACATCTGTCCTCACACGGCCGCAGCACCCACAGCACCCAATTTTGGTTGACAGCGCTTCCCCCGCCTTGAAACTTCGCTTGCACGGCAGCCTGATGCCAGCAGATCCCACTTCTCCTTTACACCCTGTGCTCCTTCTCCTTCCCCTTCCCGGCCGTGTGGGAGAGGGGTGCCCTGAGCCCCGAAACAGGATCCCTGTCCCTTGCTGCTTCCTCCCTCTGCAACCGCCTTCCCTGCACAACCCCAGCGTGCACTGTCCCCAGCCTGCCATTGCAGAGCTGCACGGGGCATGCAGGGAAGGCGCCAGCCCTCCTGCTGGGGTGCAGCGAGCTGGGATCGGGCCCTTTCCATCCCACACCGGTGGCACCTGCCCTGCCCAGGGCTGGGGAGTGAACCCCAGTGTCCCCCCAGCTGCTCCCCGCTTTTTGCTGCCCCAGTTCCCACGGGGCTTGGGAGCCTTTGCCCCGGAGCTGTAAGGAGCTTGTACCTGCTGACACTGGGGGCTTAACCGCAGCCTGCTGGGGGGGTCAGAGCTGCCCTGGCTTCCTCGGACCCCAGAAGCCAAGCTGCAGCCCCCCACCCCCACCTGGTGCCCCCGAGGGTGCCCTGTGGGTGTCCCACAGCATGCAGCACCTTGGGGTGCAGCCCTAGGGGGTGGCAGCAGGCACAGGGCCACATCTTAAACCACCCCTGGGATTAGTGGGGCAGCCTGACCTTAATCCCCCTGGGCACGCAGGGGCCTGAAGGGGCCCAGTGAGGGGCTCGCAGGGTCCTCAGCACCCGCTCGGCCCGGCCTGGTAAACCCTGGTGGCTGCCAGACGTTGCGGTGAGTTCTGTCACAGATGCTCTTGTGCGTGGTCCCCCTGGGCTGTGTGAGGTCCCCGTAGGGGGGTGTGAGGTCCCCATGGGCTGTGCAGGGACCACATGGGACCTGCATGGCACACATGGAGCTGTGCAAGGTCCATAGGGGTTGTACATGGTCCCCATGGGCTGTGCAAGGTCCACAGGGGTTGTACATGATCCCAATGGGCTGTACAAGGTCCACATGGGATGTACATGATCCCCATGGGCTGTGCAAGGTCCACATGGGATGTACATGGTCCCCATGGGCTGTGCAAGGTCCACAGGGGTTGTACATGGTCCCCATGGGCTGTGCAAGGTCCACATGGGATGTACATGGTCCCCATGGGCTGTGCAAGGTCCACATGGGATGTACATGATCCCCATGGGCTGTGCAAGGTGCACGGGGTTGTACACGATCCCCATGGGCTGTGCAAGGTCCACATGGGATGTACATGGTCCCCATGGGCTGTGCAAGGTCCACATGGGATGTACACGATCCCCATGGGCTGTGCAAGGTCCACATGGGATGTACACGATCCCCATGGGCTGTGCAAGATCCACATGGGCTGTATATGATCCCCATGGGCTGTGCAAGGTCCACATGGGATGTACATGGTCCCCATGGGCTGTGCAAGGTCCACATGGGATGTACATGATCATCATGGGCTGTGCAAGGTCTGCATGAGATGCACATGGTCCTCATGGGCTGTGCAAGGTCCACATGGGATGTATATGATCCCTACGAGCTGTGCAAGGTGCACGGGGTTGTACATGATCCTCATGGGCTGTGCAAGGTCCACATGGGATGTACATGATCCCCATGGGCTGTGCAAGGTCCCCATGGGGCTGTGCAGGGACCCCGCAGGTCATGCAAGCCGTGGGCGTTGAGCGTGGCGAAGGGGCGCAGAGCAACGCCAACAGCTCAGCCCTTCCCCAGCATGACCTGGCCCTGCCGCCGCCCGAACGCCTGGGTCCCGTGGGGGTGTGGGAAGGACCTGTGACGCGTCCCCTTGCCTGCTGACCCAATTTCTCCCCGCAGCGCAGCTGCACAGGAGCACGAGGTCCCAGCAGTGCGGTTGGCTTCCCCCAGCCATTCAGTAACACGCTATTTTGGGCACAACCTCATGACTTTCGGAGCTCGAGGTCAGGCTGGATTCCCACTTTGTGGCCAGACGCGGCACAGAAGGGACACGGGACATGCTGCAGCTCCTTGGCATTGCCAGCTATGCGGGGTACCCGTCCCAGCATTGCGCCCCTGAGCTGGCAGAGAGATGGGGGGCAAACGTGGCACAGGGGTGGGCAGCACTGGAGCCAGCGAGCCCCCTGCAACCCTGCGAGCACCCACCTGTGACACCCCCACTGTAACCCCCATCCTGGGAGGAGAGTTGGGGGCCTCGCTGGATCCCCCAAGCAGCTCAAAGCAGGAAGGTGGCAGCGATGCTCGATAGACCCTTTGGCACCCCCTGCCCTCCTAAGGCTCAGCCTTGCTGGCACCCAAGTCTGGGGTGATGTGACCCCATGTGGTTGGGGATCCCAGGCATCTGGAGGTGGGTGATACCCCCAAGACGGGCACCCGGGCACCTACCTGGCTGTGGCTGCGCCCCGGCCACCCGCCCGTGCTCCCTCACATCGCGGCTCCCCAGCGCTGTGCCTGGCAAAGCCGATTACTCACCGGCTTTATGGCTCACTCCTCTCCCCAGCATCTCCTCCCACCTGGCTCCAGCGCCCGGCACGGCCCCCAGGGGGTACGGGGGTCCCTGGTAGGGGGTGGGGGCCATCCCCATGGTGGGAGGAAAGGGGTGCTGCACCTCCCCAAGTCACCCCCAAATTCCACCCCCTCCCTGCCAGCACCAGGTCCAGGGGGGCTCCTGGTCCTGCTGCCCCAGCTCTCAGCATCTCCCACCCGCACCCTGAGTGAGTTGGGGTGCACAGGGCCACCCTGCTTCCCCCCTTCCATGCAAGGGTGCTGAGCCCCGGCCCTGGCTGCACGACCCCTGGGCCAAGAGCAAATACTGGGGTGCAAAGCAAAGCCCCCCCCGACCCAGTGCCCGCCCCCCCCAGGCCAGCAATGAGGACAGCACACGGGCTGGGCAGGTTTTGGCTGTATTCATTCTGGAAGGAGATACAGGCAGTAACACAGAAGCTTTGCAAGCACAGATACATACGTGGTCTCACCAGACCCCGCTGGAGTCGGGGGGCTTGCGATCCTGTCCCCGGGCTGCGCTCGAGGCAGGGGGTGCCCCAATTGAGGCGAAAAGCGGCAATCTCTGTCAACAGCTGGATGGACCCCAAAATTCCCTCCACTTCTAAGAGCCTCCCTGGCAAACCAGCCCTGTCCCGGACCCCGCCACTGGAGAAGACCCCAGCTAACCACAGCCAAGAAAAGCAGGGGTGAACCCCAAAGAGGGGGTCCCGCCGGGTCCATCACCCCCTCGCCAAACCCAACTGGTCCCAGGATGCAGCTGCGGTGGGTTGTCGCATCCCCTCCTTCTCCATCTCAACGCCGCGCACAGGGTTCCCGGCTCTGCTCCGGAACGCTCGGCTAAGGCACAACTTGGCTGCTTAAAAAGAGGAGAATCCAGAAGGAAAGAGGCGCCTCGGGTAGGAAATACAGTACATGGTGTGATGGGAGAGCAGGGGGCTGGTGAGGGGGTAATGCCCGCAACGCCATGGAGAGACAAAGAGCATCACCCCCAAGCTGCCGGAGCCCCCGCAGCGGCGCCAAGTGAAACGAGGCGATAAAATTTAACAAAAATAACAAGAATTCTGGCTTCAGATCCAAAAAGATAATAAAGAGGGTTGCAAAACGATACGCTCTGCTCAAGAGAGCGGCTCTCCATGACCTGCACCAGAATGGGGGCTCCAGCGCCGCCGCTGCCCCAGCACCTCTGCACTGATGGGGATGGCGCTGCTTCTCCTCATCCTATATAAAAAGCTTTGGCAAAAAGGATATAATCTAACCAGCTATTAAAAGACGATCTCTTCCTGCATGGCTGCTCGGTAAACATGATTTCTTGGTGTCTTTGGCTGAGTTGTTAAAAAAAATTGTTGAAGCTGAAAAGCTATTTTTTGTGGGTTTTTTTTATAGAAATAGATCTTTTTCTTTACAAAAAAAAAGCATCTTTAAGCGTTTTTATATATATATATATATAAAATTCCTGCTATAGAAAACAAAACACCCAACCTCATTTTTTTAATATTTTTCTAAAGAAAAGACTTATTCTGCTTTGGGAAAAACGAGCTGGAGATGGCCGGGAAACACGGGAATGGTGCCGCCGAGTTACATGATGCTGCAGTTCTGCACAGCCTGAGCCTGGGGGGGAAAGACAGAGAAGACAACATGAAACCCCCCAGCGCTGGTACCCGGGGGCAGCAAAGTCCGCACAAGACCATCCGGATGCGCAGAGCACGCACATCCCGGCTCCCCCCTTGGGATAGAACAAATATCCCTCAGGTGGGGTATTTGAAGCACTGAAGTCACACATTTGAGCATTGATCAATAATCTTGATTAATAGTGAGCGTATTGATATCCAAGTGCTGAAATATTCGTGTTATCAGCAGGGATAACACTCGGGGACAGAGCCATGGAGGGTGAGGGATGCTCCAGGGCTGCTGAGCATGGAGTGGGGAGGTGTTATGGTAACATCCTTTTCCAATCCCTCTAAGACTCCAGTGTGCCCTTATAAAGAAGCTGCTATAAGCCCAAAGGTGCTCGGGGCAAGAGGAAAAGCAGAAAGAAGGAAACCCAGGTTCCAGTGTAAGTTGGGAATGGGCTGTTGGAGCAGTGAAAAGGGAGTTGGGGGTCCTGGGGACAGCAGGGGGACCATGAGCCAGCACTGGGCCCTTGTGGCCAGGAAGCCAATGGGACCTGGGGGGGGTTAGAAGGGGGTGGTCAGTAGGTCAGAGAGGTTCTCCTGCCCCTCTACTGTGCCCTTTATTCAAGGGTTTAGTTCAGATACTATCAGGATATACTTGGGGAACATATGTTTATACATAGTGTAATCTATACAGCCATAGCACCCTGAGAACGCCCCATCTCGTCTGATCTGGGAAGCTAAGCAGGGTCGGGCCCGGTCAGTACTTGGATGGGAGACCAGCTGAGAATAGCGGGTGCTGTGGGCTGAGCTAGCACTGGGCCCTTGTGGCCAGGAAGCCAATGGGACCTGGGGTGGGTTAGAAGGGGGTGGTCAGTAGGTCAGAGAGGTTCTCCTGCCCCTCTGCTCTGCCCTGGGGAGACCACACCTGGAATCTTGTGCCCAGCTGTGGCCCCTCAGCTCCAGCAGGACAGGGAACTGCTGGAGAGAGTCCAGCGCAGCCACCAAGATGCTGGAGGGAGTGGAGCATCTCCCGTGTGAGGAAAGGCTGAGGGAGCTGGGGCTCTGGAGCTGGACAAGAGGAGCCTGAGCAGGGACTTATTGCTGGGGCTCGAGATGGCAAGGGGCAGTGTCAGCAGGATGGAGCCAGGCTCTGCTGGTGACAACCAGGGACAGGACAAGGGGCAATGGGTGCAAACTGCAACACAGGAGGTTCCGCTGGCAGATGAGAAGCAACTTGTTGGGGTGAGGGTGGCAGAGCCTGGCCCAGGCTGCCCAGGGAGGGTGTGGAGTCTCCTTCTGTGCAGACATTCCAACCCGCCTGGACACCTTCCTGTGTAACCTCAGCTGGGTGTTCCTGCTCCGGGGGGGTTGCACTGGATGAGCTTTCCAGGGCCCTCCAACCCCTGACATTCTATGATTCTCTGAGGAGAGGAGGGAAGGAATTCCTCTGCAGTGCTGCCACGTCAAGGGAGGATGATGCAGGGACAAAGTGGAGACCCAGCAGCGCAGGGACACACTGAGCCCGGTCTGGGGACAGCACTGACCTGCCGACGGGGGCTGGAGTTCCCCAGGAGGTAGGACCTGGACACCAGACCTTCCCCAAGGCCCATGCTGCCTGAGTCACCAATGCTGCGGTAGCTGCGGGTGACGGTCACACTGGAAGTGGACGACCCCGAGGACACGGTGTTGATCCCGGCGTTCTGGCTGCCCGACTTCTCGGCCGGCTGCCCGCACGTGCCGCAGACCACGGTGCGTGAGCGGAGGTTGTACTCGCCGGGGTCACCAGAGCCGCTGCAGGTGCCCTGGAGGCGAGGGGGGAACAGACAAAGCGACCTTGAGCACCTGCCTGAGCATCTTCTGCCTTGAGCATCCTGCGCCGAGGGCCATGGCAGCACCGCCAGGAGGGGTCTTTAAGTTAGTCTTTAAAAACAGTTTGTAATCCACCCATCCTCACCATCATGGCAGTTAAAAATACTAAAAATTATAAAAAATAATAAAAATAAATTATAAATATGATAATATTTATACTCCCAAATGACTGGGGCTGGCACAGCGTGGATGGGTGACCTGTCCCTGCTGCTCTGTCCTTGCCCTGGTGAGTGCTGGGGCAAATCACCCCGGGCTCTCAGCACGCGGGAGACACCGAAATGTGCTTATCTAAGTTTCTCCCTTCCCTTTGGATTCTCTCCCCTATAGGAGTGAGTGAGCGGCTGCGTGGTCGTATTGCCAGCGTGGGTTAAACCACAACACGCTGGGACCAGCGCCTTCTCCAGCACGGTACTCACATGGTGATGGCGATGGTGGATGTTGACATCATCGTCATCCTCATCCTCGTCGTCATCATTGATGATCACGGTGCGGACCAGTTTTCGCATGGCCACCTCCTGCAGGGGACAGGAATAGAGTTGGGGGGGTTTGGTGTTTGCCGACCCCCCTGTGCCCTGAGCCGGTGCTGTCGTGGGGCTCTCACCTCCCCATTGGAGTTGATCAGGGCCGTGCGCAGGCTGTCCCCGGAGCCCCAGCTGCTCTGGGTTTTCCACACCATGTTGCTGGGGGGGCTGTGGGTCGCCCCAGCCCCTGAGGCCCAAATCTAGGGAGAAGAGCACAGAGAAAACCAACGTCTCAGGGCTGCACAACCCAGACCCTGCGGAGGCGGGTCTGTCCACCCAAAAATGCCACGTGCCCTGGTTCCAACCGCTCTGTGTCACCAACAGCCTGGCTGGGTTTGGGATCTCGGCCGGATCCTTCGCCGGGCAGCGACTCACCGTGACCACCTGGCCAGCCTTCAAGGTGAATTTCGGGGGGAAACGGTAGGTGATGGGGGGATCGTCTCCATTCTGCCGCTTGATCTGCCAGCTCCCCATCGCCTGGTCCTGCAGGAGAGAGAGAGCAGCAACCCTGAGATCCCCCAGTTCCTCCCCAGCTCGTCCCAGTTCACCCATGGGGGGAAGTGGAGAGGGGTCTTCCCTGAAAGCAAACGTACCTCATTGGACTTGTTCCTGAGACGGACAAACCTGCCCTCCAAGTCAACCTCCTCCACCCCAACACGGCCACTGGTCCGGGCATGGTGGGAGAAGCTGGTCCGACTCTCGCTGTCCTCCAGCTTCCTCTTCTTGGAAGAGCCCGGGGTGGACAAATGGCTGCGGGACCCCCCTTTGTGGGAGGACGGGCTGGGGGACAGCCTGAGCCTGGGCGGGAGGAGAAGGGGAGATGGAATCAGTGAGGACACGAGGGTTGGGACCCACCGAGCCGCTGGGTGCAGCGCCTTGTGCTCACCGCTCCTCCTCGCCCTCCAGCAGCTTGCGGTAGGCGTTGATCTCCATGTCCAGAGCCAGCTTGATGTCCAGCAGCTCCTGGTACTCATCCAGCTGCTGCTGCATGCGTGCCCGCATCTCGGCCATCTCCCGCTCCTTGTCGGAGAGCAGGCGCCGGTTGGTCTCGCGTTCCCTGGCCAGAATATCCTCCAAATCGTGCAGCTTCGCCTCCTTGGCAGCCAGCTGTGTGGGGAGGGAAGGTGAGGGTGGCTGCTCCACCTTGGGCCACCCAAAGGAGGGGACGACCCCTGGGGTCGGCCACGCAGGGGGACCCCTTGGTCAGGACTCACCTGCTTCTGCAGCTGGCTGACTTCCGAGGAGAGGTTGTCGATGCGGATGCGGGTTTGCTGCAGCTCCTCGTGGGCAGCACCCACCATGTTGCTGTTCCTCTCGGCCGACTGCTTGGCGTTCTCCAGCTGAAGGACAAGACACGGGGTCAGCACCCTCAGCACCCCCCGTGTACCGCGCTGCGCAGGGCACAGCAGCGCACACAGTATCACAGTATGTTTGGGATTGGAAGGGACCTCAAAAGCTCATCCAGTCCAATCCCCCCATGGAGCAGGAACGCCCAAGTGAGGTCGCACAGGAACATGTCCAGGTGGGTTTTGAATGTCTGCAGAGAAGGAGACTCCACAACCCCCCTGGGCAGCCTGTTCCAGGCTCTGCCACCCTCACTGAGAAGAAGTTTCTTCTCAAATTTAAGTGGAACCTCTTGTGTTCCAGCTTGATCCCATTACCCCTTGTCCTATCATTGTTTGCACCGAGAAGAGCCTGGCTCCGTCCTCACGGCACTCACCCTTTATATATTTATAAACATTAATAAGGTCACCCCTCAGTCTCCTCTTCTCCAAACTAAAGAGCCCCAGCTCCCTCAGCCTTTCTTCATAAGGGAGATGCTCCACCCCCTTAATCATCTTTGTTGCCCTACGCTGGACTCTCTCCAGCAGTTCCCTGTCCTGCTGGAACTGAGGGGCCACAGCTGGACACAAGATTCCAGGTGTGGTCTCCCCAGGGCAGAGCAGAGGGGAAGGAGAACCTCTCTTGATCTACTAACCGCCCCCCTTCTAATACACCCCAGGATGCCATTGGCTTCCTGGCCACAAGGGCCCAGTGCTGGCTCATGCTCATCCTGTTGTCCACCAGCACCCCCAGGTCCCTTTCCCCTACACTGCTCTCTAATATGTAATTTCCCAACCTCTACTGGAACCTGGGGCTGTTCCTGCCCAGATTCAGGACTCTACACTTTTCCTTGTTAAATTTCATCAGGTTATTCCCCGCTCAGCTCTCCAGCCTGTCCAGGTCTCTGATGGCAGCACAGCTTCCAGTGTCACCCACTCCTCCCAGCTTGGTGTCATCAGCACACGCGTGCTCCTCACCTTCGCCCCATAGGTCTTCTCCAGTTCGTCCTTGTAAAGCCTGATCTGGGCTTCGTGTTGGCTCCGCAGCTCCTGCAAGGCTTCCGAGAGCTTGCTCTCAAACTCCCGCTGCCGCCCGTTGTCGATTTCCACCAGCCGGGTCTCGTGGCGGCGCTTGGTCTCCCGCAGCTCCTGGGGACGGGTCGGGGGACACAGTGTCACCTCGGGGTGGGATCGGCTCAGGATGGGGACACAACACACAACAGGTTATCCCAAGTGAGCCCAGCATCGGAGGGATCCATCGCGGCTCACCTCGCTATAGATATTCTTCTGGAATTCCAGCTCTTCCTTCAGCGTCTGCAGCCGGTTCTCGGCGTCCACGCGGCGCAGCATCTCATCCTGCAGCTGCTTCTTGGCTTCGCTCAAGGCGCTTTCCAGCTGCGGAGAATTGAGAAGGATTGTCAGCGCCAGAACCTGGGGACCCACCGGGCACAGCACCCGGTGCCGAATGGGACCCACCGCCCCCCCGTGCCTCTGCCCCACAGCCCCCGGGGAGGTGGAGGATTGGGGGGACCCTGGGGGAGCTGGGGACAAGATGAGGCCACACCGTGAATATCGTGTTCAATTTTGGGCTCCTCATCATAAGAAGAACATTGAAATACTAGAGGGGGTGCGGAGTAGGCGATGAAGCTGCTAAGGGGCTGGAGCACAAGTGTGATGGGGAGAGGTGTAGGGAACTTGGACTGTTTAACCTTGAGAACAGGAGGCTTATCGCTGTCTACAACAACCCGAAAGGAGGTTGGAGCATGGAGGGGGTTGGTCTCCCAAGTAACAAGTGATAGAACAAGAGGAAACGGCCTCAAGTTGCGCCAGGGGAGGTTGAGGTTGGATTTGGGAACAATTTCTTCCCCAAAGGGCTGTGGGGCATTGAACAGGCTGCCCAGGGCAGTGCTGGAGTCACCAGCCCTGGAGGGGTTGAAAAGGCGTTTAGACGAGGTTTAGTGCTAGAGTTGGGTTATGGTTGGACTCGATGATCCCGAGGGTCTCCTCCAACTGAAATGATGCGATGGTTCTATGATTCTAAGGCTGCCCCTGCTCACCTTGGCCACCTGCGCCCTCAGGTCCCGCACTTCGGACTCCAGGTTCCTCTTCTCGCCCAGGGCCGTGGACAGCGCAGCCTCCTTGGAGTTGAGCAAAGCCTCCACGTCCTTGAGGCGCGCCTGCGCCGCCAGCAGGTCCCCTTCCTTCTTGGCATTCCTGCAACGCACCCATGGCAGCGGTGACTCATACGGCGAGGAGAGACCCCGCGGTCCCTCCGCACCCCAACCCCCAGCATCACGACTGCGCCCCTCCCGTCACCCACAAAAAGAGGAGCAGGATTGTACCCAACGCCCACCCACCAAAGGGAATGGCGGGTCCCGGCCACACGGTGGGTCCAGCACTAGTTGGGGTCCCGGGAAGCAGAAAGGGTTGGGGTAGAAATGGGGGAGAGGGGGTGTTGGGGTGAATGGCCCATGTGGGACAGACACACTCAGTGCACGGCGGCTCCGCTAGGGGGCGCTGCGGGACCGGCGGGGACAGGGGGACGGGGCGACAGGGCGGGGCGGGGAGGGGGAGGGAGTGGGGAGGGTGAGGGTGACAGTGAGGGTGACAGTGTGGGGTTGTGAGGGTGATAGTGAGGGTGACAGTGTGGGGCTGTGAGGGGTGACAGTGCGGGGTTGTGAGTGTGACAGTCTGGGGCTGTGAGGGTGACAGTGAGGGTGACAGTGTGGGGCTGTGAGGGTGACAGTGAGGGTGACACTGCGGGGGGATGTGTGAGGGTAATAGTGAGGGTGACAGTGTGGGGTTGTGAGGGTGATAGTGAGGGTGACAGTGTGGGGCTGTGAGGGGTGACAGTGCGGGGTTGTGAGTGTGACAGTCGGGGGCTGTGAGGGTGACAGTGAGGGTGACAGTGTGGGGTTGTGAGGGTGATAGTGAGGGTGACAGTGTGGGGCTGTGAGGGTGACAGTGCGGGGTTGTGAGTGTGACAGTCGGGGGCTGTGAGGGTGACAGTGAGGGTGACAGTGTGAGGCTGTGAGGGGTGACAGTGCGGGGTTGTGAGTGTGACAGTGTGGGGCTGTGAGGGTGACAGTGAGGGTGACAGTGTGGGGCTGTGAGGGGTGACAGTGCGGGGTTGTGAGTGTGACAGTGTGGGGCTGTGAGGGTGACAGTGAGGGTGACAGTGTGGGGCTGTGAGGGTGACAGTGAGGGTGACAGTGTGGGGTTGTGAGGGTAACAGTGACGGTGACAGTGTGGGGCTGTGAGGGTGATAGTGAGGGTGACAGTGTGGGGCTGTGAGGGGTGACAGTGCGGGGTTGTGAGTGTGACAGTCGGGGGCTGTGAGGGTGACAGTGAGGGTGACAGTGTGGGGTTGTGAGGGTGATAGTGAGGGTGACAGTGTGGGGCTGTGAGGGGTGACAGTGCGGGGTTGTGAGTGTGACAGTGTGGGGCTGTGAGGGTGACAGTGAGGGTGACAGTGTGGGGCTGTGAGGGGTGACAGTGCGGGGTTGTGAGTGTGACAGTGTGGGGCTGTGAGGGTGACAGTGAGGGTGACAGTGTGGGGCTGTGAGGGTGACAGTGAGGGTGACAGTGTGGGGTTGTGAGGGTAACAGTGACGGTGACAGTGTGGGGCTGTGAGGGTGATAGTGAGGGTGACAGTGTGGGGCTGTGAGGGGTGACAGTGCGGAGTTGTGAGTGTGACAGTCGGGGGCTGTGAGGGTGACAGTGAGGGTGACAGTGTGGGGTTGTGAGGGTGATAGTGAGTGTGACAGTGTGGGGCTGTGAGGGTGACAGTGAGGGTGACAGTGTGGGGTTGTGAGGGTGACGGTGACAGTGTGGGGGTTGTGAGGGTGACAGTGAGGGTGACAGTGTGGGCTTGTGAGGCTGATAGTGAGGGTGACAGTGAGGGTGACAGTGCAGGGTGTGGGGCTGTGAGGTGTGACAGTGCGGGGTTGTGAGGGTGACAGTGTGGGGCTGTGAGGAGTGACAGTGCGGGGTTGTGAGGGTGACTGCGGGGTTGTGAGGGTGACAGTGGGGAGTTGTGAGGGGTGACAGTGCGGGGTTGTGAGGGTGACAGTGTGTGTGGGGGTGAGGGGTGACAGTGAGGGTGACAGTGTGGTGTTGTGAGGGTGACAGTGTGGGGCTGTGAGGGTGACAGTGGGGGGGGGTTGTGAGGGTAACATGAGGGTGACAGTATGGGGTTGTGTGGGGTGACAGTGTGAGGTTGTGAGTGTTACAGTGTGGACGGGTGTGGCACAGCATGAGGGGTGTTGTAGCATGTGTTGTGGTGTGATGGGTGCAGCGCTGCGCAGTGCGGGACGGGGCTGCACGCTGCGGCGGCACCTGAGGAGACTCACAGATGGTTTGGGTTGAAGGGACCTCCCCAGCTCCCGCAGTTCCCCCCCTTGCCATGACAGGGACATCGTCACCAGCTCAGGGTGCTCAGAGCCCCGTCCAGCCTGGCCTGGGGTGTCTCAGGGATGGTTCATCCACCACCTCTCTGGGTACCTGGGCCAGGCTCTCACCACCCTCAGGGCAACAATTTCATTCTGTCCAGCCTCAATCTCCCTCCTTTAGTTTAAACCCATCACTCTTGTCCTATCACAGCAGGCCCTGCTCAAAAGTCTGTCCCATCTTTAAGCCCGGAAAGGCCGCACTAAGGTCTCCCTGGAGCTTCTCTTCTCCAGCTGAGCACCCCAACTCTCAGCCTGTCCCCAGCAGGGCTGTTCCAGCCTCAGATCATTTCTGTGGCTCCTCTGGCCCCTCTCAGCAGCTCCATGTCCTGTGCTGGGGACCCAGAGCCGGCCCAGCACTGCAGGGGGGTCTCACCAGAGCGGGGCAGAGGGGACAATCCCCTCCCTTGACCTGCCGCCCGCGCATCCTTTGGGCTGGACAGACACCAATGGTGCCACCGCGGCCGCTCTGCTCCCTGGGGCGAGCTTCCAGCATCACAGTGCAACCCCAGAGCCCCCGTACCACTCCACATTATCCCCTCTGGCAGCAGCTCAAGGCCACTTCTCACAGGCAGCAGCCTCCAGACACATCACCGTGCGCCCAGGGAACCCGATCCGCCTCCACCACCAAAACGCGACCTGGCACTATTTCGGTAGGCCCTATAAAAAGAAAAGAACCCACACGCTTTCCGCAGCACCTACCGGCTGCCGTTAGCGGGGCGGCTCGTGCTGCCGGCTCACGGCAGGGATTGTCACCCTGCAACCGGGTGTATGTACACCCAGGTTGGCGCGGTGGCAGCGGCCGCGGTGGCCCGGGCTGTGCGCTGCCGCACGCCGGCGCGTGGTGCGCATTCCGGGGCTGTGCGCGCACACCCACGCCATGAGATCACAGGTACAAAATACCACGGAAGGGCTGGCGGTACAGCCGGCACAGCCGGCCCCAGCTGTGGGCTCTGGCTCTGCGACACAACCGGGAATGTTGGCAGCGAGACGCCAAGGAGGGGTTTGACTCCTCTCCTACCCACGGGGACCGCTCCCCCGATGTGTAGGTGGGAAACTCCTCGCTCAGCAAAGACTTTCCTGCTTTTCTTTCCGCTTTGTGACCGAGCCAGCGCGGAGAGGTTGTTCCGAGACACGAGGCGCTGCCGTCCTCCATTAGCCCCCTTTAGTGGGGAACCGCGGTCCCGCTCGCCGCTGCCCGCCACGCCGGCGGGTCCTTCCGCGCAACCCACGCCTTTCGTGCCAGTGACTCATAGGACAAAAATGCCATCTGGGAGGGGATCTGGAACCGCCACAGCTCATTGTAAGCAACATTTGAAGCCAAATTCTCCCATCTGGCAGCCGCTTGCCAGCGTGGCTGGCTCCCCACCACAGTTTAATCTTTGTTTCAGTGAACCCCTGTTTAACGCTGAGCTTGCCCTCGGCGTTTTGCTTCTGCGGCTCTTTGCTCGCTGTCAGTGCATAGACCAGGGTGTAGATGGGGGTCACCGGCTCTTTGGGATGGGGCTTGTGGCACGTGCAGCATCGGGCACATCCCAAAGCCTCCGACTCTTTAGGGGAGAGAAATACAGGAGGGAAAATGCTGAGACAAGACGGTCACACTCGTGTCTCCGCAGTGGCAACAGGTTCGCCCTCTCCGGGGACTGGAGGGATCCAGGGCTCGGGGGAAAACATATCAATACCTAGAAAGCCTCATGATAAATCCCTTTTCCTTAAAAACCCACCGTGCCCAGGACTGTGTGACACTGGGGAGGCCAAGACGGGAGCTCAAAGCAGCTTTGCAGGAAAGAGAGGAATTGAAGAGCCCTGTCCCGTCCTTTGGGAGTCCGTGCGACACGGCTCTGCCGGACCTGAGCATGCCCGCAGTGTCCCCCCAAAACACAGCCCTGTGTGCCTCGGGTGAGGTGTCATCACGGGTACAAACCCCCCGCGCCCATCGGACCCCCGTGACCCCCATCGCAGCCCCAACGGGGTTTGGGTTTTCCCTTCGCCTCCCATTGCGTCCTGCTTTGATATCTCCAGCTGGCACCGGGCTATAAATAAAGAGGCGCGTGGCAGCTGCGTCCCTCCCGCTGCCCTCAGCAAGGGGACCAACAGGGACCTTCCTCCTGCACCTCGGAGCGTTTCACTGGGCTCCTTGTCCTGCCTACGAGCGCCGAAAAGATACCGAATCCTTCGCCAAAAAGGGGACGTGGGTCCGGCATCCTATAGGATCCGATCCGCCGTGCCAGGGTGCAAACAACAACCATTTGTCGGAGCCAAGAGGGGAAAACACAACAGAGCCACCAAATCCTCAAGAAACAAACGTCTCAGGAGAAAAGATGGAGGGAAAAGGGGCCTCAAGATGTTTTATTTTTAGCTCTTAAAAAAAAAAAAAAGAGGAAAATTGCAGCGGAGCTGCCAGAAAATCTGAATGTTAATGGAAAGTTGGACTTGCTCTGCACTCAGCCCTGCGCCGGCAAAGCTGACATAGTGAGTTCATAGAGGAAGGGCTGCAGAACCCTTGGGATGGTGCGGGGACACCCCGAGTTCTGCTCCTGCGCCCCCGGGCTCTGCACCAAAACCCAGAATCCCGGTGGATCTGGGAAAGCTGAGACGTCCGGAGAACCACGTGCCGCACCGGAGAAGCCAAAGCCCAGCAGATGCGTTTAAAAGCTCCCTGGTTTCGCCCTGTGACACATCACCACGAGCCGCCTCCGAAGCACGAGGCTGCTGTTGGGCACCGAGCTTTGCACGCTGCAAGGGGAACGATGAAGCCAGTGGGACAAATGGGGGTTCCCATCCTTCCCGGCAGCCAAATCGCAGCCACGCCGCCCCAAACAAGGTGCTGAGTCAGCGGAGCTCGCGGGCTCATGCCCCGTCTATAAATCTCTTCGCATGTGTGCGCAGCCCCGGGAATGCAGGTTCCTCAGGAAGCCAAGAGACACACCAGCCTGCTCGTCTGCAACAAGACTGGGGGAACACAGCCCCCGAAAAGGCTCTACAGCACATTTCCAGGTGGGGAAACTGAGGCAAGGGAGTCAGCATGTGTCCAAGGAGGTGTGTGGTGGAGATGGTTGCTGGAGGAGCCAGGAAACTCCTGCTCTGCCCCACCTTGGGCTTTGGTGCTGCGCACTGTGCGACGTCCAGCACCGGGATCAGTCCCGGGGATCATTCACTCATTGCAGGGAGTGCTCCTCATATCCCAGGGATCACTCGCCCATCGCAGGGATCACTCCCTATAAACCAGAGATCACTCCCTATAACCAGGGATCGCTCACCCATCACAGGGATCACTCCCTATAACCAGGGATTGCTCTCTATAAACCAGGGATTGCTCCCTATAAATCAGGGATCGCTCTCTATAAACCAGGGATCACTCTCTATAAACCAGGGATCACTCACCCATCACAGGGATCACTCCCTATAAACCAGGGATCACTCCCTATAAATCAGAGATCGCTCCCTATAAACCAGGGATCGCTCTCCCAACACAGAGATCACTCACCCATCACAAGGATTGCTCACCCATCACAGGGATCACTCCCTATATACCAGGAATCACTCCATATAAACCAGGGATCGCTCACCCAACATAGGGATCGCTCCCTATAACCAGGGATTGCTCACCCATCACAGGGATCACTCCCTGTAACCAGGGATCGCTCACTCAACATAGGGATCACTCCCTATAAGCCAGGGATCGCTCACCCATCACAGGGATCGCTCCCTATAACCAGGGATCGCTCACCCAACATAGGGATCACTCCCTATAAGCCAGGGATTGCTTACTATAAATCAGGGATTGCTCACCTATCACAGGAATCACTCCCTATAACCAGAGATCACTCCCTATAACCAGGGATCGCTCACCCATCGCAAGGATCGCTCCCTATAACCAGGGATCACTCCCCATATCCCATGGACCAGCCCCCCCTAGGACAAGCAGCGGGGGCAGCACAAGGAAAGGCGGCCTTGGGAAAACCTCCCCAGTGGGGCAATGGGAATGTGGCAAAGCAGCTTCTCCCAGCTCCTGACTCATCTGCGCCGCTGCGCCTTTGCCAGATCACCAGGTTAAACACCAGCCCGTCTCCTAGCAGGGGAGCTGTAAATAGCCAGCACGATGTATAGCGGGGACAACATCTGCACGGAGCCAGCATCCTGTTAGGCACCAAAACCCCTGCCAAACGGCAGCCAGGGGATGCCGGGCTGGTTGTGCTCAAGGATGCACGGAAACAGCCCCCGCCCGGCAGCGTTGGCTGTGCCAAAGCCCCTTCCCGTGCCATGGCCGGTGCCAGCCGCGCTGCCCAATGCTCGCCCCCAGGGCCAAGTGGCTCCCACAGCTCCATGTGGTGCCAACAGGGCGAGAACAGCTTGTTGGCATCTCCTAAAGTTTGGGCTTCCCCCTCCTAGAATTGGGATCTGGCCTTGCTTTGCATCCTAAAAACGAACCAAAACAGCTGCTTCATTGGGAACCGGGAAAGAGCATTTCCCAGGGATGGAAATGGACCCGTTGGTCTGGGTCTGCCGAAATCTTAGTCCTTCCACTAAACCCCGCCTGGAGTCGCACACACATACAAAGTCAAGTCCAACTGGATCCGCTCAGCCGAGGAATCAGCTGCAAATACTCCCCACGAAGCCTTTAGGAGCTTTGCAGAGCAAACCCCCCGCGCAATGCGCCCGCATCATTGCCTCCGATGGGGGAAAGCAATTAGGCTTCATTAGCACCGCGACAAATCGACGCACGTGGCGTGGAGCGATGGGCTTCCCTCCCTTTACTACTTAAAAGCTGGAAACGCTATTTCCGAGAATAAATAGTATATTAAAAAGCTGACAAAGGCCGGGGAGCCCCGGTGCCACCCGCGCCTGCCCGCGCTGTCACGCCAGCGCTGGTGACTCATCCCAGTCCCCGCCAGCAGCTCAGAATGGAAATCCCAAGTCACCAAGTGACGTTGCTATTTGGGCTGAGCCCCCCCTAGTAACAGGAGGGCTCTGTGGCTTCGAAGGGCGGATGGTTTTACCAGAAGGGGTTTTATAGCTAGAAAAGGGGGTTTTGCCCGCTCGCACGGGGGAACAGATGAGATTTGGGTTTCCAATGTGCTCTGGAGGGCGGCGGGTGAGGTTTGCATCAGTATAAATCCACATATCTGCACACACAAAGGGCAGGGTTTATTCCCGGTGGAATAGGGAATATTGGAGCAGGGATAACAACGTCCCACTGGTGTCTTGGTGCATCTGAAACCCCCTTTCGCAGCTGCTGTTAATTCTTGAGGGTGCAGGCGGCCACAGGAGACACACAGAGAGGAGGCAAAGAGATGGGCTGAGTGAGCTAAATGAGGGCAAAATTCCCTCTGGATCCCCTTCATGCCAAACCCGGGTGCCTGGAGCAAGCACCTCCAGGCTGGGATCGAGTGCAAAGGGCCACCAGTTGGAACTTGATTCGGCAAAACCGGTCCGGCTCCAGGTTTGACTCCGGAGCCACTCGCAGAGCGCAGCGATTCGTCTGCACGGAGGAAATAAACCCAGGCAATGCTGTTGTCCGTGCGGGTCCCAAGGGAATGGGAGTGCTGGAATTTCCAGAAGAGGTTGGTCCCTCACCAGCAAAGGCTTTAAAAAGCTGAACATCTCAACTGCTCCAAAAATCACAGTCACACACTGATCAGCCCTCGGTCGCCAGCACAACCCAAACCCAGATATTGCGAACATGGCACCTTCCTTTTGCTGGCTTCCCATATAGAATTTTGAATCACTTTATCTACAAGACACTCGATGACCTGGACTTAAACCATCCTAAATAAAGATGAAAGCAATAATGTCCTTCACCAGATAAAAACAATTGGAATTGTGCTGGGAAGAAACTCTTAGACATAGCTCGGATATGTGAATACACCGCCTTCCACATCACTTCACTTTCCACCTTCTCAGGACAAGGTTTCAGTAGAAAAGGCACAAGAAGAAGCTTTTTTCCCCCAATTTGGAATTACTAACAATTTGTAGCGTTGTATTTAAAGCTTAACCCTGCGTTGCGCGTATTTCTGCCTTTGGGAAGCGGTGAGAACAAGGAAATCCAAAGTATTCATTGCAATACTGTGAACACTCACGATGGCAACAATGGCAGTTTTGTGCCTTTAATATTACGGACAAATATTCACACAACAGTTACATTTTGGACCGAATCAAAGTCAAGTGGTTTAGCTCAGTCTTGACTATCTCATTCAACACAGCAAATTCCAGTGTTTGCAATAACTGGGTTAAAACTTAACGGGAAAGTTTTGTGCGTAGGTTTTTCACACCTAAAACGACTCCTAGTGTTGCATCTCCATACAAATCCTAGAACGTTAGATTTACTTTAATATACGAACGCGAAACGCAAAGTCTATAAAACGCCGCCTTAAAGGATGAAGACAAAGTGCAGATTCCCAACGCTTCCCTGGGGAATTTGACACGGGGAGAGGCCTTGGAAATGTGATTAAAACGGGTGGGCTGAGTCACCCGTATTAATCACGTCTTCTGGATCGGGAGCGTTGGGGGGAAAGGAGCCGTAAGCTCCTGTTGCGCTGGGACCTGGCGATGCAGACAGGATGTGGGGCAGCAGAGGAGGAGCGAGGGTGCAAATCCAGCCCTAGGGATGCAAATCCAGCCCTAAGGATGCAAATCCAGCCCTAGGGATGCAAATCCCAGCCCCGGGGATGAAAATCTCAGCTCCAGAAGCGAGGAAATGTTGCCAATGTGCAAATGTGGCCGTTGCCTCCTTTCCCTCTGCATGTACGTGGCATCTCTGGCTGCAAAGCTTTGCATGCGGGGAGCAAGCTGCACCCCCACCAGTGCTGGAACACATTCCCTGGGTGAGATGAGACAAGGCAAAGAGGACCCAAGAGATGGAAAACTAGGAGTAAACTCTCCCTTCTTCCTCTCCAGCAGCAGCAGCTCGCCCCATTTTCCATAAATCTGCGTATGCAAAGCTATTAGCCAGCAAAATTTGCTTAAGAAACAGAGCAGAGGATTGTTTGACACAACTGCCGCCCCATCGCCCTGGGAACAAAAGGGTTTGCTGTCGCAGCTCCGAGAGCGCCGATAACGGGCAGGCGAGGTGTTTACACTGCCACAAGGTCTGTTTGCATGCGGCAACGGCGAGGCCGGTGCGGGCTGCACCGGAGCTGCCTTGTTTGCCCATTGCCGGCGTGAGTCACCGCTGGGGTGGATGCTGGGATGGGTCTGGATGCGATGCCATTGGGAGAACGCAGCTCGGAGCAGTGGGAAGGGGAGCGCTGGTGCTTGGCCACGCTCTGCCATACGCAGCCAGTTCAGTGGGCGCTCCGCACCAGCGCCCGCTGGGCGAGGATGGAGCCCAGACCTGTTCAGCACGTGCGCAGGAAATAACCACTTCCCCAGCAGCGAGGGCTGCGGACGCGGCATCCCTAGAAAGCGCAATTCAGCCCAAATCGCTGCAGGTGCAGGATCGTCCTGCAAACGGGGCTTCAGCCTCTCCATTGCCTCCCTCTGCTCTGCCCTGGGGAGACCACACCTGGAATCTTGTGTCCAGCTGTGGCCCCTCAGCTCCAGCAGGACAGGGAACTGCTGGAGAGAGTCCAGCGCAGCCACCAAGATGCTGGAGGGAGTGGAGCATCTCCCGTGTGAGGAAAGGCTGAGGGAGCTGGGGCTCTGGAGCTGGACAAGAGGAGCCTGAGGGGGGACTCATTGCTGGGGCTCAGGATGGCAAGGGGCAGTGTCAGGAGGATGGAGCCAGGCTCTGCTGGTGACAACCAGGGACAGGACAAGGGGCAATGGGTGCAAACTGCAACACAGGAGGTTCCGCTGGCAGATGAGAAGCAACTTGTTGGGGTGAGGGTGGCAGAGCCTGGCCCAGGCTGCCCAGGGAGGGTGTGGAGTCTCCTTCTGTGCAGACATTCCAACCCGCCTGGACACCTTCCTGTGTAACCTCAGCTGGGTGTTCCTGCTCCGGGGGGGTTGCACTGGATGAGCTTTCCAGGGCCCTCCAACCCCTCACACTCTGGGATCCTGTGATTCCCTCCTGCTCAGCCGCATGTACTCGCACAGCACCGGCCACAGGACAAGCCCCAGTCCAACAGCTTCTTAGAGAGCGACAGAGCCAAGGTTGGGCTGCAAGAAGCAGCCCCGCTTGCTGGTTGGGACACGTATGACACAGGTTTGTGTTTCTGCCCTTCAAATGGGGGCTCTGAGTGCAACCCAGCACAACGTCAAGGAGAAAACCCGCTCCCCGGCACTCTGCTTCCCCAGCTCCATGACACCCAGGCTCAGGTTTGCACGGCTCTCCCTAATTTCTCTGGGTACCCTCAGTGCTGTGGGGAAATGATGGACGGAGTGAGTGTGGTGCTCAGGATGGGGGGAGCATCCTTGCACCCCACAGATACAGCTGGGCAGCGGGTTATCCGCGAGCACCCATCGCACCAGGAAGGAAGGAGCGGGTGAGCGTGGCTCTGGAGCCGTGGGGCCTCCCGGAGCCGTGGTGAAGCTCAGCCCCAAGATGTGCAGCTGAGCGTGACTCATCTCCCCGCTCGTGCCCAGTTGTGCTGGTTTGACTGAAAATGGCTTAATTTCCCTCATGCAGTTACAAACCTTCCTTTTCCATTGCTCGTTATTTGGACTTAGTTTGAGAACAAGAGATACCAGCCCAGCACTGTTAATGTGTTTAATTGCTCTGCTCTGAGAGCCAAGGACACTCTGAGCTCTGCCTGGAGGAATCGAGGAAGGGGGATGGACAGAGAGCTGGACTGATCAATAATAGTATTCCAGTCCATTTGCATCATGCTAATTATTTAAGCAGAGTTTGGCCCTTCCAGTTTGCTCTGCCATTCTTCTCTTTGCTCTGTTTCATCGCAGCCAGGGGAGTTTCAGCTCCCATGACCCAGAGTAAAGGCTTCAATGGAGAAAATATGTCCCTAAAGTGGTATTAAATAAACCCCTAATAAATCGGCACTAGCGAGCGCCGTGGCACGGAGATGCCACACGTCGCTTGGCCAGGGCTGGGTCACCATGCTGGGTGACAGGAGGACAGAGGCGTTGGAAGCAACAGCCGGAGCAAGTGGTCAGAGGTGGCTTTTGCCCAAGAGACATTTGCTATCAGACCCCCCTCCCGCAGCCCCAACGCTGCAGAAGAGCCATTGTTTGCCCCCAAATCCTGCTCCATCACCTCTTTGCAGGGACGTAGCGCTGACCAGAGCAATGGTGCAGCCCCGTAATTAATCGGGGTACAGCACAGGCGGTGCGGCATTCGAGTGCACACCCAGCGGGCTGTTGGGGAACTTTGTCCCCATTGCTGTCACACCTCCTGGCTCTAAACACATGAAGGCAGCTTGGAGCACAATCCCAGCCACAGGTACTTTCACCCTCGGCACAGAGAGGAAACTGGTTTATGATCGATGTTGAGTCATCGTCACCCAAGAACAGCGGCGCCCTCACCCCACTCTGGTTTTGCGGCTGCTCTGCGGGCTCAGCTCAATGCACCTCGTTAAACCATCTCCACACCCTTCGCCTCTCATCAACACCCACAGTCGCACCGTGGGACTCACAGACGTGTTGCAACACCCTTCACAGACAGAAACGTGGGCGCCCCAGGACAGCTGAGGGTGTCGTGGGGTTGGTGCTCGGGGTGGCAGCTGCCACCACATCCAGGGGGGACAAGGGACCCGGGCAGCTGTTCCGCTTCACACTGGGGCCATTCAGCTCTTGGCAAGGAGGAAAGGGAGCGGAGGCAGGTGGGCACCCAACCCCAAAACCCCGGTGAGGGTTTGCGGGCGACTGGCAGTGGACGGACATGGGTTTCACGTGGCACCGGCCTCAGCTGTTTGGGAACACGCCAAGTCCAGCACGGAGGAACAGGCTCAGCAAACGGCCTCGCAAAGAGATGGGGACAGAAAATACGGGTGATTTCGGCAGCGCCAGGAGAGCGGGAGGTGATTCCCAACGCATCTCGGACACGCTGGGATGATGCTCCCCATGGGGAGAGCTCCGGTGGGTTCCCCCCGCCCCGCAGTACGGGAGGAAATCGCTGTTCCCAAAGGGCACAAATTCAGTAAAATAAGGAGCTGGCAGGAGCCCAGAGGCCGCACCCCGGCCCGCCATCCTCTCCACATGCCTCTGCCGAGCGCCCTGAAGTTGAAGCACTAATGGGATTCAAACAACTGAAGTGACGCACATGAGGCTGGAAAACACTTGTGGCAGCGAACGTGGCCAGGCAGGCTGGGGCTCGCCGCGCCAGGCACAGGACGGCACGTTCCACCCCAAACTCAGCCCCGTTTCCCTTCGAGATCGCTTCTCTTTAACCCCCCAGCTCCGCGGTTGGGGTCCTTAATTTGTCAGGATGGATCCTACCATAATAAAGAACGTTTTAAGGCAACAGGACTTCCTGACGCTCCCCCGATCCCCGCGAACGCGGCGCTGAGCGAGGGGACGGCGAACACAGATGGGACGAGAGCGGAGCCGCAAAACGAAAGCGCTGGAGCTTTTCCTCCTGCTCGGCGAGCCAGGAAAAACTGGGGGCTGGATGTTTGCACAGACAATAAATAGCACCCCCCTAGAAAAAGCCAGAGGGTGATGAAAGTCTCAGCTTCGAAGCAAAAGGGTTTTTGCCACGGAGCTTTCAGCACAGCAGCTCATGGGGAGGGTCGGCTGCCCGGTCACCCCAACCTGCTGTATGTGGGTATCTGGGGAGAATAAATCTACCCAGAACGCTCGGGGACGGTGTGTTTAAGAGGGTCCCAGCCCAGCCCCGGCTCCATGTCGCCAAAGCATCCCCCAGCTGTACAAGCTGTTCTTTGTTTGCTCCAAAAGGGCAAAGCCCTCGAGCCAAACTGTTCCCTCCCTGGCAGGGTGACAGAGTGGGGAAACAGCCCGAGGTTTCCCCCCCACGCAAAATGTTCCAGCACAAACACATTGCTGCAGTGGGCGGCGCGGCGGCGGCGCCCAGCCCCGCGGCACAGAGGCCCCAATAAAGGGGTCTCATTCACCTGCTGCTCCCTGGACCGTCATTGCTGAGCACAGCACAGGGCAAAACCCACCGGGGACGGGGAAGGGCTTGGGGTTCAGCCCGGCACCCTCACCACTGCCTCCTTTGTTCTGCCCTCGGACGAGCTTCTCTCGCACAGCAGCCTTTGGATAAACATGATTTTTCCTCATTAGCGCCAGGGATGAGATCTGGGCTTGGGGAGGAAGAGGTGCTGCCAAGGTACCGGCTTAATCGGGTTAGGGGCTGCAATTCAGGAAGCCATCGCTCGTCAGCCGCGCTGCTAATGAGGGCCTGGTTCCTGTTTCGGAGCACGGAGCGGCTGCAGCTCCGGGAACCCCCAGGGCTCCCCGCTTGGGGATGAAGGTGCCCCAGTGCTGTATCGTACACCTCTGTGCCCCCAAACCAGGGCTTGCGCTGACCAACGCCAGCGCCTCAAGGTTGTGGGATAAGGTGAATCAAGGTGAATCCTGTTTGCACCCCAGGAGTCAGGGCATGGAGGGGGGCGATGGGCAGGACGGGGCTCAGAGCATCTCCATGCTGTGCCTGTGGCCTCAAGTCCCACCCGTCCATCCCGGGGACGGCAGGTGAGGGGCACTTGAGATGCAGGGAGGAGGGTCCGGGCTCTCCCCACGCCCTGGGAAGGGACGATGCCAGGTGCTGCCTGCACCCCTGAGTCACCCGCCGCGCTCACCACACCCTCCGCTTGGCCCCAAACGTGGCTCCGACACGGGGCTGGGGAGCTGGTACCGGAGCACAGGGCCTGGGGACACGTGTGGGGGTCCCCTGTCCAGGGACACAGCCAGTGCCGGGCTGCACAGAGATGAGGGTCCCCTCGTGCAGGGAGCCAGGGGGGTTTGGGAAACCCTCCTGCACCGAGAACAGCCAAACGGGCAGGGAAGGGTCCAGGCCAGAAGAGGGGTGATGGGAGGCAGCTGGTAAGACAAGGGGCAATGGGTGCAAACTGGACAACCAGGGACAGGACAAGGGGCAATGGGTGCAAACTGCAACACAGGAGGTTCCGCTGGCAGATGAGAAGCAACTTGTTGGGGTGAGGGTGTCAGAGCCTGGCCCAGGCTGCCCAGGGAGGGTGTGGAGTCTCCTTCTCTGCAGACATTCCAACCCGCCTGGACACCTTCCTGTGTAACCTCAGCTGGGTGTTCCTGCTCCGGGGGGGTTGCACTGGATGAGCTTTCCAGGGCCCTCCAACCCCTCACATTGTGTGTGTGTGTGTGTGCACTGCTCACCCCAGCTCCGTCACGCACTGGCCAGACCCTCACCCACCCCCACAGCTCTCGCACCGGCGCCCCAACAGCCGGTGAGACCGGTCTCCCGTTCGCACACCCTGTCCCGCTCCCGCCAGCCCCAGGGAACCATCTCCTCTCCGTCACAGGGTGGGTCCAGCACCCACCAACTCCACCAGCGCCGGGCACGCTGCCCGCAGCCCGTACACACCGTACCCCGCACCCCCGGCCCTCCCTCCTGTGCAGACAAGACAACCCCAGCCACGGGCAGCGAGGATGCTGCGAGCGCTGATAACGCGGCCCCGGAGCCGCCTGCCCTGCAGGTGATACCCTGTGCTCCCCCGGGGCCGACGGGGACAGCAAGGGGAGCAAAGAGCCACCGTGTTATTTATTAGCCAAACGAGGTGGCACCACACTGAGGTCAGTGGATCTGACCCCCGGCTTGGGGGGCAGGCGGAGCCGGCGGGACCGGTGTCTCCCTGCCCAGCCCCATGGCGGAGCGGAGCAGCACCGCACCGCAGGACAGACCCTTCCCCACCCCGCGAGCGGCTCCGACCCATCTGCAGGGTCCAGCTCACAGCTGCCCCGTTCCCAAAAGATTCAGGGCATCCCAGCCAAACCGAGCTTTAGGAGTAACATCACAGCTTGGCAGCCCATTTGTGCCCCTCTTTGAGCAACTGGCACATCGAGAAGGTCCCCAGTGACACGGGATGAGCTGCAGCCCCTTTGCGGGGATTTTGGGGGGTTGAAATCAGCACGGGTACAACCATCCAAGGAAGGGGGGACACACCACAAGCAGGAACGAATAGCACCGGCGTCCCCCGGCAGAACGGCTCTTCCACCTCGCAAACGGTGACTCAGAGACGACTCAACGCATTGAAACACCTCTCTCCTCCTGTTCTCCGAAATCGGTGGTCCGAAACCCCACCGAAACCCACCTCCAAACCGAGAGCTGCTCTGTGGGAATCCCCTGCCACAGCACTTTTGCAGGGGGACCTGTCAGCGTTAGCTCAACATGCACAGCGAGCTCCAGGAGCGCAGCCCCGCTCTGCAGAACAGCGCACGCAACGCTCAGGGACCCGGGCGTTTTTTCCAGCCCTCCAAAGATCACGGCCGAGATAGTTCTGGGTTTGCATAAGGCAGCAAAAGCCTTTTGACAGCTCAGCACCCCATCTCTCCAGCTCTCCGGTCATTGGGATCTGCCGTGCAGCGAGCGGGGCGAGCGAAGCCGCCTTATCGGGGCGCAGAACCGCAGCAGCGGCGCACGGGAAACGGAGAGCTAAATATAAAACACGGCGCAGCTTTCAAAGACAGCTGTAAAAGGCTGCGCGTTCACCCCCTTCCCAGTAAGCGGGACGTTTATGGCATCTTCCGAGGAAGTTAATTTTAGTGTCGTTTGGTGCGGACTCGAAATGAGGCATCCGGAATAAAAGGGAAAAGATTAAATGGAGAAAGGGGGTTGTCCTGTCGCTGCCCAGCGTGGGTTCTGCCCCAAGCCAAAGCCGATGACAGAAAGGGACGCGCTTGTTCCTTCTATGGGGTGGGACCTGAGCACGGCCGGGCCGTGGCCCCCGCGCCCATGGGCTGGCAGAGCCCTGGGGAAGCCCAGCGGCCGGTCCCTGCGGTAACACCGGCCAGGGAGCCCTGGCCAGGGATCCACGTCCTCAGGGGACCGGCTCTGGGCATGTGCCACCATCCCAAAAGGGGAGGGCAGAGGCACCCGCCAGGCGGTGGCAATGAGGAGGGCATTGCTGATGTCAGGAAGCAAAATATATAGACCTGACAGGAATGGGCTGGGGGAATTTCAGCCTCAAAGCAGCCCTGGAGCCCATTGCCAAGAGCCAGGGGATAAGGCGTTGCCCGAGCGTTGCTCGCCCCAGAGCACTGGAACCCCGCATAGCACAGACAGCTCGGCACGGGGAGGGTTAAGACACGCAAAAGCAGAGCAGGTTCTTTAACCGGTGCCAAAGACAGCAGAGGAAAATAGGACGAGCAGGCGAGATCTGTGGGCAGGACGGAGCCAGCTGGCTGGCAGCGCTTCCCGCTCCGCACCCCGGCGCTCGGGAATAGCTGCAGGACGACGGGGGCGGAGGGGCCAGCCCGGCGCTCGCCTCCACGTCACGCACACGCTGCCCGGAGCCGGGGACACGTCCCCTCGCCCCAGCCCCAGCTTCACGGCTCGGCCCCAGATCCCCTGTCCAAGGGCATCCCAGCCAAAGATGGCGCTTGGAGGGAGAGCAGGAATGCCGGGACAGCTTCCCTGCTCCCGGTCCCCACCACGGACACTCCTGCCCCAGCCGGGTCACGCGTTTCCCCTGTCCCTGCCTCCTCCAGGTTGCTCCTTCCTCCCTCCCGGCTCCATGCCAAGCATGACGACAGCGACCGTCCCAACGCTGTCCCCCCCCCGTCCCCAGGGCACTCACCGGGCTTTCAGCTCCTTGTGCTCCTCCCGGACTTTGCTCAGCTCCAGCTGCAGCCGAGCTCTCTCCTTGGCCACCGAATCCAAGGTCTTGCGGGCGTCCGCCAGCTCCGACTCGTAGGCAGCCTTGATGCCCGAGACCTCGCGGCTCACCACCTCCTCCGACTCGGTGATGCGGAGCCGCAGCCCGGCGTTCTCCAGCTCCAGCGAGCGCACCTTGTCGATGTAGACGGCCAAGCGGTCATTGAGCTCCTGCAGTTCCTCCTTCTCCTGCAAGCGGGTGATGCGCGTCGGGGACAAGGGGGTCCCCGAAGCCCCGCTGCGGGTGCTTCTCTTCTGCGAAGGCGTCGCCATGGGGTCCGGTGTCGAGGCAAAGGACACGGCGCAGGTCACAGCTCAATGTCCCACGCCACCCACCCAGCTGTCTCTGCTGCTCCCGGCTGTCTGAGTGACTTGCTTATATCCCAGCTGGGCTGTACAGCGGGAGGAGGAGCTGCGAGGAGGAGGAGGGTGGAGTTATCCGAAACCCGGGTGGAGACAACGCACTGACATCAGCCAAGGCCTTGGCTTGGGAAGGCTGGGAAAGCATCCCTGGGAAAAGGGGCCCTGGGAAGGCAGCTCTGGGGTGGCAGCCCAGGGTCACCCCCCTTTCAAACACCCTGTGCCCCCTCTTTTCTAGTGCACCCCCCCCCAGCTCAGCTGCCTTTCAGCTTGGGGAGGACATGGCAATGGCTAAGTGCACCCCAAGAGGGGCTGCGGCAATGGGGTGCAGCCACGCACACTCAGGACATCGCTGCCCCACAAGACAGGGGTTGGGTGGTCCTGGCACACCCCCAATGCAGGACCCCCAGGCTGCACAGGACCGTGGAGCCCCCCAAACTCTTGGGACACAAATACAGTGTCCCAGGTCACCCAAAGCACCATCACCTGGGGAACCCCAGAACCCCACAGCATCACAGACATAGAGGACACTGCCTCCCCAGCACCAGTTCTCCCAACACTGCTCACACCCATTTCCCAGCTCCTCCCAGTACCAGCTGTGCCCACTTTTATCCTTCCTCCCAATTTCCCGTGCCAGCTGCCCTCACTTTGCAATTCTGAGCACCAGGGGAGCCCAGTTCCCCCCACACCAGCCGTTTCCCATTCCCCCACCTCTCAACACCAGCCATTCCCAGTCCTCCCAGCGCTGTCATTCCTCCAGTATCTCCTCCCAGCTGCTGGAGGAGGGTGCAGGACACCCCGTCCCCCCCAAAGCACCACTGAGATTTGGCAGCTCCGCCACACGCTCCCCAACACCCACTGGTGCTGCCACGGGGGGTTGTTCCATCCTCAGACTTCACACCCCCGTGCTTTGTGCCACGAAGGGAAGGTTGGTTTGGTTCCATATATACCACTATTACCAAGACAACGTACCGGTAAATTCTTAGGTGACTAATAGCTTTTTATCATTCTCAGAACGAAGGCTGGTGCGTTGGTAAGAGCTGTGTAGCTGTGAAGGAGCTGAAGATGGAGAAGATCTCCACCAAGGAAATGAATGTGGTATTAACATCTAGAAATACTCGCCGCACTAACGAGCCTGAAAATGATTTTGCAGTCTTATTTAAAATAACTAGCTCTGAAGTACTGGGAAGGGAGAGAAACGGGGAAGAAATGGGAAATCCCTCCTGCATGGGACAGGAGTGGCAAGAGGGATGGGGGAGCGGCCCCTCTGCGCTCCAGAAACAAGGGGCAGCTCCGGTTTCCTCCCCTGCGAGGTCCCCCTTGCAAAATTGGGCTCTGCAGCCAGGGAAGCTGGGAAGGGGGTGCACCCCATGGCTGGGGACGCTGGCACGAGCACGACCTGTCCCAGGCACCCCCGGACGGAGGGCTCCGCGTGAGACGAACGGCGCTAGAGCCGCTGCCCGAGCTACGGCGGGACCAGCTCGTCCTGCTGCGCTGCGCCGGCGCTGGAGTCGCTTCCCCGCTAATTGTAGAGCAGCAAAGCCCCGGGCAGGCCGGGAATGACTCACACAGCAACCAGAGCAACACATGCAAACACACAGACACACACACGCGCGCGCGTGCGTGTGCATGCGCACTTTATGAATGATTAATCCCCGCTCCTCTCCCAGCGCCGATGAGTCACCGCCGCCGGCGAACGGTAGCGGGGTGGGGACGGGGACCACAGCGAAAATCCAGGGGCCAACTTTCAAAAAGCAACAGCCGCAGTGCCGGGAAGCCGTTCTGCACCAGGGCAGCCTGGCACAGCCCTGCTGGCACCGCTATGGTGGAGGTTTGGGGGGTATTTGGGGTGCTCAGCTCCCCTGGTCTCAGTACGTTCCCTTCCCCATCTCTGCTTGCTGGGGGTCCCTCTCTGCGCCCAGGGACACCCCTCGGTGCTGTGAGCAGGGGGTGACTGTGCCACCCCCAGCTCTGTCTCCCTGGTGGCCCCATGCCTGCTCTGTTTTACCCCACTCCTTGGTTCGGTTCTTCTCCTTCGCATTTACAGCCAAATTCCCCTTTTCCTCCCTCCTTCTGCCCCCTCGCCTGTCCCAGGCTGCGCTTCCCCCCCACGTCCCCCCATGCACTCATCCCCTTCCCCAGGGGGGACACACACACCGCATCCCGGGAACCCCATGCGTGTCACGTCCCCAAGGGAAGCAGGAGCCATGCAGGACTCTGGAACACGGCAACACAGCCAGGGGACACGGACAGGGACGGTGACCATGGCCCTGGCACCACGGTGGGCCGCAGCGGGGCTCGTGTCCCCCGGGACGGCGGAGCGGAGCAGCCTGGCCGCCGAAGGCGGGGTCTGGCCAGCGGCTCCGGCGCGGCGCTGCCAAGCCGCGGGGCACTGTGGGACACAAACAGCCTCTTTCCACTCTGCAGCTTTGTTTTGGTTTAAAAAGTAACCCCGGGGAGGGGAGGGAAGGAATGAGCTTCGTGCCCTTCGCCTCCAGGTGAGCCCCGAGTAGGTGACGTTCACCGGGGTCCCTGCGACGAGGACGGCCGGAGCGCGGGAAAGCGCAGCCGTGGCGAAGGAGGGGAGGGAGCAGCTTGGGCAATAGCTAAAAATCACAGCTAAGGGTCACGGGCACAGCCCGTCCCCGCTTCAGCAGCCCCCGGCACGTCTGCGTTCCCTGCACTCCCCACGGAGCTCCTGCCGTGCACGGGACTCTAGCGCTGGGTCCCGCACTTCACTGAGTTTGGAGGCAGCAGGACCATGGGGGCCTGGGGGGACAATGCTCTGGGGACCCCGCAGGGCTCTTGAATTGGCCCTTGGCAGCATCAGCAGCCTGGAGCAAAGAGCCCTGGGGAAGGTCAGACTCCGTCTCCTTTGCACTAGTTCCACTATGCAGAGCCTCCCCTGGTTGGGATGGGGATGCCCCCACACTGCACCCCTGAAAACCCCCTTTCTCCTGGGTGCAGACAGCCCCACATTGCCCCATCTTTCCCACCAGCCCCAAGCAAGGGTGCAGGGGTGATGCCCTCAGCATTGGACCAGGGCAGGAGCAGAGGAGCCCATCAGAAGGTGATGGAGTGGAGCATCTCCCGTGTGAGGAAAGGCTGAGGGAGCTGGGGCTCTGGAGCTGGACAAGAGGAGCCTGAGGGGGGACTCATTGCTGGGGCTCAAGATGGCAAGGGGCAGTGTCAGGAGGATGGAGCCAGGCTCTGCTGGTGACAACCAGGGACAGGACAAGGGGCAATGGGTGCAAACTGCAACACAGGAGGTTCCGCTGGCAGATGAGAAGCAACTTGTTGGGGTGAGGGTGGCAGAGCCTGGCCCAGGCTGCCCAGGGAGGGTGTGGAGTCTCCTTCTGTGCAGACATTCCAACCCGCCTGGACACCTTCCTGTGTAACCCCAGCTGGGTGTTCCTGCTCCGGGGGGGTTGCACTGGATGAGCTTTCCAGGGCCCTCCAACCCCTCGCACTCTGGGGTTCTGTGAGCCGTGAGCCATTCACCGAGTCTGGCTGTCCCATGGCCAGCAACCAGGCGCTTGTCACTTGTGCCAGGCAGGAGGGGTTTAATTTGAAGCAGATGAGCCAGGCTGCGCCGCTGGGAGCACCGACACGCTCTGCGCCTCCCTCCCCATCCAGCCCCTCTGCCGCACGGCGCGATCCTCCAGCTCACAGACGTGAATTCCTGCGGTTTCCACGAACGCTCGGGAGCCGGAGCAGCAGAGCGAGGGGGCCGGAGAGGGGCGAGGGATGGACGGGGCTGCGCGGCCCCGGAGCGGCTCCCAGCATGGGCTGTGTCCCCCCGGCGTGACTCAGAAGGCAAAGAACAGTCACATCACTGGAACTCCAAACCCTTTGCAGCCTCCAAATGTCTTTGGCCTGCGAAAAAGCCTGGAAACATTGAGCGCCTGCAAATGCCACAGTGCAAACACACATGTGCACACATGGGCAGCAACGACGCGCAGCTGCTGAGGGGGCAAGAGGAGATGGGGGCCCCTCGCATCACGCAGCCGCTCCAGCATGGAGGGTACGGAGCATCGGGACAGGGAGTCCTGCCGACTGCTTTCCAGGCGGCTTTTCAACCCAAACTTTCCCCTTTTCTTGGCTCTTTCCAAGGGCCACGGGCTTCACTTCCCAGGCCACGCACGGCTTCTGTCACCTGCTCCTGCATGCACAGCACCGCGCAGGACCGGGCCCCCGCGGCCCACGGACAAGGCTCAAGCGCTCCCGCGAGCCAACGCAGCCCAGAGGCCGTTCTCCAGCTGTTTCCTTTTCAAATCAGACACGCCCCATCTCCAAGCGGGGATTTTCCTTTTCCAACCCTCTTTTCTGTACAAGACGACACAGCGCTGTTAACCCTCCATCTCCAACCAGCCCAGTACCAAGACAAGAAGATCCCAGCCTCTAAGTTTCTTCCCACCGGGTCCTAAGCAGCCAAAAATTGGGTGTATGTAGCCGTCCCCATCCCTTACGGCCCTGGCAGTACGTGCCGTGCCCAAAGATGTAGAGAGACATGATGGTAGAGGTGGGAATGGGACCCGAATCTCCGCATCCAGCATCCCACCCCATTGCATCCCGACGTGCATCGTGCTGACCTGCGAGGCTCTGACGGCCATGGGCTTCCAGTCCCCCCACCAACAATCTGTGCACATGGCGTGCGGGGAGAGAGGAGTTTTAATTAGCTAATAATCTTTAATTGGGCTTAATTGCCTTGTTATAAAAAATAATTGCAGCAATACATCAATTAGAGCTGTAAAATGAATAGGTTTACCAGTTCTATTTATTGAGAGGGCTGAAACTCGCAGTGAGCAGCCAGGGCAGCGCTGATGGGTGATGATGATAATGATGATGATGATGATGATGATGATGGTGGCGGTTTTGACACGCCAACAGCAGAAACAAGAGAGGCCATAGAGCCGCTCTGGCACAAATCCTGTTCCAATCTGCCCAGAACAGCCCAGGAACCATGAGCACCCGTGATCGGCAGCCAAGGGGTTAAAGCAGAGTGGCTGGACAGACGGACACGCCGAACAAGAGGATGGGGCTCCATGTGTGCAGACTCAGGCTCATGGGGGTCCATGCCGTGTCCCCTGGGACACTGGACCAAGTCACCTCTGCTGGGATGCAAACAGCTGTTTGCTCCAGCTGTGGCACATCTGCCCCACAGCAATGGCCAAGGGGGTGCCTGTGCCCCCCTGCCAGTCCCGTGGGAGGAAAATCTTCCCTAAAATCCAGCCTCTGAATCCCCTTTAGCAAGAGAGCGGGGAGCAAAGGCTGCAGGAACCTGCGGGTGCCGCAGCGCAGACTGGAGCATACCCAAAGTGCCGGCACCCCTGGGCTCCACGCTCCCCCAAACTCTCACCAAACCCAAAGTGCCGGCGCTGCAGCGAGACCAATGGAAAATGCATCTCATAGCTTCCCCACAAAGGGAGGGTTTAAAGGAAAAGCTGGTTTGGTGTCACGTTGCTTTACGGCCCCATCATCCAACCTGCACGTTAAGTCCGTTGTGGATCGGGGGTTGCTGAGCCCTCCCAACTTTGGTGAGGGTCATTCCTATAGCGCAGAATCAGCCTGTTTTCCTTAAAGCCAGTATACCATGCATACATCTACCCAAAATATCCCATTTCACCAAAAGCACGGGTTTTTGAGTGCAAAATCCCGCGCAAGCTGCAGTTTTCCACTCCGCACAACTCCCCAGCACCGCTACGTCGGGTTCACACTCACGTTTTAATGACCATTTTTTCCCTAAGCAACGATCCTGGCACGTGCAGGAAAAGCGAACACAATGGGCTGGCACCAGCCCATTCCGGCGTGCGGTTTTGGACGGGGGCACCCGCTGGGATGCTCCCCGTTTAATGCCATCTTGGCACCATCGACCCGGAGCTGGGGCTCGAAGGAGTTAATCCCTTTGCTCTTTGCCCAGACACCTGGAGCAAATTAGGGGAACCTCCCCACTGATGGAAATCAATCTCTGCTTCCCACACAGGCTGCAACAGAGTCAAATCTGCCGCGGCGGGGAGCTGGGGATCCCCATGGGCACGCGATGCCCAAGCTTGGGTAGAGCTGGGGGACGGAGGCTCTGCCAACCAAAGCGCCAAGCTGCCCGTGGTGATTCCCGGCCGCCCTCACTATTTCTGCTAGAAAAAGGTCTAAAGAAGATATGTCCGTCGCGATACGCCCGGGCAGAGATGGGCTGGATGCGGGCAGGCTGTGGTCTCGGTGTATAGGGCTGGGGGGTCCCTCCTGAGCATCCCCAGCGCTGTTCGAGCTGAGCACGGCGCCTCGGGCAGCCCGCGGCACGGACGAGCGCGCAGGCAGGGATGTGGTTTGCACTTTCCTCCCACGCGCGCCGCGCCGGCTCGTCCTGGCACGCGAAACACCGGAGCTACCGATCTGCCTGCGCTTGTCGCTATTGACCTGCTGGAGAGGGTCAGGAGTGGGGAGAAATGGTCCGAGGCTGGAACAGCTCTGCTGTGGGACAGGATGAGAGAGTTGGGGTGCTCAGCTGGAGAAGAGAAGCTCCGTGGAGACCTTAGTGTGGCCTTAAGAGAAAGATGGGGACAGATTTTGAGCAGGGCCTGTTGTGATAGGACAAGAGGTGATGGGTTTAAATTAAAAGGTTGAGGCTGGATAGAATGAAATTGTTGCCCTGAGGGTGGTGAGAGCCTGGCCCAGGTACCCAGAGAGGAGGTGGATGAACCATCCCTGAGACACCCCAGGCCAGGCTGGACGGGGCTCTGAGCAACCTGAGCTGGTGACGATGTCCCTGTCATGGCAGGGGGGGAACTAGGTGAGTTTAAACCTCCCTTCAACCCAAACTGTTCTATGATTCTACGATCCCACGCCAGAGAAACCCTCGTCTGTCCTGGCAGGGCAGCAAAGGTGCCAAAAAGGATGTTTGTGCAGGATGGACTTGGAGAAGCTCCAGGACACTCAGGGTGTTCAGCCTCCCTGCCCGCGGTGCCAAAACCCCGCGGGGAAGGTGGATAAAAGCCATTCTGCCTCCAGGGCTCACCGCAGCCCTGCCGAGCACCTCCAGCATCCTCCGAGCTCCAGGGCACACGTCCCCATGTTGGCACCTCGTCCCTGGGGAAGCCCCAGGGCTGCAGGTGGAATAAATCCCAACCGGGCTCCTACGGTAAAACAGCCACGTGCTCTACGGTCTCACTGCGTGAGGCTTTTAGGATGCCATGAGACAAATATCTCCAGGGATGTTTTCAGGGTGAACTAATCCTAACTGACCTCTCCTACTGTTACGTTTTGCCTGTATATACAATGTCCAACCTGGCACCTTTACTGCTGCTCTGTGGGCAGCTACAGGGACTTAAAAGCACTTTTACTGGGGACTGTGCAGGGTCTGTACCGGCCAGAAGCCTCCAGGCATCGCTCCCTCACTCCTGCAGCCCCAGGGAAGCGATGGGGACAAGGACAAGGTCCATGAGCTGGGACGGTGCCAGGACAGACACCTGGAGCCCCACACTTGCTGTGCAGATATTCACATCCCTTTCTGCAGCCTTGTAAGGGGAGAACTGGGGAGAGGCCAGAGATGGTCCCTGAGCATCAGCACACACGGGCATGGCCCATCCTCGGTGCAGAGGGGACGGAACACACGCACTTCACGTCCCCATGTAGCTCCGGGTCCTTGAGCAGGTGTCACCATCTCCTTCTGTCACCTTTTGGCAGCTCCCTGGCCATGGCACGTGTCTCCAGGTCACCGCCCATCTCCCACCATGCAAAAGGAAATCCAGCTCCAGCGCACCCACCTACCAGCACCTTGAGGTCTTCTTCAGTCAGACATGCTCCATAAACTCACTGGTCCTACCAAAACACCATCTCAACCCTTTCTTGAGCCTGTTTGCCCTTCTGGCCACCCTGGGTCCAAATGAACTCCTCAGTTTCATTATACGCTGTTAGAAATGACCTCAAGTTGCGCCAGGGGAGGTTGAGGTTGGATTTAGGAACAATTTCTTCCCCAAAGGGCTGTGGGGCATTGGAACAGGCTGCCCAGGGCAGTGCTGGAGTTGCCATCCCTGGAGGGTTGGACAGACGGACATGAGGTTCTCAGGACATGGGGCAGGGACAGGGGTGGGTTATGGTTGGACTCCATGATGTGGAGGGTCTTGTCCAACCAAAATGGTGACTCTATGATCATGGAAGGGTTTGGGTTGGGAGGGACCTTCAAAGACCATCTAATCATGGGCAGGGACATCTCCAGCAGATCAGGGACATCCAACCAGACCAGGGACATCCAACCAGATCAGAGACATCCCAAACAGATCAGGGACATCCAACCAGATCAGGGACATCCAACCAGACCAGGGACATCCCAACCAGATCAGAGACATCTCAAACAGATCAGGGACATCTCCAACAGCTCAGGGATGTCCCCAATCCTACCAGGTTGCTCAGGGCCCCATCAAACTTGACCTTGGATGTTCTCAGGGATGGTTCATCCGCCACCTCTCTGGGCAACCTGCTTTTCCCACCCTCAGTGTCAAAAATGGAGTTTGGAGATGAGATCTTGGGGATGATTCTTCCCCAAAGGGCTGTGGGGCATTGAACAGGCTGCCCAGGGCAGTGCTGGAGTCGCCATCCCTGGAGGGCTGGACAGACGGACATGAGGTTCTCAGGACATGGGGCAGCGCCAGAGCTCGGTTATGGTTGGACTCCATGATCCTCTTCCAACTGAAATGATTTTATGATTCTATCCCAGACACTTTCCCACACAAAACACGGTGTTTGCTTCATCCAGCTCTGAACCGCAGCGACACGGAAACCCCAGTTCTTCCCACCTTTCTAAATCTCCAACGCTTGCAGACACACAGTGCAACCGAGCAACATTGAAAAGCTCAAGAGAGCAGGACCTGAAGGGACAACCAGCCCATACCTAGAGCTGGAACCTTCCCTCTGCACCCCGTTTTTCCTGGAGATGAACCATCGCTCCCCATAACCCATTAACGGGGGAAGCTGCGCCAGCCAAATGCCCCGAGCCCGGACAGGTGAGTCAACGCCGCCTTCCATTCATTTCCCTTTACGGAGCTTTCTGCAACAGGGCTGTTTTCCTGCTATTTACCGCCACCTCTTCCTCCCGGCCCCGCTGGGCACGAGAGGAGGAGGATGTGGGCTGGCTGGCTTTACCGCGCTTTACTGCGCAAAGTGAAATAAATCTAAACCCCAAAAATGCACTCAAAATGCAAAACACCAAACGGAAGCGCCGGGGTAGTCCCGTAGATTACACGAGAAAACGAACCAGGCTCAGTTGCAGAAATGAGAGCGGAACGTTGCACGGAACGAAACGCGGACCCCGCAGAAGAGGGGACGCGGGATTTATTCCCTGCTCGCTCCAGCCCAGATGTGCAGTCATAACAGCACCAAGGTTGCTCTTGTCAATGATGTGGGTGGAAAGGTCTCTCTCCAAAGCAGGGCGAACAAAATTGGCGCTGGGGAAGGGACCGGAGCCCCCGAAATGGCAGCGGGCAGCGCTGTGTTTTGCCAGGGGGTTGGTGATACGGGTGAAGCCGCAGCATCCCCGGGACGGAGGTTTTGCTGGCGCTGCGGATCCGAGCCCGTCCCGCGGCATCGCTGGCTCCGTGGGCAGAGGAGCAGTGGGAGTTTCCTTAATGGGGTTTGGACGTAAAAGGCAGCGGAGGCTGCGAGCGAATAGATTAACATCAAAGGAGAAAATGTGATGTAAAAGTGCCTTGTCTTGGTTTTGTCGGCGGCGGGAGGACCCAAGCGGCCAAACAGGCCTTTCCGTCCCCGCGGCTAATTGCGGGCTGTGGTGATGGAGCTCCATGTTGGGCTGTTTGTTTGCCTGTTGCCAAGTGCCCCGTGGCTGCAGCTCGGGATCTGCAAGATCTGTGGTTCGGCCACTATTTCCAACTCACCAAAGGGGTTTGGGATGGGGAAGCCAGGGAGAATCCTGCCCTTGATCTGATGGTGGAGCTGGAATCGGAGCTGGCTGGACTGGGAAGGATGGAGCCTGTGGTCACAGGCACGGGGTCGATGCTGGATGTGCCTCAGGGCAGAGAGCTATGGGGACGGAGAATGTGGGGCCCAACGGCAGCTGTCAATGCACCAGTGTCACCCCCCTGGCTCACCCAGGAGGAACACGGGGTGCTGGAACCCCAAAAACCACTGCACAGGAGGGGCTGGAGGAGAGACCTCACCCAGACATCCGGAAACACCCTTGGCTCCGATAATGAACACAGAGAGCACAAAACTGTCCTCCCATTCCCATACTGGAGGTGAGTTCCCCTTCCAGTTGCTTCCACTTCTATCTTTGCAAAGCCTGGACCCCCACACTGACCTTTCAGATCTACCCACCTTGTCTGCAAGGTCTCCATAGAACAACCCCTCTGCCCTCCAGCAAACTGTTGAGTCCTCAAATCCATGATGTGCCTCAGTTTCTCCACTTGCCAGAATGCAGCAAGCACCCTCCTCCAGCCTTTTCCCACCTTAGTTGTTCGCTGAGAGTTTCTCTTACAGAACCACAGAACAGTTTGTGTTGAAGGGGTGTTTAAAGGTGCCCCCCCTGCCATGAGCAGGGACATCGTCACCAGCTCAGGGTGCTCAGACCCCGTCCAGCCTGGCCTGGGATGTCTCAGGGATGGTTCATCCACCACCTCTCTGGGTACCTGGGCCAGGCTCTCACCACCCTCAGCACAACAATTTCATTCTATCCAGCCTGAATCTCCCTCCTTTAATTTAAACCCATCACCCCTGTCCTGTCTCCACAGGGTCCATCGTGGCTCCTGCCTCTGTCCCCAGGAGAGGTCGCATTCAGCTTGACGGGGTCAGCAGCTCAGCTCAGCTCAGTTCAGCTCAGCTCAGCTCAGCTCAGCTCAGCTCAGCACACCGCGGTTTCCCAGGAGCGAACGGCAGCTCCATCTCGTGTCCAACGTGTGCAGTACAGAAGAGACGAGTCCAATTCTGGGACAACATTGTCCACGGTGGCTCCTGTCCCCATCTCCCGGAGACACTGCGGGTGGTGGGTCCTGGGGGCTGCCAGCGCCACATCCACCCTCACCCCACGGCTTCTGGGGGAGGCTCAGACTTGTGACAGATGTGTCACTTGTCTCTGAGAAGTCCCCAGCCTGGAGAGCCAGGGTGGCATAGGGACCGTCCGGCTGCTGAGAGCTCCTCCAGAGCTTTCGGGCTCCCAGCCGCCCAGGGATGCTCGCCCACCCTCTCGCTGCCCCATTGCACCCCCTCGCTGCCCTATTGCACCCCCTCGCCGCCCCACACCGCCCTGCTCTTACTGCAAAGCACATGGCACCGAAAGCACAGGCACAGATTCATTTTTATAGGCACGGCGCCAGCGCTGGGAAACTGCTTCTCATTAGAGCAGCAGAGCCTGGTAATAAACGGTGCTGAGCTCCCATAGCGGGCTGGCGTCCTACCAAGGGATGCAAAGGGGACGGGGAGAGGAGAAATCCTTCGCCGGGGTCTGTGCTGCCTGCAGCGCTTGTCCCTGTGCACCCAGTGCAGCTCTGCGTTGGGGGAGCTCCCCCTTGTTTGCACTTGATGCTGGTGTGGGGAGAACAACCACATCCTGACCCCGAGAGCGGCACAGCAGCACAGCACTCGCCGCCCTCACTCCGAGCGGCCGCCACCCCGCACCGGCCCGTTTCTCCATCCAGGCCATTTGCCAACGACAAAGAGAGGGGAAAAGGCTCCCGGACAGCAGATAGTCCCGGCGAGCCGGCCAGGAGACAGGACCCGCTGCCAACAAGGCTGCTGGGTGAATGCGGGAAGCATAAGCAGCCCCTGCACAGAGCACCTTAATGGGGTGTCCCCACGGAGCGGCTGCGACGGGGTGGAGATGAACGCAGTGCCCCATGCAGACAAAAACTCATAGCGTTGGACCAAAAAGACAGCATGGGTTGCTGGAGACTCGGGATGCAAGTGATAGTTCTTCCCTGCATGCAGCATGGGGGACATAGAGCCGGGATCGTGGCTCCCTGCTTCTAGGTGGACCCATGGTCCTTCCTGCCCCCCAACCCTTCCAACCCAGCTGCACAGCCCCCCCTGAGTGCAAACCCCTCCTCTGCTCCCGCCGGCACATCGCTGGCGCCGGGATCTCATTGCTCCCAAGGCAGAGTGCCAAGCAATGGGATGGGAATAGTTAGCAGGCTGACAGGCGCGCTGAGCTGCAGGTGTCGGGCTGACAGCAGCACGTCCCCGCTGCTCGGGGAGGTGGCAGGGGCAGCGCCGAGGTTTCTCCGGTTTCCAGAAACAAGATCTCCAGGGAGGCTGCCTGGCCCAGGCACCAACTGGCAGACGCGGCAAACACATCGGTGCCGGGCGGCGAGGTGCCGCTCGGCTGCGCCGCAGCCCTGCTCGCCACGGAGCATCGCCCAGGATGTGAATGACCTTCTGGTGCTGCTTGCAGGCATCCTAGTCCCCAGCCCGGCACCTCTGCACTGTCCTGAGCGTCTGCCCCGCTGACATGGACCTCACAGCTCCTCTGAGCAAGGTGATGGAGCCCCCAGCGTCTCCTGCCACCGGGATCTAGGATGGGAGCAGGAGGGGGCTCAGCCGGCCAAGCGGCTCTTTGCCAAAGCGCTGTGCCATGTGCAAGAAACACCGCCCTGCAATACCCACTGGGCAGGGAGGCTAAGCCCATCCACAGCCTGTCTCCAAGGCAAGGCCAGGGTGGGATTTGAGGCAAGAGCAGTGTAAAACCAGCACCAGCATCACCGTCTTGTGTGCTACTCCTTCACCTGACCTGCCGCTTCTCTCCCTGGTGTGTCACAGGGACCGATGACGCTGCCTGGAGCCTCTGAGATGCTGAAACTAAGGACTGGGAGGCTTCAGCCATCACGGGATGCAGTGGGGGTCTCAGGGCTCCTCTCGCTTCTCACCCCATGGAGAGGTGTGAGCCCAAGGCAGTGCTGAGCCCGGCTCAACGTGAGAGCCTGACCCAATGTGAGAGCCTGACCCAATGTGAGAGCCTGGCCCAATGTGAAAGCCCGGCCCAATGTGAGAGCCCAGCCCAACGTGAGAGCCTGACCCAATGTGAGAGCCCGGCCCAATGTGAGAGCCCGGCCCAATGTGAGAGCCCGGCCCAATGTGAGAGCCTGGCCCAATGTGAGAGCCTGACCCAAGTGAGACCCTGACCCAATGTGAGATCCCAGCCCAACGTGAGAGCCCGGCCCAACGTGAGAGCCTGGCCCAATGTGAGAGCCTGACCCAATGTAAGAGCCCGGCCCAATGTGAGAGCCTGACCCAATGTGAGAGCCCGGCCCAACGTGAGAGCCTCACCCAACGTGAGAGTCTGGCCCAGTGTGAGAGTCCAGCCTAGGACATCACAGCCAGATCTGGGGAACCTCCAGCTTTGCCTCCCGCTCCCCTTCACCTTCTCCCTCCCAGACGTGTCCACACGTGTCCAGCCCTGTGCCCCACAGATGGCCGGGACCTCATGATCTCCCAAGGGGCAGGAGGATGCTCCCAAAGCCGAGGCAATCCCAACATTTTGGGGATCATCTGAGCTGTCTGCAACTCAAGCTTGGATCTACACCAGGTGGCCCTTTGCTGCTCGCAGAGGATCCAGCCCCTTGGCAGGCTCTGAAATGATCCCAAGCCCCCTTGCTTTGTTGTTAAATCAAACCCATCTGGCCCCAACCACAGAGGTTTGTTACTCGAGATCCCTCTCGGAGCAGAGCTGGGATTAGCTGGGGGATTCTCCCTCCCTCTCCCACCAGCTCCAAAGCCCCTCCTGCCTCTCTCTTTTGTGTTTCTCCACTTCTCGGAGGAGCAGGGCAAGGCGTGGGCTCTTAAAGCAGCTGTTGCGCAGCGCCGAGCTGCACAGGTGTCCCCATGGGACCATTATGCCACCACATTCCCAGCAGGTCCCATCTAGACATAATCACCCGCACCTGACTTACCCCGCAGCCCCCGAGCCCCATAGATGCTGCAGGCTGGCAATGGGGGTGACGGGCGCTTGTCCCACCTGCTATTCCCATCTCCAACCATCAGTAGCCAAACCAGGAGCCACTCTCCCCAGGGGACATATAAGGATGAGCAGGGTCCCCCATATCCCAGCCCTGGGGAACCCCCGTCCCAGGAGAGAGGAGACGGGTGCTGGGGTAAATCAGAGCGATGCAGGACATGTTATCACTAAACAAGTGCTTTTAAAACGCTAAACAAGTGCTTGTAAGCGTTGCTGCTTGCCCAGGGCATCACTGCTGGTTTTCCTACAGGCTGCAGCTTTCAGAGCCCTGTTCAGGAGCCACTGGGTTGAGCAGGGGCCGCTCCATGAAGGTGCCCGATTCCCACTGCTCCAACAACACCCAAAGTGCTGGGGAAATGCAATTGCTGATGAGCCGCCAGCACGATGCAGAGGCCAAGGACCTGTCTGCACCGGGAGCCGTACTGTGCAGGTTTGACTGAAAACGGGTTAATTCTCCTCATGCAGTTACAAACCTTCCTTTTCCATCGCTCGTTATTTGGACTTAGTTTGAGAGCAAGAGACACCAGCCCAGCACAGTTAATGTGTTTAATTGCTCTGCTCTGAGAGCCAAGGACACTCTGAGCTCTGCCCACAGGGGGGAGGCAGCGAGGAAGGGGATGGACGGACAGAGCTGGACTGACACCCACATTTATCAATCAGAGTATTCCAGCCCATTAGCATCATGCTGATTATTTAAGAGTGGGACCTTCCAGTTTCCGTCTCTCTCTTCTCTTTGCTCTTTTTGGTGCAGCCGGGGGAGTTTTGGTCGGGATGTTTAATTGAGCCTTTTGCCATTTTGCAGAGGCCTCTGGGCTTTTCTGCCTCTTTCCCTCTTTTCTCTCTCTGGGATGGGCTGTGGGACCAGGTGCCGTTTGCTGGGACTGGCTGCTCAGCGTGTTCATGAGGAATTGCCTCGAATATCTTTTATTTCTATTATATATATATATATTTACTAGTAGTGTATTAGTATTTTGTTATTTTATTAAACTCTGTTGATCTCCATCCAAGTTTCTCCCTTCCCTGTCGATTCTCTCCCCTATTGGGGGGTGAGTGAGTGGCTGCGTGGTTGTATCGCCACCTTGGGTTAAACCATGCTCGCAGTATCACCCCTGGGGACACCAAGCAGGGACAAGGCGACAACCTGTCTCGCTCCAGCCCCGCAGGGACCCCTCGGGGTTGGGCAGATGGGAGCCATGGTCCCCACAGACCCTGCGTTCAGCAAAGGTGCTAATTAGTAGGTTTTGGAGCTATCGCTGGGGATGGAATTTGACTGAACAACATTGGGGGCTCCGGGCATGTCCCAGCCCTACGCTCCCAGCTGAGCCTCGGCCAGCGGCATCTCCTCTGCCCACAGCCCCAACACGCTGCCACCTCCATCACCGCTGCTGTCAACCACACCAGCAAGCTCCAGGCTGACCCCATTCCCCACCTCCAGCCCCTCAGCCCCCCAGAAGCTGTGAGGTGAGGCGCATCCTTCCTGAGATGCTTCCACTCCGCAGGTGATGAATGATAACGGCAAAGCTGGGGATGGTGCGCGGAGAGACGAGCTATAACCATAGACTCAGTGTTTAAACCTCGCTTGCAATGCCAGGAGGCCGCTGCACATCTGGGTGCCCTTCTCAGCCTCAGCAAACACGCAGTGCTTTGAATACACCCCCAAAGAGCCCGCGGCGCTCCCCGCGCTCCCCTTTCGCCGCAGCTCACCTGTACCAGAGCCCGTCCGCCCCCTGGGAGCGGGGAGGTGACATCCGAGCAGCCTCTGCAGGGTCAGTCCTGCATCCCCGGACCATCGCGGCGCCGGCTCCGAGCATCCTCCGTGTGCCAGCAGCAGCGTCTCGTCCCACCGCAGACCTCCAGGACCATCCCACAGCTGGGTGATGCCAGATGGGCTGGATTTCTGCCTGGTTTCCAAGCCCCGCTCCTTCTGCAGCTGATGGGGAAATATCAAAGGAGACAAGGAACGTTCTCAGGAAGCCACGGAGTCCGGGGCACTCAGCAATGTGATAATTAACAGCGGGTGCCTTTATCCCTGGATCACACGCACATGCACGAACGTTATCACACCAACTCTGCTCTATTAGAGGATCCTCAAGTCTGCATCCACTAGGAACTTTTTAATGGCACAAGGGACCTTTGGGTGACACGGGCAGCGCTGTCACCTTCTCCAGATGGCCCTGCTGGTACCGGTCTGCACTGGGATCTCAGCACAGTTAGGATGGAGTCCCAACCTTCCCAGCCACCCTGTCAGCCCATGTTGGAGGAGGCCAGGAACGCGTCCACTTGACGCGCCTGAAAAATCAGCACACATCTCCCCGTTGCTATGGAAACACTTCTTTTAAAGCAAACGAATAATAATAATTAACATGATCTATTAAATAATAGTAATAAAGGCATTAGTAATGACTTGTAATTGGTAAAGCGCTCTTAATAACACATGCACGCTCCGTGATCTGCTCCCGGTGCAGGAGCCGGGGCAGGATCGCCCACCCTCGCATCCAGCGCTGGAGCTTAGTGGGATTCGGTGAGGGATCAGACATTTATCTGGATAATGAGGATGTCTAGACTGATAAGAAGAAGGGTTAAATTGGCTCAGGGCCCGATTCTGCCTCCTTGCGGCTCCCGCAGCGCTGCAGCACCCGGGGGAGAAACTTTGTGGGCAAAACCAAGATGGGTCGAGGCCACGTGTCTACACCCGGGCTGGTCACAGCCCCATTCTTAAACCTGGCAATCAGATGCATTGCCAGGAGTGTTAATCCCTGGAAGGCAGAGGGGAGGAGAACTCTAAGAAACCTTTAAGGTGCTCAAATTAGCTTTACTGAGCTCTTATTTTTCCGTCTTGGCTGTGCCCTCACTGTTTCCACACTGGCCATGGAGTAAGACCCACAGACTGCGGCACAGTCACCCGTGACACCATCCCATGCCAGGCTCTGCCACCCTCACCCCAACAAGTTGCTTCTCATCTGCCAGCGGAACCTCCTGTGTTGCAGTTTGCAGCCATTGCCCCTTGTCCTGTCCCTGGTTGTCACCAGCAGAGCCTGGCTCCATCCTCCTGACACTGCCCCTTGCCATCTTGAGCCCCAGCAATGAGTCCCCCCTCAGGCTCCTCTTGTCCAGCTCCAGAGCCCCAGCTCCCTCAGCCTTTCCTCACACAGGAGATGCTCCACTCCCTCCAGCATCTTGGTGGCTGCGCTGGACTCTCTTCAGCAGTTCCCTGTCCTGCTGGAACTGAGGGGCCACAACTGGACACAAGATTCCAGGTGTGGTCTCCCCAGGGCAGAGCAGAGGGGCAGGAGAACCTCTCTGACCTACTGACCACCCCCTTCTAACTCACTCCAGGTCCCATTGGCTTCCTGGCCACAAGGGCCCAGTGCTGGCTCAGCCCACAGCACCCGCTGTTCCCAGCTGGTCTCCCATCCAAGTACTGACCAGGCCCGACCCTGCTTAGCTTCCCAGATCAGACCAGATGGGGCGTTCTCAGGGTGCTATGGCTGCATATGTTACATGTATGTATGTATGTTCCCCAAGTATATCCTTATAGTATCTGAACTAAACCCTTTATTCAAGGGCAGAGCAGAGGGGCAGGAGAACCTCTCTGACCTACTGACCACCTCCTTCTAACCCCTCCCAGGTCCCATTGGCTTCCTGGCCACAAGGGCCCAGTGCTGGCTCATGGTCACCCTGCTGTCCCCAGGACCCCCAGCTCCCTTTTCACTGCTCCAACAGCTCATTCCCAACTTACACTGGAACCTGGGCTTGTTCTGCTCACATTCAAGACTCTACACTTGCCCTTGTTCTATTTCATTACAGCCAGGTTGGTCCCTCGGATGAAGCTGCTGTGTGTCCACACCAGATTTCCTGGACAGAAACACGTGCACATGCTCCGCACAGCTTGACAGCGAACGAGCCATGAACTCAACGCATTGTGGGCGCATTGGATTCGCTGGGCACGCAGGGACCATCTGGGCAGCACATGGGCCTCGGGTTTGACACAGAGCATCCGAGACCCCATGGATGCGGCCGATGGGAAACCCACCCCACGACGCTCCCAGAGCCGATCTGCACGTGTTACGGTGCAAACGTGATGGGATTTTGAGGCTGATGTAGATTCAAAAATACCAGACGAGTGGCCAAAACCCCAATATCCCCCTCTGGATAGAATTTGGAGGATTTAGAAGAGGTTATATCCAAGGAAATGGCAATCCTGGTGTTCTGGACGTTGAAATGGGGAATTATCTGCTTCCAGAAGATGGGATTCCAACGGAAGGGAAGAGTAAGGAAAACAAAGCAGCAGGAATAAGGGGAGACTGTGACACCGAAACTAAAATCCCCTTTCAATCCCAGACCTAAAATCATCCAGATTTCACATTGAAGGAATTTCCTCAACCACCAAAAACCCTCATGATCCGAAGTCCAAAACTTCCACACTTACAATCCCAGCAATCCCACTCGCACCAGCAGCCCCACCGCCAGATTGTCCCCGTAGCTTAGCGCTCCATCTGCAGCCAATATGCCCAGCTCTTAGCAAAATTGAGGGGTTTGCAAATCTGGTCTCCTGGGCCTTATCCCATGGACCTGGGCTCACCAAAACCAATGGACTTCAAGGAGCTTTGGATCAAAGCTTTGTGGTAATTTACTTATCTCGCAGAAGAGCTTAATTAACAAATGTTTGCAAAGCACTTTAGAATCCCTGCATGGGAAGCACGATACTTCTTGCTATCAGTCGAAAAAAAGCAAAGAGGTTTAAAGTCAATGAGCAGCAAATGAATCGTTAAGGGCAGTTTCAGCCCCAGCCTGGGCTGCGGTGATGAACCACAGTGGATCATTGATCAACCCTCAGTGGATCGGTGACCAAGCCTCAGTGGATCGGTGATGAACACTCATTGGATCAGTGACCAACCCTTGGTGGATCAGTGACAAGCCCTTGGTGGATCGTTGACCAACCCTCTGTGGATCGGTGACAAACACTTAGCAGATTGTTGATCAACCCTCAGTGAATCGGTGATGAACCCTCGGTAGATTGGTGACAAACCCTCGGTAGATTGTTGATCAACCTTCAGTGGATCGGTGACCAACTCTCAGTGGATCAGTTATGAAGCCTCAGTGGATTGTTGATCAACCCTCGGTGGATCATTGACCAAACCTCAGTGGATCATTGATCAGTCCTCAGTGTATCAGTGACCAACCCTCAGTGGATCGTTGACCAACCCTTGGTGAATCAGTGATGAACCCTCTGTGGATTGTTGACCAACCCTCAGTGGATCAGATATGAAACCTCGGTGGATCGTTGACCAGCCTTCAGTGGATCATTGGCCAACCCTCAGTGGATCATTGACCAACCCTCGGTGGATCAGATATGAACCCTCGGTGGATCGTTGACCAACCTTCACTGGATCGTTGGCCAACCCTCGGTGGATCGTTGGCCAACTCTCGGTGGATCGTTGACCAACCTTCAGTGGATCATTGACCAACCCTCGGTGGATCACTGACCAACCCTCGGTGGATCGGCCACCACAAGTGCAGATCAGTTCCTGCCCAGCCCGCACTGGGAGCAGATTGCGGACTCCCGGCTCTGGTACCCGCAGGGTGGGAGGGATCCCTTCCAGCTCTTGAGCGTTTCGATCCTCCCATTTCACACGTGGCCGAGCAGTTACCGAGATGAGCTGCCCAGGGATGGGGAGACGAAGTCTCAGAGCTCTCATGATGATTCTACCCCATCTCCAGCCTAACGGGAAATGAGAATGGAGAATAGTCTAACAAAGGTGTCCTGGCCACAAGCAGCATTTTCGCCTCTCTGCTGCCCACACCACCCTTGGCTTTCCACAGCAGCTTTTGGGAACGGGGATGCTCACCCAGCATTAAAGTTTCTTCGCTGTGTTCGCTCACGATGATGAATTTAAGTCTTGCCTAAGGACAGTGTGCTGGCAGCACCCCCGTCAACGGCAGCGTTATTCTCGCCTTTGACGGGGCAAACCTCGGTAGCTTTGCAGCGTGGATGCAGCTGCACCCGCAGCAAACGCTTCTCGTCCAACGCCTGCAACCAAAATATCACCTCGAACCCCCCCATCCAGGGAGCCGCAAACATTCAACAGTCCCGTGATATGAGCTCAGCTGATCTATTCCAGCTCATCAAGTCAATTCAAGCCACCTGGCAGCGCTAACTTTAACCTGAATGACGAGTGAAATGCAGCTTCCCCAGAGGGCACCAACACCAGACGGCAGGTAAGATCATTCCTAAGCAGTTGCTATCACCGTGAGGAGGATCAAAGTCTTGGTTGGAGCCCAGTTACGCCCCTAAAATATTGTACGAACCCAGAAACGTTGCTATCGAGGACCCATCAGGATTAGTCATTGCCCAGGTTGCCAATTCTTGCCATTTTTCTATGAGCGTTCACGTTTGCCTGAAATCCGTGAGTCATGTGGATGTGTGCAAGTAACTTTTCAGTTACTTCTATGACTTCTGGGCCTGTTTGAAAGCCTTTTAAATGTCTTTTCACTTAATGATTTCAATGGGTACTTTATTCTCACGAAAGCGCTGGGACGGAACTTAAAATGGAAGCTGGAAATAAAACTGTGTCCCTAAAACAATGTGATATCTACAGACCAGGCGTCTTTATCGGTTTAATGAATAAGATGAAACTTTAAGAGATGAAAACGTAGCCCCCTGTCATTCACAGGACAAAATACAACAGTTCCCAACAATATCACAACCCACCATGTGCACACGTGTTCATACACCCGCATTACGAGCACACCTGCACACACACATACATGCACACGAATAACTTCGTATTAAAATGCATTTGCAGTTTATGCACGTATTTCAAGCAAACACCACGTGCACGCTGTTTGCATTTTGCACACACACGCCTATAACACACGAGTATATGGATACACGTGTTTTTAAGCATGCGAGCGAGGCATATTCAGGTGTAGCACACACATATGTGAACTCCCACGTGTATTAAACGCATGTATAAATGTACTGAAAACACACTCGGTGTGATGCGCGTGTGCGCGTAGAGACACCGTCCACCACCTCCCATACAGACACCACCTCTTAGATAGAGGCAAACATCCCAAACCGCCACACTTCCATCACGCAAAAGGTTCAAAACCAATATACAAGTCATTCCGAACGCAGTTCTACAACGGTGAGCAAAGTGAGCCACATGGAACGCAACAGCATGAGGTGGGTTCTTCTGTTCTTAGCTCACAAGGCAAACACCGAACCCCCCCAAGAAGGAACCTGGAACCGGCCACCACCGCCCATGCTGTCCCAGCATCTCCCCGACGTGACGCTCCGGAGCGGGAAACCTGGCTGCCGAAAGGAAGCGAAAGCAAAATCCCCCCTTCCCAAAGGGCCTGGGCGAACTTGCGGGGAAAGCTATAGCAACACCTTACCGTCTGAGTCAGTGGATGAGACATTTCCTTGTGCTGGGTGCCCCATCTGCTTAGTTCATCTGCAAGCTGAGATCTTCTGCTTGTAGACCCAGAAAAAGGGGTGGGAGGGGGAAGAGAGGGAGAAACCTTGCTGCAAGGAGCTGAGAGCCAGAGAGAGGAAACTGGATGAAATACAGTGGGGGGTAGACAATTCCTGCCTCGGTGACAAGGCATCAGTGCCACCAACCCCCCCGGCTCCGTCCCCAGCCGTCGCCGCAGCCGTCGCCTCTGCCAGAGCTGCAGCGCAATGTGGCTCGGTGGGAGCCTCGCATCGTTCTGCATTGTCTCTCTCCAGTGTAAGCTCATGCAATCTCATTTCATGGGAGAGACATCTGGTTTGATTCAAAGGGAAGAAAGGGGAAGAGGGGAGAAACGCGCACTCACTCACTCACACACACACACACACACACACACAGAGCCCGGCCGCGCTGGCAGGGAGCTGGAAAGCTATTTTCAATGCTTTTCCTCTGCGCTAAATCGCTCCTCATTTCAATGAGAAAGGGGAGCGGGGCTGTCCCATGGCTCTCCCCCAGCAGCTCCGGTGTGTGGGGGGCTCTGCTGGGGTTGGGAGCCACAAAGCTGAGCCCCAGCGATCCCACCGAACCTCCTGCTCCTGGAGCCGCCACCAGGCCCTGGGCTGGGGGGTTTCCCCCTTCTCCTCCCTTTCCATGATTCTGGACGCGTGGTTTTGACCTTAAATCCTTGTGATTTTGGTTGGGAGTCTTCCCATCACAAGACTGAAGCCCCCACGCCTGGGGGACCCAGCACCTCTTTGGAGGCCACGTCCCCTTTTGCATAAGGATGAAGCCACTGAGCTACAGGTCCATGGGAGGTGGGCGCATCCCTTCAGGACCTGCCCCCTCCTCACCGTTCCCCCACTGCCTCTGGTGATGCTGCCAGCCTGTGGCCCCAGTATTCCCACCCTGGGCTGTCCCAAGGGTCCCCACTGTGCCACTGGGTCTCTCTGAGTCCTGAATCTCTCCACAGCACCCTCATGAGTGGGCAGGTCCCCACACAGACCCTTCTTGGCGGGCTGCACATTGGCAGGTCCCCATGCAGCCCCCTTTGCCTGTGACCCCTCCAGCCACAACACGGTGGGTCCCCTGCAGCCCCCTCCACCCATTCATTGCACGGGGGGTCCCCTGCAGCCCCCTCCACCCATTCATTGCACGGTGGGTCCCCACGCAGCCACCTCCAGCTGTTTGTTGAATGGCAGGTCCCCAAGCAGCCCCCTCCACTCTTAGCATGGGAGTCCCCATGCAGTCCCCTCCACCCATGTCACAATGGATCCCCCCACAGTCGCCTCCATCCACGGCACAGCAAGTCCCCCACGGAGCCCCCTCCACCCTTGGCATGGCAGGTCCCCATAGAGCCCCCTCCACCCACGTCACACCGGATCGCCCCACAGCTCCCTTCACCCATGTCACAGCAGGTCACCCCACAGTCCCCTCCATCCATGTCATGGTGGGTCTCCCATAGAGGTCCTTCCACCCATGTCACAGCAGGTCCCCCACAGAGCCCCCCTCCACCTTTTGCATGGCGTGTCCCCATGCATTCCCCTTCACCCATGTCACAATGGGTCCCCCCACAGTCCCCATCACCCATGTCACAATGGGTCCCCTTCCATCCTTGGCACGGCAGGTCCCCATGCAGCCCCCTTCACCCATGTCACAATGGGTCCCCCCACGGTCCCCATCACCTGTGGCACAGCAGGTCCCCACACAATCTGCTCCACCCTTGGCACGGCAGGTCCCCATGCATTCCCCTTCACCCATGTCACAATGGGTCCCGCTCCACCCTTGGCACAGCAGGTCCCCATGCAGCCCCCTTCACCCATGTCACAATGGGTCCCCCTCCAGCACCCTCCACCCTTGGCACGGCAGGTCCCCATGCAGCCCCCTTCACCCATGTCACAATGAGTCCCCCCACAGTCCCCATCACCCATGGCACAGCAGGTCCCCACACAACCTGCTCCACCCTTGGCAGGTCCTCATGTAGCCCCTTCACCCATGTCACAATGGGTCCCCCTCCATCCTTGGCACGGCAGGTCCCCATGCATTCCCCTTCACCCATGTCACAATGGGTCCCCCTCCACCCTTGGCACGGCAGGTCCCCATGCATTCCCCTTCACCCATGTCACAATGGGTCCCCCCACGGTCCCCATCACCTGTGGCACAGCAGGTCCCCACACAACCTGCTCCACCCTTGGCACGGCAGGTCCCCACGCAGCCCCCTTCACCCATGTCACAATGGGTCCCCCCACAGTCCCCATCACCCATGTCACAATGGGTGCCCCTCCACCCTTGGCACGGCAGGTCCCCATGCAGCCCCCTTCACCCATGTCACAATGGGTCCCCCTCCAGCACCCTCCACCCTTGGCATGGCAGGTCCCCATGCAGCCTCCTTCACCCATGTCACAATGGGTCCCCCTCCACCCTTGGCACGGCAGGTCCCCATGCAGCCTCCTTCACCCATGTCACAATGGGTCCCCCCACGGTCCCCATCACCCGTGGCACAGCAGGTCCCCACACAACCTGCTCCACCCTTGGCACGGCAGGTCCCCACGCAGCCCCCTTCACCCATGTCACAATGGGTCCCCCTCCAGCCCCCTCCACCCTTGGCACGGCAGGTCCCCACGCAGCCTCCTCCACCCACACGCAGGTGGGTCCCCGCCGCCCCTGCCCGTGTCACCGCGGGTGTCCCCGCCGCCCGAGGGGTGTGCGCGGCGGCCGGGACTACATCCCCCAGCAGGCCGCGGGCCGGGGCAGCTCCCGCTGCGCCCAGCCGCCTTCAAACAAAAGAGTTTTCCCCCCGCGGGGCTCCGCGCCGCCCCGCCGGCCCCTCCGCACACCCCGCCGGCGGCTGCGAGCCGGGGGCGGAGGCGGCGGCGGGGGGACCCCGGCGGGCTGGAAGTGCCTGGGCGAGGGAGCTCGGGTTACAGAGAGAAAGGGGCTTGGCCAGGCAGAGGGGAGGTGGGCGGAGGGTCCTTTTCTCTGTCTGTTTCTCTCCCTCTGCCTTTTTTTTTTTCCCTTCTCCCTCCCGAGCTCTTTGTGTGTCCCCCCCCCCCCACTCCCCTCCTCTCGCTCTCACACCCCCCCCTCCCCAACCAACCACCACCACCCAACCCCCTCTCAAGTCTTTGTTAGCCATGCCTAGCCTGGTAGTACCAGGGATAATGGAAAGGAACGGGGGTTTCGGCGATTTAGGCTGTTTCGGTGGGAGCGGCAAAGACAGAGCGCTGCTGGAGGATGACCGGGCGCTGCAGCTCGCCCTGGACCAGCTCTGCCTGCTGGGGCTAGGCGAGCCTTCCTCCTCCTCCTCCTCCTCCGCCGTGGTGCTGGTGGAGGACAGCAACAACAACAACAATAACCCGCCGCCGCCGCCGCAGCAGCCCCCGCCGCCGCCGCCGCCGCCGCAGCAGCAGCCGCCGCCACCGCCGCCGCCTCCTCCACCGGCCCCGAAGGGCTCGTCGGCGCCCAGCGCCGGGGCGGCGGAGCCCAAGTTGTGCGCGCTGTACAAGGAGGCCGAGCTGCGGCTCAAGAGCAGCTCCAACACCACCGAGTGCGTTCCGGTGCCCAGCTCCGAGCACGTGGCCGAGATCGTGGGCCGGCAAGGTAAGCGCCGGGGCGCCGGTCCCCGCCCGGCCGCCGGTCCCCCCCCCCAATTCCCCGCCCGGCCGGGCCCCTTCCTCGGGAAACTTCCCCCGCCGCCCGCGGCATCCCCGCGGCCGGGAGGGCTGGGACCGCCCCGCCAACTTCCCCCGCGACTCGCCCCTCGCCGCTCCCTCCCTCTCTCCCATTGTTCGGGACCGGGGCCGGGCGGGCACCCGCGCCCCGACCGGCTCAGCCCCGCCGGGGACAAAGCGGAGGGGACAGCCCGCCTCCCTCCCCGGGCGGAGCGGGGCTGCCAACGGGTCGCCGCTGTTCTAGCGGGGGGGGAGGGTGTGGGGGGTGTGTGCTTTTTTTTTGGGACGGTGGGCGAAAAAATCTATAGGAATGTCTGCGGGGGTTTGTCCGGGTGTCTGCACCGGAGCCCCGAGCCCGTCGCTCCTCCGGTTCTGCGAAAGAGCTGTTCCTGAATCGCGCTCTCCGCCCTTCCTCCTTAGAAAGAAAGAAAGAAAGAGGGGGAAAAAAAAGACAAAGGGAAAGAAAATAAAGCGCGGAGAGGAAAGAAAGAGAAGAGAGCGGGGCTGGCTGCCGGCCGGGCTCGGCGCGGTGGGGAGCGAAATCCCCTTTGTTGGGTTCGGTGGAGCGAGGGGGTGTGGTTGCAGCGATTCGCTGCCGGGCCGAGCACCGGGGCCGGAGAACCCGTTAATGGGAGTTGAACTTCTTCTTGGAGACATGTGACTGGCGGGGACCCCGGAGCGGCCACCGGCCGTCCCGCCCGGGCCCCCCCCCAAACCCCGGCCGCCCCCGCCGCCCGGCCCCGCCGCGGGCCACGCTCCGCCACAGTGATGCTTTTGTTCTCCTTACGGGTCTGTTCGGAGCGAGGTGGAATGGAGGAGGGCTTGAAAATAAGAATTAAAATATATATATATATATATATACCACACCCACTCTTAAGTCACCCCTCGCCCACCCCCACCGCTCCGGGCTCCCCGGTGTGCGTGGGGGGACAGCTCCGCCGAGCCCCCCGTTGGCATCGCGGGGCCGTCGCGGTGTTGAAACGTGGGGTTGGGGAGAGAAGTTTTGTGTCGCTTACAGGGGAAAAAAAACCCATAATAATAGTGTGGCTAAGTGAGATTTTTTTTCTCTCTCTCTAAGCAAGTAACTTGACGCTCTGGAAGTGTGACGGGCAGAGACTGCGGCTCCAAAGCCAGATGCTTCCTCTTGGCTTGGGAATTGAAATGGCCCAAGCAGGGGGTTTGCAGTTTGACATGGGCGATGGGTGGCTCCTCAGCCCAGTGCTCCCAGTAGGGGATGTGCGGGGCTGAACTGGGCGAGGGGAAGCCGTGGGGAGGGGGACGCAAATGACTCATGGCCGAGCATCCTTCCACTGGAGGATGTTGTGGGAACAATGGGGCCTGGGCTGGCTCGGGTCTCTCGCAGCAGCGGAGCTCGGGGCGTGCTGGAGGCCAGTTCCCATGCTGGGATGCAGGGTGGGCAGGAGCGGGGGGTGCTGTTCCCCCCAAAAGCTCAGCGTGTCCGCAGCGAAGGGAATGGCTTTTGCTTCAGCTCCCCCCGCCACACTGCGCTCGTTGCCCCTGCGCCGGGGACTTGGGGGGGAAAAAGGGGGTGAATGAATGGAAAAGGGGGTGAAGGAATGGCCGAGCCTGAGGCCGATCCTCCCCGTGATGCTTTTACACCGCGGCAAGCCGAGCGCAGGGCTTTGCACCAACTCTGCGCTGGCGAGTGCAAGGCCGTGGAGAATCAGGCTCCCTTTGTTTAATAAAGTTAGGAAAGAGAGAGGATCCAGCGGGCGAATCGGGAGGGAAACGTTAGACAATGCGGGAGGTGCCTGGGCTATTTTCTTCCTGGATCTCGCCGCTGCCCCAAACTCCCGAGAAGGGGGTGTGTTCCGCTGCGTTCGGCGGCGTGGCCGGAGTGATGGCGAGGAACGTGGAGACCTGGATTTGTTCCACCATTTTTTGTGTGTGTGTGCACGCAAGGGCTTTCCCACAGCTGGGAAATGTCAGTGGGCTGGAGCCCCAGCCCCACTCCATCAATGGGGCAGCCAGTGCGAGTTGTGCCCTTTGTAGAGGCGGCTGAGCCGGATCCTGGGCTGGTACAAACCAAAATTGCTCCAGCAGAGCCCCACAGCTGAGGTTGTGGCCCACACTTGTTATTTCTAAAGGCCTATAGGAATGTCTCCTGGGTCTTGTTTTTGTGGAGAAGGTTGGATTACAAGGGTGTATTCTCAGATGGGGCTGGGCGCGGGGCACCCCGAGAGACGTTATTTCAGGGCTGGTAACAAGATTGAGCTTTAAGTTGATATTTTCTGATCTGACAAACCGCGCTGCTCCTTCATGTTATTTAGAAATAATATCTACCATCTTTTGAAAGTGTATCTTAGTGCCACATGTGTGTAAGAAGCCTGGATCTGGGCACGGGGGCCCTTTTACGTGCATCTTCCAATGGAATTTCCACCTGCCCTTTGCTGGAAGAGCGTAAAAGCGCTTGAGTGTAAATAAGGCTCAAGCCCCATATATTCTTATTGGAATGGTTGCGAGCGTGATTTGCGAAGGGGTTTAATTGTGGTGGAGGGGGCGGCTCCGCTTTGAAGGAGAGATGCTGCAGGAGCTAAACCTGGGCTTGGCGGCTCCCTGCTCTCCCCGGGAACTGCCAACGTGCCCTTGTCGCGGAGCCAATCGCGTGCTGGAAACCTCGCTGGAGTTTGCGGTGGTGCTGGTTTGTGCGCTGAATTTGAGCAGCGCTTCGGCGGCAGCGCGGCGGCTGGGCCGGTGGGACGCGGGACGAGCTGGGCTGGGCTGCTGGAAGACGGACTTTGCTGGAGTTGGCCGGAGCGGCGCCGAGAGCTGCCGCGATGCCCTGGGGTCCGGGGTGCAGAGCCGGGTGGCCGGTGGGATGCGCCAAGGGATGCTTTGCACGTTGGAGTGAGTGTAGGAGCTAGAACGGGAGGATAAAGTCATAACGATGCCGTTGACTGCCATTAATGACCTTTTCCACTCGTGGTTGGCAATGACCTCCCTTCCCTGCTGGAAGCGCAGCCGTGCCTTCCCGCTGCTGCAGGGGTGTCTCTGCGTGTGTCGCGGCTCCTGCAGATCGTCCCTCCTTCCCCTGCAAGTGTGTGAGCTGCTTGGGTGGCTGGATGATGTGGTGTGTGCCATGGCGTGGCACGCTGCTCCAGAGTGCCGGAGCCGGTCCTGGGTGCATCGGGATGCTTGGTGGCTCTGGCGCTTCACCCGCCAACTCTTGTCATGGGCATCGTCCCTCCAACACCCCTTGCGGGACTGCGCGCGTTCTCGGAGCTACGCACACACACGTGCAAAGACAAAGCACCGATGCGTTTTGCACATTGGTGGGACATCGCTGGAGTTGCGAAGGAGAAGGTTCTTGCAACGCAAGGGTGTGGGTTGAGATGGGAAGAGCAGACAGTGTCTAACGGTGTCATGCTTGGGCTGCTTGGACTCTGAAGTTAGAAAGGGGCCAAAATCCACAGCCACCAGGACAGGTGGGTGTCCACGTTCTCCCCTAGAAGCCACCTGAGGCAGGTGTAGCTCAGCCCGATGCACATGCATTATCTGACGGTGTTAAATCTGCTCGCACTGGGAAACCGGGCAGCTGTTGGTGGAGCCAGGGAAGAGGCTGTTGCACCCTTAGCGGGGCACATTTAAGGCCGGATCCTGTACTTAGGGGCCATGGTCACGGTTCTTTGTGTGCCCGGTGTGGGGAAAAGGCGGCGGGTCCGTTTGGCTTCAGCTGAACAGCACAACAGCTCAAGCCACCCGCTCCCAGCAGGTACCTTCCCTATGGTATCAGAGTGTTTTTGCTCTGATCATCAATAGTCGCATCCATTGTCACCTGTACCCACAGCCACCCTTTGATGAAGCATCTCTCAGCCTGCTCTAACTAGCCTGTTGTCAACAGGAATGAGATTATGTGAGAGAGGAGCTTAACATAAATTGCTCTTTCTTGGCAAGGTGAAGTCAAATAACAAGAGGCCCCACTAACCCCAGGTGATTGGGCTCTTTGTGTAGCTCCAAACATGCTCTAATGCTTCCAGCATTTAAAAATAGTCCAAGGAAGCCTTTTTCATTGAGGAAGTCTGATGATTGCAGCTCCCCCACCCACCATGTGGAGGTGGATGCTCAGCATCCGAGAAGCAGCGCGGGGGGCAGATCCTCTTGTCTTGCTGTGCGTAAATCTCGGAGCTAAAGCCACCCGGTCCGGCGGGGCCTGAAAACCGACCTGCTCCCAGCGCCCCAGCAGCGCGAGATGGGCCTTAACGGCGGAGAGAAATCGCACTTGGCGCCCGATAGTTATAAAGTGTTAACGAGAAGCCATCGGAATTTACACCGGGGAAAAGTGCAAGGACGGGGATTGACTTTGTGCGGTTTGAACTAGAGGTGGGAGGAGAAAACGGGTCTGGGAGAGAGAGAGACAAAGGGAATTTTCTAGGGAGACACGCGCGCTCCGCGCATCCCATCCAACCGCTGACCGAGTGAACCGCGCCGCGGAGCCGCCCGGAATCTAGGGCAGTGGGAAAGTGTGTTGGCATCGGCTCGGGGACCGGCCCCCCCGGCTTTGCCTTTGTCTGCGGCCGCCCCGTCCCGCTCTCCCCGCTTTCCGGTGGCCCCCACCCCAATGGGGCGCGTTGCCCCCGGAGAGCGGCCGCCCCGGGGCCGGGGGCTTCCAACCCAACTTCCCTCCTCCTTGGCACAACAAGGCAGTGATTGTCTGTGGCATCTGGGTTGTTGCTTTTGGGTCACGTTGCTGCTTTTCCCTTTTATTTCTTATAAACAACTTTCATCACTACGCGAAAAAGCTTAAAATCGCTGCGCCGGAATGAGGCGGTCGCTTATTTTTATGGCGTGATGGTGTGTTTCGTGGTGTTTTTTCTCCCCTTTTCTTGTAAACACAACTTGCATCATCAGTACAATAAAACCTCAACACAAACATTTAGGTGTTTGTGGCCCTTCACTGCGCATTTGTGCTTTTTGACGCCGCTTTCATCAGGTTTCCGATGCAGCAGAATCTCACCCCACAGATATTCAGGAGGGTTTAGTTGTGATGTTCTTTGTGTGCTTGTCTTTTAACACGGCTTTCATCTTAAACGGGAAAAGAACGCCCCACCTTACCGGAGATATTTGAGGGCTCTTTATTTTATGGTCCTCTTTAATTTTACCACTAGAACAGAAAAAAGACCAAATCCTAATTTGCCCTTAGGATCTCTCACACCACACCAGCAATGTCAACATGTCCTAAGTGGGGTATTTACAGGTGTAATTTATACCAGTGCAGTGTAAAGGTGCCTTAGTATAAACGAGAAGAGGGCTGAAAATCCTTTGTCTGGAGAGATAATTTTGTGTCTGATGAAAATAAGAAGCAGAAGTACCTGGAGTGATTTGTGTGGTGTGGTTTGTGTTTAAAAAGCCACCCCAGGGCTGGATCCGTAGCCGGTTGCTCTGAGCTGGTGCAGCACCGCTGATGGGGCCTTAAGGTGAAGCCCACACCCCTGGGCATGAACTGGCACGTGCTGGAGATGCACCGGTTTGTGCCACATGAGACCTGGGCTGCCCCAGCAGCACCGTGGATCTGTGCAGGATGCGGCCTTCTCGCAGCAGGAAGGAGAAGGTCGTCAGTGGGTTTAGGTCCGGATTTACACTGGAGTCAGATATGCAGTGGAACTACTTGGCAGGCATGGCATTGCACTGGCCTTCTGCTGGCGTTCACCGGGCATGGGGCAGTGTGTCCATCCCGTGTCCGTCCATCCCATGTGTGTCCATCCCATGTCCATCCATCCTGTCCATCCTGTGTCCATCCATCCTGTGCAAGACCATTGCGTCCAGCCCATCCATCCTGTGCGTATCTATCCTGTGTCTGTCCATCCTGTCCATCCCGTGTCCATCCATCCCATGGACGTCCATCCCGTGCAAGTCTATCCCATCCATCCTGTGTCCGTCCATCCCATGAGCGTCCATCCCATGTCCATCCATCCTGTCCATCCTGTGCGCATCCATCCCATGTCCATCCATCCTATGTCCGTCCATCCAGTGTGTGTCCATCTCATCCATCCCGTGTCCGTCCATCCCATGTCCATCCATCCCATGCGTGTCCATCCCATCCATCCCGTGCACGTCCATCCCGTGCACGTCCATCCCGTGCACGTCCATCCTGTCCATCCCATGTGCCGTCATCCCAGTGTCCATCCTGCGCGTCCATCCCATGTCCGTCCATCCCGTCCAACCCATGCACATCCATCCCATGCACATCCATCCCATGCACATCCATCCCACGCACCACTCCGGCCTTTTCCCATTGCCAGAGCCGTGCCCGGGTGCCGTGGTGTAACCGCAGCGAGGTCCCGTGGCAGTACATTGTGTTTATGGTGAGCAAAGATTTGGGATGGCTTAACGCAGAGGACATGGCTGTCAGATTTGGTGCATCTGACACCCTTGTTACCCTTATGTCAGCACCCGCCTCGGCAGGACGGGTGGACCGAGCTGTTTTGATGGGTTTGTTACCCCGATGCAGAGGTAAGCAGGGAAGATAACGTAGCTGTGCATCCGAATCTCTCCCACTCCACCTCTCCCCAGTTTGGCGATGTGTAGACTCCATTTATTTGTGTTTAGACAAAGCTAGCTGCCCTGTGGATTAATTCCCAGTTAGATAACTGGTCTGGGTGCTGGGGGCTCCACAGTCCTCAAGGGTTTGTTCCTGGATGGTAACACTTGTGGCTTAGTCATTTGCAAACACATTTACTTGGAGTCAATTGGCAATCAGTTAACTGAAGTTAAAAAGGGGTAGGGGGAGGAAATAATCACACAAGCTTCCTTTGTAAAATGCTTTGGGATTGGCAAAAACCAGAATAATAGAAGCTAAGTAGTGGAAACACAAGAAAGGGCTTAATTCTCTCTGTAATATAAAAATCTACCTGGCAGGAGTCTGCACGCTGCCTTAAAGAGTAGAACGCTACAGCAGACTTCTTATAGTTTCTACAGGTCCTTGTTTTCCCTCAGTTTTGCATTTTTACCACCAAATTTCATCGGGGAAAATAAGACTTGTGCCCATGTGTGGTGAGGATCTAGAGGGCCGCATCCTGATCTCGCTGTGCTCCGTCGGAAAACGGAGCGATGCCAAAGGCTCGGCCCCTCTGGTTGTGCAAAGCGCGGTCAGGATTGGGGGTGAGATGGGCCGGGAGCCTCGGCGCTAAGTGGGTACATCAGGTTTAAACCCAGCCTTATTTTAGCTGCTGGAAATCAGCGCGGCTCTCCTGGAAGTTGGTGGAGTTGTCTGTTTATAGAGCCGATGGCTCGGGCTGTTGTCTGCGCCGGTTTAGAGCGGCTGAAGATCTGGGCCACTGAACCTGCTGGTCTTGATGGAGTTGGTCTAATTTCCTGTGGGGTTATTTTCTGCAGTTTTTAAGCAGAGGATTCCCCATCTGTCTGTCTCTGCAAAGCTGGCTTTCCTGTCTGCAGGCCTGCACAGACCCTCCCTCCTCCTCCTCCCCCTGCTTCTCACACCATCCACTGCACCACGCGTCCTTTTGTCCGTGGCTCGGTCCTCCCTCCGCTCTCGCCGTGCTCTCTCCTTGCCCGTCTCCCTTTTGCCGTCTCGGGGTGTCTTTGCCTCATCCTCCTCCCTCCCTCCGTTTCCATCACCTTTCCTCCATCCCCGACTCTCTCCCACCCTCGTGTAACTCGCCCTTATTCATGTGTGTTCCCGACCACCGTTTCCTTCCATCTGTCCCCAGCATGGAGCCCCATCCTTTGTCACCGCTCCGCTTGCCTGACCCTTGGTGTCGATTGTTCCTCGTGCTGGGCTCAGATCCCTCTCCCCCCACACGCAGCCATTGTCCCGTGGCTTAGAAAAACGCCCAGCCCAGCCCTGATAAAACACCCACCTGAGGCCCTTTTGCCAAAGAGAGCGAACCTCGCGCTCCCGGCAGGCGGAACGGGGGTCACCGAGCATCCGGCCGTCGCCGCTTCGGGCCGGGGCGACGCACGGGAATCATTTCCAGCGCAGATGCTCGCTGCTAACACCCCCTTTCTTTCCGTGCGACGCTCCGGTGATATCCCTGGGGAAATGGTGGCATCTCAGTTAATCTTCCTAAGATGGAATCTCCATCTTTGGAGCGAGGGAAATGTCTGCCAGGGAGAGCCGGGCCGGCCCGGGGGCTGCGGGAGGCCATAGGTGACCCCTCGTGGGTTTATTCTGCCCTCCACGGCCCCCTTGGGGTGAACCTTTATTCTGTGATGTTGTCTGTATCGTTTTATTCTACAGTTGTGTCTTGCCTCGCACCACAATGTCCTGTTCTTTGAGTTTCCTAAGTGCTAATAGTACAACACTGCAGATGACCATCAAGCCACGTCAACTGTTTGGAGACTTCACTAAACAAAGCATTGCAAATAGACTTTGGGGTGCAAGCTCAGCGGGGAGTAACTTGTGAGCTACGTTGGGCTTATTAGGGGGTGAATTTCGTTTGAATTTGAATGGTTTGCCCAGCTCAGGTTTCTGTCCCCCAGGAACACGAAGTTAGTGGCTTTGAGATGGAGTTTAATGCAGCAGCGTCGTAACGCGAAGCATTACAGGATGTTTTGCAGTAAGGCAGAGCAAGATGCAGCTATTCTGCCCATTCCACAAATGGGAGCGATGCTCAGAGAGCTCCGAGGAGCTCCAAGTTACACCGTGAGCCGATGGCGAAGGCAGGATTTGCCGGCACGTGTCCTACAGCGATGCCAAGAGCCGCTGACAGGGTTTCAGAGCTGATGGGGATGTTCAGTGCCGGCGCCGGCTCCTGCGGTTTGACAGGGCTGGACCGCGGTGCCGTGAGATGCGAGCGTGACCCGTCAGGCTGCGGCGCCTGTACCTATCGGTTGTACCGTGCGCTGTTCTGTCACCGCCGCGGTCTTGTCAGCTGTAGCGCCACGAGGCTCCGTTTTTATCACTAAAAGCGCGGGGTTCAATTCTTCCTAATGATGCGCGGTGGTGGGATCGTTACGTTCCTGTAAATACCCCAGTGTCACAAGTCTGTGTCTCGTGAGACGAACCGCAGATAAGTGGCAGCGCTAAGAGTGGCAGCCCTGAACTCCGAGATATTGTTATTTATTAGGATCTCTACAAATAAAAACATTCCAGCCCATGAGCTGAGGAATCTTAATTTCTTGCTTGTGGAAGCGTTTTTTGGAAGATGTAAAGAGCAGGAGGATAAGCTTGGTGGGTGCCGGGGGTGGATACCAATGTACAGAGCACTGGCATGGCGAGTGACCTCAGGAAAGGACTAGATGATCTTTTGAGGTCCCTTCCAATCCCAAACATACTGTGATACTGTGAAAGGATTCGAACGCCCAGGGTGCTCTGGTGAGGATCAAACATCATCCGTGTTCGATATACCAAGAGAGTCAAGGGCAAAACGCAGCTCCTCTGCTGCCCCCTTGGGCTTGTCTCCCCAAAAGTGACCCGGATCACACTGGATTTACCCCAAAAGCCCCACAGTAGGACAGAAGTCCCAATGGAGGGCTCTGCGCTCTTGAGTTATGGCAGACGGCTCTCCGCTTGTGTTCCCTATGAAGTGGAGCGGGCTGGTGAAGAGGCTCCACATCAGCCGTGCCCGGCCATGGGCTCAGCGTCCCCCCCCTGCTTTGTCCTGTCATCTCCAGCCTCTCATGGCCCTGTGCCGCAGCCGAATCCACGCAGGTCCGAGAGCTGCACTGATGAGGAGGGAGCCAGGGCCGCCATCTTCTCTGAGGGGCAGCATGGCGGGAACGGGCTTCCTCACAGGGACTGCTGGCCCATGGGGAGGGCGCGATGGCCCCACTGACTCCCTGCTGCTTGGAGGGGTGGGAAAGGGAGAGCTCTGAGGGGTTATTGCTGAGGAGTGAGGGGAGGCGGCTGAGGGACATTGTGTGGTGGGGAGCAGCACACAAAATGGTGACTAGAGCCAGAGAGGTTCTCCTGCCCCTCTGCTCTGCCCTGGGGAGACCACACCTGGAATCTTGTGTCCAGTTGTGGCCCCTCAGCTCCAGCAGGACAGGGAACTGCTGCAGAGAGTCCAGCGCAGCCACCAAGATGCTGCAGGGAGTGGAGCATCTCCCGTGTGAGGAAAGGCTGAGGGAGCTGGGGCTCTGGAGCTGGACAAGAGGAGCCTGAGGGGGGACTCATTGCTGGGGCTCAAGATGGCAAGGGGCAGTGTCAGGAGGATGGAGCCAGGCTCTGCTGGTGACAACCAGGGACAGGACAAGGGGCAATGGGTGCAAACTGCAACACAGGAGGTTCCGCTGGCAGATGAGAAGCAACTTGTTGGGGTGAGGGTGGCAGAGCCTGGCCCAGGCTGCCCAGGGAGGGTGTGGAGTCTCCTTCTGTGCAGACATTCCAACCCGCCTGGACACCTTCCTGTGTAACCTCAGCTGGGTGTTCCTGCTCCGGGGGGATTGCACTGGATGAGCTTTCCAGGGCCCTCCAACCGCTCACACTCTGGGGTTCTGTGACTTGTCCCTGCGGGTGAGGGAGTGGGTTGCTCTCTGGGATGGTGAGCGGGAATCCTTCCTCTGGAGTCTCTCCTGTCAGGGTTTGGGTGAACGGGACCTTTCTCTCACTTTAGGTCCCCGGGCAGTGGCTGCTCTGTGGTGCAGGGTTTGCAGAAAACATGGCGGCTCAGCCTGGTTTCTTGAGGAGAGCGGGAGGGCGATGGCAGGTCCAGCCTCTCTAACCTCCCTGCCTTGTTTTCTCTTTCTTCCCTAAGGCTGCAAGATCAAAGCCCTGCGGGCAAAGACCAACACCTACATCAAGACACCCGTGCGGGGTGAGGAGCCGGTCTTCATGGTGACGGGGCGGCGGGAGGACGTGGCCATGGCCCGGCGGGAGATCATCTCCGCCGCCGAGCACTTCTCCATGATCAGGGCGTCCCGCAACAAGGCCGGCACCACGTTCGGCAGCGCTCCCACCTTGCCGGGGCAAGTCACCATCCGGGTGCGTGTGCCCTACCGCGTGGTGGGCTTGGTGGTGGGTCCCAAAGGAGCCACCATCAAGCGCATCCAGCAGCAAACCAACACCTACATCATCACGCCCAGCCGGGACCGGGACCCCGTCTTTGAAATCACCGGCGCGCCGGGCAACGTGGAACGAGCCCGGGAGGAGATCGAGACCCACATCGCGGTGAGGACGGGCAAGATCCTGGAGTACAACAACGAGAACGACTTCCTCTCCAGCAGCCCCGACTCCGGCATGGAGAACCGCTACTCGGAGGCCTGGCGGGTCCACACGCCGGCGCCGGGCTGCAAGCCGCTCTCCACCTTTCGGCAGAACAGCCTGGGCTGCATCGGCGACTGCTCCGTGGACCCCGTCTATGAGACCCCGCGGCTGAACGACCAAAACGACTTCAATTACGGTTACCTCTTCCCCAACTACGGCGTGAACAAGCAAGATCTGTATTACGGCGTGCCGGAGTCGGGAGCCCCGATGTGGGCTGGGCAGGAGAACACCAACCCTGTCTCGGTGCTCTTCTCGAAGCAGCAACGCTCCAGCAGCACCGGCGCCATCCACCCCAACTCGCATCGCTCCCCGTCCTCCTCCATCCAGGAGCCCAATCTCTCCGCTCTCCCCAGGCGGTCCCAGGGGGAACCGCTGCAGGGCTTTTCCAAGCTGGGGACGTCGAGCGCTGCCCGGACGTCTGTCTCCAGCAGCCGGGAGTGCATGGTGTGTTTCGAAAGCGAAGTCACGGCGGCTCTGGTGCCGTGCGGCCACAACCTGTTTTGCATGGAGTGTGCTGTGAGGATCTGCGAGAGGACTGATCCCGAGTGCCCCGTTTGCCACGCTGCAGCCACTCAGGCCATTAGAATATTTTCCTAAAGAGACAGAGCAGGGCGTTGGGGAGGGAGGGAGGGACCATGAGGGGGGTCCAGGAAAGAATAATAATAATAATGCTAATAATAATAATAATAATAATGACATCCGAAGAACAAACGAAAGAATAAATTAATTTAAAGAAGAAGAAGAAGAAAAAAAAAAAAGAAATTATTTTACGAGCGATGTATGTTATTTTTTAAGAAAAAAAAAAAGCGCATAATAAAATTAAAATGAATAGCAAAGCCAGAAATTGTGAAGGGCGACCGATGCTCCGGCCTGCAATGTCTTTTTTCTAAACGCAAGTACTCTGAACGCGCACTCGGATCTTGCAAGCGAAGCGGTTTAGTTCAGTTTGTTTCGGTGGCGAGAGCAATTGGCTGTGTTGACCAGACCAGGGGAAGGGGCAGCACGGGGGGGTCCTGCCGGCCTTTCTTCTCCAGCTACATCCAAGCTTCACCTTGGTCTGAAGCCCCTACTGTCCCCCCCTTCCAGGGGTGTCAGCCCAGCTGGGAGCTCAGAAAGAAACACATAGAAAGAAAGGAAAACGGATGACGGGGATTTAGGCAAAAATAAACCACAAAAAAAGAAACCATCGACCTCTGGGAACGTGTTAGAACGAGGGCACAACTGTATTACCTCAAAGATTTAAACAAACAAACAAATAACCACAGCAGCTAAAGAACTTTTCTTATTCTGAGCCACCGTGGAGTCTGGGACTTTGTTCTTTATTTCCTTATCCGAGCAGGGATTTGTTCATCAGCTCAATCAGGAGTCACTAACAGGGTATTTCAAACGTTCCCATCCATGCGGGGAGTGCGTCGACGTCCACGTTTCCGTAGTTTCATCCTTTATTCCAAGCGATACCAGCTGCAGCTACACACAACGTGCATATTCACACACACACATAACCTTGTGCTTTTCTTTTCTTCAAAGATATATTATCGCACCAAAACCTAAGAGAGACGATCATGCAATAGAGGCGACGAGCCCGTACGAAACCAACGTGCATCCCAACAGAATGCAAAAACAAACCCGAGTTTATAGATATAATTTTGTTGTCGGCGTTTTTAAACTGGACCAAAACTTTTGTTACCCAAAACCGAGCGGGGGGAAAAAAAAGAAGGAAAAGTATTTCTTTATGGACCAAAACCTCTTCCGCTGTCCTTTACTTGGATCTTCCTGAGGTTGGCCGCTTTTATATATTATATTTTTTTCAGAATGGAAACAAATTGCCTTGTTGAACATCCTTTAAGCATTTCAAGACTCCTGGTTTTGTTAAATCAGATACTTTGGAAAGCATTGGGAGGTGGGTGAGGATGGGCTTCAAATCTGGCTTGTACGGCAGCATCTCCACATCGTCAGGTTTGTTCCGCCAGTCTCTGGATGCCAAAATGGTCAAGATGTGTTGGATTAATCTACCAGTATACCTATCTATAAATAGATGTGTATATATATATAGGCACTTAACTCATCAAGCACCTATATATATATATGTGTGTGTATGTAAAATTATATATATATAATTTTCTCACCGCCACTGCCCCATCTCCTACCCCTCAACTTCTCACACATCCCAGACCCTGATTTAGAGCTGAACCAACAAGTTGCACAACTTGGCAGAGACAGTTCTACAGCAAAAAAAGAAGAAAAATGGCTTGAGATTTGCTTTATTTTTTCCCTTCAGTTACAGGAGACTTTCTTTTCATCGTAATGATGTTCTTGGGAACATCCCCCTCTTCTCGGTTTGCTGCCGCTGGTCCGCTCGAGCCGTCCTCGCTTACCGGCCGCTCCGGGATACGGATAAAGATCCACTTTCCATCTGCAGATATGGGGTGGAGGGGTGTGAATGATGCGCCTCCACCGCTTTCGCATCAATGGTAAAATAGGGGCAAGAGGTAGATTTAGGGGTGGGCGGCGTGCGGAGGGTCTGGTGGGTGCAAAACCGCTGCGCTAAAGGGACACTGGGGTTGAATTTGTGGTCGCCTCCTTTGTAGTCGCCTCCTCCCCAAAGGTTTAAGAACGTGTGGTTCTCCTCGCTCTGGTTCTCCCGGCCCTGGTGGGGTGCGATGTTGGAGCCGCCGGTGCGGGTGGGAGCCGCGGGGTGACATGGGGGTTTGGGGGTGTTCCCACAGCCCCCCAGGGGCGCAGACCTGAGAGCCGTCCCCCCGTGAAGCCTCAGTGAAGGCTCCGGAGCCCCGGGTGGCTCTGGCTACATCCTTTGGTAAACTGGCCCAGTTCTCTTTCAAATTCTGGCTTGGGTTTGGTCCCGGTAAACGACATGGAAGGGAGAGGGGGGACAATTCCACCCCTCCCCTCCCGCCGCCGCCTCCGCCGTGTCCCCAGGGCTGTATTTGAACCGTTCCACGTGCAAAATGAGGGGCAAGAGCTGCGTTGCGGGGGTGGGCGGTTGGGGGGATGCAACCACCCTTCAGAGGGGCATTTGGAAACGTTCGTGTTGGTAACGGGGTGGGGGGGATTTAGCTGGAAACCACAATGGCAAAACGCTTCCCTTTTGGCTGAGTCCCCCGGGGGCCGATATGTTAGTTGAGTGACTAGTCGTTCTTGGCTGAGTGAAGTCTGTTCGTGGTAATGTGAGCAAGTTTTTGATCAATATGTCTTTATTTGATGCCAGGTTTGTGAAGAGGTGGGGGGGAGCGGGGAGGGGGGAAGGAGACACCCATGTTGGGGACCTGGGGTTGGGGTGGACCTGTTGTAGCGCCGACCCCGGGGAGCGCGGAGGGAGAAGGTGAGGGGGGCTCTTATCTGCTCCTTTGGTTCCCTCCCTCGCCTTAACGAGCGATGTAAAAGCCTCCTGCATGCTGAAAATGTTAAGAGGAAACGCAAAAGGATAGAAAACCTTTCTTTTTAAAGAATAAAAAATAGGAAAAAAAAAACACAAAAAAAAAAAAAAAGAAGAGGAAAAAAAGAAACGACGACAAAAAAAAAAAGGAATCACGACCCAAACAAACATCCATGTTTGCTGGTGGGAACCAGGGGGGTCTGTCCGTCTGTCCAGCCAGCGGCAGGTCTGATGTTCCTACTCAAGTCTCCAAGTTGGCCTTTAATAAAACCTTCAGTTCCAATAACCTTTATATATATATATATATATACATATATATATACATATACATATATATAAAAGAAAGCTTGATGTAGCAGTTTTAGTTGAAAATGAATAGAAGTATTTCGGCCCCGGTTTTATTTTGGTTTCTCCTTTTCCCCCTCTACCCCCACCGAGTCCATATTTTGATGTAGCAGCTTTGGCAGAATGAAAAGCAGGCGCTGTAAACGCACTGAGAGCTACCTCTGACCTGGGGGGCTGCGTGGGGGGCTCGGCCCCCCATCCATGGGGGGCACCCAGAGAGAGGGGCCTTGCCTGTGAGCATCCGAGGGGAGCCCGGTTGCGGGGCTTAACCAACAAATTTGCGTCATTTTTGTTTTCGAATGATTATGATTATTTTATTCTTTCTCTTTTTAAATATATGTATATATATAAAAATCTTGAGGAAAAAAAAAACAAAAAGAAGAAAAAAAATAAAAACAAAAAACGAGAAAAATGCCCATGACCTTAACTATTTGCTCTGACTTGTATCTTCCTTGATAGGTGACTAAAATAAATGGCTTGTTGGTCGAATTCACCAGCAATAATGGTAACTAAAGACAGAGCCCTCCTCCCTGCACCCTGCCCTTCTCCGCAAGGGGGGTCCCTTTGGTGACCCCCACTTTGTGACAGGAGTGTAAACCAGCTGGGCTAAACCCTGCCCTGAGCGGCCCTCTGGGCCCCCCCATTCCGCGTGCTTAGTTGATTCGGGGCACCCCGCTTGCGCCCGGGGAGGCGAGCGGTGCCGGGACCCAACCCATCTCCATTCCGCTGGTTTAGGAGCAGCAAAACCCTTGTTAGGGGGCCTGGTCCTCAGGACCTCCGTCCTGCGAGTCAACCGGGGGCTGTAAGAGTCGGTCCTAAGAGCCGTTCGTTGGACTCATGATGTCGCATCGCTCTAAGTCGGTCCTAAGAGCCATTGGGTGGGCTCGCGATGTCGCATCGCTCTAAGAGTTGGTTTGAAGAACCATTCGGTGGAGTCGTGATGTTGCATCGCTGTACGAGTTGATCCTAAGAGCCATTCGGTGGACTCAAGATGTTGCATCGCTGTATGAGTTGGTCCTAAGAACCATTCAGTGGACTCGTGATGTTGCATCGCTCTAAGAGTCAGTTTGAAGAACCATTTGGTGGACTCATGATGTTGCATCCCTCTAAGAGTCGGTCCACAGAACCATGGGGTGGGCTTGTGATGTTGTATCGCTGTACGAGTTGGTCCACAGAACCATTCGGTGGACTCGAGATGTTGCATCGCTCTAAGAGTTGGTCCTAAGAGCCATTGGGTGGACTCATGATGTTGCATCGCTCTAAGAGTCGGTCCTAAGAACCATTCGGTGGACTTGACATGTCGCATTGCTCTAAGAGTCGGTCCTAAGAGCCATTGGGTGGGCTCATGGTGTTGTATCACTGTACGAGTCGGTCCACAGAACCATTCAGTGGGCTCACAATGTTGCATCGCTGTATGAGTCGTTTTGAAGAACCTTTTGGTGGGCTCGTGATGTTGCATCGCTCTAAGAGTCGGTCCAAAGAGCCATTGGGTGGGCTCATGATGTTGCATCACTCTAAGAGTTGGTTTGAAGAACTATTCGGTGGGCTCGTGATGTTGCATCGTTCTAAGAGTTGATCCAAAGAGCCATTGGGTGGTCTCGTGATGTTCCATCGCTCTAAGAGTCAGTCCAAAGAGCCATTGGGTGGGCTCATGATGTTCCATCGCTCTAAGAGTCGGTCCAAAGAGCCATTGGGTGAGCTCGTGATGTTCCATCGCTCTAAGAGTCGGTCCAAAGAGCCATTGGGTGGGCTCGCGATGTTGCATCGCTCTAAGAGTCGGTCCACAGAACCATTGGGTGGACTGGCGATGTTGCATCGCCACGCGGCAAGTCAGCACCCACAACATGGGTGCGCGCAGGACGGGGTCTGGCGGGTGCTACTGGTTCTGTGCATCATCCTTGAGCGTTTCCATCCCCCAAAGGGGCTGGTGGAGCCGGGGTGAGGACCCAGCTGTGCCGGGGCGATGCCGATGCCTGTGTCCCCCGGGCACTCATCCTGCGGCGGGTGATTCCATGAGCGCAGTGGCACACCTGTGGGACGGGGAACGGGTCCCGCAGCGCTCGCTTTGGAGCGCGGCTGCGATGGAAGGTGCTGAGCGTTGGTTTGGACAGGATCAGACCTGGGGACAGTGGGATGGATGGATGGTTGGAGCGCATCTTGCAGATGTGGTACCAGCCACCCCGGTTCGGCTCGTCGCCGGGGTTTAACACACCGGCTTTGCCAAACCGCAGCCAATTGGGACGTGAGGAGCGGGGGGCTGAATTTGGGACTCATCCTGTGAGCTTTTCTTGTGACAGGGGAATGGGGAGATGTGACCGGGGTCGGGGGGACGGTTTTGGGGTGTCCCCCAAACCCGCTGTGTCTTGGGCTGGTTCTTGCAAAATGGGGGGGGGACAGGGACTCGCGGAGAAGGGACGATGCGGGGGAGAGGGTGACAATACCTAACGAAGGGAAACGGAGGGATGAAGTAATATCATGCTGTGATGTCATCCTCATAAATTATATAGAGAATAGTATGTATTATAATACATAACGAAAAGAACCAAAATTGGATTTATATTTAATGAGGAGATACTATGAAAAATATCTTGTCCTAGCTCCCATTTGCAAAAGTATTTTTCAGCTGGAGGGATATCTATTGTTTTTTTCTCTTTTCTTTCTTTCTTAAAAAGAATCTCCATACATACAAGGCTCAGACTGTTAATATTGTGAACCTCTGGAATCCAAACGCTTCAACCTGTTCCTTTGGTGTTTGAAGGGTTTATTTTGTCGCATTTACTGGTGTTTTTTAAAGAGAGAGAGAGGAGGGAAAAAAAAAGACTGAAGATTTTAAAATTAGAACATTTCTTTATAATTTAATATTCTATTTTAATAAATGCATTTATTACATGTAAATGTAGCAAGGAACTGGGCTAATAAAAATACTTTTTATTAGGTAATTTATTATAAGAAAAAAGGATATTTTATTTTATGATAAAGTGATCCTTAAAAGTTTAGAAGGTTTAGAATATATGTAGGTTAAAAAATACATTTGTATCCAGAGTATTGCTTAAAAAGTGTTTTTAATATATGTTTCCTTTCTCGTGTGTGCGTGTGTGTATGTAAAAGGTGATAGTTATGGTGCAGATAGCCCTTTCCAGAAAGAAGAAATTAACACAGTTGGATGTATTTAAAGAAATAAAATGAAAAATTAATTAAAAAAAAAATAAGCAAAATGGTAACGAAAAAACAGAGAAGAAAAGAACCACTATGAATCAAAGGCCGCGCGTCAATTCGAAGCCCCCGTCCTGTTTGCGAATCCCTGTTGCCATGGCCCATGTCTGGGGTGGTTTTTGGGGTGTGTGACCCCCCCCCAGGCCGGGCTGGGCCTTGGGGCAGCGTCACCCTGTCCCACAGTGTCCCCGGGGGGCACGGGGGACGCGCATCGGCCGTCACTGCGGGTTGTATGGGGAGCGCGGGCGGCCGGGCGCTCAGCCCCGGCGCTCAGCCCTCCTCTGGCCTTCCCGCCAGGCCCCGTCGCATCCCGGGCAGTTGTGCCGTCGGTCCCATTCGCAGCAGGATTGCAGAGCGCCCCGATATTGCAGAGCGCCCCAATAAAGCCGCTTTTGTCCCAAGAGAGAGGGTTTCCCAGCTCGGCCCTCCCCGGGCGCAGCGTGCTGGCTTGGCCGCTCTGCCGGCCATCGCCATCCATCGCCATCCATCGCCGCCCTCGGCTTTGCCGCCCGTTCTGTGTGTAGCCGAGCAGGCTGCGGGGACGGGAGGATTCATCCCAGTGTCCAAACACATCCCGGTGTCCAAACACCCCCCCGTTATCCTTCGGGAGCTTGCACAGGACCCGTGTCCCACTGCGCCTTTGGGGACCCGAGCGAGCGGCCGAGGGACAGAACAACACATGCAGAGCCAACGTCCCTCCGTCCCAGCTGGGGAAACATCCCCGTTTCTATCCCCCTGTGGCCACATATGCGTGTGGGGACAACCCTGGAGTGTCCCCGTGAGGCTTTAATCCAGGAAAGCACTTAAGCTTAGTTTAACCACGTCCCCCAAGTGTTTTGCGTTGGCCCAAGAAGCCGCTTTCCAGGCGGGTTGAGCAGCATCGAGCGCCCGGGGGCTCCGGCGCCCATCACAACCAGCCCTTGTCCCGCTCCCCTTCCAAAGCAGCTGGAAGATGCTTCTGCTCTGTTGCCTTTCCAAGAAGCATTTTAAAACAATACATTTTTGTTGTTTGTTTGTTTGTTTTTAACCAAAAAGGAGAAGAAACAAAAAGTTTGAGTTAATGGGTATTAAGAAAAAGTTAATAATAATAATAATAATAATAATAAACGTTCAAATTTATTTCATATAATCCTAGAGTAAAGATGAAAATGAAATTAACTAGCTCAAATAGTAGATGCTATCCATATTGTTTAATCTATAGTAGATCCGAGTGATCCCAGACAGAGCAGAATGTAAAATAAGCTTGTAAACGAGATCATTTTGAACTTCCCCACAAATTCCATCTTTTTTGGTGCTATTTTTCTGAAGCAAACAAATAAACGACCGAAAGCCTAACAAAAATAACACCCCCCCGACCGGTACCTTCCGTCAAAGTCCTGAAGTTATTTTTATAGAGGGGAAAAAAAACAAAAAGGGATCTAATAATATGTATTTTTTTAACAAGATAAGTTCGGGGTTTTATGTTTTTTTAATACAAATATAAAGATTTGGCTACTCACCGAACAAAACCCAGTTTTAGGCTGTTATTTTTGCCTTATTCCGACCTCCAGCCTCGGGCCTGGAGCGCGAAATTGAACAACAAGCAGCGTTCGAAGTCGCCGTCGCTTCTTTTGTGCTGTTTATGGTGTTTTCCGAGCACCGAAGGTGTCGGCGGCTCCCGGCGATGGGACAACACCCGGGTGGGAAAGGACAATTGGATGAAGTCCCCTCTATCATGACGGACAGAGCCCGAGGGCAGCGAGGTGCTGGTGCGACGGCGCGGGGCCGTGCGTTGGGCTTTCTGCCCTCGAGCTGGGCAGGACACACCGCGCATTAGGGTTGCTTTGTTCCCTTTTTACTTGGTTTTCTTTTTAATACCTTTTTATTTGGTTATATCTAAACCCGGTGAGGAAGCGCCGCCGCACCCAGGAAACGATGCGCGCCGTGGGATGGGTTCGTTCAGCAACCGGCATCTTTGAAGATGCCACATTTTGGCTTGTTGGGTGGGTTTGTTGCGCTCAGGCTCCATCGCCGGGTTGAGCCCTGAGGCCACAGGGCCCTTCCCCGGGGATGGGGATGCTTGAGCACCCGTTTTTCGGCAGGCTCCATTGGCGGGTCAAGCCCTGAGGCCACAGGGCCCTTCCCGCAGCCATCCCAGGGGTGGGGATGCTTGAGCACCCGTTTTTTGGCAGGCTCCATCGCCGGGTCGAGCCCTGAGGCCACAGGGCCCTTCCCCGGGGATGGGGATGCTTGAGCACCCCTTTTTCAGCAGACTCCATTGCCGGCTTGAGCCCTGAGACCACAGGGCCCTTCCCGCAGCCATCACGGGGATGGGGATGCTTGAGCACCTGTTTTTCGCCAGGCTCCATTGCCAGGTCGAGCCCTGAGGCCACAGGGCCCTTCCCGCAGCCACCCCGGGGATGGGGACACTTGAGCACCTGTTTTTCGGCAGGCTCCATCGCTGGGTCGAGCCCTGAGGCCACAGGGCCCTTCCCTGGGGATGGGGATGCTCGAGCACCCATTTTTGTGCAGGCTCCATCGCCGGGTTGAGCCCTGAGGCCACAGGGCCCTTCCTGCAGCAACCCCGGGGAGGGGATGCTTGAGCACCTGTTTTTCGGCAGGCTCCATCGCCGGGTCGAGCCCTGAGGCCACAGGGCCCTTCTCGCAGCCATCCCGGGGGTGGGGACGCTTGAGCACCCGTTTTTCGGCAGGCTCCATCACCGGATTGAGCCCTGAGGCCACAGGGCCCTTCCCCAGGGATGGGGATGCTTGAGCACCCATTTTTGTGCAGGCTCCATCACCGGGTTGAGCTCTAAGGCCACAGGGCCCTTCCCACAGCCACCCCGGGGATGGGGACACTTGAGCACCCGTTTTTCGGCAGGCTCCATCGCCAGGTCGAGCCCTGAGGCCACAGGGCCCTTCCCCGGGGCTGGGGATGCTTGAGCACCCGTTTTCGTCAGCGAAAGCAAAGGAAGAGGCTGTTCGGCGCGGTGCCGGCGCTGGACGGCGGGTCCGTTCCGCTTCGCCGCTGCCGGCAGATCCACGCCGGGCCGTTTGGGGCAGGATCTGCCTCATGGCCCCGACCGGCTGGTTCATCTGCTCCGTACATTTCAGAGCCGGGCCAGCACTTTCCTCCGGAGCGTTGGTGACTGCTTTTCACCGCACCAAAATCGCTGTTTACGTGGTATAACTCGACCTAGCGTCGACTCCGTTCATTATCGGGGGGGCTCCTATCCTATCCGTAGCAAACCCAGCGATGTCCTGTAGCTCAGGAGCATCCACAAAGATCCCAAAGCCTTTGAGAAACACAGCGGTTGCCTCTTGTCCCGCAACCCACGCACCCGCTGCCGGGGTGGGACGGAGCAGCCGCTTACCAGCATTCCTTCAGCAAAGCCATGCAATAGGTTAGGACAGGAAGCAAAGACAGTTCTCATTGGGTTTCTGCGTTTAGCACTGTGAATCAGCGATCACGGGACCCTCCTCAGGTTTCGGGAAGCAGGGCACGATGTCTCCCGCGCTTTCGGAGGGGTTCGTGCTCGGTGGAATCAAGCGCCTGGTCCTTCCTCGCAGGGGCGGCGAGGCAGCCTGTTTGCTCTTTCATTTGTTTTGTTTTACCTCATTTCTTTCGTTTCGATACTTGAAGAGTCAGTGATTGACGTCGTACGGTGATGCCCTGGACTGGAAAGTGGATGCACTTTATAGTAACTTGTGTATTAATAGTGGGGTCCCATCCTGGCTCTGTCGGCACCGGAGCAGAGCCGGGATGGGCTGATTCTTCCAATAACCTTTCTAGGATGTTAGGGAGCAATCTCTGTATTTCATTGTGCATTTTCACATACTATAAAAACCCGAATGCACGTTCTGCTGTCAGTTCGATGGAAAATTCAGCCATAATTGGTGCTGGGGTGATTTCAGGTCGGGCAGGTCCTCCCGTGGAACTCCCCGTTTCATTGGGGTTACTCTGCTGGAATCCGAAGCCGTTTCAAGCTACACTCCAGCATCACTTCAGGGCTGCTAATGGAGCCGATTGGAAGTCACCCCCCGTAAAATGTCAAATCTGGAGTTGTTCCACCGCAGGATAAATAATGAAGTCGCGGTGGCACCGGTTTACCAGGCGGCTGATGGTAGAACGTGCTTTCAGGTTTGCAATGATGCTTTTGAAGTAACTTGCAGAGAAAGAGAATGACGAGAGAGCGCAGCGCTCGGCGGCCTCGGAGATCATGTCTCTGCTCCCAAAGCTGGGACACAGAGACGCGGTCACAGGCTGGCTGGGAAACATTTTCCCTTACAAATCCCGGTCGAGATAACTAAGAAAATCCAAATCAGGAGCTAGATCCTGTTTTGCAACTGAGGATTCACTCCTGAGTTCAAAGCAGCGTGAAGCAAACGTGAAAGGCGGTGGGATGCGGGGAGCGAGTGGATCCCAAAGCAGTGGGTCCGCTGGGCTGTGAACCCCCCATGGCTGCACCATCAGAGCCTTCGGGGCCGCAGGTTCAAATCCAGGCTCCGCTTATACCGCTGGGCTTTAAGAAGTGAGCTCAAGCAAAGCCCAACCCACCGCAGCCCATGGATGCGGGTGATACATCCCCCGCGCCGCCCTTCACGACTTTGGCTTGACCGGCGTTGCGTTCGCTCTCGTCGTGGCTCGGAACCGCTCAAGTTCGCGTGTATCCGCTTTCCCGGCGCCGTCCCACGGTCCTGCTCCACGGTACCGCCAAGCTCGTGCTGAGCCGTAGCCACAGAGTTGCCCGCTGTAGCCCGACTGTGTGGCCCCTCCGTTTCAACTCCATCCCCTATTACGTTGTGTTGGCTTTCTTATTTTGCTTTTAACGTCATAGGAAACCTGTAGTCGGGATTGTTACTATTGGAAACTGATCACAACGTTCCATCCAGGTATTTTCGTCTCTCCGGCGTTACGCAAAAACACAAAATAAAGGCCTGAGAGAGAGAGATATAACCGAACATAGAAGTAGAGTTAGGCTCGTTGTCTGAGTTTTGAGGCATATAGTATAAGGGGAGAAGGAAAAAAAAGTTAAAATAAAATAAAAAATTAAAATAATGATGTTGCACAACTTGTAGAAAACAAAGAAGGGAAAGGGTTAATGTATTAAATGTGCTAAATTACATTAAGAACTTAATTTTATTAAAGTATTATTACTTAAGAAACTTGGTGTGTGCTCTTGGTTTCTGTCCATGCTGTAGGGCTGCCAGGAGCAGTAGTTGGGATGGGGACCATAACTTGGTACCGTCATGAGTGTCTCGTGCCTTTGAGAACACTTCTGAGGGTTAATTAAGGGTTAATTAAAGCGAAGGAACTTAATTGGCAGGACTGGCAGCTCCCCTGCAGCTGCTGATGCTCCCGGTCCTGCCAGTCCCTGAGCCTCGTGTGCGACCTCGGCCGCGTTTCACCCTTCCCGCTGCTTCATTCCAGCGGAAATCCCTTAAAAGGGGGAAAACCTGGAACAAAACTGAGCTGAAAGTGTCTCCGTGAGCCTAAATGAGCTCGTCACCCCATGTGTCCACGTCAGTGCGTGGTGGGATGGCAAATCTGAGACACGAAGATGATGGAGTGGAGCATCTCCCATGTGAGGAAAGGCTGAGGGAGCTGGGGCTCTGGAGCTGGACAAGAGGAGCCTGAGGGGGGACTCATTGCTGGGGCTCAAGATGGCAAGGGGCAGTGTCAGGAGGATGGAGCCAGGCTCTGCTGGTGACAACCAGGGACAGGACAAGGGGCAATGGGTGCAAACTGCAACACAGGAGGTTCCACTGGAAGCTGAGAAGCAACTTGTTGGGGTGAGGGTGGCAGAGCCTGGCCCAGGCTGCCCAGGGAGGGTGTGGAGTCTCCTTCTGTGCAGACATTCCAACCCGCCTGGACACCTTCCTGTGTAACCTCAGCTGGGTGTTCCTGCTCCGGGGGGGTTGCACTGGATGAGCTTTCCAGGGCCCTCCAACCCCTCACATTTTGGGGTTCTGTGATCTATTGGCCACGAGCCCCAAAGGTCACTTGGTTCAACGCGTCCCTTTGCAGGGCTGGGGGCAGCATCCTTAATCCCCACCCCCTCGGCACCCCCGACGGGCTGACATCACCTCTTGGCGCCACGTCTCGGTGCGGGCAGATGGTGCGGGAGGGGGTGGCCGCTCTCCGCGGGTCTGCACGGCGCTGGGCACAGGCTGTTTGGAACTGTCACACGCCTGGGGACAACCTCTAACCATGATGTTATGGGTTAACCTGAGCTAGCAACACAACCACGCAGCCACTCGCTCACCCACTCCCCAACCCTTAAATAGGGGAGAGAATCGACAGGGAAGGGAGAAACTTGGATGGAGATAAACACAGTTTAATAAAATAACAAAATACTAATACACTACTAGTAAATATATATATATATATATATATAATAGAAATAAAAGGTAGTCGAGGCAATTCCTCATGAACACGCTGAGCAGCCAGTCCCAGGAAACGGCACCTGGTCCCACAGCCCATCCCAGAGAGAGAAAAGAGGGAATGAGGCAGAAAAATCCCACACCAAAACCTCCCCCAGCTGCACCAAAAGAGCGAAGGAATAAAACCAACACGTGCAAGAGAAAGCGGCCAAGAAAACAAGCAGAAGACTCAACTCTCCTTATATCTGGAGCATGACAATAATGGGCTGGAACACTCTGGTTGCTCAGTGTGGGTGTCAGTCCAGCTCTGTCCGTCCATCCCCTTCCTCGCTGCCTCCCCCCTGTGGGCAGAGCTCAGAGTGTCCTTGGCTCTCAGAGCAGAGCAATTAAACACATTAACTGTGCTGGGCTGGTGTCTCTTGTTCTCAAACTAAGTCCAAATAACGAGCTACGGAAAATAAAGGTTTGTAACTGCATGAGGAGAATTAACCCGTTTTCAGTCAAACCAGCACACACGGTCAGATGCCCCACGGCCAGACCCACAGATCCTGCCGGCACAGCCCAGCGAGATGGGGTGAATGGGGGTGGCCGTGGAGAGACACAGACCCCCCAAACCCCATCCTGCAATGGGGGACACGCTCCCAGCACTGGAGGGAATGGGGAGGGCCAGGCTCTCCCAGGAAGGCCAGCACAGCACCTGCACCCATCTTGATTGACACCTGCCAGTCACCCTGAGAGTGGCCCGGTGCTCAGCCCAGTCTGTCCCAGTATCCTGCGTGATGTCCCCCCCGGGAAGCACCCGCTGTCCCCAGGCAGGGGACGGGGCCGCTGTCACCCCGTGGGTGCAGCAGCCACTCCATCTAGCGGCAGCCGTGTCCCCACGCTGTCACCAGCCTCGAGTGACACAGACCAGAGCGGAGTGGGTGCAAGTCAGGACAGGGCGGCTCCAGCACCGGCCACCACGCAACAAGGACCAAGCACCCACCATACGCCACCCATGGGACTCCCTTGTCGCCCCCCCAAAGGACACAACCCCTGGTCCCTGCTCCAGCCCCCGTGCAGCTTTTCCCTCTGTGGGGGCTCATGGCATGAAAAGTGGGTCCTTCCAGGGGCAAGGAGGGAGTGACCCCCAGAACCCACCCTGGGGGGCCCCCCCAGCACCCAGAGGTGCACCCAGCCCTTGTGGTGAAGGGGCAGGGCTGGGTGCACCCATTGTGCTGCTGCTCGCTTCACCAGAGAAGGGTGCAGCCTGTGCCCCCACCCCACCCACGAGCTGCACCCAGGGGTGCCGCTGGAATGCCACACCAAACAAGGGAGTGAGGATGCTTGGGTTTGCTCAGTGCCACCCGAGTCACCCCGTGACCGCGCCTTCGGGGCTAAAGGAGGCAATGACATGAGGGGAGGGCATGTCCCAACCATGGGGTGAGGTCCTGATGCTTCACCCCCCCCACTCAGTTTGCGTAGGTCCTACATAAACACAGCAGCACACCGGCACCCAAGAGCAGCCGTGCCCCGGCAGCCACCAGCCAACAGTCTGCGGTGAGCAGACACAGAGGGTGAGGGACGTGATGGCCGGGGCAGGGGCAGCCTGGATCAGATGTTCTGGCAGCACGGCGCCTGCCGGCCCTCCTGCTGCGTGGGCAGCACCCGGATGGGCTCGATGGTGGTGGCAGGGCCGAACTCCGACTCCGGCTGCCCAGTCATTTGCCTCTGCGACACGATGCGGTAGATCTCTGCCAGCAGAGAGAGAACAGAGGAAAAATATACATTTAAATCATAGAATGCTCGGGATTGAAGGGCCCTGGAAAGCTCATCCAGTGCAACCCCCCTGGAGCAGGAACACCCAGCTGAGGTTACACAGGAAGGTGTCCAGGCGGGTTGGAATGTCTGCACAGAAGGAGACTCCACACCCTCCCTGGGCAGCCTGGGCCAGGCTCTGCCACCCTCACCCCAACAAGTTGCTTCTCATCTGCCAGCGGAACCTCCTGTGTTGCAGTTTGCACCCATTGCCCCTTGTCCTGTCCCTGGTTGTCGCCAGCAGAGCCTGGCTCCATCCTCCTGACACTGCCCCTTGCCATCTTGATCCCCAGCAATGAGTCCCCCCTCAGGCTCCTCTTGTCCAGCTCCAGAGCCCCAGCTCCCTCAGCCTTTCCTCACACGGGAGATGCTCCACTCCCTCCAGCATCTTGGTGGCTGCGCTGGACTCTCTGCAGCAGTTCCCTGTCCTGCTGGAGCTGAGGGGCCACAACTGGACACAAGATTCCAGGTGTGGTCTCCCCAGGGCAGAGCAGAGGGGCAGGAGAACCTCTCTGACCTACTGACCACCCCCTTCTAACCCCTCCCAGGTCCCATTGGCTTCCTGGCCACAAGGGCCCAGTGCTGGCTCATGGTCACCCTGCTGTCCCCAGGACCCCCAGCTCCCTTTTCACTGCTCCAACAGCTCATTCCCAACTTACACTGGAACCTGAGCTTGTTCTGCCCACATTCAAGACTCTACACTTGCCCTTGTTCTATTTCATCACATTTCTCCCCGCCCAGCTCTCCAGCCTGTCCAGGTCTCTGATGGCAGCACAGCTTCCAGTGTCACCCACTCCTCCCAGCTCGGTGTCACCAGCAAACTCGCTGACAGTCACTCTATTCCCTCATCCAAGTCATTGATGAATATATTGAATAATACAGCCCCAGCACTGCCCTCTGAGTCACTGCACTGGATAAAGGCCCCAACCGGACTCTGCCCCATTGACCACGACTTAATGTATATTTAGGTGGAGGAGCTGCCCCCTCCCAGAACATACATCTCAAGGGGTGCAAATGCCAACACCGCCCCATCCAGGGTAGCGGAATTTCACCCCAGAATGAACAACCACGGTCCTCAATGGGGCTCTGGGAAGACACAGCGCCCAAACCCACCTCCATCCCCCTTATTCCTGGTTGCCCCTTACCCGAGAGGATGTTGTGGAAAGCCGTCTCCACGTTGGTGGAGTCCAGAGCGGACGTCTCCAGGAAGGACAAACCGTTCTTCTCTGCAAGGACAGGGCGAGCTCAGGCAGGTGCCACCAGCTGCGTGTCCCTCGAGGTGGGACAGCACGGGGCACATACCTGCGAAGCTCCGGGCCTCGTCGGTGGGCACGGCCCGCAGGTGCCGCAGGTCGCTCTTGTTGCCCACCAGCATGATGACGATGTTGGCGTCCGCGTGGTCCTGCAGCTCCTTCAGCCAGCGCTCGACGTTCTCGTACGTCAGGTACTTGGCGATGTCGTAGACCAGCAGAGCTCCCACCGCCCCCCGGTAGTAGCTGGGGACAGCAAGGGACACGGTCACAGCGCGGCCCCCGCTGAGTGGGGCGTGCGGGGGGCAAGGGAACTCACGCCGAGGTGATGGCGCGGTACCGCTCCTGCCCGGCCGTGTCCCAGATCTGAGCCTTCACCGTCTTGTTGTCCACCTGGATGCTCCTCGTGGCAAACTCCACCCCGATGGTGCTCTTGCTCTCCAGGTTGAACTCGTTGCGGGTGAAGCGGGAGAGCAGGTTGCTCTTCCCCACCCCAGAGTCCCCGATGAGCACAACTGGGGGGACACAAGCACAGTGTCAGCCCCCCCGGGACACCCAGCAGAGGCATTTGCATCCGGAAACGCCGACCAACCCGGCAAAGCCGCTGCCCAACTCGGGAAGGGTGGGGGGTCCCCAGCTGTGTCCCCAACCAAACCCACCTCTGCTTGCTGGGTGAGGGGCTGCGATGGCAAAGTGCACTCAGGGAGCAGGACCAGCAGCCCCCGTTCACCCCCACGGCACAGCAGCCGCCTCTAGATACCCCTCAATAAACCCCTGTCTGGAACGTTCCGCAGGTTTCTGTCCCAGCATCGGCGATAGGAAGGTGCCGTATGCACCTACATACCCAAACAGGCAGAAAACCAGAGCCAGGAGCTGTGAAACAGCCCGGCCAGAGGGGCCAAGCAGAACGGGGCTCCTATTTCCAGCCCTAGGGGCACACGAGAGGACTGAAAGACCCCGGCGAAAAGGAAGCAGCATCCTCATCTACTGCTGTTGTCCAGCCCTGAGCGTGAGTGGGGAAATCGCTGGGTGTGGATCAGCAAAACGCACTTTCTGCTTGTCCCACACCTGGCTGGTTCCTGTGAAATCTGGTGGAACAGGCTCCGGGGAGCTTTTATCACGCAGCTCCCCTATCAAGTTTGTTGAGTTTATGACTCAACAGGTTCTGATTTCCTTTTGTTTGTTTAATTCCCCTCGCTGCCGATTCTGTTCGTTCTCTGGGTGCACTCGAACGTCACTTGACCCACCCCCTTGGAACCAAGCTTGGGGGGCACTTCTCCCTCCCGGCATCTGCCGACAGCAGTACTGAGACCCCAACCACGCAGCGACCGCGCTGGGGACAAAGCCGGAGCAGCAACACCGATCGAGGGGCCACCGGCTGTGCCGCACGGCCACACTCATCCTCAGGGCTGCAAAACACCCCATGGATACACAGCAAGACGCATCTGCGCTCGTTGAAGGCTCAGCAGCCACCGTCCTCCAAGGAGGTTGCTCCATGTCCTTCCCCATCAGCTCCAGCTCATAGGAACTCGGCTGCCTTGCCTTGGTCATCCAAACCCCTGTCGCAGGGCAGGCAGCACATAGTGTTGCTCCGTGGAGCCTGGTAGCATGCGGAGCAGCTCCCTGGGGCCACCAACAGTAGCCAAAAGGCACCAAAGCCTCGCTGGCCACCAAGGGAGGGAAGGGTGGCTCCTCCAAGCAGCACCCAAAGTCACCAGATGCTACATGAAGGCCCAAGAGGACCATGGCAGGCTGGACTACCCTGCACGAATGGGTAGAAAAACACGGGCTGGTGATGAGCCGGGTTCATTAAAGCCGAGTCTCACCGCTTTGATCTGGGCTTGATGTTTAGTCAATGGGAAGTTGTTGCTTCCACCAGCTCGACCGCCACGTCCATCCCTGTCCCGTCACTGGCACCACCAAAGCACCTCCATGGGCTGGGGACAGGAGGGCAGCGCCGCTGGCACCTCAGAGCCCCACCCGCCAAAAACCAGCACTAAGTACAGCGCAGGGAAACTGAGGCACGAGCGCGTCACGCTGCGTCGCCCCTGCAGCCAGCAAGATAAGGGCTGGTAGGGGAAAGCCTTGGGAAACCAGGCTGGGGAGGGACAAAGGAACCAGGCACACAGCGACCCTGCACGCGTCCCCGCGGCCACCGCACGCTCCGCAGGGCTCGAGCGGCATCCTCCACCCCACACAAAAGCGTTTATCACGCTCAGTCCTCGCTGAACGTGCAGCACAACCCCACGAGCGCTGGTGGAACGTCCTCCGCACCCCACGACCCAGCGCAGAGCGGGGAGGGGAGCGCCAGGAGCTCCGCACCGGCCCCCGGGGAAGGTCCATGGGGCAGCAGCGCCAAGAGCCATCTCTCATCAATCCCGAGGCCTCCAGCAGCACCAGGGGCTTTCCCCGGAGCGCAGCTGCGATCCACATCATTCCTGGCAACGTGAGAAGGCGGCTGGTGCTCTCACCTCAGTGGAAATCAGGATGAGGCCGCGTCGAGCAGCGCCCATCCCGTTTCTCGGGGTAGAAGCTGTTCTCAGCAGGGCCGTCCAACCCCAGACGGCACAAGCCCTAAAAATCGCATATCCCTTGGACTTTAGGAGCGGTGAGCACACCTTGCGCTCAAAACTGAGCTTTCTGGTTGTTCTAAGGACCCCAGAGACCACCAGGAGACTGAGGAAGGGGATGCAGAGCTGCTCTCAGCCCTGGACCCCAGGGAGGGGACGGCACGGCAGGGGGACCCTGCACCACGACCGCCACGGAGCCGCATGGCTGCCCAGCCACCTCACCCCAAGGCATCGGCGTTTCCCCTTGTCGGGTCCCGAATAGCTCTGGAGAGGAGGATTTCCCCGGGCAGGATGGCAGTGGCTGGAATCACTGGGATCACTTGGGGCCTTTCCGGCAGCGCTGACTCACGGCGGCCAACGGGTGATCTCACTGCCCGGCTTTTATTGCTCGGGAGGTTGTGACATGGCCACGCCATCCCCTGGCTTCACCGGGGACAAGGGCAGTGCCACCGTCCCCTGGCTTCACCGGGGACAAGGGCAGTGCCACCGTCCCCTGGCTTCACTGGGGACAAGGGTAGCGCCACCGTCCCCTGGCTTCACCCGGGACAAGGGTAGAGCCACCGTCCCCTGGCTTCACCGGGGACAAGGGCAGTGCCACCGTCCCCTGGCTTCACCCGGGACAAAGGCAGTGCCACCGTCCCCTGGCTTCACCCGGGACAAGGGCAGCGCCACCGTCCCCTGGCTTCACCGGGGACAAGGGTAGCGCCACCGTCCCCTGGCTTCACCCGAGACAAGGGTAGCGCCACCGTCCACTGGCTTCACCCGGCACAGGGGTAGCGCCGCCGTCCCCTGGCTTCACCGGGGACAAGGGCAGAGCCGCCATCCCCTGGCTTCACCCGGGACAAGGGTAGAGCCGCCGTCCCCTGGCTTCACCCGGGACAAGGGCAGAGCCACCGTCCCCTGGCTTCACCCGGGACAAGGGCAGAGCCACCGTCCCCTGGCTTCACCCGGCACAGGGGTAGCGCCGCCGTCACCAGGAGAGCCAGGGCGTGCAGGGGGTGGCAGCTCGGAGCGAGACACTCCATGGGTTCCTACAGCCGGGAAAACCAGCGTTGCACCGTCAGGGTGGCAGCCCTGTCCCCTTCGCACGCTGGGGGGGTCACACCGTGACCAGCACCGGGAAGGACAAACCGGCCCCTTCTCTGGGAGCAGATCAGCTTTTCCCCTCGGAAATCTGCTCGCTCGGACCCAGAACTGCTGCCCTGAGCCCAGCCGGGGGAGCACCCGAACCAGAGAGCGACACAGCACCCACAGAGCAGCTCCCCCAGCACCCTGCCCCAGCCACCCCGGGGTGCTGCACCGCGCCGAGGGCTCCAGACGCCTCCCACAGCACTAACGAGCTGCTTTAATTACCACCAGGGCCACAAACAGTCACCAGTACCCAGACCAGCAGTGAGAAAACCCCCAGACCGCGGGCAGTGTTTCAGCTCCACCCTACAGCCCCAGCACCACCGGTACCCCCTACCGCTCTGCCCAGCGCCCCACAAGCACTGCGACTGTCTGTCCTGCACAAGCTGCAGCATCCAGCTCTACCCAAGGGTGCTGCATGGAGACAGCACCACCCACCCAGGGCTGAGATGGGCCCAGCTCACTGCAGGCTGGGCCAGGGCAGGACACCCACCTTTGAACAAGTAGTCGTACTCGTCATCCTTGCCCCGCATCTCGCTCAGCCCCGCTCGCACTGCACCAACTGGGATTTCCGGGCCTTATCCAGTCCCGGCAAGAACCGTCCCCTGCGCACCCATTGGTGGCCACAGCCCTTCCTCTTCCGCACCCATTGGTGGCTGGGGCTGTCCATCACCAGCCAGGTGTGCTCACCTGTGCCAGGTAAGGGGAGGGGAGGCAGGAATTTAGGTGGAGAGAGGTTCTCCTGCCCCTCTGCTCTGCCCTGGGGAGACCACACCTGGAATCTTGTGTCCAGCTGTGGCCCCTCAGCTCCAGCAGGACAGGGAACTGCTGCAGAGAGTCCAGCGCAGCCACCAAGATGCTGGAGGGAGTGGAGCATCTCCCGTGTGAGGAAAGGCTGAGGGAGCTGGGGCTCTGGAGCTGGACAAGAGGAGCCTGAGGGGGGACTCATTGCTGGGGCTCAAGATGGCAAGGGGCAGTGTCAGGAGGATGGAGCCAGGCTCTGCTGGTGACAACCAGGGACAGGACAAGGGGCAATGGGTGCAAAGTGCAACACAGGAGGTTCCGCTGGCAGATGAGAAGCAACTTGTTGGGGTGAGGGTGGCAGAGCCTGGCCCAGGCTGCCCAGGGAGGGTGTGGAGTCTCCTTCTGTGCAGACATTCCAACCCGCCTGGACACCTTCCTGTGTAACCTCAGCTGGGTGTTCCTGCTCCGGGGGGGTTGCACTGGATGAGCTTTCCAGGGCCCTTCAACCCCTCACACTCTGGGGTTCTGTGAATGCAGCTGCTCCCACAGCTGGTTGGGTCAGGACAGGCTCCATCTCTTAGAGGTGGCAGCAGCCAGTTGTCCCCAAGGCCCCGGGTGAGGGCTCCGGTACCTGCTCAGCGCTGCTGCGCCTTCCCCAGTGCTCTGGGGTGCACGACACTCGATTGTCCCCATGCAAGACAGCGCACGGCAGCAGGGAGAGGCCACGGCTGTGCCACCGGTGGGGACAGTCACAGCCAGCTGTCCCCTATGAGCCACCAAAGGTGTGGGGACATGCGAGGGGGTGCAGAGAGACCACAGCTGGGACGGCAAGCACACAGGAACTCCAGCTCAGCAAACCTGCTGTTTCGTAAGACCTTTAATGGTTGCGTCACCGCCGTGCCGGACACACAGCACCAAACCCCGACGGGAGGGACTTTTGCTGGGTCCTGTTGTCACACTTGTCCCATGTCTGCGATGGGGACAAAGCTGTGCCAAGGGCTGAGCTCCTTAGGGCTTGGGGTGAGCCCAGCGCAGTCTCTGGTGGCGACAGAGAGCTGTGGGGACAGCAGCACCCTCAGTGCCTGGCACAGGGTGGCCCCACAGGAGCAACCCCAGGGTCAGCTGCAGGCAGCGCAGCCCCCATCATGGGCACGATCCTGGCCAGAACATTCCGGCTGCACCGCGGGGGTGTCCCGGTCCTCTGCGGGTCCAGGGGGGGCTGGGAGCCCAACACAAACAAAGCAGACAGAGCAGGGCTCCCAGCACTGGTGCTTCTCGCTGTTTAGGGCAGAATTTGGCCACTGCCTGTGCTGCTGGTCCCCATGGCACCGGGATGAGAGCGGCACTGCAGGCTCGGTGGCACCAGCCCGTGCCAGTGGTCTGTGCGGAGGCAGAGCCAGCTCTATGGCACCGGCACGTCCCGGGGCTGCGGGGTCCCCAGGGGCCACCCGGCGTGCCCGGCCAGCTCACAGGGGGACACAGCACGGGCGCTTCTCCATCTGCGCCGCGGCCGCGCTCTGCGGGCTCTCGTTGGTGAGCGACACCGCGTTGCTTTGGCTGTTCCTCTGCTTCTGCTGCTGCACCTTGTGGAAGATCTCTGCAAAACAAGGGATGCCAAGGGGGTCTGCGTGTCAGCCGAGGGGCCCCCGGCAAAGCAGGGACAGCGTTGAGCCCGCAGCCCCCGCTTGGCACATCGGTGGCTCTGTCCCCTTTGTGCAGCAGAGGGGATGAGTTGAGGGGTGACAAGGGAGCAGCTCCCCCAGGTTGCATCTCTGCAGTGCCCGGGGAACACCCCGCACTTGGGCAACTTCCTCTTGCCCAACCTGGATTAGTGTTTCACCCCATGCCAGGGCTGGCAGCTGTCCCAGTACGGCCCAGCATGGCATGGCATGGCATGGCACACCTCACCACATTCCTGCCCCAACGGCTGCCATTCACGGAGAAATCGCCGTCCCAGTCCCCCCAGGTCCTCAGGGCTGGTTCAGCAGGATGCTGGAGATGATGACTCAAGAGCCAGGACAACAGGAAGGGGAACTGGGGATTACAGGGGGGGAAGGAGCCCCTGGGGCTTTGGTGACACCCTGGGGCTGTGAGAACAAAGCCATGGGGACTGAAACGCCCAGCGAGAAGGGCCAGAAACCAAACCAGCCAGAAAGACGACGCCAAAACCAGCCCTGAAGAGCTCGCGTGGGGCAGCGCGGAGACGCCGCGCATCCTCCGCTCAGCCCTGCATCCCTGCTAAGGGATCCCGCGACGCCCCATTCCCTGCGCCATGTACCCTTCAGGACGGTCTCAAACGCCTGCTCGACATTGGTGGAGTCCAGCGCCGAGGTCTCGACGAACAGCAGCCCGTTGTTGTCTGCAAGGAGAAGAGTCCCCGGAGACAATGCAGACCCAGCAAGCGCACGGCTGTTCCAGAGCCCTTTAGAGCACCCAGGTGTGGGTCCCTGCTCTCAGGGTGCCAGCCCGTACCTGCAAACATTTTCGCCTCCTCCATGGGCACCTCCCGAGCCTGCGCGAGGTCGGTCTTGTTCCCCACCAGCATGACGACGATGTTGGCCTCGGCGTGGTCGTACAGCTCCTTCAGCCAGCGCTCCACCACGTCGTACGTCTGGTGCTTAGTGATGTCAAAGACAACCAGGGCACCCACAGCTCCTCGGTAATACCTACAGCAAATCCCACCACGCTTGGGACACCCCCCATGGCACCATCACCCATGGGGCTCAACTAGGAGGGCATCACCACCCAGGGAGCAGGGGGACATGCCATGCTTACGCGGAGGTGATGGCGCGGTACCGCTCCAGCCCGGCCGTGTCCCAGATCTGAGCCTTCACCACGGCGTCCCCCACCATGATGGTGCGGGTGGAGAACTCCACCCCGATGGTGGTGCGGCTGTCGTGGTTGAACTCGTTGCGGGTGAAGCGGGAGAGCAGGTTGGTTTTGCCCACCCCGGACTCTCCAATCAGGACGACTGCGGAAGGAAGGGAGAGAGCCTGTTGTGGAGCAGAGAAGGCTGCTCCGACACCCTTCACAGTAACTCAGTCACCCTTTCTGACCCAAGCCAGCAGCTCATTGCCCTGGCAGCGCAGCAGCCAGACCCCCCAGCTGCACAACCAAGCATCTCCGCGCTGCCCCACGCGAGCTCTTCAGGGCTGGTTTTGGCGTCGTCTTTCTGGCTGGTTTGGTTTCTGGCCCTTCTCGCTGGGCGTTTCAGTCCCCATGGCTCTGTTCTCACAGCCCCAGGGTGTCCCCAAAGCCCCAGGGTCTCCTTCCCCCCCCTGTAATCCCCAGTTCCCCTTCCTGTTGTCCTGTAGGTGCACAACCACCCCCCATTCCATGACCACGGGTGCTGGTTGCGGGTGTGACACCCACTGGGGTCTCTCCGTCAGCAAACGGGGGTCCCGTCCCTGCATCACGAGCTCTCAGCCCCCCGAGTGTGGCTGAGCCACCTCGCTGAGCCCATCCATGCTCCCCGGCTGGTCTGGGGTGACAGGGGGTGACGAGGCAGCAGGAGCAGGGCGAGGACACCGGAGGGTCTCAGGTCACCCCTCCGCAATGGGCACCCAGGAGCGGTGCCGCACCAGGGCCTGTCCATCTTCCCTTTCCCTCAGGGGATCATTGAATCCCAGTGAGGTCTCCCCGGCAAAGACGCAGGACACCGGGGTGTCACATCACTGGAGCTCAAGTTGGGGGGCATGAGGCTGTGCCCCCGTTTCTCCAGCACAGCTCTGACCCCACATCCTCTGCGTGCGTCACCACGCAGGTCACGGCGGCAAAAGGACTTTTAAACACCTGCTGCTTTCAAGTGTTAACGGGCTTGCACGCCGGCTCTGCCCCACACGCTCAGCCCTGGCCAGCCCCACGCACCAGCAATTCACCCCGCGCCCCACGTCTGCAGCCTTGGCGTGGGGATGGGTCTCCCGGCGCCGCCACGGACCCCGGTGCCACGCAGAGCCCTGACCTTGCCGCCGTCAACCAGGGACACGACCAAGGCCGGTGCCTGCTCCCCGATCCCAAAACCCTTTGGAGCTCCCGGCGCACACCAGAGCTGCGGGGACTGGCAGCTGGGGGCACAGCAGCCGTGGGGACGCAGCACCCCAATGCCTTCCCCGCAGCCCCAGCGTTCTCTCCACCCGCTTTGGGCACGGGGGTTGTCCCCGCGCCCAGGACTCACCCTTGAACACGAAGTTGTAATCCTCCTCGGCGCTGCCCATGTCGCCCCGGCTGCCGCCCGGGTTCCTCCTTCCCGCTGCGAGGCCTCGGGCGGGGGGGGGACGGGCCCGGGAGGCACCGGGGGAGGGGGTGCGGGGAGCCAAGTGTCCTCCCGGTGTCCGCCCGGCTGGGGAGGGAGCGCCGGGGGCCGAGCGGAGACCGCGGAGCGAGCGGGGTGTGCGGCGCGGGGTCCGAGGAGGGTCCGGGGCCGAGCGGGGTCCGGGGTCCGACGTGAGTCCGAGAAGGGTCCGGGGTCCGAGTTGAGTCCGGAGTCTGGGGGTCTGAGCAGGGGTGCGGAGTCCGAGAGGGGTCTGAGGTGGATCCGAGAGGGTTCCGGGGTCTGATAAGGGTTCTGGGGTCCGAGCGGGGCCCAGGGGAGCGAGCAGGGTGCGGGGGTCCGAGGTGAGTCCGAGAAGGGTCCGGGGTCCGAGGTGAGTCCGGGGTCTGGGGGTCTGAGCGGGGGTGCGGAGTCCGAGAGGGGTCTGAGGTGGATCCGAGAGGATTCCGGGGCCCGAGCGGGGCCCAGGGGAGCGAGCAGGGTGCGGGGGTCCGAGCGGGTCCCGGGAGCGGCGGGGCGGGCGGGCGGGCAGCGCGGCTCGGCCGGTTGACTCAAGGGGTGGGACCGGGTGTCGCAGCGCAGGTTGGGCAGGTAGTGTCACCCCTGGGTGACACCCACGGGGCGGCCGGAGGAGGAGCCGGGGCCCGATCCCGGCTGCGGAGGCTGGCGCAGCGTGGGGCACCGGCGGCGCGGGCAGCCGAGCGGCGGCCGAACCCCCCGCTCCGCCCGGCTGCGAACGCATTTCCTCGTCTCTGCTGCCATCGTGTGCAAAGCGGGGAAACTGGGGAAGGGAAGGAGCCCCCACACCGCCCCGATGCAGCTGGGCTCTGTCGTACCCTCTCCCTTGACATGAACCCCCAACAGCCCCTGCCTTGATTTCCCCAAGCCCATCATGCAGCCCCAAAACGCTGCCTGGGGCACCGCAGCCCTGCCTGGTGTGTGTTCCCCCCCAACCTCTTTTATTTGCAAGAGACACAAAACACAAGCATTAGACACACTTTTATTCCCCCCACAGTGTTTTGCTCCCCCCACCTTATTTTTAAAGGCCACACCAAAGCGGGACCGAGCTCTGGGATCCCTATGGGGCGGCTCACCCCCCATCTTTGCCGGTGACGATGTTGAACAAACGGCCTTTGCCGGTGGCAGCGCGGAGCCCCTCAGCTCCCGTGGTCAGGATGCGGCCACCTGCGTGAGTGGCTCCTCCAGGTACTGGACCAGCGCCTGCGCCTGCGAGCAGAGAGCAGCGTGAGCGGCGCCGGGGGGGTTTGCAACCTGCACGCCCAGCACCTGTGTGCTTGTTTTAATCTCTAATTCATTTCAGAGCCTTCAAAAGGTGTGGTGGAGCGTCTGGGCTGGAACAGGGGACAAAGGAGCTGCTGGAAGGAGGAAAGAGGCATCCCAAGCACAGCAGGTTCCTGCACCACTCCCATTCTCATCCACCTCAACAGCTCTTTCCCAGCCCACAGTGGGGACACAACGCTGTGCCCCCCGCTCGGTTCCAGCAGGACAGGGAACTGCTGGAGAGAGTCCAGCGCAGCCACCAAGATGCTGGAGGGAGTGGAGCATCTCCCGTGTGAGGAAAGGCTGAGGGAGCTGGGGCTCTGGAGCTGGACAAGAGGAGCCTGAGGGGGGACTCATTGCTGGGGCTCAAGATGGCAAGGGGCAGTGTCAGGAGGATGGAGCCAGGCTCTGCTGGTGACAACCAGGGACAGGACAAGGGGCAATGGGTGCAAACTGCAACACAAGAGGTTCCGCTGGCAGATGAGAAGCAACTTGTTGGGGTGAGGGTGGCAGAGCCTGGCCCAGGCTGCCCAGGGAGGGTGTGGAGTCTCCTTCTGTGCAGACATTCCAACCCGCCTGGACACCTTCCTGTGTAACCTCAGCTGGGTGTTCCTGCTCCGGGGGGGTTGCACTGGATCAGCTTTCCAGGGCCCTCCAACCCCTTACATGCTGCAATTCTGTGATTACCTTGGCCTTCAGCATCCCGAATCCGACCGTCTCCTTCGCGTACATGCAGAGCAGCAGGTTTGCTACCCGCGTGATGGCCACTCGCCCCTCCTGCCCGGGGAAAAACAGCACCCATCACACCCCCAGCATGGCAGGGTCCCGGGGAACCCCCATGGAGGGGAGGACGGATCCCAGCCCCACCTACCATGCAGTCCATGAGGATGAACTTGAGGTTGTCCTCGTTGAAGGCCTGGTGTCCATTCTTGTCGTAAGCCACCCAGATGTTGCTGGCAATGGCCGCAGTGACCCTGGCATCAGTGTCCCCATAGCCTGAGTAGGCGAGCAAGGACCCCTCATTGTTCAGGAGCCTGGAAACAAGAGAGAGGGCCAAACTGGAGCCTCTCAACCCAGAGGGACAGCAGAGCCCACTGCAGTGCCAGAGGGCTGAGCACACACACCATGTTCTGGGACCAGTGCACGATCCTGGCATCATGCACCATGTTCTGTGACCAAAGCATGGTCCTGTCACCATGCACCACGTTCTGTGCACAGTCCTGGCACCATGCACCATGTTGTGTGCACAGCACACAGTCCTGGCACCGTGCACCATGTTCTGTGACCAGTGCACGATCCTGGCACCGTGCACCATGTTGTGTGCACAGTACATCATCCTGTCACCATGCACCATGTTCTGTGACCACTGCACGGTCCTGGCACCATGCACCATGTTCTGTGCACAGCGCATGGTCCTGGCACCGTGCACCATGTTCTGTGTACAGTGCATCGTCCTGGCACCATGCACCATGTTCTGTGACCAGTCCTGGCACCGTGCACCATGTTCTGTGACCAGTGCATGATCCTGTCACTGTGCACCATGTTCTGTGACCAGTGCATGGTTCCATCACCATGCACCATGTTCTGTGTACAGTGCATCATCCTGCCACCGTGCACCATGTTCTGTGCACAGTCCTGGCACCATGCACCATGTTCTGTGACCAGTGCATGGTTCCATCACCGTGCACCATGTTCTGTGCACCGTCCTGTCCCCATGCACCATGTTCTGTGACCAGTGCACGATCCTGGCACCGTGCACTATGTTCTGTGCAGTCCTGTCACCGTGCACCATGTTCTGTGACCAGTGCATGGTTCCATCACCGTGCACCATGTTCTGTGCAGTCCTGTCACCGTGCACCATGTTCTGTGACCAGTGCATGGTTCCATCACCGTGCACCATGTTGTGTGCACAGTGCATCATCCTGTCACCATGCACCATGTTCTGTGACCACTGCACGGTCCTGGCACCATGCACCATGTTGTGTGCACAGCACATGGTCCTGTCACCGTGCACCATGTTCTGTGACCACTGCACGATCCTGGCACCATGCACCATGTTCTGTGACCAAAGCATAGTCCTGTCACCGTGCACCATGTTCTGTGCACAGTCCTGGCACCATGCACCATGTTCTGTACACAGTCCTGGCACCGTGCACCATGTTCTGTGACCAGTGCATGGTTCCATCACGGTGCACCATGTTCTGTGTACAGTGCATCATCCTGGCACCGTGCACCATGTTCTGTGACCAGTGCATGGTTCCATCACGGTGCACCATGTTCTGTCCACAGTCCTGGCAGCATGCACCATGTTCTGTGCACAGCACATGGTCCTGTCACCGTGCACCATGTTCTGTGACCAGAGCATCATCCTGTCATCGTGCACCATGTTGTGTGCACAGCACATGGTCCTGTCACTGTGCACCATGTTCTGTGACCAGTGCACGGTCCTGTCACCATGCACCATGTTCTGTGACCAAAGCATGGTCCTGTCACCGTGCACCATGTTCTGTGACCAGTGCACGATCCTGGCACCATGCACCATGTTCTGTGACCAAAGCATGGTCCTGGCACCATGCACCATGTTCTGTGACCACTGCACGGTCCTGTCACCATGCACCATGTTCTGTGACCAAAGCATGGTCCTGTCACCGTGCACCATGTTCTGTGACCAGTGCACGATCCTGTCACCATGCACCATGTTCTGTGACCAGTGCACGATCCTGGCACCATGCACCATGTTCTGTGCACAGTCCTGTCACCGTGCACCATGTTCTGTAACCAGTGCATCATCCTGTCACCATGTTCTGTGCACAGTCCTGTCACCATGCACCATGTTCTGTGCACAGTCCTGGCACCGTGCACCATGTTGTGTGCACAGTGGATCGTCCTGTCACCGTGCACCATGTTCTGTGACCATTGCACGATCCTGGCACCATGCACCATGTTCTGTGCACAGTCCTGGCACCGTGCACCATGTTCTGTGACCAGTGCACAGTCCTGGCACCATGCACCATGTTCTGTGCACAGTCCTGGCACCGTGCACCATGTTCTGTGCACAGTCCTGGCACCGTGCACCATGTTGTGTGCACAGTACATCATCCTGTCACCGTGCATCATGTTCTGTGACCAGAGCATCATCCTGTCACCGTGCACCATGTTCTGTGACCAGTGCATGGTTCCATCACGGTGCACCATGTTCTGTGCACAGTGCATCATCCTGGCACCGTGCACCATGTTGTGTGCACAGCACATGGTCCTGTCACCGTGCACCATGTTGTGTGCACAGTGCATCGTCCTGTCACCACGCACCATGTTCTGTGACCACTGCACAGTCCTGGCACCATGCACCATGTTCTGTGCACAGTCCTGTCACCATTCACCATGTTCTGTGCACAGTGCATCATCCTGTCACCGTGCACCATGTTCTGTGACCAGTGCATGATCCTGGCACCATGCACCATGTTCTGTGACCAGTCCTGGCACCGTGCACCATGTTCTGTGACCAGTGCATGGTTCCATCACCGTGCACCATGTTGTGTGTACAGTGCATCATCCTGGCACTGTGCACCATGTTCTATGCAGTCCTGGCACCATGCACCATGTTCTGTGACCAGTCCTGTCACCATTCACCATGTTCTGTGTACAGTGCATCATCCTGGCACCGTGCACCATGTTCTGTGCACCATTCTGTCACCGTGCACCATGTTCTGTGCACCATCCTGTCACTATTCACCACGTTCTGTGACCAGGTCATGGTCCTGGCACCACGTTCTGTGCACAGCGCACGGTCCCGGCTCCATGCGCAGCCCCAGCTCTGTGCAGTGTGCATGACCCTGGCCCTGCGCACGGCCCCAGCACCACACACGCCCCATCCAGGCGCCCCGCTCCCCCCGGGAGCCATTTCCAGGGCAGGGCAAGCAAGCACCCCGCTAGGAGCACACTCCCCTGCGCCAAGCGGGGCCGCGCCGGCCCGGCGCTGCGCCCCCCGCCCCGGGCGGGTCGGCCGCCCCTCGCCCCAGCCCCTACTCACAGGGTGCTCTGCACGCCGCCGGTGTTGGCCTGGCTCAGCACCTGCGTCAGCGCTTTGGGGCGCAGCATGGCGGCCGCGCCGGATGGCGGGACGGGCGGGAGCGGCCGCGCCCGCGCGGGTGGGAGCGCAGGGCACGCCGGGAACTGCAGTCCCGGAGGCGGCGGCGCCATGTCCGCGGCTGCGGGGATGGGGCGGATCGGTGTGCGTGGGAAAGCCCCTCGGGATCGAGTCCAACCGCTCCCCACCCTGCCCCATGTCCTGAGAGCCTCATGTCCGTCTGTCCAGCCCTCCAGGGCTGGTGACTCCAGCACTGCCCTGGGCAGCCTGTTCCAATGCCCCACAGCCCTTTGGGGAAGAAATTGTTCCTAAATCCACCCTCACCCTCCCCTGGCGCAACTTGAGGCCGTTTCCTCTGCTCCTGGCGCTTGTTCCTGGGGAGCAGAGCCCGACCCCCCTGGCTCCAAGCTCCTTTCAGGCAGTTCAGAGATCAGAAGGTCTCCCCTCAGCTCCTGTTCTCCAGCTGAACCCCCAGCTCCCTCAGTCTCCATCACATTGTGCTCCAGCCCCTCACCAGCTCCGCTCCCTTCTCTCCACTCGCTCCAGCACCTCAAGGTCTTTCTTGGCATGAGGGGCCCAGAACTGTCAAGTGCGCTTGGTTTTGTTGAACCTTGTACAACTGGTGATGAAGCACCTGAGCCAGCTGGAGCAGCCCACACCACCCAACTCTGCCGATCTTCCTCAAGTACACAGAGAGCCCTTGCAGAAACAGTTGGCAGTGTTAAATATGGAAAGGGGCAGTGTCGGGAGGATGGAGCCAGGCTCTGCTGGTGACAACCAGGGACAGGACAAGGGGCAATGGGTGCAAACTGCAACACAGGAGGTTCCGCTGGCAGATGAGAAGCAACTTGTTGGGGTGAGGGTGGCAGAGCCTGGCCCAGGCTGCCCAGGGAGGGTGTGGAGTCTCCTTCTGTGCAGACATTCCAACCCGCCTGGACACCTTCCTGTGTAACCTCAGCTGGGTGTTCCTGCTCCTGCACTGGATGAGCTTTTGGGGTCCCTCCCAACCCCTGACATTCCGTGTTTCTGTCACTTTGTGATCTCTCCCCCCCGTTCCCCTGCCGCTGTATCTCCCGCCGCGCCACCAGGGGGCGGTAGCGCCCGCGTTGTGGGGAGGAGGGGGGGCCGGGGCGGCGCTCTTGCGTCGGCGGCGCGCGCTGCCTTTCTCCGGCGGCGGCGAAGATGGCGGAGCCGAGCGGCGGCGGGCCCGGCCCCGGCGGGGAGGGCGAGGCGGGGCCGGGCGGCCCCGGGGGGGCTCTGATCCGCGTCACGGTCAAGACCCCCAAGGACAAGGAGGAGATCGTCATCGCGGACGGCGCCTCCGTGCGCGAGGTGGGGGCGGGCCTGGGGGATGTGGAGGGCCGAGGGGAGGCTGGTTTGGGGGTGAGGGACACAGGGCTGGGGGGGACGGGGGGTTTTTTTAGGGGAGGAACTTGGCTTTGGGGAGGGGTGAAGGCTTTCGAGGGGGAGTGAGGGAGCTGAGGGTCCCGAGAAGTGGGGGATCATGGCTTTGGGTGGGAGGTGGGAGACACAGGGACTCGGAGGATTTTGGGGGAGCTGGGAGGACTTTAGGGGCACCCCCTTGGCCTTTGGGGCCTTATGGGAGCCGAGCTGTGAGGGAGCCGGGAGCGCTGGGTGAGGGCAGGTGCTCAGAGGGGGCTGGGGCGGGGGGGGGAGCTGACACTTGGGGACAGTTCGGGGCGGGGGGACCGGTCCTGAGGGGGGGGAATTTCGTAGGTGTGGAGCCCAGGGCGTTGTTGGGGGTGTGCGAGGGGCCGGGAGAGCGGATTCGTGGGGAGTGGTCAGAGGGAGGGGAGCGCTGGGGCGGCTGGTGCCTGTGGGAAGGATTGGGGAGGAGAAGGGAGGGTGTTGTGCGAGTAGTTGGTTCGAGGAGGGTGCTGCGATGGGGAGAAGCAGCTGTGGGGATGGAGCGCGTATGGGGCTGCCCACAGGGTGTTGTGGAGTGGGAGGGAGATCGCTAGAGGAGAGGGGCTGGGCGAGTCTTTGGGGCAAAGGGTGGATGGAGCAGAGGGAAGGGGGACAGGGAGGACAGGGAGCAGAGGGAAGGGGGACAGGCTCCTGCCAGGGAGCTCCATGGGACACGGCGACGTGGGGCAAGCGGGAGGGGACGGGGGTTTGCTGGGCTTCGCCAGGGCTGCTGCGGCACTGTGGAAGGGGCCGTGCCCGCTGGGATGAGCTGACATCGGCACGGCGCTCGGCTTCTCGGCTCGCTGCGCGCTTTGGTCTGGGGCGCAGGGCGCGAGGCTGTGGGTGTGAAAGACCTGCCGGAGATCTGGGGTCCCTGTGCCCTCCTGCTCCTTCCGGGAGCCCCGTGGTACGAGTGGGATGCCAAGCAATGGTTTGTGTGTAAGCTTTGTGACCAGGATGAGCCGGCGCTGCGCTCTCCCAGGTGTTGTTTGTGATGGTTCAGGTGCAAACGCTGCGAGTTCCTCCGGGAGAGATGTGTGCTGCTCTTTCTCTTGGAAATCCTGTAGTTGGTGGCTTCCAAAGACAAGGTCTTTTTTCCTCCTAAATCAGCTTGGGAATGCCCCATAACAATACCAATTTTATGGGCAGGTGTTAATCCCAGCCCATCACACAGTAAAGAGGTGCCGGTGTTCCGTGGCGTGGCACGCTCAGAGGGAATTCAGTTGCAGAAATAGGAATTGGAGAAGACCTAGTTTATTTCCATTGGCTGACAAAGGATTGTTCCCTTTTCCATAGAGCTCTGTCCTGTATTAAATCAGACTTGGGCTTTCCTTAGGAAAAAATAAAATCAAATGAGCAGAGAATAAGAAAGAAAAATCAGGCATTCAGAGGATAAGTGGTATATTCGGATTAGACCTAAGAGCCACGCTTGATCTTGCTTTGGAAGCCTTCAGCTCATCTTGAGGTAATTGCTCTATTCTTTTTGAAATTTACTCCGCATTTTGTAAGTGTAGACTTGCCTTTTTTTTTCCTTAACACCTCAGACATCCTCAGCAACCGGTGACTGAATTGGTACCTGCATGGGCTCCTTTTGGGTGAGGTACTGAAGGACCGTCGGTTTCTTATGCTGTTTGCATAGTGGATGTGATATCTGGAGTATTAGCTTTACATTTCAGGTCTTGGTCGTTTGTCTGAAAAGCGCTTTGTTTGTTTTTCAGTTCAAAGAAGAGATTTCCAGGAGGTTTAAAGCCAAACAGGATCAGCTGGTTCTGATCTTTGCCGGGAAGATCCTGAAGGATGGAGACACGTTGAATCAACACGGGATCAAAGATGGGCTGACTGTACACTTGGTCATTAAGACTCCACAGAAGTAAGAAACTGTTTCATTTTGGGGGCTGAGTGAGGGGAATAAGTGATGGTGAAGCCTTTCTGCGCTGTCGGTGACCAAATCGGAGCAGTTTTGGTGGCCTGAGCGCCGGCTCCGGGCTGTATATGAGGCTGCAGCCGTGATCAGCAGTAAAACTGGCCCCACCGTGGCTTTGCTATACAGCTGTGGCTTTGTACCTTGGTCTGTCTTTTCCATACATTACACACCTATGTAGGTTTGTGGCACGTACCTGATGGGGCTGACTCTTCTTTAACACAACTTATGTATGTGGCTTTATGTATTTTAAGCGTTTATCATATAGTAATCTTGAAAGAACCCATCAGAACTTGATACCATCCTAGTTCTACAGAGTTGCTATGAGCAGAAATTATTTTCCCGAGTGAATTTGTGTCAAAGTGGAAACTAATACCCGGGTTTTCTTTCTCTTCCTGTCCTATACTCTGATGTGAGCCTGTGCCGTGCTTTCTCGGTGCCACGGCAGGCGTGCCGCGTGGCCACAGCACTATCTATAGGGCACAACAGTGTTTCCTTGGGGTACCTGTAGGCCTGTGCACAGGCAGATGGGCGCTCCGCCTCGGAGGGGACGTACGTATGGCCGTATGACCGTGTGTGGCTCTTGGCTCAAGCATAGCACTGCGGGTGCAGTTCATGGATGCTCCGTTTGGACTGGGCTTGTGTCCGTCTGCACCGCGCATGAGGAAAGGACACAGGACTGACCACAAGACGCTGCAGTTTAGGCTTTTCCCGGTGCTCTCCAGTGGGCACAGATGGTTCTTGGGAACAATTGCTGGACTTGAGGTGCAGCCACATCTTGTTGATAGCCAGAGGCTCTTTGCAGCCATCCCTTGGGCTCCCCGCTGCGCTCTGCTCGGGCTCCCGCTGAGCGGCTCTTTGTACAGCCCTGCTGTCCCTTGGGAGAGCTGCCTTACTGCCTTAGTCAAGATTAGTGCTTTTATTTATTTCTCTTCTCGCTCTTTTCCACGAGGACAAACGTGTATTGTCAGCTGCTGCAGGAGGCCCCTCTCTGGATTCTGCATCTCCAGGTAGTCCGACAGGCTGATGTTGTTTACCGCTGGCTCCACCGCAAACTGCGGCACTCGTGAACCATTGTGAAGGGGAAATCAGAGAGCTGCCCTGGACTGCTCATTTTTTTCCCTCTAATAGTCACAGATAAGTGCTTACTGAAGGTGTCACAGCTTCTTCCTGCGCTGAGAGAAACCAAGTGACCTCTCTCCAGCTTCCTTCTTCCTTTTTTGTTCAGCTTCCTTTTTGCTTTGTTTCCCCACTCGCTGCCTCCCGTTCAGTGGCTGCTGCTTTTTAGATGAGTCTGGAAAGTGAACAGGGACCTTCAGTTTGATTTTTGTTCTTGAACTCCTAGAATAAGAGTGAAAAAGGAAGGGGAGTTAGAAAGGAATCATTCTTGGTTTGGCAACAAAAAGTCAAGAAATCATTGTTCTTATTTACTTGTCGGTGGCATAGTAGTGTTTCTTATCTGAGGCAAGTAAAGTGAATTTTGTTGTCTAATTTCATGTGAAAGCTCTTCAGCACTAGTTCAGGACTCACTGTCACGACTGCACACGTTTCAGAGAATCTTTACATGTTCTCTTTCAAATTCCTATAAGAATCCTGAGGAGGAGGCGCGATTACAAGGTACTAGTTTGGGTTGGTTTAAGTCAATGTAGCTGATGTCCAGCATCTGCTGCGCTGTGTTTTGTGAGCGCAGTGTCTATGTGTGTGTATTAGAAGCTCTAGTCAACTTGTGTTGGACGAAGACGCGTTCACGGTGCAGCTGATGATGAATTCGGAGCCAAGCTGACCAGAAACGTTCTGCAGCTTCACAGCATAGGTGCTACCTGCTTCGTGCCTCAGTTTCCCTATCTGTAGAGTAACACCAATACTTCTTTTTGCCCCCAGGAGCACTGATAGGAACATTGGGTGCATGGGATGATTTGCAGAGAAGCAGATTCTTGTTTACCCCGTGCACTAGCCCGGCTGTAACCTCCTGTGGTTTCTGTGGGAGCAGCAGGAGGATTTTCCTGTTTGGAGCAAACTCATTGCTCAGGGATATAGCTGAGGTAAATAGTTTAGGGTGATTCAAGGAAAAGCTCGATACGACTCAGGGTAGGACCAGTCAAGCCACTTCATGTGGGCCAGAATAAAATGTCAGGGGTTGTTGTACCTCAGGATGGGAGGCAGATTCCAGCAGCTGGGAGCAGAGCTGTGCGTCCGTCTGGTGGAAGTAGGAGCAGCCAGGGACAGCAGCGGGAAGGGGGGCTTGGTCAGCGTGGGGCGCACCCTCCGGTGTCCCCCACAGAGGACGCTGCTCACCTTTCCTGAATCTTAGGAGTTTAACACCTTGTTTTGTTTCTTTTCAGGGTCCAAGATCCAACATCTGCTGCTTCTGCCCCCAATGCTGCTTCTGCCCCCACTGCAAGCCCTTCTTCTCCTGCTGCCCCATCTCAGCCTTCCACATCCAGCAGCTCTGCTCCTGACGTGGGGAGCGGCAGCAGACGGAGCAGTGGGTCAGGGACCATGGGAGGTCCTGGAGATGGAGGCCCTAACAGTGCGACATCCATCCTGTGTAAGTGATGGCTGTGAGAGGATGTGACACAAAAGAAGAATTTCCTAGGATTAGACCAAGGAGTTGGGGATCTTGACCCCTGGAGTTGTTTGTGTGTGCTCTGGGCTTCGCGTGACTCATTTCCACTGGTGTACCTTGCTTTCCTTTGGGCCCCCACAGCAAGAGAGACCTTGTGGCGCTGGAGCGAGTTGAGAGAAGGGAACAGAGCTGGGGAAGTGAGCACGAGTGTGATGAAGCAGCTGAAGGAACTGGGGGTTCAGCTGGAGAACAGGAGCTGAGGGGAGACCTTCTGATCTCTGAACTGCCTGAAAGGAGCTTGGAGCCAGGGGGGTCGGGCTCTGCTCCCCAGGAACAAGCGCCTGGAGCAGAGGAAACGGCCTCAAGTTGCGCCAGGGGAGGCTGAGGTTGGATTTAGGAACAATTTCTTCCCCAAAGGGCTGTGGGGCATTGGAACAGGCTGCCCAGGGCAGTGCTGGAGTCACCATCCCTGGAGGGCTGGACAGATGGACATGAGGTTCTCAGGACACGGGGCAGGGACAGGGGTGGGGGACAGTTGGACTCTTGATCCCGAGGGGCTTTTCCAACCAAAGTGATTCTCTGATTCTGTGATAATGCCCAAGCCCTCGGTGAAGCGTGCTCAGGGCTGTCCTGCCTCAGGGCTGGCTGCTGCAGTACGGGATCGCCCCAGATCAGCGTGGGTGCAGTTCCGCTGCTGTGCGTGTCTCCTTTCTGCAGTTAGTGACAGTTACTGACTCCTGCCTCTCTCCACGCGTGTTGTTCTCTCTCCAGCCGGCTTTGGTGGCATCACTGGGCTGGGCAACCTTGGGATGGGCTCTGCCAACTTCATGGAGCTCCAGCAGCAGATGCAGCGGCAGCTGATGTCCAACCCAGAGATGCTTTCTCAGATCATGGAGAACCCCTTGGTGCAGAACATGATGTCTAACCCTGACCTCATGAGACAGATGATCATGGCCAACCCCCAGATGCAGCAGCTCATGGAGCGAAATCCGGAGATAAGCCACATGCTGAATAACCCAGAGCTCATGAGGCAGGTGAGTCAAAGTGCCACGACCTGGTTTAAAGCATGTTCAGGAGCATCTTTGTGGACCAGCGTCAGTGTCTGCTCTCCAAAGGGAGTGTGTGGATGCCAGATTGGTGATTTTTAGAGATCTCTTCCTTCCTGCTGTAAGCTCCCCACAAACAGATGGTGGTCTTGAGTTATGTGAATACTGATTACTCAACCCACATGCTTCCAACTCTTATCTGCCTTTCAGGGCTATTGAATTCATCATGTATTGAGCAAAAAAAGGGATGCTGGGATCATCCTGGCATGCTGCATAAAGACTTCTGTGTTCTGATTCAGGAGCGGGAGTAGAAGCAATCGCAGAGAAGTGAAGCTACTGCGAAAGTTTTTCATTTCTCTCTTGATAAAGTACAGACCACAGAGCTGTACAGTCAGTATTTTACTGATCTGGATGTTCCTTGTGCAGGGGAGACACATCAGAACCGTGGAGAGGGTGGGTTTCTTGTTTTTCTGGAAATGGAAAGGATCCAATCTCTTCCACCTTCTCAGTTTTTGAACGCGGTCCATCTCCTTTGAGTGGGAACATATGGGTGGGAAATGTTCGGATGTCCCGATACTGCTTAGACACAAAACAATCTCATCCAGCTGAATTGAGGTTGAGAAAGAAGAGAGCTGAGCAAGGATGGGAGGAGCCAGGATCCCTGGGCTCTCCCTGCTTGGATAAATGATCTCTCTGCTCTCTGGCTGTGAAATGGGTTTAATTATACTCTTTCCTCTAGGAGCTGAGATTTAACTCTTGCAGTGCCTGGCTGGTGGCTCAGTAGAAAACCACTGCGCTGCTAACCAGTCTCTTGATCCACTCCGGCCTTCCGTGGTACCCGCACACCTGAGCTTTCCACATTTCCATCCTTCTTGCAGACAATGGAATTGGCTCGTAACCCTGCCATGATGCAGGAGATGATGCGGAACCAGGACCGTGCTTTGAGTAACCTCGAGAGCATTCCAGGAGGATACAACGCCCTGCGCCGCATGTACACGGACATCCAGGAGCCCATGTTCAGCGCAGCCAGGGAGCAGGTACCTACGTTGCCGTAAGCGGGGTGCTGTGCGCTGAGCACAGAAAAGGGGTTTTTCCCTGAACCCCATGCTAACGGGGCTGCCTTCCCAAAGATAACGAGCGCAGCCGCTGGCAAGAGACTGTTGCGCAGCACCACTCGTCTGCTTTTCTTAGAAGGTTCATTTGTATCTGAGCAGGGACCTGCTCTCGCTCCTTTGGTCTCCGAGCGGGCTGGATACCCACTGTGGCCAAAGTGAAGGCCCCGTAGCTTCGTTAGCACAGCCCCCTGCTCTCGGCAGGGCTTACCGGATTAGCTCAAGCCTGACGCCGTTGGGTTGGAGCCGGCGGGGCTGCAGCCGGCTCGGAGCGCAGGGGCAGCGAGCGCAGGTCTGTCTGCAGAGGCTATGCAGACACATTCCCATCTGGCATTACCTGCCGGCGTGGCCGGGTGCTGATTTCACCTGGGTATTTCGAAGCCTTGCATTTGGGAGCCAAATCTAAGGCTGTGGCCGCTTCTTGAGCCTGGTCTTTTGCTAAGTGAGGTGTGTTGTGGATTACAGATTTCTCCAGAGGCAAATTACTCCAAGTGTTAAGGAAATTCTGGACCTGGATGAATACGATGGGCCATTCCCTCGCTCATACAGCGGTGGGGCCAACGTGACGTTCTCTGCTGGCTGATCACACCTATTTCTTTTTCCCTAGTTTGGCAACAATCCTTTCTCCTCCTTGACGGGGAATTCTGATAGCTCAAGCTCCCAGCCTTTGCGGACGGAGAACAGAGAGCCGTTACCGAACCCCTGGAGCCCCACGCCTCCTGCTTCCCAGAGCCAGGTGCCCAGCAGTGAAGGGAGCACTGGTTCGGGAACCACACAGAGCACACCGACTGTATCCAACCCCTTTGGGCTGAACGCCGCGAGCATCGGGGCTGGTACGTGAGCAACAGAGGAACCAGAGGGTGCTGCTGAGAACAGGCTTGTTTTGGGGGTGCATCCCTCTCTTTGGGGGTGCATCCCTCTCTTTGGGGGTGCTTTCCTCTCTTTGGAGGGTGCTTCCCTGTCTTTGGAGCGCTGGTCCCTGGCTGCTCCCCAGATGAATGATTCTAGCCCAGGTGCAAGCACAAATGAGCTATTTTGTGTGCCTGTTACAGGGTTCCTTTGGGAACTCTGATGTCCCTGCAGCCCTGGAGAGTGTGGGAAAGGGGCAAGCAAAGCATTGCCATGGCTGTCGCCAGCCGTATTTGCTGTTGAGCAGGGGATGAAGTGAAGACCTTGCTGTTCTATGTTGTATTTGGGGCTTGTAAGGAGTTTTCCTTTGTCTCCTCTTCCCGTTCCCCTTGCAGGCATGTTTAACAGCCCGGAGATGCAAGGACTCCTGCAGCAGATTTCTGAAAATCCTCAGCTGATGCAGAACATGATCTCTGCCCCTTATATGCGGAGCATGATGCAAACCCTCGCCCAGAACCCGGACTTTGCAGCACAGGTAAAAGTGTTGCAGTTGTCTTGTGAGACCGCTCCGCTTCCATAGCCGGGAGTGGTTCCTCTTGCACAAACTGGAAAGCTGGGTGAATATAGATAGTTTTGTTGCTCTCCATAGCTTGAAGGCTGAACACTGCGGCTTAGAGAGCCCCTAGCAAAAGCAGGTGGCTTTGAGAGGGACAGGGAATGGCCCTTCTCTCTGCCCATGGCCAAGTGGCCCCTGTTCAACACTGCTGCCAGGAATTGAGTTGTCCCGGTTCAGTCCCCGTGAGCAGGAGAATGTCTTGAAAGGCCAGGGAGGGAGTCAGGGGCATGACTGACTTAGAATCATTTCAGTTGGAAGAGTTGTTCTTCATGGCTTAGTTACATAGGGTTTAAGAGCCGGTGGCAACAACCCTCTGACCCTGCCTACGTGTGCTGTCTCTTGCTAGATCATGGTAAATGTCCCCCTCTTTGCTGGGAATCCACAGCTTCAAGAACAGCTCCGCCTTCAGCTCCCTGTCTTCCTGCAGCAGGTAAAGGCCCCTGGCTGGCCCTGTGCTGCTCTCAGCCCCCACGCTCCACGGCTTTTCCGTCCTCACGAGGAAAGGGAGTATCTCGGCTGCTTAGTCAAGCGGAGTAGGAAGCGCGTGGGCTTGGGTGGTTTGGGCTGTGAAAGAAAAGGGGTTTGCACAGGGGAGAGACGAAGGGAGAGCTTGCTTAGACAAGGCAATCGATATTAAGGCATTTAAATTACCTAAAGGTGGATTTCAAATTAGACTAGTTAAGCTACACGAAACCCCTGTGTGGACAGTCACTGTAATGAGCTTACAAAAATTAAACCGGCTAATTGCGCTAGAGCAGCTGGTTCGCTCAGGTAAATCAAATAAAATCACTTCCGTTCCGAAGGCGTGTGCCCCCCCAGTTCTAAACTCATTCACCGAGTTCCTTTCGGAAATTGGATCTGAACTCTGCGAGGATCCCTGTGGGTGCGCCCTGCAGTCTGGAGACTCGGAGGAGGAACCAGACTCGCAGGTTCGCTCTGGCTGCAGGGCGAGAGGCGCTGCGCTGGTTTAAAGCTGGTGGATCTCTGGCCGCGGAAGCTCTCGCTGGTTGGTACCGCTGTGTCTTTTTGCCTTTGTTCGCAGATGCAGAACCCAGACTCCCTCTCCATTCTCACCAACCCCCGCGCCATGCAGGCTCTCCTCCAGATCCAACAGGGGCTCCAGACGCTGCAAACGGAGGCCCCAGGACTAGTGCCAAGGTAAGAAACGCTTTCCAGTGGGTTTCTGTGGGCAGAGCTGATGTGCTAGATACCAGCAGGCTGTTGATTCATCGAGATCTGCTTAGGGCACTGTCACAGAGAATTGTGTGCACCTTCAGGCCTCAGAGCTCCAGCTAATTAGCGCTTTCCGCTCATACTTCACACAGGAAATTCTTGACCCTTTCTTTTTGGAGGAAAGCGTTGGAAACCGCTCGGTCCCTTCCCCATCTTTTGTTTGCGATAGTTGGTGTCGGCTGAACGCCATAATTTTATCTCTGAGGAACAGTATGAGACGCGCAGCCCCGAGGTTGAGTGGGTGCGTGGGGGCAGACGGGCAGCGTGGGACACGCTTGTGCCTCCGTTAGGAACGTTTACACCTACACCTTGTGCGACTGGAACGCAAATGTGCCGGTTTAACCCACAAAGCTGTAGTACGGGCCTCACTGCGGGCAGAGCCCACTGGGTACCGCGCTGCCCGGCTCTCGAGGGGCGCCCACAAGTGTCAGCTTGTCCTGAGTGGCCCTGCTTTCCTCCACAGCCTCGGCTCCTTCGGCTTGCCTCGAATGCCCCCGTCCTCCACAGGAGGAAGCACAATCCCGGAGAATCCCGTTCCCTCCGCTTCGACACCGGCCAGTGCCTCTCCCGCTGGGGGTGGGAACCCCCAACAGCAGCTCATGCAGCAGATGATCCAGCTGCTGGCCGGAGGAAACTCTCAAGTATGTAACACCCGATATGATTTTAGTGGGGGGAGCATCTCCAGGGGGAGCAAGAGGTTGTCCTGATGCCACCCCGCTTTGTGGCTCGCAACAGGTTTCTCTTGGGTATGGTGCTTTCTGTGGAGTCTGTTGCCTCAGGCTGGCTGGTTCTTTGGGGTGTCGAAACCCTTGGCACAGGTTTGAGTGTCAAGGATCCTCTCCTGGTGCTTCTTCCACTTGGTGCAGAGCTGGTACTAAACTTGTGGAGAGGAGGGTGATATTGCTAAACCAGCCTGGAGCGGTTCAGCACCCCTAAAGCTGAGCTCAGGCTCCCCGCTCAGCCGTCGCCGCTCGCCCCGCCTGTGTTGGACGTTGATCTCTAAGGTCTTTGTCCTTTCCCCCGTAGGCGCAGAGCCCTGAAGTGCGATTCCAACAGCAGCTGGAGCAGCTGAACGCAATGGGCTTCATTAATCGTGAGGCCAACCTGCAGGCGCTTATTGCCACCGGTGGAGACATCAATGCAGCTATTGAGAGACTGCTGGGCTCCCAGCCTTCCTAAACTCTTGTCGCGCTGCCCCACCGACGCCAGCACATGCATCCATACACATGCACAAGGGGATCTTTCAGGAAAGCCCACCATCATTTTCATATCTGACAGCTGTCCATGTATTTAAAACAAACAACAAAAAAATTACAGCTTAAGCCCTGCCCTTCCTACTAAGTTAAGATTTCATGTTGAAATGCTCTTTAACTGGCTTGTATGTGGATTCCAGTTCTCATCGTGGCCACAGAGACTTCAGATGTGTATTTTTTCCTAAATATCTCTGTCTCAGACACTCTTCTCTCTCTCTCTAGATGGTAGAGGCGATACTTCTAGTTACTTACCTGAATGATTGTGTTTTGAGTAGCTTGATTTTAACTGTACATGATTCCCTCCCCTAGCCCTCCTTTCAGGCAAATATTTAAAACTTGAGCCAAGTTTGGGGTTTGGTTATTTCTCCCGGCATCTTATTGGGAATGGATCAAAAGAAAAATGGAAATAACCTGCAAATTTCTGATGTCATTTGTCTTAATGTTCCGTGGGATGAGCTGAGCCTGTGTCCCTGCACACAGGTGGCTCTGATCTGGTAGAGAGTTCACGTGCGTGACAATTACGTTTGAAATGCGGCCACTTTACGCTCTTGGGATGGTATAAAGGAGCCTGGGTGGTATAAAGGAACCCTCCAGAGATCAGGCTTGTTCTTGAGCTTGTGTTGAGAGTGCCGTGCGGAAGAGCGTGTTCCAAAAGGTTGTTCTGCCCGGGTGCAGGGGTGTCAGGGCTTTGGTGGCTCTTGTGCTCATTAGGCTGTAAAAACACCACCAAAAAGAGAAATTGAAAACAAATAACAATCATTTTGCTTCACTGGAAAATGTTGAAGTTCATGTTCTTCCCAGTTTAGATCCATCCTCCATCCCCCCCGATCCCATTTTGGTGTGTTTCAATGTTAGGACTCTCCAAGGAACTCCCCGAGGACCAGCAGGGTGATACTTTCCCAAGAGCCTCCGTGGCTGTGTAATTTGCATACCATTTTTATCAAAGACAAATAAATGCGCACAACCATCTGTCTCCCTGCACTCCATGTATCTTCCTTGATTGCCACCTTGAAGCTGATTGAGCTCCCCGCGTTACTGGTGATGAATCCGTGTGTCCCCCTGTGCTCACCTGCAGATCATGGCGGGTTGTGCCACCTGTCTGTGTGTCCTTCCCTCTCGGGGCAGGAAACCTTTTTGATGCAGAACAAATGCTGTGAAGCCCGACCCTAAATGTGCCTGTTTGGAAGCCTGAAATGTGTGTAGGACAAGGTTACCTTGTCACACCAACCCCACGCAACGCTGCAGGCTCGGGGATGGGTGACGGGAAAGCTGCCCCATGGAAAAGGACCTGGGGGTGTTGGTGATGGGCTGAACGTGAGCCAAGAGGCCACAGGATCCTGGCTGGGACCAGCACTGGGGTGGCCAGCAGGAACAGGGCAGTGAATGTCCCTGTGCTGGGAATGGGGAGGCCAAACCGTGAATCCTGGGGGCAGTTTTGTGCCCTCAGGACAAGGCTCAAAATGGCGGCACCAGAATCACCTCAGGGCTCAGAATGGCGGCACCAGAATCACCTCAGGGCTCAAAATGGCGGCACCAGAATCACCTCAGGGCTCAGAATGGCGGCACCACAATCACCTCAGGGCTCAGAATGGCGGCCCCAGGGGTGGCGGGATCACCTCCCACCAAGAAAGACCTTGAGGTGCTGGAGCGAGTGGAGAGAAGGGAGCGGAGCTGGTGAGGGGCTGGAGCACAATGTGATGGAGACTGAGGGACCTGGGGGTTCAGCTGGAGAACAGGAGCTGAGAGGAGACCTTCTGATCTCTGAACTGCCTGAAAGGAGCCTGGAGCCAGGGGGGTCGGGCTCTGCTCCCCAGGAACAAGCGCCAGGAGCAGAGGAAACGGCCTCAAGTTGCGCCAGGGGAAGTTGAGGTTGGATTTGGGAACAATTTCTTCCCCAAAGGGCTGTGGGGCATTGGAACAGGCTGCCCAGGGCAGTGCTGGAGTCGCCATCCCTGGAGGGCTGGACAGACGGACATGAGGTTCTCAGGACATGGGGCAGGGACAGGGGTGGTTATGGTTGGACTCCATGATCTTGAGGGGCTTTTCCAACCAAAATGGTGACTCTATGATCATGGGAGGGTTTGGGTTGGGAGGGACCTTCAAAGACCATCTGGTCATGGGCAGGGACATCTCCAGCAGATCAGGGACATCCAACCAGACCAGGGACATCAAACCAGACCAGGGACATCCAACCAGACCAGGGACATCCAACCAGACCAGGTTGCTCAGAGCCACATCCAACCCGACCTTGGGTGTTCTCAGGGATGGGGCATCAACCACCTCCCTGGGCAACCTGGGCCAGAGTCTCCCCACCCTCAGCATCACAAATAGAGATTGGAGATGGGATCTTGGGGATGATTCTTCTCCAAAGGGCTGTGGGGCATTGGAACAGGCTGCCCAGGGCAGTGCTGGAGTCGCCATCCCTGGAGGGCTGGACAGACGGACATGAGGTTCTCAGGACATGGGGCAGTACCAGCATCAGGTTAACGCTTGGACTCAATCTTAAAGCTCATTTCCAACCAAAATGCTTCTGTTCTCGGTCGTTCTTTGTCTGGGTGACCTGACACCCAGCCCAGGAGCAGCCGGTGCGTTCTGCTGCCCCCGGGGGTGTTTGGGGCACCCGTGCAGCTCTGGGCACAGCGGGTTTCACCCCCGCTTTTCCGTAGCAATCGCAGTGCTCGCTGTTTGCGGGCTGTTAATGCGCTTGTTTGGGGGTTTTGAAGTTTCTTGTGGCAGGGTGGGACTGGGCAGTGAGAGGGAGTGGGAGGGATCCAGCGCTGCTTTCCTGGATACCTGTAAAACCTGCTGTACCCGGCGTCGCGTTGGAGACGGGATCTATCAATACCCGCTGGTGTTGGGAGCGCGTGGGTGGAGAAGCAGCCGCTTGAGAAAACACGGGAGCGCACGTGGGCTGGAAACGCTCCTGCCTTTCTGCAACATGCATCACAACAAGACCAGGGGCTTTTTAGACGAGGGTTCAGAAAGCTGAGCTTTAATCTCTCCTCTCGGAGGCTGTGCACATACACATGGGTTTCTTTTTGCGACCTCTCTTCAAACATAAAATGCATCTGCTAGAAGTTGCGTAAGGATGGGTATTGAAGCTCCTGGTTGCGCTGGTAGGGTCTGAGCTCTTTATTAATGTTATTTGGCCTCTTTGCAGCTAAAAATGAGCGCAAATGAGGCCTTTGTGGTCCCTGGTGATCCCTTGGATTTGGCAGATGTCCTGTGCCTGCAACTAAGGTCTATTTATCTCTGCAAAGGCTCCGTACCCGTGCGAACAACGTGTCGTAGGAGTTGCAGACAGAGGATGGGGCAACCAGTAAAGGCACAAAGGCAGCTGGAAGAGAAGTGATGCTGCTTGGCCATGGGCACCGGGGTGTACCCCCATCTTTGTGATAAGGTCGTGCGCTACATCTGAACCTCTTTCACCAGCAAAACTAGTCCCAAACAGCCGTTTCTGGCCAGCCGCGGTCCTTCCAGCTCCTTCCTCGGTGTGAGCAAGATGTGCCGGTGCGTAAATCACACGCGGGCGTGGGATCTGCGTGTGAGGGGGTTTAATTCTTAACCTGGGGTCCTGCGTTTGCAGAGGGCGCTGTGGACCTTTGCGAGCTCATGGAGGGTTTGCTCCAGCGCTTCCCATCGGAGGATGATGATCGTCATCTATGTGGGGAGAAGCGAGGAGACCGTTCGCTCCTCAGCCGTCTCTGCTTGTTTAAGCAGGAAAACACATTTCTTCTGCCTGTCCACATGGCAGCATCCACTCCTGTGTCAGCCTGAGATCATTCCTCACCTGCTGCCAGCCAAGGTGCTACAATAAAGATAACAGGGCAGGCTGCTGTCTTGCCTTGCAGCCTCTGTTTGCGGCTGATGTTCATCTACCGGCTCGGCAGCTTCCCCGGGGCAATCTGGCAACGCTGGCACCTTCTGCGCTCGGTGTCGCCGCTGCCGAGGGGCTTTGCCGCCCTTGTGCGGAGCAGCCGGGTGGGTTCGTGGCTTTGGTGCTGAAGCAGGGCTGGGGGAACAGTCGCATCCCCCCATGGCGACAAGGATGAGCTTTTCCCAACCGCTCAGCCCTTACAGGAGCAATTTCCCTCAAGGTTGTGCTGAGCCTTGTTTCTTGAGCGGGGTTTGCGAGCTCTTCCCTGTAGCTGCTGCAACTGATGCTCTGGGCATCCTGGTGGCTCGGGAGCAGAAAAGAATCACAGAATCAGAGAATCACTTTGGTTGGGAAAGCCCCTCGGGGTCAAGAGTCCAATCGTTCCCCAGCCCTGTCCCTGCCCCATGTCCTGAGAACCTCATGTCCGTCTGTCCAGCCCTCCAGGGATGGTGACTCCAGCACTGCCCTGGGCAGCCTGTTCCAATGCCCCACAGCCCTTTGGGGAAGAAATTGTTCCTAAATCCACCCTCACCCTCCCCTGGCGCAACTTGAGGCCGTTTCCTCTGCTCCTGGCGCTTGTTCCTGGGGAGCAGAGCCCGACCCCCCTGGCTCCAAGCTCCTTTCAGGCAGTTCAGAGATCAGAAGGTCTCCCCTCAGCTCCTGTTCTCCAGCTGAACCCCCAGCTCCCTCAGTCTCCATCACATTGTGCTCCAGCCCCTCACCAGCTCCGCTCCCTTCTCTCCACTCGCTCCAGCACCTCAAGGCCTTTCTTGGTGGGAGGTGATCCCGCCACCCCTGGGGCCGCCATTCTGAGCCCTGAGGTGATTGTGGTGCCGCCATTTTGAGCCCTGAGGTGATTCTGGTGCCGCCATTCTGAGCCCTGAGGTGATTCTGGTGCCGCCATTTTGAGCCCTGAGGTGATTCTGGTGCTGCCATTTTGAGCCTTGTCCTGAGGGGCCCAAAACTGCCCCCAGGATTTGCGGTTTTTCCTCCCCATTCCCAGCACAGGGACATTCACTGCCCTGTTCCTGCTGGCCACCCCAGTGCTGGTCCCAGCCAGGATCCTGTGGCCTCTTGGCTCATGTTCAGCCGCTGTCACCCATTCCCTTCCCCTGTGCCGGGGCCTGTGGAGTCTCCAGCCTGCGCTCTGGGCGGGTTGGCGGGAGCAGCCGCAGTCCCCCTCTCAAAATGGGGGAGAATGGCTGTGGGGGCCGGTCCTGCACGTTCCCCAGCGGGGCTGGCAGGGGGCGGTCTGGGGGTTTGAATGCAGCCCCCCAGCCCCATGTCCCCACAGGGGACTCGGCTCTTCCAGCCTGGCCCGGGTCGTCCCGGGCTGGGTCGGAACATGCGGCTTTGAGGACGGAGGAGAAGGAGCTTTATAGTGAAACCGTAATCCCCTCCGGAGAGCTTTCCCTAATCCTCCCTAATGTGCCGTTCAAAACCCTCTTTCAGAGCAACAATTGCACTTTCTCGCCGTTGTATCTCCGCTTCCCTGAGGAATTTCCCAAAGGTGTTTCTCACCGACTGTTCCCTCTCATTTTTCTCTGATAAATAGAATTAATTCCTTTAAAATGTAACGGAAAGAGCAATTTCCTCAGCAGGTAACGGCGAATCTGGCTGATTGATTCAGAGAGATTTCTGCTGTCAAGAACTTATTTTCACTTTATTCGACCTTCCTCCCTGGAGGAGAACGGCAGCATTTTCCCCCAATAACCAAACCTAACACTTCAAACTGAAATAAAACCTCTTAAACGTGAAGGAGGGAGGTGTTGCAGGGTTGAATTGCTGTGGCTTCTTTGCTCAGCCATGGGAGCCGTGAGGTAGAGGGGGCTGAATGATGCTCCTCGGCCTCCCCACCCAATTCTGTAGAATTTTGGGGCAGAAAATCACGTTTTAGAGCGCGGCTCGGCCACCTGCCCACAGGACGTGACCCTGTTGCCTTCAGGTCCATTTTCACCTTGCTCTGACTTGGTTTATTTTTAATTTCTCCGGCAAGTTGATACCCGGTTCCCCGTGGCTGGCGGCGCAGCCCCGGCCACGTTTCACCACGTTGTTTCACCACGTTTCACCACGTTGTTTCACCACGTTTCACCACATTGTTTCACCACAGTTTCACCACGTTTCACCACGTTTCACCACGTTGTTTCACCACGTTTCACCACGTTGTTTCACCACGTTGTTTCACCACGTTTCACCACATTGTTTCACCACGTTTCACCACGTTGTTTCACCACGTTTCACCACGTTGTTTCACCATGTTTCACCACGTATCACCACGTTGTTTCACCACGTTTCACCACATTGTTTCACCACAGTTTCACCACGTTTCACCACGTTGTTTCAACACGTTTCACCGCGTTTCACCATGTTTCACCACGTTGTTTCACCACGTTGTTTCACCATGTTTCACCACGTTGTTTCACCACGTTTCACCACATTTCACCACATTTCACCACATTGTTTCACCATGTTTCACCACATTGTTTCACCACGTTTCACCACGTTTCACCATGTTTCACCACGTTGTTTCACCACGTTGTTTCACCACGTTTCACTACATTGTTTCACCACGTTTCACCACATTGTTTCACCACATTGTTTCACCACGTTTCACCACATTGTTTCACCACATTGTTTCACCACGTTTCACCACATTTCACCACGTTGTTTCACCACGTTTCACCACATTGTTTCACCATGTTCCACCACGTTTCACCACATTGTTTCACCACGTTTCACCACATTTCACCACGTTTCACCACGTTGTTTCACCACGTTTCACCACGTCGTTTCACCACGTTTCACCACGTTTCACCACATTGTTTCACCACGTTTCACCACATTTCACCACGTTTCACCACGTTGTTTCACCACGTTTCACCACGTTGTTTCACCACGTCGTTTCACCACGTCGTTTCACCACGTTTCACCACATTGTTTCACCACGTTTCACCACATTGTTTCACCACGTTTCACCACGTTGTTTCACCACGTTTCGCCAGGGCTGGACGCGGTGCGGAGCCTGTGCCCCGGGCAGGGCGGAGACTGGGATTTGTTGTTTGCTCCCGTTGACATTGGAAACAACAAAATCACAAGTCTTCCAGCCTGCCCGGGGATGGAGGACGTGTGGGCGGCACAGGGTTGTCCATAGAGCCCGGCTGGAGCTGCCTGGGGAGAGAGAAAGGGAGAGATGTGCTGGTTGGGCACCTGCGTGTCACAGAGTCACAGAACCCCAGAGTGTGAGGGGTTGGAGGGCCCTGGAAAGCTCATCCAGTGCAACCCCCCGGAGCAGGAACACCCAGCTGAGGTTACACAGGAAGGTGTCCAGGCGGGTTGGAATGTCTGCACAGAAGGAGACTCCACACCCTCCCTGGGCAGCCTGGGCCAGGCTCTGCCACCCTCACCCCAACAAGTTGCTTCTCATCTGCCAGCGGAACCTCCTGTGTTGCAGTTTGCACCCATTGCCCCTTGTCCTGTCCCTGGTTGTCACCAGCAGAGCCTGGCTCCATCCTCCTGACACTGCCCCTTGCCATCTTGAGCCCCAGCAATGAGTCCCCCCTCAGGCTCCTCTTGTCCAGCTCCAGAGCCCCAGCTCTCTCAGCCTTTCCTCACACGGGAGATGCTCCACTCCATCATCTCTGTGTCCCCGTGCGCCCCTCCATACCCTGCACAGCGTCCGGTTGGCTCTGGCTGATGCATTTGTGGCTGCACGCCTGTCACCCGCTAAACCTGCTGGGTTTCTGTTGTGCACCAGGGGGCCTGAGGGGCTTCACGGTTGTATCTAACATCCCCCTGCCCGGTGCCAGCGATGGGTCTCGCTCCAGCTCAGCCCTGATCCACCCATGAGCCCAAACTGCGGGTGGCTGGAGACGCAGCTCCAAAAGGGGCTCTGCTCTACTTCCAGCAGATTTCGAGGTGGTCAATCCTGCCCTGCTCACATTTTCCTGGGTGCCCCTGCTGGGAATCCCCCCACATCGCTGCCTCCGTTTCGCCGCCTCCTGAGACGCGTCTGCGGCGCGGCCGTGAGACGGCTCCTCCACGAAGGTTATTGCTGCTTATTTTTCACCCCAGCAGACAGAGCAGATAGCGGTGAAATATGGAGCAGTCAAGGCTGCTGCCCTGTGGACTCTGGGCTGATACATCCTCCCGGCTCAGCACAACCCTGGACATAAACCCCCAGCACTGTTATTGAGGGTGGCGGGAGGGGAAGGCAGCCAGGACGCTGTGTTTGAGTGGGAAAGCCAAGCATGGGGGGCTATGGGAGTGCTGGGGGGACATCCCCAAACCCTCGGCCACGCCAGCAAAACGCTTCTCCTGCGTGTGACTTGCAGCGGTGCAAAGTACGAAGCCGGTGCTTATGCTATACGTGGGCACGGCGCGTTGCCCGGCACACACAGCGCGGGCGCCCCATTGCGCAACGCTCGCCCCATTGCACCCCCCGTCACGTGCGTCATCGCGCCCACGCTCACCTGGGACCTGCGACTCTCGCAGCTCACGCTGGAGTTCGCGGCAGCTCCGGGTTGCTCGTTCCGGACGGTGCGGGGAGGTCGAAGCGTTTGCACGGGGACACCCCCCCAGTGCTGCCTCCCGCTGCGCTGCGTCCTTGTCCCGCTTTAGGAAGCGCAGAAAGGGGAGCTCCGGGCTGCCATAGGGGTACCCGGCTCCATCCTCGCGGCGTCACTTGGGCCAGCGGGATGAGGGGTGCTGGAGTGGGTGTCCCCGGCTCTGCAGGCGCAGCTGAGCCCTGGGTGCTGGCAGCTGCTGGGTGTCTTATAGCGAGACTGGCCTGGCAATAGGCTGGCCTTGGTGACAGCTTTGAGTGGCAGCTGGCGAAGGGCTGGAGCTGGGAGGGACAAGGACACAGCGCGGCTTGGCCTGGCCGGGCCATGGGATATACAGACTTGGGGGGGGGGGTCACAAATGGGGCTCCAGGGCCGTGCAAACACCGCAGCACCAGCTCAGGATCTGGCCCCACACACTGCACAGCCCCTTGGGAATAGCAAGCAGCCCCCGCTGCATGGCAAAGTGCTGGAGCGCGCTTTACACGGGGCTTTCCAGCTGCGCTGCACACATGCGTGCAAGAGCACACGGGGGCACACGCACCCCTGAGGCTGCAGAGCCCCCTCTGCCCCCCACAGCACCAGCACACGTGCAAAGCAGGCAGCAAGTAGCAGGCATGCACGCCATGCAACTGCATGTATAGTGCGTGTGTGCGTGCCATATGCATGTAGTGTGTACACGTGGTGCACAGGCACCGGTGTGTACAGTGTGCGTGCAACACACGTGTGTGTTCCTGTCACACCCCAGCTGGCGAGGGGGGGGTGTGCAACTGCAGCCCCAGCGGTGGGGGGTTGGTGTGTATGTATTGTGTGTGCACGTGTGTGCGTGCAAGTGTGCACATGTATTGTGTGCGTCATGTGCTCACGTGAGTATCTGCAAGCGTGCGTGTGTCTGTGCACGTGTGTGTACGTGTGCGTGTCTGTGCACGTGTGCGTGTCTGTGCACGTGTGCGTGTGTCAGTGCACGCGTGTGCACGTGTACGTGTGTCTGTGCACGTGTGCGTGTGTCTGTGCACGTGTGCGTGTCTGTGCACACGTGTGCACGTGTGCGTGTGTCAGTGCACGCGTGTGCACGTGTACGTGTGTCTGTGCACGTGTACGTGTGTCAGTGCACGCGTGTGCACGTGTGCGTGCACGGGTGTGTATGTGTGTGTGTGCGTGCATGTGAGTGCGTGTGTGCACACGTTTGTATACCCATGTCAGGGTGTCCCCGTGTCTGTCTGTGTCCCCCCGTCTCCCCGTGTACCCTCGTGTCCCCATCCCTGTGTCCATGTCGCCCCCATGTCCGTGTCCCTGTGTCCATGTTGCCCCCATGTCCGTGTCCCCGTGTCCATGTCCATGTCCCCGTGTCTGTGTGCCCAAGTCCATAGTCACCCGTGTCCATTTCCCCGTGTCTGTGTCCCGTGTCCCCGTCCTGTTTCCTGTGTCTGTTTCCCCATGTCCCCCGTGTCCATGTGTCCCCATGTCCATGTCCCCGTGTTCGTGTCCCCGTGTCCATATCCCCGTGTCCCCCCGTGTCTGTGTCCCCGTGTGTCCATGTCCCCGTGTCTGTGTGTCCTCGTCCCCATGTCCGTGTCCCTGTGTTCGTGTCCCCCGTGTCCGTGTCCCCCGACGTCTGTGTCCCCGTGTCTGTGTCCCCCATGTCCCTGTGTCCCCGTCACCATGTCCGTGTCCCCGTGTCCGTGTCCCCCGTGTCCGTGTCCCCCATGTCCCTGTGTCCCCGTCCCCATGTCCGTGTCCCCCCACGTCTATGTCCCCGTGTCCGTGTCCCCCATGTCCCTGTGTCACCCATGTCCCTGTGTCCCCGTCCCCATGTCCGTGTCCCCGTGTCCGTGTCCCTGTGTTCGTGTCCCCCATGTCTGTGTCCCCGTGTCCGTGTCCCGCGTGTCCGTGTCCCCCCGTGTCTGTGTCCCCCCGTGTCCGTGTCCCCCATGTCCCTGTGTCCCCGTCCCCATGTCCGTGTCCTCGTGTCCGTGTCCCCGTGTTCGTGTCCCCCATGTCTGTGTCCCCGTGTCCGTGTCCCAATGTCCGGGTCCACCCGTGTCCCCCCGCATCCTCGTGCCCGTGCCCGCTCCGCCCCCTCCGCCGCGCGCGTGCCCGCCCGTTCCCGCCGCGCTCTCGCCGCGCACGCGCAGCTGCCCGGCCCCGCCCCTTCCGGCCGTGCGTGCGCACGCACCCAGCGCTCCCTGCCGGGCGGCGGCTACACGTGAAGCGGCGGCGGGACCGGCCGGAGCCCGCGACCCCACCGGAGCCGCCGCCCCCGGAGCCGCCGCCATGAGCGGAGCGGAGCCGCCGGGCCGCGGGATGCGCTTCGCGGAGAACCAGCTGCGGCGCCACGGCTGGCGGCGAGGTGAGGGCTGCACCGGGCTCGCCTCGGCCCCCCCGGCTCCGCTCCGCGCTCCCCTGCGTATCCCCGACCGCCCACACTGTCCGGCGCGGGCCAGGCGTTCCCGGTCCCCGCCGGTTCCACGGTCCCCATCAGTTCCCCGGTCCTCTCCGGTCCCCGCCGGTTCCCCGGTCCCCGCCGGTTCCCCGGTCTCCTCCGGTTCCCCGGTCTCCTCCGGTTCCCCGGTCTCCTCCGGTTCCCCGGTCCCCGCCGGTTCCCCGGTCCCCATCAGTTCCCCGGTCCCCATCAGTTCCTCGGTCCTCTCCGGTTCCCCAGTTCCCCGGTCCCCACCATCAGTTCCCCGGTCCCCACCATCAGTTCCCCGGTCCCCACCATCAGTTCCCCGGTCCCCACCATCAGTTCCCCGGTCCCCACCATCAGTTCCCCGGTCCCCATCATCAGTTCCCTGGTCCCCATCATCAGTTCCCTGGTCCCCGTCAGTTCCTCGGTCCTCTCCGGTTCCCCAGTTCCCCGGTCCCCGCCGGTTCACCGGTCCCCATCAGTTCCCTGGTCCCCATCAGTTTCCCGGTCCCCACCGGTTCCCTGGTCCCCACCGGTTCCCTGGTCCCCACCGGTTCCCTGGTCCCCACCGGTTCCCTGGTCCCCATCAGTTCCCTGGTCCCCATCAGTTCCTCGGTCCTCTCCGATTCCCCAGTTCCCCGGTCCCCGTCAGTTCCCCGGTCCCCTCCACTCCCCTGTTCCCCTTCCCGAGGCGCAGGGCCCGGCCCCGGTGTCACCCCAACACTTGTGGTCCCGTAGCCCTGGTGGGCTCCCCGGCCGCAGTGACAGGTCCCGTTGTCCGCAGGGCAGGGGCTGGGCAAGCGGGAGGACGGCATCGCCGAGGCCATCCGGGTGAAGGTCAAGTGCGACACCGCGGGGGTGAGCGTCTCCCTGCCCCGCTGGGCTCGGCCCGAGGGGCCGCCGAGCGCTGCAGCTGTTTCGGTGGCTCCTCTATGCCCCGCAGGTGGGACACGACGCGGCAGAGCCGTTCACCTTCCACTGGTGGGACCACGTCTTCAACGAGGCGGCCGCCAACGTCGCGGTGGAGACCGGGCAGGTAGGGTGCTCTGGTCGGGCCGGGATGGGGCTCAACAACAGGAGCGGGATTTGAGGTCGTGCAGTGATGAGGAACGACATCTAGATGCAGACAGAGATGCACAGGCTCAGAGTTCTTGTTAGCGGCGAGAGCAGAGCCAGGCAGAGCTGAGCCTTCTTTTATTAACAGCTCTGGACGTTTGTACAAAAGATATTATCCCAAACACACCAAACTCATGGGCCCCTCAGTTCAGGAAAGACATTGAAGTGCTGGAGCGGGTCCAGAGAAGAGCAACACGACTGGTGAAGGGACTTGAGCACAAGCCCTATGGGGAGAGGCTGAGGGAGCTGGGCTTGTTTAGTCTGGAGAAGAGGAGGCTCAGAGCTGAGCTCAGCACTCTCTAGAACTACCTGAAGGGCAGTTCTAGCCAGGTGGGGATTGGGCTCTTCTCCCAGGCATCAGCAATAGGACAAGGGGCCATGGGCTTAAACTCTGCCAGGGGAAATTTAGGCTGGATATTAGGAAGAAATTCTTTACAGAGAGAGTGGTCAGGCATTGGAATGGCTGCCCAGGGAGGTGCTGGACTTGCCATCCCTGGAGGTTTTTAAAGTGAGGTTGGACATGACATTTAGTGCCATGATCTAGTAAACAGACTAGAGTTGGACCAAGGGTTGGACTCGATGATCTCTGAGGGCTTTTCCAACCCAGTCGATTCTGTGATTCTGTGAACTCATGTTGTGACTGTCTTCAGTCGCGTATCTTGTGGGCGGCGTTCCGACCCGCTCATTCACACGCCCAGGCCCAACGTTCACACATCGTGGTGGTCAATGGTGCGGAGTCTAGTTGGAGGCCAGTATCCAGTGCAGTGCCTCAGGGGGGCAGTACTGGGGCCAGTATTATTCAATATATTCATTAACGATTTAGACGAGGGAATAGAGTGACTGTCAGAGAGTTTGCTGGTGACACCGAGCTGGGAGGAGTGGGTGACACTGGAAGCTGTGCTGCCATCAGAGACCTGGACAGGCTGAAGAGTTGGGCGGGGAATAACCTGATGAAATTTAACAAGGGAAAGTGTAGAGTCCTGCATCTGGGCAGGAACAACCCCAGGTTCCAGTATAGCTTGGGAAATTACATATTAGAGAGCAGTGTAGGGGAAAGGGACCTGGGGGTCCTGGTGGACAACAGGGTGACCATGAGCCAGCACTGGGCCCTTGTGGCCAGGAAGCCAATGGGACCTGGGGTGGGTTAGAAGGAGGTGGTCAGTGGGTCAGAGAGGTTCTCCTGCCCCTCTGCTCTGCCCTTGAATAAAGGGTTTAGTTCAGATACTATCAGGATACACTTGAGAAACATATATACATATATATATAAAATATATACAGCCATAGCACCCTGAGAGTGCCCCATCTTGTCTGATCTGGGAAGCTAAGCAGGGTCGGGCCTGGTCAATGCTTGGATGGGAGCCCAGCTGTGTCCAGAGAGGTTCTCCTGCCCCTCTGCTCTGCCCTGGGGAGACCACACCTGGAATCTTGTGTCCAGTTGTGGCCCCTCAGTTCCAGCAGGACAGGGAACTGCTGCAGAGGGTCCAGCGTAGGGCAACAAAGATGCTGAAGGGAGTGGAGCATCTCCCTTATGAGGAAAGGCTGAGGGAGCTGGGGCTCTTTAGTTTGGAGAAGAGGAGACTGAGGGGTGACCTTATTAATGTTTATAAATATCTAAAGGGTGAGTGCCACGAGGATGGAGCCAGGCTCTTCTCGGTGCAAACAATGATAGGACAAGGGGTAATGGGATCAAGCTGGAACACAAGAGTTTCCACTTAAATTTGAGAAGAAACTTCTTCTCAGGGTGGCAGAGCCTGGAACAGGCTGCCCAGGGGGGTTGTGGAGTCTCCTTCTCTGCAGACATTCAAAACCCCCCTGGACATGTTCCTGTGCGACCTCACCTGGGCGTTCCTGCTCCATGGGGGGATTGGACTGGATGAGCTTTTGAGGTCCCTTCCAATCCCAAACATACTGTGATACTGTGATCGTACATATAGTGGTGGTTTTCCGACCCGCGATATCATTCTCACTGTCCTTACGCTCATAAAAAACATACTTCTGTATAACCTGTCCAAGGCCATTTAGCTGGAACCACACATCCTGCTGTTCCCACAGGGTCACCTTTGGTGGCCTCTGCACTGTCACTATGTGTCCCCACAGCCCCTAACAGCGCGTGGTGGCAGAGGGGTGCGTTGCAACTCTCTCAGACCCCTTTGCAACTCTCTCCCTGCCCCAGGACGGCGTCTCCATGAAGAGGCTTTCTGAGCAGGGGGTCAGGATCAGCAACAAGAAGCCCCGCAAGGCCGGCAGCGCCGGCAACATGTTGTACGGCCGCTTTGTGAAGGTAACGGGCCTGGGATGGCGCCTCGGGGAGCAGCTGGTGCGTCCGGGCTGATCGCGCCATGGCCCTCGGGTCCCCCTTATCCATGTCTCCATGTCTCCCTGCAGTCGGCCACGCTCACGGCGCATGGGGAGGAGGCCACGACGTTGCCCGCTGGCTCTGGAGGCGACGAGGAGGAGGATGAGGAGAAGCTGGACCTCTCTTCGGCCCGCAGGCGAGGCTGGGGCAGCACCTCATGTCCATCTCCACCATGCAGCGGTGGGGAGGGATGAAGGCTGCGATGGGGAGCCCCTTCCCCACGCTGGGGGGTGACGTGTCCCCTCTGTGTCCCGCAGGCTGACGGATGAGGAGCTGATGCGAGCGTGCGGGGGCCGCACGGCGCACAAGTGAGTGGTTTGGTGATGCACGGGTGGGCTCCCCCTTTCAAACAGGCTGGGGGGCGCGTTCCTCGGCCAGGAGGTGCCAGACCCCAGCTGCCCGTGGTTGTTGCAGGGGTGCCCGTCATGGCTTGACCATGAGCGCCAAGCTGGCGCGCCTGGAGGAGCAGGAGCGAGCTTTCCTGGCCACGTACCGGCAGAAGGAGCCCCTGGAGAGCAGCCCGACAGCGGACAAGCAGGAGAAGAAGAAGAAGAAGAAGAAAGGGAAATCGTGCAGGGATGAAGTTGATGCTCAGGTGCTGCAGAGCCAGGAGCCAAGTGGAGAAGAGGAGGTGGCGGGAGAGGAGGAGAAGGTTGTGAAGAGGAAGAAGAAGAAAAAGAAGCAGGAGGAGGAGAATGTGGACACACAAGAGGTGGGTGAGAGGAAGAAAAAGAAGCAGGAGAAGGAGAATGTGGACACACAAGAGGTGAGTGAGAGGAAGAAAAAGAAGCAGGAGGAGGAGAATGTGGACAAACAAGAGGTGGGTGAGAGGAAGAAAAAGAAGCAGGAGGAGGAGAATGTGGACAAACAAGAGGTGGGTGAGAGGAAGAAAAAGAAGCAGGAGGAGGAGAATGTGGACAAACAAGAGGTGGGTGAGAGGAAGAAAAAGAAGCAGGAGGACAAAGCAGAGCTGGCAGAGCCAAAGAAGGACAAAGCAGAGCTGGCTGAGACAGAGGTACCTCTAGAAGACACAGATGGGCCAGACCAGGCTGGGCACTGCCCCAGGAAGAAGAGGAAGAAGAGGAAGAGGGAGGCAGAGTGAGCGAGGGCCAGGGCTGCCGTGCTGCTGAGCTGCTGGCACCGTCTGCCTGGGAGGGTCCAGATCCTGCGCGCCGGTGCTGGTGGGCACCCATGGGTGCCTCAGGCTCTTCCCAGGTGCAGCACAGCACTGTGCTGGGGCTGCTGAGCTGGGACTGGTTCATCTGGAGCTGGATCGAGCTTTTATTTCACCCCGTGAGCCTTCCTCCCATCAGGGGTGGCCCCAGATCCCAGGGGCAGGGACCTGTTTGTTGTGGGTCAGTCACAGGACACAAGGGGACAGATCTCGCAGAGCACTGACATATTTTTTCAAGGGCATCAATAAATCTTTATTGCAGCAAAACTATCGTGGCGTGAGCTACGTAGCAAACCCTGGACTGCGTCTGCACCCCAAAGCACTCAGATTAGGGAGCGAGCCCAGCCTGCCTGGCAACTGCCCCTTCAGTCCAGAGCTCAGGGGGGGCTTTTGGCCACCAAACTTTGATCCTTCGGCCAGAGCTGGGTAGGACTGAAACCCAAAGAGGTGCTGAGCATCCTCCTCGCAGAGAGCGGTGGCTTTGGCAGAATTAGGCTGCGATTTGCTGCGCTGCAGCCCAGTCTCGCACCCCGAGCCCCCCACCCTGGGCTGCCCGTCCTCAGGTCTTGCTGAGCTGCAGGACACAGTCCGTCTCGGGGTACGGTGGCAGATTCAGAGCGTATTTCTTCTGGAGCGCAGGGGGCACGAACCTGCCCCCGAGGAAGTGGTAGCGGCCAGCAAAATGCATCGCTGCCTTCTTGGGTGCCGTCAGCGAGATGAGCATGTCAGGCTGCAGACCGTCCGCCTTCCCCTTCTCCACGTCCCAGCCTGCAACAAACACCAAGACCAGGCTGGAGCCTGCGAGACCCCGTTACTGCGGTAGGTCTGGCCGTTACTCACCCGAGGGGATGTCGATGCTGGCGATGGGCACCGTGATGCGCTCCAGGGTGCTGAGGATGCTGCCAAAGGGCTCCCGCACCGCGCCCTTGAAGCTGAACCCGAAAATCGCATCCACCACCAAGCCGTAGAGCTCATCGATGAGCGCAGCCTGCGGTGGGGATGGAAAACGGTGGAAAACAGCCCTGGGCACGGCTGCTTCTCAACCAGGGGCTGCTCCTGAACCAGGGGCTGCTCCTCACCTCAGCCGGGAACTCGGGCAGGAAGGGGATGTCCATCTTCTGGCACTGGGTGGTCAAACCTTCAAACAGCGGCTTGCTGGGGCGCTTGGGGTAATGCACGGTTGGCTCGTAGCCCTGCAAGAGCAAGAGGGACATGAAGAGCACCCGGGCACCGAGAGCAGGAACCCCAAAGCTCAGGGGTGCGGGGGGAACGTGCAGCCGCCTGCACGAGACACTCACAAACATTTTGAGGTGCCGGGCGCACACCAAGCCATCGCCGCCGTTGTTCCCCGGCCCGCACACGACCAGCACGCTGGGCCGGCTCGTGGTGAAGGAGCTGGGCGGGTAGGCCTGCGTGGGACGGGAGGTGGAGGGTTATGCTGGGGAAGCGGGGACCACCGGGACACCCCGGGGGCTCTGCCTGGCTCCTGCGCGCCCACCTTGGCGATGGCGGTGGCGCAGCTCAGCCCCGCCAGCTCCATCAGCTGGTCCACGCTGAACTTGTACTCGGTGAAGAGCTCCTGGTCAATGGCCTGGGCTTCATCCTGCCTGGGGGAGAGGACGGAGGCTCTAGGGGCGTCCAAACACGGGACAGGCACCGAAACACGGGACAGGCCCCGGGGTCTGGGGGCTCAGGGGCAGCTGCCACCCCCCTCAGATTTGCAAAGTGCCAGCAAGTGTGGGAGGGGGTTGAGTCCAGCCCCACACACTGAGCCCCCCCATGCCCTTCTGCACCCCATCGGTCCTATTCAACCCCTCTGCACCCCCATCGGTCCTATTCAACCCCTCTGCACCCCATGGGTCCCCCCCAACCCCTCTGCACCCCCATCGGTCCTATTCAAACCCTCTGCACCCCATGGGTCCCCCCCAACCCCTTGTACCCCACAGGTCCTACCCAACGCCTCTGTACCGTCATGGGTTCCCCCCCAAACCCTCTGCACCCCAATGGGTCCCCCGCAACCCCTCTGTACCCCCATGGATCCCCCCAAACCCTTCTGTACCCCACGGGTCCCACCCAACCCCTCTGTACCCTCATGGGTTCCCCCCCAAACCCTCTGCACCTCCAGTCCCACCCAACCCCTCTGTACCCCCATGAATCCCCCCAACCCCTCTGCACCCCCATGGATCCCCCCAAACCCCTCTGTACCTCATGAATCCCCCCAACCCTGCTGCACCCCCATGGATCACCCCAACCCCTCTGTACCCCCATGGATCCCCCCAACCCCTCTGTACCCCCATGGATCCCCCCAACCCCTCCGCACCCCATGGGCCCGCCCCAACCCCTCTGCACCCCATGGATCCCCCCCAAACCCTCTGCACCCCGTGGGTCCCACCCAGCCCCTCTGCACCCCATGGATCCCCCCCAAGCCCTCTGTACCCTATGGGTCCTACTCAACCCCTCTGTACCCCATGGATCCCCCCCAAGCCCTCTGCACCCCGTGGGTCCCACCCAGCCCCTCTGCATCCCATCCTGCCCACCCCCTGAGCCCACCCCGGGCCCCCCTCCGCCCTGTTACCCCCTCGCACCCTCCCTGCACCCCGCGGGCCCCCAAGCATCCCCCGCACCTTCTGCCACCCTCGGGCCGCCCCTCCAGTTGCGCCCCCTCCCGCGTACCCCCCGGGTCCCCTTCCCAGCAGTACCCGAGGAAGCGGAGCCCCTGCGGCCCCGCGCTGGGCCCGTGCATGGCGCGGCGGGGGCGGCACCAGGCCCGGTCCCAGCCCCGGTCCCAGCCCCAGCCCCGGCCCGGGCAGCGCCCGCCCGCCCGCGCCGCCGCCGCCACCAGCAGCCCCAGCCCCAGCAGCGCCCGCGGCCCCGGCATGCGGCGGGCACGGCCCCTGCGCAGCGCAGCGCGGCGCACGGAGCATGCGCGGGGCGGAGCGCGGCGGCCGTCCCGGGAGCCGGGGAACACGGGTTCGCAGCCCGGCTGCGGTCATGGGGCACTTGGGTGGGAAAAGCCGCTCGGGATCATGGAGTCCAACCATAACCCAGCCCTGTCCCTGCCCCATGTCCTGAGAACCTCATGTCCGTCTGTCCAGCCCTCCAGGGATGGTGACTCCAGCACTGCCCTGGGCAGCCTGTTCCAATGCCCCACAGCCCTTTGGGGAAGAAATTGTTCCTAAATCCACCCTCACCCTCCCCTGGCGCAACTTGAGGCCGTTTCCTCTGCTCCTGGCGCTTGTTCCTGGGGAGCAGAGCCCGACCCCCCTGGCTCCAAGCTCCTTTCAGGCAGTTCAGAGATCAGAAGGTCTCCCCTCAGCTCCTGTTCTCCAGCTGAACCCCCAGCTCCCTCAGTCTCCATCACATTGTGCTCCAGCCCCTCACCAGCTCCGCTCCCTTCTCTCCACTCGCTCCAGCACCTCAAGGCCTTTCTTGGTGGGAGGTGATCCCGCCACCCCTGGGGCCGCCATTCTGAGCCCTGAGGTGATTCTGGTGCCACCATTTTGAGCCCTGAGGTGATTCTGGTGCCGCCATTTTGAGCCCTGAGGTGATTCTGGTGCCGCCATTTTGAGCCTTGTCCTGAGGAGCCCAAAACTCCCCCCAGGATTCGTGGTTTTTCCTCCCCATTCCCAGCACAGGGACATTCACTGCCCTGTTCCTGCTGGCCACACCAGTGCTGGTCCCAGCCAGGATCCTGTGGCCTCTTGGCTCATGTTCAGCCCATCACCAACACCCCCAGGTCCTTTTCCAGCCGCAGCGTCCATGGGGTTGTTGTGACCCAAGCGCAGGACCCGGCACTTGGCCTTGTTGAACTCCGACAATTGGCCTCAGCCCAGCGATCCAGATCCCTCTGCAGAGCCTCCTGCCCTCAGCACATCAACACTCCCTCCCAACTTTGTCTTGTCCATGAACCCACTGGGGGTGCACTCGACCCCCTCATCCAGATCATTGGTAAAGACAGAGACAGTCTCCCCCGCTTCCAGGACACCCATCACCAAAAGGAAGACGGCAAAGCACCATATTCAAAACCATGTTGGCTCAAGCACCCCAAACGATCTCCCACCGGCTGCTTGGCCCGGTCGGGGTCGCACAATCCAGACCGGTCCCGCTGCCGGTCCCGCCATGGGCCGGAGCCACCTCCCCGGTGTCCTCTGCTGTCACACGAGGCTGCAGATGAGGGACAGGGTCCTTTTCCTCGAGCGGGGCTCCCGGTTCCCGTGTCCCCGTGTCCCCGACGCGGGGTTGTTGGCGGCGCTGTGGGCAGCGGGACCGCTGAGTTTAACGGGCATCGGAGCTCCCAGGGGGATACAGAATAACAGGAGGGGGGCGCTTGAATGCGCCGGGGTTTGGGGTTGGCTGCAAAGCGCCAAAATCCCAAGGCCCTGTGGTTTTGGGCTTGGGAACGCAGCCCTTGGGAGGAACAGGGGTGTCCCCAGCCCTGCCCTGGGGGTCTCCATCCCTCAACGGACACCCAGACCTCCCGTCCCCTCCCTTTCCCGCTCCTCCGGCCGTCACCTACCGCTCCAGGGACCCCGGCCCGAGGCTTCGGTGGTCGCGGTGCCCTGTGAAACGCGGCGTGAGAACCGCAGCCCTCGGCGCTTTGGCAAAGAGAAGCTCTGGTTGAGTTTTGGTACTTACTCGGCCGGACGCCGCCGTGGCCAAGGGGGGCGTTCAGGTTACTGGGGGCAAAGCAGAGATGCTCGTGTGGAGGTGACGGGGAGCATCCGTGTGACAATCTCCCCCCTTAGTACTGAAGCCTCCCCAAATTCCAGCTTGAATTACCTCAAACACACTCCCCAGAGTTACACATCGTTAAAACTCTAATATGTAATAACAACCAAAGCTATTTTTGTGAGCTTGTTGCGTTGTAGTTGCGGTCACTGCCTTATTCCAGTTGCTTTCTTCTGTATCTATATAAACTTAGATTGCAAATACCACCCAGGGTGGATTTTCACCATATGAAGTCCCTGGGGTGATGCCACTTGCTGTGTTACATTTGCCGCTACTACAATGGGGAAAACCTGCTCTGTGGGTGCAAGGAGCTGCATTGGGGTGTCCCCCCCTCGCTCACCCACCTGTTAGTGCGGAGCTCACTGTGACACCCCGGAGCGGCGCTGGGACCCTCCGTGTCCTCGGATGGGCAGCGGCGCTGCGGTGCGGGGCTGCCGGCCGGGGGTCCTGTGCCCGCGGGGAGGAAGGGTGGGTGGGCAGCAGTGCAGTGCCAGGCGGTGCTGGAAATGGGTGCATGGCTCAAGCCACGGGTTTATTTTGCACCCTCTTACCTGAATGCGCAGGATGCGCTCCTGGCACACACACACACCGCTCAGCCCCAGCAAAGGACCTGGGGTCAAAGGAAGGGACGTTTATCTCATGGGTGATGCTGGGAATGTGGCCATGGAGGGAGGGACAGGATGGCAGCTTTCCTACTCACACCTCGCTCCCCGTCTTGCTGCTGTGGGGCAGCGTGGAGCAAAACCGCGGGTGGTCGGAGTCCTGGTAGGACAGACGGACAGTCGGGGATTTCAGGCGCGTGTCCCCCTGCCCGCTCGCCCCGGTGCCTCGCTCCACCGGCCCCAGCTAGGGTGTCAGTCCCAGCGCCCCAATGTGCCCCCCAGCCCATGGTGGTGCTCACCGGGGCGGGGGCCCAGCCCCCCCGGCGGGACGGGCGGCCACGCAGGCAGAGCTGGTGCTGGATGGCGTCCGTGAGCTTGTGCACCACCCGCTCGCGGGCAGATCTGGGGGTGTCCTGGGGACGAGAGAGCCCACGCGGGCTGGGGGAGATGCCTCGAGATGCATGGGAGGGTCTGGCCCTGGGGCTTTCCCCGCTGTGCCTTACCTGGCAGTGGGAAAGCAAAGTCAGGGCCTCCTTGTAGTGCCCGATGGCTTTCTGGGGGTGTCCCAGGTGGAAGCAGGATGATCCCAGCCCCTCACACACCTGCCACTGCCCCTGCACGTCTCCTGGGGGTGAAGGAGAGAGTCAGCACTGAATGACAGAACCTCAGGATGTCAGGGGTTGGAGGGCCCTGGAAAGCCCATCCAGTGCAACCCCCCCGGAGCAGGAACACCCAGCTGAGGTTACACAGGAAGGTGTCCAGGCGGGTTGGAATGTCTGCACAGAAGGAGACTCCACACCCTCCCTGGGCAGCCTGGGCCAGGCTCTGCCATCCTCACCCCAACAAGTTGCTTCTCATCTGCCAGCGGAACCTCCTGTGTTGCAGTTTGCACCCATTGCCCCTTGTCCTGTCCCTGGTTGTCACCAGCAGAGCCTGGCTCCATCCTCCTGACACTGCCCCTTGCCATCTTGATCCCAGCAATGAGTCCCCCCTCAGGCTCCTCTTGTCCACCTCCAGAGCCCCAGCTCCCTCAGCCTTTCCTCACACGGGAGATGCTCCACTCCCTCCAGCATCTTGGTGGCTGCGCTGGACTCTCTCCAGCAGTTCCCTGTCCTGCTGGAACTGAGGGGCCACAACTGGACACAAGATTCCAGGTGTGGTCTCCCCAGGGCAGAGCAGAGGGGCAGGAGAACCTCTCTGGACCCAGCTGGTCTCCCATCCAAGCACGGACCAGGCCCGACCCTGCTTAGCTTCCCAGATCAGGTGTTCTCAGGGTGCTATGGCTGTGTATCTGGACGGTCTCCCATCCAAGTACTAACCGGGCCCGACCCTGCTTAGCTTCCCAGATCAGATGAGATGGGGCGTTCTCTGGATGCTATGGCTGCATATATACATATATATATACACATATATATAAAATATATGTTTCTCAAGTGCATCCTTATAGTGTCTGAACTAAACCCTTTATTCAAGGGCAGAGCAGAGGGGCAGGAGAACCTCTCTGACCTACTGACCACCCCCTTCTAACCCACCCCAGGTCCCATTGGCTTCCTGGCCACAAGGGCCCAGTGCTGGCTCGTGGTCACCCTGCTGTCCCCAGGACCCCCAGCTCCCTTTCCCCTGCACCGCTCTCTAACACTGGCCCAGCTCTTTGCAGCCCAGATCCCAGCAAAGCAGCATTGCTGATGCCCTTTGGATCTGGCACACACCTGGCTCCAGTCTGCTCAGCATCCGGATGCTGCAGAGCTCCCGCGCAGGGCTGATTTGCCCGTGCCTCCCCTTACCTGAATCCCGGAAGGCTTGCAAGGCGTGCAGGTAGTTTTCCACTGCAGCCTCGTGGTTCCCGAGCTGGCTGCAGGCATACGCCAGGTTACCAAAGCACTGCCCCTGCGCCCTCCGGTTCCCTAGAGCACCTGCAAGGGGGGACGTGAGACTCCATCCCGAGCCGGCACATCTGCCAAAACCACAAGCAAGAGGTCCCGGCGGGACGTACTGTGCAGCGCTGCCGCTCGCCGGTGCCAGCCCAGGGCCGTGCCGAAGCTGCGCAGGGCGTTGTGGGCAGCGCCCATGTTCTGCAGCAGCGCAGCCTCCCTGCGCCGGTCCGGCTCGGTGCCGCAGAGCGCCAGGGCCTGCTGGAAGCTCTCGGCAGCCAGGGGGAAGATACGGAGCTGGGAGTAGCCGAGGCCGATGTCACCGTAGAGTTTCGCTGCGGGGCAGAACGGGAGAGCTGCGTGCGGGCGCCGCTCGCCAAGGCACCGAGAGCAAAGGCTGCGGCGCGGCGTTACCTCGCAGGGCTGGGTCGGGGATGCTCTCGCAGAGCGAGCGGCACTGGGCGAGGACCCCGGCGATCTCCGCCGGGCCGAAGCGCCGGCTCTGCAGCATGGAGCCGCTCGCCCTGCTCAGAGCCACCGCGGCGGCCCCGGGGCTGGCGGCCGACATGTAGGTCTGCGCGGCGTCCAGGAAGCACCGCGCGGCTCGCGCCGGCGCCCGCAGCCCCAGGTAGCAGCAGCCCATCCGCACGTGGGTCCCCGCTCGGCCGCCGGCCTGCGGCGCGCAGCCATGGCCGGCGGCTTTGCCAAAACACTCCAGTGCTTTCGGAAAGTCCCGGAGCCCTTCATGAGCTGCCCCGATGTTGAAATAAAGGTCCTCCAAGTCCTCCCCGCTCTCCCCCTCCGAGGGCTGGGAATGCAGGAGGAACTCGAGGCCCTTTTTGGGCTTCCCGCTCTCCACGTAGGCAGCCCCCAGGTTGAAGGCGCAAGCGCGGCGGAGCCCGGGGCTCGCGGTGTCCCTGGAGAGAAGCAGCGCCTTCCTGAAGCAGCCTAGCGCTTCCCGCGTGTCGCCCAGCGCCAGCGCCCGGCGCCCGGCTCGCGTGAGCGCCGCGATCTCAGCCGCCTCGTCCCCTCCCTGCCGGGCAGCTGCGCCCCCCTTGGGCTTGCCCTTTCCTTTCTTCTTGCTCTTCTTCCCAAGCACAGGGTCCGCGGGGGCCAGGGGCTCCGCTCCTGCATCAGCAGCCTCCTCCGAAGCCATGGGCAGCAACCCGCCTGCAGGACAGAGACGCAGCCTGAGCCGGCGCGGTCCTGGGGCTTCTTATAGAACTGTAGAATGATTTCAGTTGGAATAGAAATGATCAAGTCCAACCATAACCCACCCCTGTCCCTGCCCCGTGTCCTGAGAACCTCATGTCCGTCTGTCCAGCCCTCCAGGGCTGGTGACTCCAGCACTGCCCTGGGCAGCCTGTTCCAATGCCCCACAGCCCTTTGGGGGAGAAATTGTTCCTAAATCCAACCTCAGACTCCCCTGGCGCAACTTGAGGCCGTTTCCTCTGCTCCTGGCGCTTGTTCCTGGGGAGCAGAGCCCGACCCCCCTGGCTCCAAGCTCCTTTCAGGCAGTTCAGAGATCAGAAGGTCTCCCCTCAGCTCCTGTTCTCCAGCTGAACCCCCAGCTCCCTCAGTCTCCATCACATTGTGCTCCAGCCCCTCACCAGCTCCACTCCCTTCTCTCCACTCACTTCAGCACCTCAAGCTCTTTCTTGGCCTCCCATTGTGCTTGAAACAAGCACCATTATTTTATAATATTAAAAAAATATTAGAAAAGTCTTGTAGCCTGTTTGCTACTAAAGTTTTGGGGGTGAAAAAGCCTTTCTATGGAGGACCCCAGCTCATCTTCTGCCCTCAGCGCCTCCTGCCAGAGAGCAGAGGAGAATAGGGGGACACACAACAGCATGGAGTGGGGGCTCCTGGGGGGTCTTTTGGGGGGACAGAATAATCAGTTGCACACACTTACTGTTTGTTCTCTAGGTGTAAAGGCTGCTGAGAGTGTGGAGGGGAGGGATGTGGCATCACCGTCACCTGAAGCCGCAAACCGCTGCTCTGTGCGTGGGACGGGGGCGTCTGAGCCGGCTCTGAGCGTCTCGGGAAGCCGCGGGTGCTGAGTGCCGGTGCCTGGGGCCCGATGCTGAGCGCCAAGGAAGCACCAACCGGGACAAAGCCGGGCGTCCCGGGGAAGGCACGTTCCCGCAATGGCTGGGCTGGCTCTGGTTTCACCCCCGTCACTGGCGCGGTGCACAGTGCCATGGCAACTTGGTGCAGCGGCGCTGATGTGGGCTGTATGACGGTGGCACAACCGGCCCCTCGCTGGCCCAGCGAGCTCGTGGCAGGCGCTGTGGATTTTAGTGGGGACCCATGTGTGGTGCAGCGGGGCTGACGGGCACCCGGGACCCACCGGCACATCCCGGCTCCGGTGCAGGTCTGGCCCCTGGAGCCCCCAGGACCCCTGGCTGGCCCAGCCTGGGGGGCAGATCACAGAATCAGAATGTGGGGGATTGAAGGGCCCTGGAAAGCTCATCCAGTGCAGCCCCCCGGAGCAGGAACACCCAGCTGAGGTTACACAGGAAGGTGTCCAGGCGGGTTGGAATGTCTGCACAGAAGGAGACTCCACACCCTCCCTGGGCAGCCTGGGCCAGGCTCTGCCACCCTCACCCCAACAAGTTGCTTCTCATCTGCCAGCGGAACCTCCTGTGTTGCAGTTTGCACCCATTGCCCCTTGTCCTGTCCCTGGTTGTCACCAGCAGAGCCTGGCTCCATCCTCCTGACACTGCCCCTTGCCATCTTGAGCCCCAGCAATGAGTCCCCCCTCAGGCTCCTCTTGTCCAGCTCCAGAGCCCCAGCTCCCTCAGCCTTTCCTCACACGGGAGATGCTCCACTCCCAACGCCCCCACGTGTCCCCGTGAGTCCCCCGCAGGTCCCCGTGTGCGCTGTCCCTCTGGCACTCAGGGGTGCGCACCCCGCGTGTCCCTTGGCCCTGGTTTGTACCCCCCCCCCCCCCCCTCCGCACCCACGTGTGTGACACCCCCCGCACCCACGCGGTCCCGGTACCGAACTACAACTCCCGGCGGCCCCCGCGCGGCGCCACGTGAGCGGCGGGAGATTCAAATCGCGGGTGGAGCCGCCGCGGCCGCAGCCGCAGCCATGGACGGAGCGGGAACGGGGCGCTGTGAGCGGCCGCGCCGGGGGGCGGGCAGCGGTGCGGGGGGGCCGGGGGTGCAGGTTAATGTGGGGGTGCACGCGTCTGGGGGTGCAGGTGGGTCTGTGGGTACCGGAGGGTCGGGGGTGCAGGTCCCTGTGGGGGGGACAGGCAGGTCTGGGGGTGCAGGTCAGTGTTGGGGGACAGGCAGGTCTGGGGGTGCAGGTCAATGTGGGGGGGACAGGCAGGTCTGAGGGTGCAGGTGGGTCTGTGGATACCGGAGGGTTGGGAGTGCAGGTCAGTGTTGGGGGGACAGGCAGGTCTGGGGGTGCAGATCAATGTGGGGGGGACAGGCAGGTCTGGGGGTGCAGGTCCCTGTGGGGGGGACAGGCAGGTCTGGGGGTGCAGGTGGGTCTGTGGGTACCGAAGGGTCGGGAGTGCAGGTCCCTGTGGGGGGACAAGCAGGTCTGGGGGTGCAGGTCAATGTTGGGGGGACGGTCAGGTCTGGGGGTGCAGGTGGGTCTATGGGTACCGGAGGGTCGGGAGTGCAGGTCCCTGTGGGGGGACAAGCAGGTCTGGGGGTGCAGGTCAGTGTTGGGGGGACAGGCAGGTCTGGGGGTGCAGGTCCATGTCGGGGGGACGAGCAGGTCTGGGGGTGCAGGTAAATGTGAGGGGGACAGGCAGGTCTGGGGGTGCAGGTCAATGTGGGGGGGACAGGCAGGTCTGGGGGTGCAGGTGGGTGGTGGAGGAGGCAGGAGTGTGGAGGTGCAGGTGGATGTGGGGGGACAGGCAGGTCTGGGGGTGCAGGTGGGTCTGTGGGTACCGGAGAGTCGGGAGTGCAGGTCCCTGTCGGGGGTACAGGCATGTCTGGGGGTGCAGATCAGTGTTGGGGGGACAGGCAGGTCTGGGGGTGCAGGTCAATGTGCGGGGGACAGGCAGGTCTGGGGGCGTAGCGGGGTGTGGGGACAAGCAGGTGTGGGAGTGGAGGTGGGTGTGGGCAAACAGGCAGATTTGGGGGTGCAGGTGGGTGTGGGGATACAGGAGGGTCGGGGGTGCAGGTCAGTGTGGGGTTGGACAGGTCCAGGGGTGCGGGTGGGTGTGTGGAGGGTCTGGAGGTGCAGGTGGGTCTGGGGTACAGGAGGGGTGGGGGTGCAGGTCAGTGTGAGGGGACAGGCAGGTCTGGGGGTGCAGGTGGGTCTACGAGTACAGGAGGGTCGCGGATGCAGATCAATGTGGGGGGACAGGAGGGGCAGGGGTGCGGGTCAGCGTGGGGGGTGTGCAGGTCTAGGGGTGCAGGTGGGTGGTGGGGGGTGCAGGAGGGTGTGGGGACAGACAGGTCCAGGGCTACAGAAGGGTTGGGGGTGTGGGTGCAGGTGGGTGTGTGGAGGGTCTGTAGGTGCAGGTGGTTCTGGGGTACAGGAGGGGTGGGGGGTGCAGGTGGATGGGTCTGGGGGTACAGGAGGGTCGGGGGTACAGGTCAATGTGGGGGTGGGCAGGTCTGGGGGTGCGGGTGGGTGGTGGGGGAGGCAGGAGTGTGGGGGTGCAGGAGGGTGTGGGGGAACAGGCAGGTCTGGGGGAGCACAGGGATGTGGGGAGACAGAGGAGGGTCAGGGGTGCAGGTCAATGTGGGGCAGACAGATCTGGGGGTACAGGAGGGTCAGGGGTGCAGGTCAATGTGGGGCAGACAGATCTGGGGGTACAGGAGGGTCAGGGGTGCAGGTCAGTGTGGGGCAGACAGATCTGGGGGTACAGGTTGGTCTGGGAGTACAGGAGGGTCAGGAGTGCAGGTCAATGTGGGGATACAGGCAGGTCTAGGGGCACAGGGGGGTGTGGGAGGACAGGAGGGGCAGGGGTACAGGGGTGTGTGTGAAGGGTCTGGGGGACAGGCAGGTCTGGGGGTACAGGAGGGTTGGGGTGCAGGTCAGTGTGGGTGCAGGCAGGTTTAAGGATGCAGGTGGATGTGGGGGGGACAGGAGGGTCGGGGTGCAGGTCAATGTGGGGGTGGACAGGTCTAGGGGTGCAGGTGGGTGTGGGGAGACAGAGGAGGGTCAGGGATGCAGGTAAATGTGGAGGCAGACAGATCTGGGGGTACAGGAGGGTCAGGGGTGCAGCTCAGTGTGGATACAGGCAGGTTTGGAGATGCAGGTGGGTGTTGGGGTGCAGGTCAGTGTGGATACAGGCAAGTTTGGGGGTGCAGGTGGGTGTGAGGGGGACAGGAGGGTTGGGGTGCAGCTCAGTGTGGGTACAGGCAGGTTTGGGGGTGCAGGTGGGTGTGGGGGTACAGGAGGATCAGGGGGTGCAGATCTGGGGGACTGGCTGGAGGGGGGACAGTGGTGGCACCTGTGGACAAGCTGGAGGGGACACGTATTGGGGGTGTGTCTGGTGGGTGTGCTGCCGGGTGCCAGAACTGGGGGGCTGATGTCCCCCCGTCACCGCGCAGACGAGCGCCGCACCGCCGAGGAGATGGACGAGGAGAGGCGGCAGAACATCGCCTACCAGTATCTGTGTCGCCTGGAGGAAGCCAAGCGGTGAGGCTGGGTCTGGGGGGGCCCTCTGCCTTCAGGCTGAAATTTTGGGAGGGGAAAGGGTGTGCAAGGGAGGGGGGAAGGGGATAAAGCTGTGAAATCCTGCCTGCCGCTGCTGCCCTAAAAACAACCCCCAAAACCCACTCCGAAGGGCAATTCTGGACAGGTCCAGGGGTGCAGGTGGGTGCGTGGAGGGTCTGGAGATGCAGGTGGGTCTGGGGTACAGGAGGGGTGGGGGTGCAGGTGGGTGTGGGGGGACAGGCAGGTCTGGGGGTGCAGGTGGGTGGTGGGGGAGGCGGGAGTGTGGGGGTGCAGGTGGGTGTGGGGGGACAGGCAGGTCTGAGGGTGCAGGTGGGTCTACGGGTACAGGAGGGTCGGGGGTGCAGATCAATGTGGAGGGCAGGAGGGGGGCCGGGGTGCAGGTCAGCATGGGGGAGTGCAGGTCTGGGGATGCAGGTGGGTGGTGGGGGAGGCAGGAGTGTGGGGGGACAGGCAACCCTGCACCCCTGACCCTCCTGTACCCCCAGATCTGTCTGCCCCACATTGACCTGCACCCCTGACCCTCCTGTACCCCCGGATCTGTCTGCCCCACATTGACCTGCACCCTGACCCTCCTGTACCCCCAGATCTGTCTGCCCCACATTGACCTGCACCCCTGACCCTCCTGTACCCCCAGATCTGTCTGCCCCACATTGACCTGCACCCCTGACCCTCCTGTACCCCCAGATCTGTCTGCCCCACATTGACCTGCGTCCCTGACCCTACTGTACCCCCAGATCTGTCTGCCCCACATTGACCTGCACCCCTGACCCTCCTGTACCCCCAGATCTGTCTGCCCCACATTGACCTGCACCCTGACCCTCCTGTACCCCCGGATCTGTCTGCCCCACATTGACCTGCACCCTGACCCTCCTGTACCCCCAGATCTGTCTGCCCCACATTGACCTGCATCCCTGACCCTCCTGTACCCCCAGATCTGTCTGCCCCACATTGACCTGCACCCCTGACCCTCCTCTGTCTCCCCGCATCCCTGTGCTCCCCCAGACCCGCCTGTTCCCCCACACCCACCTGCATCCCCACACTCCTGCCTCCCCCACCACCCACCTGCCCACCCCCACATTGACCTGTACCCCCAGACCCATTCTGGCCCTTCAGAGTTGGTTTTGGGGGTTGTTTTTTGCGGGGGTGCTCATCCCGTTGCACCCAAACTAAGAAACACCCCTGCAGCACAGGAGTGGGGGGCCAACCTCTCCCTGCCATGGGGGGATTGATGGGGGTGGTGAGGGCAGCGTGTCTCCTTCGGGTGCTGCTTTTTGCACCCAGGGTGTCAGGGTGGGGTATGAGGGGGGGTCCATAATGTGCCCATCTCCACCCTGCCAGCTGGATGGAGACCTGTCTGAGTGAGGACCTGCCCCCCCCGACGGAGCTGGAGGAGACCCTGCGCAATGGGGTGGTCCTGGCCAAGCTGGGCCACTGCTTCGCCCCCACCGTGGTCCCCCTGAAGAAGATCTACGACCGCGAGCAGACGCGCTACAAGGTACGACGGCAGCATTGGGGGGTGCGTACCCCCTTTCCCTTTCCATCACTGCTGAATGCAAAGTGGGGATGGGACATACTGATTGCAATTAAGGGATAATTTAATTGAGCAGGTCACAGGCTTTGCTTCTATCTCTAAGCTGGGGGGGAACCCCATGGATGGAACGTGGGGTTCAATCTGACTCCAGCTTCTCTTCCAGGCGGCCGGGCTGCACTTTCGGCACACGGACAACATCAACTACTGGCGTGACGCCATGAGCCACGTGGGGCTTCCCTCGGTAACGTGTCCCCTCCGCTCCCCCCAGGCCAAAGAACGTGCTGGGCTTTGCCTTTGTGGCGGGTGCTGGGGCTGCGCAGCACCAGCTCGGCCTCCCCGTGGACCATCCTGGTGGTGTCTCCACCTGAGCCGTCTGTTTTGTCAGCAGATATTCCACCCAGAGACCACCGACATCTATGACAAGAAGAACATGCCCCGGGTGGTCTATTGCATCCACGCGCTCAGGTGGGGTCCATGGCTCGGCACCGCTGCCAAAAACCTGGCATGGTTCATGTTGGTGCTCAGGAGCCCTTTGGTGGTGTCACCGCGATGGCCGCGGCTGTTGCAGAAGCTTCTGGAGGGAGAAACAAGTAACTATGTGCTCATGGCGTGTGTCTTGGTCTTTCAGCTTGTACCTCTTCAAGCTGGGGCTGGCTCCTCAGATCCAGGACCTGTATGGGAAGGTGGATTTCACGGGTACGGCGCCGCGGGGGATCCGGTGTGGGGCTCTACCAACAGCGCCCCGCGGTCCCTGCGGTGGGAGGGCTGTGGGGAATGAAGACCTTGGCCAAGCTTTCCCAAAGCTGCCCGGGTGACGTTTGCCCCGGGGTGGGTGTTTGCTGTGATTTGAATGGGGGCTCAGCTGCCACCCCCACCCCTGGGTTGGGCCCCAGTGATGGTGACACCTCTATGTTCTGCTCCAGAGGAGGAGATCACCAACACGAAGCGGGAGCTGGAGAAGTACGGCCTGCAGCTGCCCGCCTTCAGCAAGATCGGCGGCATTTTGGCCAACGAGCTCTCGGTGGATGAAGCAGCAGGTGATGGTGCCCAAGCAGGATCTTGGCTCAGCCCCCAGATGTCAAATCTGAGCCCAGCAAAGTGCATGATGCTCTGGGGAATGCGGTGTGCCCGGTGGCCACCAGTGTCCTGGCTGGGACCAGCACTGGTGTGGCCAGCAGGTCCAGGGCAGTGACCGTCCCTGTGCTGGGAATGGGGAGGATGCACCTCAAATCCTGGGGGCAGTTTTGGGCTCCTCACATCAAAAAGGCCTTAAGGTGCTGGAGCGAGTGGAGAGAAGGGAGCGGAGCTGGTGAGGGGCTGGAGCACAATGTGATGGAGACTGAGGGACCTGGGGGTTCAGCTGGAGAACAGGAGCTGAGGGGAGACCTTCTGATCTCTGAACTGCCTGAAAGGAGCTTGGAGCCAGGGGGGTCGGGCCTCTGCTCCCCAGGAACAAGCACCAGGAGCAGAGGAAACGGCCTCAAGTTGCCCAGGGGAGGGTGAGGGTGGATTTAGGAACAATTTCTTCCCCAAAGGGCTGTGGGGCATTGAACAGGCTGCCCAGGGCAGTGCTGGAGTCACCATCCCTGGAGGGCTGGACAGACGGACATGAGGTTCTCAGGACATGGAGCAGGGACAGGGGTGGGTTATGGTTGGACTCTTGATCCCGAGGGGCTTTCCCAACCAAAACGATTCTGTGATTCTGTGCTCTGGGATGCAGTGGAGGCACCTGGTTGCTCCCCCAGCCCCGTGTGTGGTTGCAGGGGCTGGCGCAGCACCCAGGTTTCACATCAGCTACTGTAGAAACACTGATGCCTCCCAGGCGCTGGAGACCGCAGTTTGCTCATTGAGAAGGGCGGTTGCCACCATCGTGCGTGGCGCGGACTTGTCCCACTGTGCACAGGGATGTAGCAGCTGGTCCATTGTGGCCCGTCTCACCCACCTCCCTCCCTCTGTCCTGCAGTCCACGCTGCCGTGCTGGCCATCAACGAAGCGGTGGAGCGCGGGGTGGCGGCGGAGACGCTGGCCGCCCTGCGCAACCCCAGCGCCATGCTCCTCAACCTGCGCCAGGCGCTGACGGGTGCCTACCAGGACGTGCTCCACCACGCCAAGCTGGAGAAGGGCAGCAATGCCAGGAACAGGGTGAGGAGGGCACAGGAGGGTCCTGGGGGGCTGGGGGAGGAGCAGCCCCTTTAGTGATGTGCTGGTGGGTGCTTCCAGATGGGGGTGTCACTTGGTCAGAGACCGTCCCCCCGTATAGTGGGTAAAACGCAACCTGGGAGCTCTTGTGCTGGTCACAAGATGGGAGAAGTGGGAGGGAGATAATTTGTCTTCGGGGACTGGTTGATCCAGTGCTTGGGAAATAAGCGTTGGCATCTGCCAGGGACCCCCCTGTGTGGTTTTTGGGGTGTGCTTGGGTGGAAAGCTCAAGGTGGGGTGTCCCTCTGCAGTACCTGCAGGGGATCCCGGAGGGAGAGGACATCTATGACCGGTGTCTGACCCAGGCTGAAATCCAAGGGAACATCAACAAAGTGAATGGTGAGCGAACAAACGTCTTCCCTTTTGGGGGGGTCCCCAGAGCTTATTGGTGGGACTGGGGTACCCCAGGCTGCAGGAGAGCGCCTGCCCGGGGCGGGGGGCACAGCAGAAGGAGCCATGTGCACAGGCCAGCTTCAGACCCAGTGGGGAGCGGGGCTGGGGGTGTATTTCCAAGGAGAAATTACACCTATTGGTATGACGGCTCCAACTGTCGCTCCCTTTGCTCCCTGGGGCTGCGGGCGGCTCACCCGCTCGCCTCGTCCGGGTGTGAACGGGTCTCCTTCCCAGTGCTCGGCGCTCTGGAGGACGTGGATGATGCCCTGGAGAGACAGGACGCGCCGGGGCTGCTCCGCGCCCTGCAGGACCCTGTCCTGGCCCTGCGCCACCTCCAGCGTGACAACCTGGACCGGTACCTGGAGCAGCTCAGCGCCGACCGGGAGCAGAAGGCGCTGGTAGGGGTTGGGGAGCCTGTGCCGTAGGGTGACCCGAGGGTGCCATGGGGTGACCCAGGGGTGCCGTGGGGTGATCTGGGGGTGCCGTGGTCTCCAGGACGGAGGGGGGATCCCCCCCATACAGGGGGTCGCTCTGCAGATCAGCAGCGTTCTGCAAAGGGTGTGAGTGTGGCTGCTTCGTCAGCACGAGCAGGATCTGGTGAGGGACCAGATGTCTGGGCTCAGCGCTGGGGCCGGTTCCCTTTAATATATTAACCAATGATCAGGATGAGGGGGTCGAATGCACCCCCAGTGGGTTCCTGGACAAGACAAAGTTGGGAGGGAGTGTTGATGTGATGAGGGCAGGAGGCTCTGCAGAGGGATCTGGATCGCTGGAGAACAGGAGCTGAGGGGAGACCTTCTGATCTCTGAACTGCCTGAAAGGAGCTTGGAGCCAGGGGGGTCGGGCTCTGCTCCCCAGGAACAAGCGCCAGGAGCAGAGGAAACGGCCTCAAGTTGCGCCAGGGGAGGGTGAGGTTGGATTTAGGAACAATTTCTTCCTCAAAGGGCTGTGGGGCATTGGAACAGGCTGCCCAGGGCAGTGCTGGAGTCACCATCCCTGGAGGGCTGGACAGACGGACATGAGGTTCTCAGGACATGGGGCAGTGCTAGAGCTGCGTATGGTTGGACTCCATGATCTGGAGGGGCTTTTGCAACCAAAATGATTCTATGAAGCCCCTTTTTCTGCAGCATCTGGGCTACGTGGAGCTGCTGGAGCAGGAGGAGGTGGTGGCCGGGATCCTGGTGGCCAACAAGAGAGCCGATGAGGAGCGAGCCAGTGAGTTGACCATGATGGACACTGGGCTTGTGGCAGCTTTTGCTGCCCAGAGCAGCCCCTGGAGCTGGTGGTCCTGCTAGCAGCTGGGACAAGTCACCCCAATGGGGCTGGGGCACGGCCACCCCGTGCAGCCCCCGTGCCTGCTCACCCCGGCTCCCCCGCAGTGCTGCAAGCTGTCAGCCGCATCAACGCGGCCATCCGCCGAGGGACCGCGGCCCAGACGCTGGAAGCGCTGATGGACCCTGCGGCGCAGCTGCCCATCGTGTACCCCCCGGCCGCCCCCCTGTACCAGCACCAGCTGGCCCTGCTGCAGCGCCAGCACCCGCAGGTGAGAACTCGCTGGGCACCCCTGGGTGGGGAGGGATCTGTGTGAGGATGGGGGGTGGTCCTGTACATCTTGGGGGGGGGATGGTGGGGCTGGAGGGTGGGGGCACAGGTGTCAGTGTGTCTGCCCGCACTGTGCAGGGCGAGCTGGGGCAGGAGGAGCTCTTTGTGGCTGTGGAGATGCTTTCGGCTGTGGCGCTGGTTAACCGAGCCTTGGATGCCAGGGATGCCCGCGGGCTCTGGAGCAGCCTGGCCAGCCCTGCCCTGGGCTTGGCGGCGGTGGAAGATGCGAACGTGCAGCGGTAAGGACGCTCGTATTGGTGTTTGTGGTGGCTGGGGGGAAACAGTCCATTGGGAAGGGGTGGCCAGGGGTCCTGGGCGTTGTGCATGTTTGTTTCAGCAGCGTTGCCACTCTGCACCTTACTCTTTCCCCTTGGAAAAGCAAAGTAGCAGCTCTGGCAGGTGCAATTCCTGCCTAAAATCATAGAATCGTGGTTGGAAAAACGCATCAAGATCATCAAGTCCAACTGCTCCCTGTCCCCATGTCCCTGTCCCCATGTCCCATGTTCAACCCCTCCAGGGATGGTGACTCCAGCACTGCCCTGGGCAGCCTGTTCCAATGACCCACAGCCCTTTGGGGAAGAAATTGTTCCTAAATCCAACCTCAACCTCCCCTGGTGCAACTTGAGGCTGTTTCCTCTGCTCCTGGCGCTTGTTCCTGGGGAGCAGAGCCCAAACCGCATCCCCTCCTGGCTCCAACCTCCTTTCAGCCGCTGCCCTGTGTCTCTCCTGCAGGTATTTTGAGGACTTACTGCAGCTGAAAGGCCAATGTAGGGAAACCGGAGCTGAATTCCTGAGCTGGAATGACATTCAGGACAGCGTGAACAACACCAACTCGTCAGTGCAAGAGGAAAACGACCGTGAGTCCTGCTCCTGCGCAAGGGGGGGGTTGGTCAAGCAGGGTGTTCTGCAAACTTTCCAGGAGAGATGTTGCACTGGGAGCTCATCCTGAATCAGGCACCAGGGAAACTTGCGCTGCCCTGGGCTGTGACACTGTTGTGCTCCTGGGGTGGGGGCTGAACCGCTGTCCCCTCCGTGCCATGCAGGTGTCCTTGCTGTCAGGCTGATCAACGAGGCGCTGGTGCAGCCGGACCCTGAGAAGACGCTGGCGGCGTTGCTGCTGCCGGCAGCCGCCCTGCCCGGCATCGTCCTCCCGACCGCGCGGCGCTACCACCACGTCCTGGCGCAGGCGCGACGCCTGAAAGCCCAGGTGGGGTGGAACCCCCTCCGGTGATTCAGTAGCCCCCCCTTGGCAACACAGCATCCCCCATCACTCGGTACCCCCCCCCAGCATCCCCTATCACTCAGTACCCGCCCCCCCCAGCATCCCCCATCACTCGGTACCCGCCCCCCCCAGCATCCCCCATCGCTCGGTACCCGCCCCCCCCAGCATCCCCCATCGCTCGGTACCCGCCCCCCCCAGCATCCCCCATCGCTCGGTACCCGCCCCCCCCCAGCATCCCCCATCGCTCGGTACCCCCCCCCCCCTGCCCCAGCATCCCCATCACTCGGTACCCCGCCTGCCCCAGCATCCCCCATCACTCGGTACCCCCCCCCCCCCCCCCCAGCATCCCCATCACTCGGTTCCCCCCCCCCCCCCCCCCCAGCATCCCCATCACTCGGTACCCCCCCTCCCCCCCAGCATCCCCATCACTCAGTACCCCCCCCCCCTCCCAGCATCCCCATCACTCGGTACCCCCCCCCCCCACCTCCCAGCATCCCCCATCCCTGGGTACCCCCTCCCAGCATCCCCCATCCCTGGGTACCCCCTCCCAGCATCCCCCATCCCTGGGTACCCCCCTCCCAGCATCCCCCATCCCTGGGTACCCCCTCCCAGCATCCCCCATCCCTGGGTACCCCCTCCCAGCATCCCCCATCACTCGGTACCCCCCCCTCCCAGCATCCCCATCACTCGGTACCACCCCTCCCAGCATCCCCATCACTCGGTACCCACAGCAGCACAGCATCCCTCGTCACTCAGTACCGCCCCCGCACCCCCCATCACTCGGTACCCCCTGGCATCCCCCGGCATCCCCCATCACTGCAAAGCTGAAGGTGTTCGAGGGGTGTTGTGCTGCAAGACTGAAGCTCTTGGGGGCTAGCGAGCTGGGCAGCCCCCATCTTTCCCCTCCGTATCCCCCTATCTCGCAGGCCACAGAGGATGATGGAGCTGAGCTGTGGTGGGAGGAGATCCAGGAGGGGGTCTGCAGGGCCAACGAGGACACGGCGGCAGCCCGGAGCAGTGAGTGCTCTCCCCAGAATGGGTGCTGGGTCCTGCCCTCATCAGCAAGGGGAGTGGTGTGGGGGGCAAGAAGGGGCTCACGTGAACCCCTTTTCTCCCGCAGTGGCTTTGGGCATGGCTGCCATCAACCAGGCCATCAAGGAGGGGAAGGCGGCGCAGACCCTGCGGGTGCTGCTCAACCCCGCCGTGTCCCTGCGCGGCGTGGTCAGCGCCTGTGCCGCCGCCTACCAGGACCGGCTGGCGGCTCTGGTGGCCACCAAGAGTCAAGCGGGTAACAGGTTGGGGGGTGCAAAACCTTCCCCCTCTTCGAGGAGCCAGGAGTGTACCCCTGCCCCTGCTGTTTGGGGAGCACAAGCCCCCCTCCCCCCCACCCCAAGCATCCCCCCATATCATCGTGTTGTTCCCCCCCAATATTATCGTCTGTTCCCCCTCCCATGTCATCGTCATCATTGTGTGTCCCTCCCCCATATCATTGTCATCATCGTGTCCCCCTCCCCATATCATCGTGTCCCCCCCCCATATCATCGTTATTGTGTCCCCCCCCCCATATTATCATCATGTCCCCCCCCATATCATCGTCATCATCGTGTCCCCCCCCATATCATCGTCATCATCGTGTCCCCCCCCAAATCATCGTCATCATCGTGTCCCCCTCCAAATCTTCGTCATCGTGTCCCCCCCCCCATATCGTCGTCATCATCGTGTCCCCCTCCCCATATCGTTGTCATCAGTGTCCCCCCTCCCCATATCGTTGTCATCAGTGTCCCCCTCATATCATCGTGTCCCCCCCCAAATCTTCGTCATCGTGTCCCCCCACCAATATCGTGTCCATTCCCCCATATCATTGTCATCAACGTGTCCCCCCCATATCGTCGTCATCATCACGTCCCCCCCCCCCCCCCATATCGTCGTCATCATCCCAATATTCCCCCCCCCCCCATCATCATCACCCCAGCACCCCCCTATACCCCCCCATATCACTCCCCCCTCCTCCAGCATCCCAACCCCTGCACCCCCGTCTCCCCGCGCAGGGAGCGCGCAGCTGGGCTGGGTCCAGCACCGGCTGGCGGACGGCACCGACTTCTACCTGAGCCTGCAGAGCCTGGAGGGCGGCTGGCAGCGCCCGCGCCACGGCGCCCCCAACACCACGCACCTGAGCCGCGGCGAGATCCAGGTACGGGCAGGACGGGGCTGGCTGGGCGCCGGTGGCATCGCCGGGCGCTGAGCTTGGTGCGTCGTGTTCCCCACAGTCCATCATCACCCAAGTGACCGCGGCGCACGACCGGGAGTGCCTGTGGGCATCCAATGTCGCCTTCGTGGTGCGGCTGCAGGCTCGGCTGCGGGGCTTCCTCGTGCGCCGGGACTTCGCGGCACGACGGCGCGTCCTGCGGGAGCAGCGCCCGGCGGCCACCAGGATCCAGGTGACACTGCCACAAGCTGTTCCTCCTCTTGTTGGGGTGCAAACCATGGGTGACTGTTGGCAGAATCCTCTGACAGTTTGGGAGCACCAGCACTGCTCTGTATATTTAACAGCCAGAACCCAGTTGAGGTGCTGCGGAGGATGCGATGGGGCTTGCTTCTCATAGCAGCTCCTCTGGGAGCTGGTTCGCTCTCTTTTCCCATCCTGCGTTATCATGGAATCATTTTGGTTGGAAAAGCCCTTCAAGATCATCACGTTCAACCATTCCCCACCCCGGCACTGCCCCATGTCCCTAAGAACCTCATGTCCGTCTGTCCAGCCCTCCAGGGATGGTGACTCCAGCACTGCCCTGGGCAGCCTGTTCCAATAACCCACAGCCCTTTGGGGAAGAAATTGTCCCCAAGATCCCATCTCCAATCTGTATTTGTGATGCTGAGGGTGGGGAGACTCTGGCCCAGGTTGCCCAGGGAGGTGGTTGATACCCCATCCCTGAGAACACCCAAGGTTGGGTTGGATGTGGCTCTGAGCAGCCTGGTCTGGTTGGATGTCCCTGCTCTGGTTGGATGTCCCTGGTCTGGTTGGATGTCCCTGACCTGCTGGAGATGTCCCTGCCCATGACTAGATGGTCTTTGAAGGTCCCTCCCAACCCAAACCCTCCCATGATCACAGAATCACCATTTTGGTTGGAAAAGCCCCTCAAGATCATGGAGTCCAACCATAACCCACCCCTGTCCCTGCCCCATGTCCTGAGAACCTCATGTCCGTCTGTCCAGCCCTCCAGGGATGGTGACTCCAGCACTGCCCTGGGCAGCCTGTTCAATGCCCCACAGCCCTTTGGGGAAGAAATTGTTCCTAAATCCACCCTCACCCTCCCCTGGCGCAACTTGAGGCCGTTTCCTCTGCTCCTGGCGCTTGTTCCTGGGGAGCAGAGCCCGACCCCCCTGGCTCCAAGCTCCTTTCAGGCAGTTCAGAGATCAGAAGGTCTCCCCTCAGCTCCTGTTCTCCAGCTGAACCCCCAGGTCCCTCAGTCTCCATTACCCTTGTGCTCCAGCCCCTCACCAGCTCCGCTCCCTTCTCTCCACTCACTCCAGCACCTCAAGGTCTCTCTTGGTGGGAGGTGATCCCGCCACCCCTGGTGCCACCATTCTGAGCCCTGAGGTGATTCTGGTGCCACCATTTTGAACCTTGTCCTGAGGAGCCCAAAACCGCCCCCAGGATTCGCGGTTTGGCTTCCCCAGGTCCCAGCACAGGGACGGTCACTGGTCCTGCTGGCCACTATCCCTTATTGTGCGGTCTTTAAGAAACCATGTTGTGCATATCTCAGTACCTGGTGTCTTTTCTGGCTTCCAGGCTTGCTGGAGAGGGTTCAAGCAGCGCAGAGCTTACCGGGAGAGGCTGCGTTACCTGCGGGCCAACACAGATGCTGCAATAAAGGTTTGGAAGACTCTTCCTCTTCACCTTTTGTTCCCACACCGGACATCACCGCCCGTGTGCTCGGTGACGAGCGCGGCATTTCCCCCCCACCCAGTAAAGAGGAAAACAGGGGGGAAATATGGCAGCTGGGTGAGAGAATGGGGAGAGCTCGGGATGGTGGGGAACATCTTGCAGAAAACCCCACTTGTTTCCCCTATTCCACCTTTTTGCTTTGGCCGAGTGAGTCCTTCCAGCATCCAACTGCTTGCACGTCTCTCGCAGATCCAGGCGGGCGTGAGGATGTGGCGGGCTCGGAAAAGGTACCAGGAGAGGCTGCGGTACTTCAGGCAGAACGTGAGTGATGGGATAGGGAGCAAAACGGCTCCTGGGAGCACGAGGTGGAGGATGGAGGGGACGATCCTGTGGTCAAACCTCTGTCCACGAGCGCTCTGGCACCACTGGAGGGAGAAACCGCGTCCTTGCAGGGGGATGGATGGGAAGGAAAAGGTGCCTGGTAGGTGTGAGAGCTGAATTATCAGGGTTTATAAAGAGTGAGGAGAGAGAAACCACTCCGTTTGCATCAAAAGCCAACGAGGACTTCCAGATGCCCAGAGGGAAGGTAATTTGGGTGGAAAAGGGGTGTGCGGCTGCAGGAAGCGAAGCGGCATCTCTGGGGTTGTTGAGAGATGCAGCAAGTGGAGGGGACGTGTGAAACCCTGAAGTCCCCCGTGGGTGTTGCAGCCCCTTGTCCTGGGTGTGGGCAGATTCCCAGCGGTGGGAGCGGGCAGCTTTGGGCAAACATTCCCCATCCCCTTGTTTGTTTTGGCAGGTTAAAGCTGTAATAAAAATCCAGGCTTTCGTGCGAGCCAACAAAGCCCGTGGGGATTACAGGATGCTGGGTAAGCGTCGCTTGTCTGTGAAGCGACTGTAATTAATTGGGAAGGGGTCTCTGCCTCGGCACTTGCTGGCCCAGCATGGTGGGGCGGTGGTGGCAGGCTGTCCACCAGTGTCACCGTGGCAAGCATGAGTGTGGCAGAGGCTCGGTGGCCTCTCAGCATCATATAATGTGACTGGGAAGGTGTTGCAGAGCATGGTGGCACCTTGTCGTGTCTCCTGGTGTTACAAGATGCTTTTTTGGGGAGGAGGATGAGGGTGTCTCTGCAAGATGCTGCGGCTCTGAGGCTCCATGATGGGGTGGCCGCTCAGTTTTGCCCATGAGTGACGGTGGCACTGTGTCTTGCTGCAGTCCACGCAAGGAGCCCACCGCTCAGCATCGTCCGGCGCTTCATCCACCTGCTGGAGCAGAGCCAGCACGACTTCTGGGAGGAGTCGGAGGTGCTGCGGCTGCAGGAGGAGGTGGTGAAGAGGATCCGTGCCAGCCGGCAACTGGAGAGCGACCTGGACCTCATGGACATCAAGATCGGGCTGCTGGTCAAGAACAGGATCACGCTGCAGGTGGGGAGGAGGAGACGCTTCGGTGTCCGAGCTGTTCGGGCAGGCAGAGCTGATCCTCCACTCTCTGGCATCGCAGCTTGAACGTCTCTCCACTTTGCTTTTAAAGGTGTTGAAGGGATTTGGAGGGTGTTGATCTCTTCTGCCAAATCACAAGTGATAGAATGAGAGGAAATGGCCTTAAGTGGCACCAGGAGAAGTTGAGGTTGGATTTAGGAACAATTTCTTCCCCAAAGGGCTGTGGGGCATTGGAACAGGCTGCCCAGGGCAGTGCTGGAGTCACCATCCCTGGAGGGCTGGACAGACGGACATGAGGTTCTCAGGACATGGGGCAGTGCCGGGGTGGGTTATGGTTGGGCTCCATGATCTGGAGGGTCTTGTCCAACCAAAATGGTGACTCTATGATCATGGAAGGGTTTGGGTTGGGAGGGACCTTCAAAGACCATCTAGTCATGGGCAGGGACATCCAGCCAGACCAGGGACATCCAGCCAGACCAGGGACATCCAGCCAGACCAGGGACATCTAGCCAGACCAGGTTGCTCAGAGCCACATCCAACCCGACCTTGGGTGTTCTCAGGGATGGGGCATCAATCACCTCCCTGGGCAACCTGGGCCAGAGTGTCCCCACCCTCAGCATCACAAACAGAGATTGGAGATGGGATCTTGGGGACAATTTCTTCCCCAAAGGGCTGTGGGGCATTGGAACAGGCTGCCCAGGGCTGTGGTGGAGTCACCATTCCTGGAGGGTTGGACGGATGGACATGAGGTTCTTAAGGACATGGCTTAATACCAGGGTTGTGTTATGGTTGGACTCAACGATCTTGAGGGGCTTTTCCAACCAAAACGATTCTGTGATTCTGTCTGCTTGCCCCCTGGTTCCAGGAGGTCGTCTCCCATTGCAAGAAGCTGACCAAGAAGAACAAGGAGCAGCTCTCAGAGATGATGGCCATAGACAAGCAGAAAGGGCTCAAGTCGCTCAGCAAGGAGAAGCGACAGAAGCTGGAGGCCTACCAGCACCTTTTCTACCTGCTGCAGGTGGGACTGGGAGGCTCTGCTGTGTCCCCCGCAGCTGGGGAGCAGTGTGGGGACCCCTCCCACCCCATGGCTCTTGGGGTTAAGCTTGGGGTAATGAGATCGAGCTGGAACACAAGAGGTTCCACTTAAATTTGAGAAGAACTTCTCAGTGAGGGTGGCAGAGCCTGGAACAGGCTGCCCAGGGGGGTTGTGGAGTCTCCTTCTCTGCAGACATTTAAAACCCACCTGGACATGTTCCTATGTAACCTCATCTAGGTGTTCCTGCTCCAACAGGGGGATTGGACTGGATGATCTTCTGAGGTCCCTTCCAATCCCAAACATACTGTGATACTGTGTCCCTCATCCCTGCAGACCCAGCCTGTGTACTTGGCCCGGCTGATCTTCCAGATGCCCCAGAACAAATCCACTAAGTTCATGGAGTCGGTGATCTTTACGCTTTACAACTACGCGTCCAACCCCCGGGAGGCTTATCTGCTGCTCCAGCTCTTCAAAGCAGCACTGCAGGAGGAGATCAGGTGGGTGGCCATGGCTGCCCTGGTTTGGGGACAGTTCTGGGGAAAGGCTGGACCAGGAGCATCAGCTCGGATGCAGTTGTCTCCACTGGCTGCTGCCTCCTATGTTAGGGAACAAACACACTGGTCCATCTCCTTGCTCCTGTCCATCCCGTTGTTCTCCCCAGGTCCAAGGTGGACCACGTCCATGACATCCTGACGGGGAACGCCACGGTGATCCGGCTGGTGGTGAGCTTCTACCGCAACGCGCGTGGGCAGAACGCCCTGCGGCAGATCCTGGGGGGCCCGGTGCAGGAGGTTCTGCGCGACAAGACCCTCAGCATCCGCACCGACCCCGTGGACATCTACAAGGCGTGGATCAACCAAACCGAGTCGCAGAGCGGGCAGAAAAGGTCGGGCCCTGGGCAAGGAGGCTTGGCCTGACCGCGGGGTTGATGGGATGGGGATGCAGATGTTGTTTTCCATCCACAGCAAGCTCCCATATGAGGTCAGCCCCGAGCAGGCTCTCAGCCACACCGAGGTCCGAAGGCGCTTGGATATTTCTATCCGCAACCTCCTTGCGATGACGGACAAGTTTGTCTCTGCCATCACCTCTTCTGTAGACAAGATCCCGTATGTATCTCAGTGGTTTGTACACGTGTCTGTGCACGACTGTCAGCTTGAAGGCGGCTTCAGCAAGGCCTTGGAAAGGGAGGTTGGGTGATGGGGGCTTCCCAACCCATAGTTGCTGCAGGATTGAGTTACTGAACTGTTTTAGGCCCCTCAGGGCTTAAGGTGCTGGAGCGAGTGGAGAGAAGGGAGCGGAGCTGGTGAGGGGCTGGAGCACAATGTGATGGAGACTGAGGGAGCTGGGGGTTCAGCTGGAGAACAGGAGCTGAGGGGAGACCTTCTGATCTCTGAACTGCCTGAAAGGAGCTTGGAGCCAGGGGGGTCGGGCTCTGCTCCCCAGGAACAAGCGCCAGGAGCAGAGGAAACGGCCTCAAGTTGCGCCAGGGGAGGGGGAGGTTGGATTTAGGAACAATTTCTTCCCCAAAGGGCTGTGGGGCATTGGAACAGGCTGCCCAGGGCAGTGCTGGAGTCACAACCCTGGAGGGCTGGACAGACGGACATGAGGTTCTCAGGACATGGGGCAGTGCTAGAGCTGCGTTATGGTTGGACTCCATGATCTGGAGGGGCTTTTCCAACCAAAATCATTCTATGGTGAAGGCCCCTCTGGGGACGCCTGGGCTGGCAGCAGGGTGGAGGGGGGGACCTGTAATGGATGCTGCAGCCTCCAGCTCCAGTCTCTGTGGGTTCCTCCATCATCCCAAGCCTGGGGCTCGGTGCTGCTTGTATGGTGTTGAGTAGGGATGGGGCAGGGTGCTGAGCCTGATGCTGCTCCGTGTGCTGATGGCACCTCTCCCTGCCTCCTCCTCAGCTACGGGATGCGCTACGTGGCCAAAATCCTCAGGACATCCCTGGCTGAGAAGTTCCCTAAGGCACCTGAGGAGGAGATCGACAAGGTACCCTGGGGCTGGAGGGTCCATGTGGCTTGGTGGCCACGTGCATGTGTGGATGGACACGATCCCTCCACAGAAGGTCAATTCCCTTGACTTGAAAAGCTCATTCAAGTCAATATTTCCCTTGAGCCACCGAGGAAATGCCCGTGGTAGCTGTTCCCTGTGCTGCTGTTCCCTCGCGGAGGGTCCCACCGGGCCATGCAAGGACAAAACAACTCAGCTACCACCTCCTTGGGCACCAGCCGCCTATTCCTGAACACCCAACCTGCCTTGTGCCCTAGATCGTGGGGAACCTGCTCTACTACCGTTTCATGAACCCGGCAGTGGTGGCCCCCGATGGCTTTGACATCGTGGACATCTCGGCCGGGGTGACCCTGCACCCCGACCACCGCCGCAGCCTGGGCTCCATCGCCAAAGTGCTGCAGCACGCAGCCGCCCGCAAGGCCTTCGACGGGGAGAACGCGCATCTCTGCGGGGTCAACTGGTACCTGGAGGACACCTACCACAAGTTTAGGTGGGCGCTGGGGTGGCATTGGGCTGGGAGAGCAGTTTGGAGCCGGTGGAAGGGCTGACTCCTTCCTCCCAGGAGGTTCATCTCTGCTGCTTGTTGCATCCCGGAGCCAGAAGAGAGGTTTAACGTGGATGAGTACTCGGAGATGGTGGCAGTGGCCAAACCGGTCATCTATATCACAGTGGGGGAGCTCATCAACACGCACAAGGTAAGGGAATCAAACCCACCGCAGAGACGCAGGGACCATCTCCTCTGCTCTCACCTCCTGGCCTTCCTGCTGTATTTCATCACCTCCTCTGTACCACCAGCACAGCTCTTTCCTGGCCCTTTTTACCTTTTAAGCAAGGAAATAATCTAGATCCTGCAGGTTCTCCACTGCTTGTCCTTCTCCGAACCTTGTAACTTTGCAGTCCCCGCTCGGGTGTGAAGTCTGTTGCATGGCCTTCTCTCCCCATTCTTCTCTGTGTCCCTTTGCCACTCACCCTCCTCCCTTGCGCCATCCAGCTCCTGCTCGAGCACCAAGACTCCATCGCTCCGCAGCACGGAGACCCCCTGCACGAGCTGCTGGAAGATCTCGATGAGCTTCCTACGGTCCAGGCCCTTGTTGGTAGGTAGAGCTCTGTGTTCACCACAGGAGGAGGATGCCGATGGTTTTCTCGCATGAAGCTCTAGCTGGGTTGCTTTGGGCTTGGGGAAGCCAACCCTCCGGAGCCACACGTGGCTACCGGGGCTCTCTCTGCCCTCGCAGGGGAGAGCGTTCCCAGCCCGGTGGATGGCAGCGCCGAGCAGGGACTCGTGCACCTCAGCAAAATGGAGATGTCCCTCACCCTCACCGGCAAGCTGGTGCCGGCGACCAGCAGCGAGGACAGCGATGCCAGGAGCTTGCTGCTGAGGTGAGAACGGGCTCTGGGAGCTCCAGGGGGGCTCTGGGACGTTGGGATGCTCATGGGGGGCAAGAAAACCTTGGGAGACCACTAAGTAATGTGCTGCTTTGGTAGAAGGGGGTCATGGTCCTGAGGGGCCTCTCTCCACCTCTCTCTCTGGTCTCTAGCACCAAGCAGATGCTGGTGGACGTGATCCAGTCGCAGGCAGGAGATTCCCTCATGGAGATCCTGTGGACACGGGCCTCGGAGCACGAGGTGGGATGCACGAGGCTGCCGCTGGGATGAGCTAAAAGAATTCTCAACGAAAAGGCAAACAAGCCATGGGCAACATGTTGCCCTGCTCCTCTCGAAGGCTGGGGCACTGTTCTTATGTTCCGGCAGGGGCTGGGCTCTTTTTTTTCTTAGAAAGCATATATTTTGGGCTAGGAGAGATTCATATCAAAAGGGGCGGTGGGTTTGACTGCTCCATCTCCTCCTGTCCCGTTCCAGCAGGGTGCCAGGCTCACCCCGTGTTGTCTCACCCCCAGGAAGCCTCCCACGAGCACCTCATGCGCAGGCGAGCGCTGCGGGACGCCCAGACCCCCGTCACGCTGAAACGCAACCGCTCCCTGGCCGCCAACAACCAGCTCTCCATGGAGGACAAGAAGCGCAAGATCATCCGCAACCTGCGGCGCTTGGAGAGCCTGGGGCTGGTGGACTCTGCTCACCAGTACCAGGAGCTCATCAACCAGCTGGCCAAGGTGTGCTGGGGGACACTGATCTGGGACGTCACCTCGCTAAACCCACCTTAGATCTCGCTCATGTGCTTCAACCAAGCTCTGGGTGAGCCGTATAGCTTTTCTTGCATGGCTTTGTTTCCTCCAGGACATCCGCAACCAGCGGCGGTACCGGCAGCACCGCAGAGAGGAGCTCCTGAAGCTGCGACAGACCTTGCAGGGCCTCAACGCCAAGACCTTGTTTTACGAGGAGCAAATAGATTATTACAACCAGTACATCAAGACCTGTCTCGACAACCTGGCGGCCAGCAACAAGTATGTTTCCGTACCAAAAAACCCCAATAGTTTTAAGCAATATATACATTTTTCATTGCTATCTGGATGTTGTGAGGTCTGAGGCTGGAGTGCGGCTCTGAGCGTGTGGTCCCTTCTCTTCCAGGGTCAGCGGGAAGAACAAGAAGCTGCAGCCGCTGCGCTACACGGCGGCCCGGCTGTTTGACAAGGGGGTGCTGCTGGAGATCGAGGAGCTGCCGCTCAGCCAGTATGTAACTCCTGCTCCGCGCAGAACTTGGGCAGGAGGAGCAAAACAGCCCAGGAGGAGGGTGCACAAGGGCTTGGCGTCGTCCCTCCCCAGGCTGGGGCTGTTTGGTCTGGGTACAACCAGAACAAGGGATGTTTGGGATGTGGAGGGGGTTTTTGGGCTCCTTGAAGGCGCTTTTGGTAGCGAGCACCTCTGTCCCTTCAGGTTCAGGAATGTGATCTTTGACATCATCCCCTGCGAGGAATTGGGCAGGTTCCAAGTGAAAGCCAAGTTCATGGGGATTGACATGGAGCGGTTCCAGCTGCACTACCAGGTGGGGAAGCTGCTCTGGGGGTGGGTGCTGCCCCCACACGTGGTTTTGGGGGCACCGGGAGCCCTGAGCTGGGGACACCTCGCTGCTGCAGCACCAGCTCCGTGCTGGCTCCCGAGGGTGGGACAGACCCCCCCGGCGCAGCGGTGACCGTCACCTCCTGCAGGACCTGCTGCAGCTGCAATACGAGGGCGTAGCCGTCATGAAGATGTTCGATAAGGCCAAAGTCAACGTCAACCTGCTCATTTTCCTCCTCAACAAGAAGTTCTTCAAGAAGTAACAGGGGGTGGCGAGGGGGGGGATACAGGGAATGCTGGGGGGGCCACCGTGTCTCTGCGCAGGGAAAGCTGCTGCTTGCAATGGAATTTTCCTGCCCGCATGCAGCGTTTGAGCATCTGCAGCCACCAGCACCCAGTGCAGAGCACTCGGAGCTCAGCCCTGGCCCCCCCGAATCCTTTGGGCCCCCTCAAATCCCTTGGACCCCCCTGGTCCTGCTTGTGCAGGCATGAGCTGGACCTGACCCCCCCACATGGACCATTAGCTGCCCCAGCTTTGTGGCATGCAGCACTTTTAAGTATCTTATTCCATGGGTATTTTGGCTGTTTAGTTGCTTTTTAGCAAACAGCTGGCTGCTCGAGGACACTATGGATTTCTGGACACTATACATGCTTTTAGTGATTAAATAAAGGTATTTTAATATATTTTTCTTCCCGCTAAAGGTGGGGAAATGAGAATTAGACGTATAGGAGGCTCAGAAAAGGAGAATATAGAGGCAATAACTGCTTACGAAGACACTCATGGGCTGTTCCCTAGTAAGTCAAAGTGCAATGGGAGATCTTTATGGTTTTAATTAATTTCATTGTGTGTTTCCCAGCCAGGCTGGGGCAGAAATAAAGGAGGGAGCTGCTGTCCTGCTCCAAAAAGAAGGTTTTTGGGGACACCTCTATTGCTGCTTCAGTAACTGCCCCAGCTCATCCGTCCCCTCATGCTTTGTGACATTGGTGATGATTCCTGCACCTCCATCCCCCGGCGTCTGACTCAGCGCTGCTTCCACTCGTCTCTTGCACGGGGAATTTAGGCCGCTTTCAGACACACTTAATTCCTGAATAAATACTATGATTACATCTCACGAAGACTATGATTATATCTCTGGAGGAATGAATGGGGATCAAGCTGCAGCACTCTTGCAGTTCTCAAGCAGGATGTGGTTAAGCTGTTGGGTGCTGTGCCGCCAGCAGGGACGAGGGCTCTGGGGGGTGCTGGTGTATATTACCTATCGCCATGTTATATATTGCTTTTCTTTTCTTGCTTTCAGTGGAATAAGAACTGCTGTTTCCCTGCAGGTTTGGCACCATCTCCTCCAAGAGCTGTTGGCTTTGCAGGAGCACTATTTGTGATGTTCAGGGGCTGGAGTGGGAGCCTGATGTAAAAAGCTCTGCATGATGATAATAATCCCCAGCTACTTCTTATCAGTGTAGGGGAAAGGGAGCTGGGGGTCCTGGGGACAGCAGGGGGACCATGAGCCAGCACTGGGCCCTTGTGGCCAGGAAGCCAATGGGACCTGGGGGGGGTTAGAAGGGGGTGGTCGGTAGGTCAGAGAGGTTCTCCTGCCCCTCTGCTCTGCCCTTGAATAAAAGGTTTAGTTCAGATACTATAAAGATACACTTGAGAAGCATATATACATACATGTACACATATATATAAAAAATATGTGCAGTCATAGCACCCTGAGAATGCCCCATCTTGTGTGATCTGGGAAGCTAAGCAGGGTCGGGCCCGGTCAGTAGTTGGATGGGAGACCAGGTATGTCCAGAGAGGTTCTCCTGCCCCTCTGCTCTGCCCTGGGGAGACCACACCTGGAATCTTGTGTCCAGTTGTGGCCCCTCAGTTCCAGCAGGACAGGGAACTGCTGCAGAGAGTCCAGCGCAGCCACCAAGATGCTGCAGGGAGTGGAGCATCTCCCGTGTGAGGAAAGGCTGAGGGAGCTGGGGCTCTGGAGCGGGACAAGAGGAGCCTGAGGGGGGACTCATTGCTGGGGCTCAAGATGGCAAGGGGCAGTGTCAGGAGGATGGAGCCAGGCTCTGCTGGTGACAACCAGGGACAGGACAAGGGGCAATGGGTGCAAACTGCAACACAGGAGGTTCCGCTGGCAGATGAGAAGCAACTTGTTGGGGTGAGGGTGGCAGAGCCTGGCCCAGGCTGCCCAGGGAGGGTGTGGAGTCTCCTTCTGTGCAGACATTCCAACCCGCCTGGACACCTTCCTGTGTCACCTCAGCTGGGTGTTCCTGCTCCGGGGGGTTGCACTGGATGAGCTTTCCAGGGCCCTCCAACCCCTCACATTCTGGGATTATGTGGTTTCAAAAAGGAGTTTGGAGGGTGAAATCCAGACCTGGTGATGCCAGCGATGCTGAGCAAGCCCGGTGATGCCGAACAGACCTGTCAGGAGCTGAGCAATCCCCGAGGCAGCTCCACTAGATGTCATTGCAAGCTGGGGAAAGCGCCGTGGCCATTGGCGCCCAGACACGGGCTGTGGGTGCTGTGCCATGCAGGGCCGTGTACTGTGGGTGCTCCAAGCGCCCTGTGGCGCCGTGGGGTGCCAGATGCCGCTGTTTTGTGCCTGTGCTGTGCTCCTGGCTGGGGGGATGGAGCGGTGGCACCGATCCCGGGGCACACAGGCTCAATGTGGGACCGGGGCACATGGGTGCAGGGGACTTGTCCCCGTATGCATCACACAAGCAGCCCCTCTGGTGAACTGTGCACGGTGCTGCACGGCCCCAGCCACCCTGCTGTGATACAGCTGCTTTACCGCCTTTCTTTGGATATAAAAGGAGCTGAGCCCAGATACTCCCCAAGCACCCCAAGGAACAGCCGGTGCTTTCCCCATGGAACCCATCAGACACGTAAGCCATGTTTTCTTTGCTAATCTCAGATCTGGGTCCCTCTGTGGGTGCAAAGTGAGTGCTCACCCCCTGGACACAAATGCGACCCCATAAAATCCCCTGCCCCAAAGCCCCCCAACCCCAGCAGCGGTTTGCACCGCGCTGGCATCTTGGCCCTGCAGAGCTGAGCCCCGGCTCCTCGCCGCGGAGCGCGGGTACCAACGATGCTCCAGGCTGGCATGTCTTCCCTGGGTTGCCAAAGCAACTGCAGAAACACAACAAACAGCAACAACACACAGCAGACAGTCGGCAAACATTCCCCTCTTATTTGCGCTCCGTTTGTGCTTTTCCCCCTCTCCCACGAGGAAGCTGCTGCCATCGGAAGGGAACGACAATATTATTCTTCAAGCCCGCGCCATCCCAGCGGGAGCCGCGTTGTGAAGCCCGTGGTGCCAGGAACGCGGCTCCTTCTGGGGAGAAACGTGGCAAATCTGTGCCGAACCCCGAGCCGCACGCTCGAGCCGCTCACCTGCCTCCTGAGTGCCGCAGCCGAGGTCTTTGGAACCAAGTAACCAGGGCTGTGCTGATGCCAGGTTGGCCAAGTGGGTGAATCCCTCCTCCCGGGCACTGCGGAGCTTCCTTGGGCTGTTGGGGTGTCCTGGCCTCAGGGTGTAGCTGGTACAGTCCAACCCTGTGGATTTTTCCATCAGCTTCTGTCCAAGGGGAGGTTGAGGTTGGATTTAGGAACAATTTCTTCCCCAAAGGGCTGTGGGGCATTGGAACAGGCTGCCCAGGGCAGTGCTGGAGTCACCATCCCTGGAGGGCTGGACAGACGGACAGGAGGTTCTCAGGACATGGGGCAGGGACGGGGCTGGGGAACGGTTGGACTCCATGATCTTGATGGACTTTTCCGAACAGAACAACTAATTCTACAACTCTATCAATCTAAGAACTGAGCTCCTCAGGACATGGGGACTGTCCTCCCGGAGCCTCCAGAGCACGGTGCTTTGGTGTTTCCTCCTGCAAGGAGAACCAAAGGCGCTGGAGCACGAAGCGATGGGAGCACCCAAGGGACCTGGGAGGTTCAGCTGAAGAACAGGAGCTGAGGGGAGACCTTCTCCAACATTTTGAGGACTCTGTTGCTTTCCATTCTGCTTTGCACAGGGAGTTCTGGCACGGAAAGGTTGCAGCCTGGTTAAAGGTGCCCATTTAATTAAACGATTTAATTGCCGCATCTCCAAATGGCGCTTGTTTTAACTGAAAGGAGAGGCCTGGTGAGGGATCCTGCGCTGGACTGGAAGCTGACTCATTCTCCTCTGGCCCCAGGGTCAGCACCGGACTGCAAATAAACACACCAGATTCCCACTGCCGGGTTCTGGGAACGCGCCCCAGCGCTGCGCGAGGGGCAGGGACCGGGCTGGGGACCCTCCCGCTCCATCCTCCCGGCGGCACGGGGGGCTCCGGTGGCACCCGGAGCCGTGGCAAGGGGAATAATAACCCCGAGCGTGTGGGAAAACAGCACTTTGATGAGGGGCTGAAAACTAAAGCGCAGAGATTCACCTTCCACGTGGAGGAAGGATCAGGCCCCAGCTCTATTCTACCCCAGCCGAGCCCAGATTCCCCGCTGCCTTCACCCCCAGCCCCATCCCCTCCTCCAGCATCCCCGGCCGCAGCCCCATCCCAGGTCTCCGGGACAAGGAAACCAAAGCGATAAGAGCACAGAGCTGGGACTTGCAGCTGCATCCAGCTCCCAGGATGGGGGGGCAGCGCTTCCCACCCCCAGAAACCCTGTGTGGGGCTGAGAAGGGAGCAGCTGTGAGTCACCCCGCGCTGTTCCGCCGAGGCAGGAGCGACCTTGCGCTGCCGACCCCCCCGGCGCGGGGAGGGGAGGATTTGCTCAGCTCCGATGCTCCAAGGGAAAGAATGAGTCCCAGGGCTGAAACCGCCGGCATGAGGTCGAGCAAGGCCTGGGGTCTTATGGAAGGTTGGGCTGCGTGGTGCGGTGAGCGGGCATGGGGAGGACTCGCTCTCCTTCTGAGAAACTCCAGGGAAAGCAAAATGATTAAAAAGAATGTCCCCTCTGCTCCTGCCACCCCGTCCTCAGCCTTGGGATCCTGCCAGGCTGGCGCGCGTGAATATTTTCCCCGTTGCCTTCTTTTGCTTGAATCAGCGGACGTGACTCACCAGGAGGAAAGAGAGGGATTCGGCAAGCCCGGCTGCAGCCCTCGGGGACAGCGCCGGGTCCCATTCGGTGCAGGGGCTGATGTGTCAGGAGGATGGAGCCAGGCTCTGCTGGTGACAACCAGGGACAGGACAAGGGGCAATGGGTGCAAACTGCAACACAGGAGGTTCCGCTGGCAGATGAGAAGCAACTTGTTGGGGTGAGGGTGGCAGAGCCTGGCCCAGGCTGCCCATGGAGGGTGTGGAGTCTCCTTCTCTGCAGACATTCCAACCCGCCTGGACACCTTCCTGTGTCACCTCATCTGGGTGTTCCTGCTCCATGGGGGGGTTGCACTGGATGAGCTTTCCAGGGCCCTCCAACCCCTCACACTCTGGGGTTCTGTGATACTGCAAACACCTGGGCTGCCATTCACCTCCATTGCTGTCCCATCGCTGTCCCCTCCCCGTGCCCAGCCCAGTGGGTGCAGCAGGGTGGGAACTGGTTGAACTGGAGCGCCCTGTCCCAGCAGAGAGAGGAGATTCCTCTGGTGGGGGTGAAACTTGGGGGGGGCTGCAAGACACACCTGTCCCTTCACCACCTGGGCGGCCATCGCACCCCCAGGGAACCCAGTGGGGACTGTCACCTTCCCCGCAGACCGGTGGCGAGGAGGAGGCGCAAAGCTTTGCCGCGGATGGGGAAAGGTGGGCAGACATCACTCTGCGTTGGGGCTGCTCCTCCCAGCGCTGGGTTAGGGGAGCAGCCGAGCCGCGGTGCCAAATCTTGGCTGGATTAGTTAAAGAGATCAAGCGGTCGAGGGATTAGGGAGTCAAGAGAGCAGAGCCACCTGCGGGGGGAAAAACCCCCGGAGGAAGATAGGCTGGAGCTGCAGGGAGAGGTGTGCAAGGCTGGGCTTTGGAGCGATTAGATAAGTGAATCAGAGCCTTGGAGCGATTAGGGAAAGAAATCAGGTTTTACACCAATTAGGTAAAGTCCCCGAGTGATTAGATACAGTGGTGGCTGCACAGAAAGGTCTCCCAGCGGTCCTGGTACAGATAGGGCTGAGAATTGATTAAAGGAGCATCAGAGGCTGAGAGCAATTTGATAAGAAAACAAAACAGTGGATCAATTAGGCTGGGAAGAGGACGAGGTTGGGTGATAACGAGAACAGGGGAGCGGAGCCGGTAAAACCAAGCTCCTGCTATGGGGACGATGACCCCAGCTGGGTCCCCCAAAGCCTGGGGGGACCTGGGGCGCTGGGCTGAGCTTAGTGGGCTATTTCAGCTTGATGTTAGAATTGGTAAACCCACAGCATGGCCTAAAGATGAGTTTCTCATCGGCTGGGGTTGGCGTGAGTCCCGTGCAACCCCTCATGGGATGCAGTGCAGCGTCTCCAGGCCCAAGAGAAGCAGCAAGTCCTTCATTTTGGATGATTTATTTATTGTTTTTAAAGCAGGTTTTGCTCTGCACTCGCAAGGTCGCACACCTGGAGGAGGTTTATTCACTGGCAATGCGGTTATACCAGGGTAACTCAGACCCGAGTCCTGTCCCAGATGCTTCGGGAGCTTTCAGATACATGTGCCAGGCGAGCAAGCAATTAAGTAACTCAACGGAGCCTTGAAATAATTAGACCAAGAACATAGCTCCAGCAGATGAGTTTAGTGAAGAAATGGGAGTGTTGGAGAGACAGAGATGAGAAGAGCGATCAGGTCTCGGCACAATTATCTAGAGAAAGTCTGCTCCAGACTGATTAGAGGAAGGGAAAAGAGCTTTCCGGGCAATTAGGTGAGAGAAATCAACTCTAGGCAGGAAGAAAATAGCCCGTGGAAGAGATTGGGGTGGGAGATGGAGAGTTATCGCTGCTCCCGAGTCAGACAAGGGAGCTCGATAAGGGCTTTGCGGCGCGGAGGCAGCAGTGGGGATCAGGGGGATTAGGGTGGGTGCGCGGCCGTGCCCGGTGCTGGGGGAGCGGGATGAGGTGGTGCCGGGGCCGTACCGGACAAACCGAGCGCTGCAACGGGAAGGGAAGGAGCGAAATCCCGCGATGAGGGCTGACGTGATAAAACTGGGGTTCTAGCCCTGGGGGGCTTAGAGCGGGGAAGGGAGTCGGGTGCTATTTCCGAGCCATCACGTGGCAAGATGCTTAATCTGTAAAACAGGATTAGTCCCTCGCGCCCGGAGATGCGCAGGTGCCTCCTGCACCGGTGACTTTGACTTTAGGGCAGGGAATCGGTGTCAAGTGAGCGTGGTGGGGGGAGAGCAGCTGGTGAGCCCCCCGGGGTGCAGCCCGTGGCACCCGGAGATCCCCAGGGGGTCGTGCAAACCCACAGCACCCAGGTTTTGGGGTGCCGAGCCGCCGTGAGAGAGGCAACAACAGGTTGCGTCGCAGGTCAGTGCAGCTGCAGCTCAAAAGCACCAAATCCTTTGGGAACAGATGCATTTGCTGTTTAATTAGCCTTGACGGCCACTGGAGCAGATTTTGCTGGTCTTTTCCTCCCTGGAGCTGGCCACGCCAGGCACATGACGCTGACTCCGGTGCTGCTGGAAGGGGAAGCTGCGGTTTGGCTATGGGGTCATATTTTGACCTCTAGAAACGACCCCCTTGCCAAGATAAGCGTTTTCTTGCCGTACTCAGACAGGGGACACACTGTCCTACATCTGGGCAGGAACAACCCCAGGTTCCAGTATAGGTTGGGAAATTACATAGTAGAGAGCAGTGTAGGGGAAAGGGACCTGGGGGTCCTGGTGGACAGCAGGGTGACCGTGAGCCAGCACTGGGCCCTTGTGGCCAGGAAGCCAATGGGACCTGGGGAGGGTTAGAAGGGGGTGGTCAGTAGGTCAGAGAGGTTCTCCTGCCCCTCTGCTCTGCCCTTGAATAAAGGGTTTAGTTCAGACAATATAAGGATACACTTGAGAAACATATATACATATATATATACACATATATATACAATATATGCAGCCATAGCACCCTGAGAATGCCCCATCTCATCTGATCTGGGAAGCTAAGCAGGGTCGGGCCCGGTCAGTGCTTGGATGGGAGACCAGGTGGGTCCAGAGAGGTTCTCCTGCCCCTCTGCTCTGCCCTGGGGAGACCACACCTGGAATCTTGTGTCCAGTTGTGGCCCCTCAGTTCCTGCAGGACAGGGAACTGCTGGAGAGAGTCCAGCGTAGGGCAACAAAGATCATTAAGGGAGTGGAGCATCTCCCTTATGAGGAAAGGCTGAGGGAGCTGGGGCTCTTTAGTTTGGAGAAGAGGAGACTGAGGGGTGACCTTATTAATGTTTATAAATATATAAAGGGTGAGTGCCACGAGGATGGAGCCAGGCTCTTCTCGGTGGCAAACAATGATAGGACAAGGGGTAATGGGATCAAGCTGGAACACAAGAGGTTCCACTTAAATTTGAGAAGAAAATTCTCAGTGAGGGTGACAGACACTGGCCCAGGCTGCCCAGGGGGGTTATGGAGTCTCCTTCTCTGCAGACATTCAAAACCCACCTGGACATGTTCCTGTGCGACCTCACCTGGGTGTTCCTGCTCCATGGGGGGATTGGACTGGATGAGCTTTTGAGGTCCCTTCCAATCCCAAACATACTGTGATACACGCAGCCTCCCTGGGAAACGTGGGGTGGGAGGGAGGGACCCGGTGAGGTTTCGCTGCAGCCCCTGGCGGCTGACGGCGAGTGATGCTGAGCAGAGCTGGGCCAGCCGGGAAGGTCTCCTGGACACTCGTCCCTCCTGGGCGTCACTGTCCTGCTTTTCACAGCCATCAGGAGGCTCTGACATTTCATCCCCTTCACCCCTTGGCCTCTGGTTTCTGTGGGGTGACAGCGTTATCTGGGACACACACAGAGCCAGGCTCCGCTCTGGTCCCTGGTTTTGGGCTGATGCTGGATACCCACAGGAGATAACACGGCTAATCGTCCCCTGGGACTCCTCATGCTTCACCCCCCATCGACAGGATGGAAATAGGGTTTTACGGTACAAAAAACCCCAGCAAAGCCCTGAGAGAGGCGCGTGGATCCATCCCTCGGGTGCCTGGGGGTGCATCCTCCTCTCAATTACACCACGCTGCTTTTGTTCAAACTCTAACGCGGATTTCAATGTTTGCATGATTTCTTTTTAAATTTCCCTCTTTCCGATTCTACTGGAAAATGTATTTGAGGAAAATAGAAATATTTAGACATTTCCCCGACAGGCGGTAGAGCTGGAAGGGTTCTGAAAGAGCTGCAGTACAGCATCGCGCACATGTGGGTGCTTATGAAACTTGGGCACAATGAGCCCGGCTCGGGGACACGTGTGTCCCCAGCAACCGCGCCACAAGCCCCAAAGGGTGCAATGTCGCTGCCCACCCGCAACGGGTCGTTCCTCCCACCCAGCACAAAGTTGCCTTCAAAAGATAGATAAGGAAATATATTTGGGGCTGGAAAGGGAGTTGTGTTTGGGATTCGTACCCATCACCAGCTTTCCCGTCGCTGGGTGTCCGCGCACAAGAGGTTGGGCCAGATGTACCTCGAATGGGCCCATCTCAGGGACACTGGAGTGTCACCGAGCGCTGCTGGGGACAGAGCCACCCTCCTGTGTGCCCGCAGCCCCGGGACGAGCCCAGACCTCCCTTCCCAGGAGGGACAGAAATCCCCAGCCCCGAAACTTGCCTTCCCCACCCCATTTTTCTCCCACTCACACCCTCTGGTTTTGGTCTCGGGGAGATGATGGGTTGGTCGTGTTGCCACCGCACCCTGCGCTGGGGAGGGGACAGCAGGGGACGGGTCCCATCCTGCACCCCTCTCCCCTCATCCCAGCGCCTCAGGGTGCATCCTGTCTCTTTGCCGAATTCCCGGGGGGCAGGGAGGTCCCCCTGCGTCCCAGTGGGCTCCCACTTTCCTGACCCCGACGTGTGAGCCCCATGGACGTGGCGCCACACACGCGGCGGCATCTGTGCGGTACCGTGGGGCTGAGGAGTCGCACCCCAGGGAGCGATGGGGCTGGGGGTCCTGCTGGGATGTGGGAGATGGAGCTCAGAGCCCTGGAGATCTCCCAAAGGCGTTTTCCTGCTCTGAAATGCAGTGAGGTTTATTTTTGCAGAGGTGTTTGGTTGCCCCCTCCTTCCACACTCTTTTCCAGTCAGGCAAATAAATGCATCTAAAGAGTTTTATGGCTGCAAAATCTCCTCTGTTCTGTGTGACGTGCAGCCGGTGAGCTCGCAGCATGGGGAGATGAGGTGGGGGGACAAGGTGTCCCGGTCCCTGGTCCCCGTCCCTGCCCCATGGGAATAGCAAAGCAAGGTGAGCTGTTCCCAAGCCACTCCCATGTGCTCGTGTCCCTTCCACAGGGGACCCCCCGGGTGTGGTTTTGCCCCAGGGCCATATCTGTTCTGCCTTGGGTACCCTTGGTCTGGTGGACACTCGCTGTGGGGTGGGGGCTGGAGACCCAGACAGACCTGGGGGGGATGGAAGAAAGGGCAGCGTGACCGTGGGACAGTGTGACCATGGGACAGTGTGACCGTGGGATGGCGTGACCAGGGGCTGGGGTCTACGAGCCTGTCGTCGTCCCCATTAGCAGGGTCGAGCTCAAAGGGAGCACATGCATCATAGAATCATAGAATCACAGATAGTTTGGGTTGAAGGGACCTCCCCAGCTCCCGCAGTTCCCCCCCTTGCCATGACAGGGACATCGTCACCAGCTCAGGGTGCTCAGAGCCCCGTCCAGCCTGGCCTGGGGTGTCTCAGGGATGGTTCATCCACCACCTCTCTGGGTACCTGGGCCAGGCTCTCACCACCCTCAGGGCAACAATTTCATTCTATCCAGCCTCAATCTCCCTCCTTTAGTTTAAACCCATCACTCTTGTCCTATCACAACAGGCCCTGCTCAAAAGTCTGTCCCATCTTTAAGCCTGGAAAGGCCGCACTAAGGTCTCCTCGGAGCTTCTCTTGCCCAGCTGAGCACCCCAACTCTCATCCTGTCCCCAGCAGAGCTGTTCCAGCCTCGGCTCATTCCTGTGGCTCCTCTGGCCCCTCTCAGCAGCTCCATGTCCTGTGCTGGGGACCCAGAGCCGGCCCAGCACTGCAGGGGGGTCTCACCAGAGCGGGGCAGAGGGGACAATCCCCTCCCTTGACCTGGTGCCCGCGCATCCTTTGGGCTGGACAGACACCAATGGTGCCACCGCGGCCGCTCTGCTCCCTGGGGCGAGCGCGGCCATGGCGGGGAAATGCTGCAATGGTGGCTTTCCCACCTCTCGGTGCTGGTTTTGGGGGCTGGAGAGCAGCAGAGGGGCAGCGGGTGGGAGCTCCAGGGCCCGCTCCCCTCCCCGCAGCCCCCACACGCATCCTGGCTCCATCGTTAGCCTGACCCCTGATTACACTCCGCAGGCTCTGCATCGTCGCTGTTGCCCCGGCAACGTGTCGTCGCCACAGCAACCGTGACAACCTTATGTTCATTAATTTAAAAAGGTTCACAGTGTAACAAATGAAATAGTTATAAGCTTGTCAGGGTGTTAAGGAGCAGGGGATGACAACTCGCGCCCCCCCAACCTAAACCTGCGCTCGCCAGAGCAGCCCAGTCCGGCTCAGGATCGGCTCTGCCGTGCCAGGCCCAGCCCAGCCCAGCCCAGCTTAGCTTCACCACGCCATCCCTGGGCACAGCAACCACTTTGGGCCAGTTTTCGGCACATTCTGGCAAGGTGGGATCACTCGCTTAAGCTCTTCAGGGAGAGGCAGAACCAGGGGTTGGATGAGGGGGGACTCTGTGGGTCTTGGACCAAAGGTTCTCCCAGCGTTGAGGCATCCACCCTGCACCGTGGTGATGTCTGGTATGGAGTCTTTCCCTCCTGCTGTCCTCCCTGGTGCAGGTGACTAAAAAAGGCCACTGACATCCTGGTTGTACCAGCACTGATGTGGCCAGCAGGAACAGGGCAGTGAATGTCCCTGTGCTGGGAATGGGGAGGCCAAACCGCGAATCCTGGGGGCAGTTTTGGGCCCCTCAGGACAAGGCTCAAAATGGCAGCACCAGAATCACCTCAGGGCTCAAAATGGCAGCACCAAAATCACCTCAGGGCTCAAAATGGCGGCACCAGAATCACCTCAGGGCTCAGAATGGCGGCCCCAGGGGTGGCGGGATCACCTCCCACCAAGAAAGGCCTTGAGGTGCTGGAGCGAGTGGAGAGAAGGGAGCGGAGCTGGTGAGGGGCTGGAGCACAATGTGATGGAGACTGAGGGAGCTGGGGGTTCAGCTGGAGAACAGGAGCTGAGGGGAGACCTTCTGATCTCTGAACTGCCTGAAAGGAGCTTGGAGCCAGGGGGGTCGGGCTCTGCTCCCCAGGAACAAGCGCCAGGAGCAGAGGAAACGGCCTCAAGTTGCCCAGGGGAGGTTGAGGTTGGATTTAGGAACAATTTCTTCCCCAAAGGGCTGTGGGGCGTTGGAACAGGCTGCCCAGGGCAGTGCTGGAGTCACCATCCCTGGAGGGCTGGACAGACGGACATGAGGTTCTCAGGACATGGGGCAGTGCTAGAGCTGCATATGGTTGGACTCCATGATCTTGAGGGGCTTTTCCAACCAAAATGATTCTAAGTATGGAGTCTCTCGTAGCGGATACTTATTTTCACGCAACCTTCAGCACCTTAATATCTACGCTATTCAAATTAATATCTTTGTACCCAATAGGGCTGAGAGGGGGGAGGATGAAGAGCCCAAATCCATGCTTATACACATCTTGCTTCCTTAGGGAAGGCGCACAGCACCACAGACACCCTGAGCAGCCCGTGTCCTCAGCTGGTGCGAGTTAATCCCGGCTGGATGAGCCCGGCAGCTGCGGTAAATCAACGTGTTCCTTGAAGTCTCCGGGCCAGGTTGCGGGCAGGTACAAATAGGTGTTACAAAACTGCAGAGAATAAAGCCACGGCAGCCGATGCCAGGTGAGTACCTGGCTCTTACCTCATTATGTATCATTTTGCTGAAATCTCAGCAGACTTCAAGTTGACCACAGCCCTTTAATCTCAAATAAAGGCCATCCTCTGTTTGGCTTTTTGTAAGTGGAAACATGAAAGGAATTTGTCTTAAAAAAACCCCCTGCCATTGCGATTCCACTCGGCGAGCTGAGAATAAGGTCGTTATTCGGTGCGGAAAGCGGCCTTTTTAGTTAAAAATAAAAATGGCGAGTTCTGGGCTGCATGGGCTCCTGGTGGTTGGTTTTGTAGGCTGGGACCCAGCGTTTCCCAGCTCTGACGGCTCGTGCACATGGTCCCTTGTGCTGGCAAAGTGTCCTTCTGGGGAGCAGGTTTGCTCTTGTTGCAGCTTCTCTTGTGCACAGGAGGTTGTTATTGCTGCAGTGATGGTTCTTTACCCAGCCATTCCCAATCCCATCCCTGTGACCATCCCCGAAGCTGGTGTGGCAAAATTCTTGTGGCAAAGGGGAACATTGGCCATCACGGCCCCATCTCTGCCCGGCGCTTCGGGGCCGAGCAGCCTCCACAATGAACCGGTGAGCACCCGCGGGTGCTCGTCTCCTCGCCTTCAAGAGATCCTTCAAAATCGCTCTCAATAATTCAACAAGCCAGGCCTAAAAATAGCACTGAGATCTACTATACATGGCAGGATAATTTAAGGGGAGAACAGGGAACAAAGTGTCCTTTGTGTCCCAACCTTCCCCCCGATAACTCGGTGGGTACCGGCCAGGCTGCTGGGGTTCGGAAGCATGTCTGGTGGTGCGGGGTCGGGGTGGCCTCCAAAGCAGCGGTCTTGGGGATGTTTTGTTCCATGGAAGAGACTCTTTGGCAGCTTTTTAATGTCACGGTGGGTTTTGGAAGGGCCCGGCAGCCTTGGCTGGAGGTCCCAGCTGCAGCGAGGAAGGGGGTGTTTGGACACCCTGTTGTAGGTTGGAGGCTTCTCCTCCACCCTGGGCACTGGCAGCAGGCACAGATCCACCCCAAAATGAGCCGGTAGCACAGTCGGCCACCCAGCCTGTGGTTCAGACCCCACCGGGGATGGCAGCCCTGGAATAGCATCCCCAGCCGCGACAGCCTGAGCCTTAAATCCCCGCTCTCGCAGTCCTCGCTTATCTTCAAAGCTCTCCCGCATGAAAGCCGGTCTGCGGTGGAGCGGATAAACCCAGCGCCGAGAAAGCCACGGCGCTGCCCCAGCCTCTGCGCACGGGGAAAAGGGGCTGCACGGGCTTGGGGGCTCAGCCCCTTGGGGTGCAGGGACCGGGGACCATGCCCATGCCACGCTGTTCTATCCAGGGCGCTTGTGCTTCTCTGTCCCTTGGGGAGAAACAAATGGGACTCTGTGTCCGCAGTGCTGGGGCACAGTGATGTGAATCGGTGCTGCAACCGCTGCTCAGCGTGTCATTAATGACTCCGGCGGTGAGAGGGCAGGGTCAGCCGGGACGCTGTGCCGGGCACACCGGGAGGACGCCATGAGCTCTTCTCACAATGTGGAGGAGTGTATGGGGAAGGGGAGCAGGGCTGGACCCCACGGGAGCACTGGGGTGCTGGGGAGAGGATAAGACAGAGCGATTAGGAATGGGCAGCAGCCCCAGGGGCAACATTGCTGCCTCTCGGTCCCCGTTTGGGGCACCCCAGGACCTGCCCGCTCCCCAAACGGGGTTCCCAGCCCAGCCTCCCAAAACTCCCTCGCAGCGAAAGGCGAAGAGCTCAGCCGTGTGTTGCATAACCGGGAAACAAGGCGTCCTCCGGAGCCGAGTGGCTGCCGGCCAACGATTGGCATTAAAGTGGAGCAGAGGATAACCGGGAGGGGATCAGGCGGGGAAGGGACGGGATCAAGTGAGCAGCACCAGGGCAGCCTGGCAGGGGGTCACGATCCCCAGGGCCACGGCTGGGGGGGCTCCAGCCCTTTTTTCAGGGTGCAAAGCGTGGCGGCACACGGCCGAACCCGCATTGCAGAGCTCCGGCACCTCCCATCGCATCGGCACTCGGGCTGGGTCGGGCTGCGGCTGGGAGGCTGCCTTGACTCATGGGTGATAAGGACCTCACCCAGGAGAGGGTTTTTTGTGCACGCTGGGCTCAGTTTGTGCAGGTTTAACAGGCTGGGCAATGGGGAAGGTGCTGGGCCCTTTTATTAGAGCCAGGGATTGCGGACAGCATCTCGAGGAGGGTTGCAGGAGGGGGATGGAGGTTGTCGTGCACAGCAAAGAGGTCCTGGCTTCAGAAACTCAGATCTTTGCTTTCTCCGGAGCCTGGAGCCGCTCTGGATCTTGCACTCTGATTCAGCAAGACGTTAAGCCTGGTAACTTTTGGGAGTTCCTTGAAATTGGGCTGCTCCCAATCAGCAGCTACTCCTACACAGGCAGGATTTGCACCGCTCGGGGAGCCGGCTGAAGCTTCGCCTGCACAGAAACGCGAGAGCGGAGCTGCAGGTTTCTGCTTTGGAGAGAAAAAGGAGAGATCTGGTTAATTTGATTGCAAGATGCTCCACAGGTGTTTTTCCTTCCAAGATAGATGTTTTCACAGCCTCAGCTGATAAACTGCGTGCTGGACTTAACCCTCCCTAAAAAAGCCGCAGCTGTGGGATCAAGGGGGATGCTCCCATTGCACCCACTCTGCCCCAGGTGCTGCTGTTGTCCTCATTGGAAACACTCAATAAGGACCAGCAAAGTTGTTGCCAGCTTGGATTAAGTCAAGCTCAGGCTGGGTTAAGCTAGGCCTGGGTTTGCTGCCCGCAGAAGCTTTTGGGATGTTTCCCAGCAGGGTTTGGCTGCGGTGGGTCCCCCAGGGAGCTCAAGCCGTGGTATGTAGAGCCCACACTGCGTGTTCTGCAGGGGAAAGCAGCAGCGGGCTGGGGGTGCCAGCAAATGGTCCAACAGCTTTGGGGCAGCAGCAGGGTCCTTATCCCCCTCGATGTCACCATCCCTGGTGGGTTGAACAGATGGAGGTGAGGTTCTCAGAGAGATGAGGCAGTTCCAGGGTGGGGGAATGGTTGGATTTGATAATCTTGAGGGTCTTTTCCAACCAAAAGGATTAGATGGTTTGATAATTCTACCAATGATGTGGCTGGTGGCCCAGCAACCTCCAGGCTGGTCCAAGCCAGCCCCACTAGCCCAGCTCAGGAGTGGAGATCACCCTCATTTTGCTTGGGGCCCCAAGCGGGGTGTTGGGGAGGATGAGGACAAGCAGTGGGTCCGGTGCTGGCCCTGGGGACACTTGTGGGTGACCCCGACTCAGCTCCTCGCTCGGCCGCAGGCGGTCGGTGGCACTTTGGGCAGGATGCTGAGAGTGGCTGCATTCTGCAACTTGCTTTATTTTAAACAGCGTTTTCCCCTCTCTCCCATGGCAGCTCCTATTTGGGGGCTTTGCCGCGATGGTTCCCACTCACCCATCTGTCTGCGTCCAAAAGCGGAGCATTTCACGGGTCCGGCGCTGCCGGCGGCACCGAGCAGGGGCTGCGGATGCTTGGAGGTTTGGGGGTGTGAGTTTGCGCCCTGCGAAAGCACCAAGGGCAACGTGTTTGTGCTCAGCTTTGCATCCAAATGAGGGGCAGAGCCAGGAATCCCTGTCCCTGGGGAGGCTGTGGTGGCGGTGCCGGCGGCACGCTGCCCGGCCGTGCCGGCGCTGCCAGGAGCCGCAGCTGGGCCGGCAGCGCCCGGTGGCTCCTCAGCCGTGGGTCAAGGATCAGGGCGAATTCCATTTCAAGGCAAAAGGTTATGGGTGGGAAGGAAACAATCATAAAGCAAACACCAGCCGCGCTCTCCAACCACATGCGTCTCTGGCACAATAAATAGAAGGGAAGGGACAAAACCAGCCCCCATGGTTGCAGCGTGGACACGGCGAGGAAGCTGGGATGCTTGAGGGTGAGGGTTCTCCCAACCCACCCCGGAGCCCTGAGCAGGTTGATGTCTTGCAGCTGTAAAACAAGATCCAGGAGGAGCAATGACGAGCGGGCTGCAGGTTCGGCACCGGAGCCCTCGGCAAACTCGCTGCACCCCACAGCCTTGCGGGGAACCGGGGCTTTTCGTGGCAGCCGGGGGACAACACCAGCAATCTGGCTTTGGGGTGGGTGAGCTCGCGTGTCTAACGCCAGCCGCCCTCCCCGGCTCCGCGTTTGGGGGGGTTTGGAGCGCGGCGGGGAGGGAGGGAGGGGGCACGCATGGACCTGGGAGCAAGATGTTTTCACGCTCCCGTGCAAGCCTCGCTGCGGGAGAGAAAATCCTCATCTCACCCCAACCTGCCCTGCGTCCCCCATTCGCCATGGGGTGACTGCACCAGGACCTCGGTGCAATTTGGGGGGGCTCTAGTGGGGTCTGGAGGGGCAGAACCCCCCTGTAGGGCTCCCGTGCCCCCCTCCCTGGGTGGCTGGAGGCCTCGCAGGGCCCTGCCGCTTTAAACCTGCCTCTCCCACGTGCTGTCTGGTTGTGCTGGAGACAGTGACGCAGGCAGGACGTCAATGGACGCTGTGGGAGAATTTAGACTTGGAGAGGAAGGGGGGGCAGGGAGGGACGGACCCGTTTGCAGGGAGCAGGGGCCACGGGGGGGGGTGCGCGGCCGGGGCACCCAGCTGTGCAAGGTCCCCCGGGAGCGCCGCGGTGGCTTCGCTCCATGCGATGTCCCCCCCGCCAGCAAACGCCGGGGCCTCCGCCAGCTGCGAGGGCAAATAATCCGCCTCTGGCACATCCGTGCCGGGGTGGGTGGTGTTGGGGGGGGGGGCCGGGCTGGGCCACGTGAAGGCGACGCTTCCTCCCTGCCCGCATGGCCCCCCCGGCTTGTCACCGCACGTGTGCCACCCTTGTCCCCCCGCGGGTTGGTGTGCGGCAGGTGTGCGGCCTCAGAGCTGCACCGGGCCATGGGGCGTCCCCCCGCGGGTGCCACCGGGAGTGGGGCTGGAAGGGGCCCCGGGGGGGGTCACCGGGGCTGGAAGGGACCCCGGGGGGGGTCACCAAGGCTGGAAGGGACCCTGGGGAGTCACCGGGGCTGGAAGGGGCCCCGGGGGGGTCACCGGGAGTGGAAGGGACCCGGGGGTGTCACCGGGGCTGGAAGGGACCCCGGGGGGGTCACCAAGGCTGGAAGGGACCCTGGGGAGTCACTGGGAGTGGAAGGGACCCGGGGGTGTCACTAAGGTTGGAAGGGATCCAAGGGTTCACTAGGGTTGGAAAGGGCCCCGGGTAGGGGGGTCACTGGGACTGGAAGGGACCTGGGGGTGTCACCGGGGCTGGAAGGGACCCAAGGGGTCACTAGGGTTGGAAAGGGCCCCGAGGGGTCACCGGGGCTGGAGGGGACCCTGGGGGGGTCACTAGGGCTGGAAGGGGCCCTGGGGGGGTCACTAGGGCTGGAAGGGGCCCTGGGGAGTCACTAGGGCTGGAAGGGGCCCTGGGGGGGTCACCGGGGCTGGAAGGGGCTCTGGGGGGGGGTCACTAGGGCTGGAATAGCACCAGGGGGTCACTAGGGTTGGAAAGGGCCCCGGGGGGGTCACCGAGGCTGGAAGGGACCCTGGGAGTCACCGGGACTATCCCTCCACTCAGGGCTGCAGCCCCTGGACCGACCCCATGAGTACATCTCGCTGTGCAAGCTCTGGCTTTGCTCCCCGGTTGCTATTTGCTCCCCAAAACCATGCTGTGCCCCTACAAGTGCATCACCACCCCCCTGGTGCAGGGTCCACCTCCCCTCCCTCTCTTTCGGGTCTGCAGCACCGCAAGGACGCCGGTGTCACCAGGGGACGGGCTGGCGGTGGCGCCGCGGGCGATGAGCTGAGCCGCAAACTGATTCCTCACCCCATCTGACTCTGCTGAAGGGTCAAACTGATCTCCCCAAACCCAGCGTGGGGGTTCGGCTCCCGCTCAGCTCGATGACGGCGGAGAGAGCCCAACAGTCACCGCAAGGAAGGTCGAGATGAGGCTCCATGGCACAAGATGCTGCCCTCAGCCTCTTGGCTTTGAAACCAACCCTCAACCACCTCCTCTCCCACCTTTAGGGCAGGAAAGGAGCAAACGTTTGCCCCACTTTGGGTTTTTTAGGTGTCTTTTAGGTGTCCCGAGGGTGTAGGTGGTTGCATAGCTTGGAAGACCCAGGAGTGCTGCCTCCTTTAGGTGTTTTTTAGGTGTCCCGAGGGTGTAGGTGGTTGCATAGCTTGGAAGACCCAGGAGTGCTGCGTCCTACCCGCTGGCACAGGGCAAGGGAAAGCGATTTCCAGCTGTACGGAGCCACCAGCCTGCTGTGGGAAGGGAGTTACTCAGCCCTTGGTTCCCAAGGGAAAATAAGACGGCTCCATCCGACTTTCCAAAATACTTCGAGGTTCGTAGTAATGTTCTCCTCTCCGTCTCATCAAGATCCTGGGTTGGATTCTTCCCTCATGGAGAGGCGCTGGAGCTCGGCTGCTGCGCATTATGATGACTATTTTTATTTGTTATTTCTTTGGCTACATGATCTCGGTTGATTGGAAAACAAACCCCAGAGAATCCTTGAGGAGAGACTGAAAACAGCTCTCGGTGAGATGACTAATCCCATCTCTATCTAAACCAACGGGGCGCTAAAAATAGCTCTATTTCTAACAATAAATATCATAAAATAACTAACTGACAACAAACAGCCCCAAAAAGCCAAACACATAGGAAAGTCCACTATTGTGATGGGCGAAGGAGCCGGCAGGAAACGGTGTCACTGAGTCAGAGGGGTGAAGACACTGGAGGTGCCGGTGCCACCGGCGATGCCGCGGCTGAGCCGGTGTCTCGGTTGGCACCGCTCACCTCTTGCCCAAAGTGAGATAGTTGTGTCTTTGCTTAGTTTAGCCCAGATTAAGGTACGTGGGTCACAATCCAGACCCCAAGAAAGCCCGTCATGGAGAGATGGTGCCGCCGTCTTGGTGCTGAGCGTCCCCAGAGCGGGACCCCCGTCCCCAGCGCAGCGGCTCCGCTCACCCCACAGCTTTCTCGGCAGCGTTTGGCCCTTGGCCACGAGCCGTCCTGAGCCGTGGACTCACCACACACCTCGGGTAATTTGCCACGTGCCCAATGTGTTGCAAAACGTCCCTTTTGGCTGAGTCACCGGCATCGGGGAACCGGCACCCGGCCCTCCTGGATGGGGCTCGAGGAAGAGCCGGCCGTGCCGAACAGCCCCGGGAGCGCAGCCCAGCCTCCTGATCACCCTGCTCTTTGGGGCAGGAATTGGGGGTTTTGGGGGTTGTGCAGTGCTTTGTGTGCAGGGGACTCAGAGGGACTGTGTGTTGTTGCAAGATGGGTGGCGGTTGATGGTTACAGGCGTTGTTTGGGGAAAAATGCAATGGCCGCCTGTTCTCCCCCATCCCTGACAACCACCCCGCGGCTGTTTTTGTGCTCTGGGGATGCTGAGCGCCTGTGTCACAGTGTTCCAGCAGGATGCGACCCGGCAGGGCCCAGATGTCCTTGTCACCGGTCTCCAGACCCCTCACGCTGGGACAGTGGCCTTGTGGCACGACACAGGCATCACTCAGCATCCCTGTCATCCGCAGCACCAGCCTCCTGCCGTACCGGTGCCGGCTCGGCGGGAAGGCCGGTTGCGCATCTCTCGGTCAGGGGGACCCATGAAACGTCTCCCATGGAGGTTCCGACCCCTGACATGAGCTTGTTTCTCCCAGATGTGGTCACATGCCAGCTTCAATTTCATTCTTACTGCTTTCTGTGGCACATGCGAGCGCGCCCAACCTGCCGTGCATCCCCGCGAGCCCGCGCCGAGGCCGCGCTGTGCCATACAGCACCGCGCCGGCACTGGGAGAGCTCATGGGGCGCCCCGCCGTGCCCCTCGGCGCAGACCCGCATCCTTCCAGCTACCAGCCCCATCCGCATCCCCAGCCCCGAGGGTGCCGGCACCGGCGCTGCCGCGGATACACGGCACTGGACAAGGTGGTGAGACAGGGATGGCACCAGGTCTCAGATACCCTAAAAATCAGAGTCCTGCCCCAACCCGCAGCTCCGGCACAGGGCGAGTGCCGCAGCGGGAGCCGCCGTTCAACAGGTTGGATGTCTTGAAGGTAACCACGGAGCAGTTCAGCCAGGTTGAAGGTTACAGGAGGAGCTGGGAGAAGGGGAATGTAATGCCCTGTGTTGGAGCTGGGCCCAGGCGCTGCGACTCTGCAGCCGGTGAAGCCCTTTGCCATGGCCAGTTGGTGGTGGCGCCATGTGCTTGGCCGTGCGTTCCTGGTCCCGAGGACTCAGTGCTGTGGGGAAGGGCTGCGGCAGCACCGGCTTCACCGCCATGTCCTGGTGTGTCGGGGATGCAGGAGGCCAGAGCAGCCCCACGGTCCAGGACACGCCGTACTGGCGCCCGCTGGGCTGCGTCGTGCCCATGAGGGGTCCGCACTGGCACCGGACACTGAACCGGGACCCAGTGCCAGCTCCGAGCGCCAGATCCAGCACCTGTGCTGCAGAACTGGCCCTTTCACTGGGGTAGGGGGGTGATTGATGTGCCCCAGCGTGGCTTTTAGGGACACGCACCAAGAGCAGTCGTGGGGTTCAGGGCTGTGACACTCGAACCCCACCAACCCCACTCCCCTGCGCCTCGTTCCCCCCAAGGGAGCTCTGGCCAAGATCCCCCGTCTCCATCACCCGCGGCGGCTGCTCAGGGGGTCAGGAGAGCCCCCACCTCCCCGTTCTGCTGCCTTGGGGAGGCACTGACACGAGTGGGCCCTTGCGGATGGGGGTGCAGGGGATCTCGGTTCTCCCCCCGTCCCTGACCAGAGTCCACTTCCCTGGCTCTGCCCCCCCGACCCAGCGCCTCCTTCCTCCCATTCTGCCCCCGGCCTGGCTCTTCCTTCCCCCGGCTTCACAGCTCTTCCTCCCCACGGCTCCGGCTCAGTCCCCCTCGCCTCTGCCCCCCCAGCAACGGATCTGCTCCCCCCGGCCCCGGATCTGCCCCCTCGTCTCTGATCCCCCAGCCCCGGCTCGGTCCCCCTTGTCTTTGCCTCCACAACCCCGGCTCTGACCCCCCAGCCCCCGCTCTGACCCCCGGTTCTGCCCCACTCTGCTCTGCCCCCCAGTTCTGCCCCCCCCCGCCCCGGCTCTGCCTCCCTCGGTTCTGCCCCCCCGAGCCCCGGCTCTGCCCTCTCGTCTCTGTCCCCCCCCGCCTCGGCTCTGCCCCCCCCAGCCCCAGCTCTGCCCCCCTCGGCTCTGACCCCCCAGCCCCGGCTCAGTCCCCCTCGTCTTTGCCCCCACAACCCCGGCTCTGCTCCCCCAGCCCCGGCTCTGACCCCCGGTTCTGCTCCACTCGGCTCTGCCCCCCAGTTCTGCCCCCCGAGCCCCGGCTCTGCCCTTTCGTCTCTGCCCCCCATGCCCCGGCTCTACCCGCCTCGGTTCTGCCCCCCCAGCCCCAGCTCTGCCCCCTCGGCTCTGCCCCCCCCCCTCCCCAGGGGTCTGCCCCCCCGCCCCGGCTCTGCCCCCCTCCCCAGCCTCGGCTCTGCCCTCCCGTCTCTGCCCCCCTCGGTTCTGCCCCCCCCGCCTCGGCTCTGCCCTCTCGTCTCTACCCCCAAAAGCCCCGGCTCTGCCCCCCCCCCCCTCGGCTCTGCCCCCCCCCCCGGCTCTGCCCTCTCGTCTCTGCCCCCCCAGCCTCTGCCCGCTCTGCCCCCCCGGCCCCGGCTCTGCCCTCTCGTCTCTGTCTCCCCCCGCCCCGGCTCTGCCCCCCTGAGCCCCGGCTCTGCCCCCCCGCCCCGGCTCTGCCCCCCCAGCCTCTGCCCGCTCTGCCCCCCCGGCCCCGGCTCTGCCCCCCGTCCCTGCCCCCGGCCCCGCTCGCTTCCTCCGCGCCGCCGCGGCCATTGGCTGCCCGTTCCCCGCCCTGCGCCGTCCTGACGCTGCTGGGCCGGCTCCGCCGCAGCCCCGGGAGGCGGCTCCGCTCCGCACCCCGCTAGAGGTGGGTCCCCGTCCTTCTCTCGCGGTTCCATCTTTATAACACTGGGATGCCTTTATATTTTTTTGTTTTTCTTTTAAAAATTATTGCAATTGGTTTTTTTAAAACGTCTTTGCGATTCCGGCGTTACTTCCGAGAACGACGCGCCCCCCCCCACCATCCTCCTTCCCCATCCGCCCCGGGCCGTGCCGTCTGGCTTTGGGAGGGCGAGGAGCTCCGTCTGTGTGTGTTTCTAGGAGGGGGGTCTCTGTGGTGCCCCCCCCTGCGCGGTGCCGCCCCGAGGCGGCGGGGATGGGCGGCCGGAGCCGGCGGGGGCGGAGAAGCAACATCCTTCCCCCCCCCCCCCGCCCCGCTCCGCCGCTTCAAAACAAACCGTCACCAAAATGGTGCAGAGGTGAAGGAGGGAGAGGGAGGAAAGGGAAGAAGAGTCGCCTCGGCCCGAGCGCTGCGGGGGCAGGTGAGGGGGCGCGATGGGGGCGCGGGTGCAGGGTGCGAGGGGATGGGTCTCTCTGGGTGCTGCTGATAGTTGGGGGGGCAGGCGCTGGAGGGTGCTCACCCTGCTCTGGACCACCCCACGGTGACAGTCCCCGAGCCCCCCCGTGACACCCAAAACAGCCTTGAGGGAGAAGCCGGACCAGCCGCTTTTGGGGGGCTGGAGGGGTGACCTCCATAGTGGAGCTTGGCGTGATGCTGAGGGTGCTGGGGGGGCCACTGGCAGGCTTGGGGGGCTGCGCTTTGATTGGCAAGAGCAGCTTTTCGGAGAGCCGGCAGTAAATCGAGTCCTGGAGCTTCAATGACTTGGCCGGGTGCCGGCTCCGGAGCTGACAGCTGTGATTGTTTGTTCCTCGGGGCCGGTGACAGTGGCGCTGGGGACACAGCACCGCGCCTGCCATTTGACAGCAGCCGGAGCGACGTGCCGTAGTTGGGGGGCGAACCCCCGGTGGTGCCGCCGCAGCGTCCCCGCGATGTCGGTTGTTTCCTCGGCTTGGCGATACAAGACAACGAGGGGCCGTGGGCTGCCGGGGGAGGGATGCGGTGGACGGGGCGTCCTGGCATCTGGGTGCTGTTTAACATCTGTACCGCCTGTTTGCCAGCAGCTTATCTCCTCCCCAGCAGCTCGCCCCCTTGGCTTTGTTGTTGGCTTTGATTTTTTGGTTATTCCCTCTATTATTTTCACCTTCGTAGCACACACCCAGCGCCACATGCACACGCAGCTCTGCCCTGTGCACCCCAACCACGAGCTGGGGTGTCCCCCCCTCCCCATTCTCCTGGATTGTTGGGACCTGCCCTGTGTTTTTGGCCACCGTCCTGCCCCCCCAAACCTGCAGAGACCGCTGAGCGGTGTGAACTCCTTCCAGGGAAACCCCCTCTGCCTGCCCAGCCCCACCAGGGAAGGCCCGATCCTGCCCCCCAAACCTCTTCCCCTGCAGCCCTATATGTGGATATTTGGGCGCTGGGGTGCTCTTCAATTGCCATCCTAAGACAGCCACCCCGAAACCTCACGGCCGATGGGGACGGGGGACAACGGGGCAGCCACGTCCCCTCATCCAGGTGAGGGGTTGTGGGTTTAGGGCGTACATAAGGTTTATTCTGGGTATTTCCTTCCCTTCCATGGGATGATTTAGTGCCGGTGGCCCTGGCGCGGGGCGCACCGGTGCTATCCATATCCCTTGGGAGCTTAGCGAGGTGTGATGCTGCGGGGGCGCTGCCCACCCTGCCCCCCGAATTGCTGCCCGCGGGCTCCTGAAGGTCACAGACCTCTGCACGGGCCTTATGGCTTCTCCTTCCCCCCCCCATCTTGCCCTTCTGCAGTTGTCGTGGCTTTGCCAGGCGGAGGCATCCGCGCTGGCGGCCGCTCGGAGCAGGTGGCCGATGTCCCCGGGGTAGCGGGGGCCACCGCCGCTCGGGTTTCGCCGGCGCTCGCCAGCGTGCTGGGAAAGCTCCGTCGCCCCCGCCGCGCCACCAGGGACTTGTGCTTGTGTCAAACGAGCGTTCGCTCCCGTGTCTTGTGTCCCGGCGCTTCCACTCCCACCCCGGCCCCACTTTGGCAGCGGGGGGTCGCGTCCCCGCCACGTGGGACTCGGGGGACCTTGGGTGGTGCCGGCTTTGTCACTGGGTGACCTTGGGCAAGTCCCTTTGCTTCCCTGCGCTTGGGTGTTGCTCTGGGGATATGGGGGGTGTTTAATCCCCCCTCCTTGGCGGTGTGGGGCCCTCAGCTCCGTTTGGGAGCTGGGAAGGGCCGTGGCTATTTTATCCCGTCCCCGGGCGGGCAGGGTGGAGGCGCGGACAGCGCCGGAGTCACCCGGGCTGGATTTTTCCCAGGCTGCCAAGTGAAACAAGTGGGGTCTGATTCTCATTCAATGCCGTGGCCCTTTCCTGCGACTCTGGCAATGTAAAGGAGCCTAAATATGGTCATAAACCACATCCACTTCGAGGTCCCTCCGTGCCGCCAGGGCAGCGCAACGGCAGCTTTGTGAGAAGGAGAACAAAGCCCAAAGTGTAGGACAAAAAGTACGGCAGCGGGACCCAGCCGCCGCGGTGCTGCCGTGTGCCGCTGCAGGCCCCGGCTCGGCTCGCGGGTGATGCCGAGGGTGGTGCCACCCGGCTCATCCCGAAGCGCCAGGAGGAGAGGGCTCCATCACCGGCTTTGCCGCCGTGACCCCGGCGATTCATTTAAACCTAAAAAAGCATCAGTGAGTGGGGGGGCAAAACAGCTTTTCCCTCTTTCTTTCCTAGCCGGAGCGTTGCCGGGGTCGTGCCGGCATTGCCGGGGCTGTGCCGGGCTGCGGAATGCTGCTCGGTGTCCCCTCGCCGCGGTGGGTCATACGGATGCGGTTATTTTGCGGTGGCCTGTTTGGGAATGGGATGGAAAATAGGAGAGGGATGTGTGTCACCGGCATCGCTCCCGGGCGCCACGGGAGATGCCGCGTGTAGCTGCCGCGGTGCCGTTAATAGCCGGGGGTGCGCACGGAGCCGGCACGGGGGGGCTGCCGTGTAAATGCCGCACTCACTTCCCCCCTGGTCGCCCCGTAGCGTCCTGTGTGTTTGGAGGGGCAGGGACTCGCTTGTTTTGCGGCTCTTTCGGCAGCTCCTGCAGGCCGAGCGTCCGGAGTTCAGAGGTGGCTCTATGGCCAATGACAATCCTGCCCTGCGGAAGGTGCGGAGGGCTCTGCTGAGCCAGACACGGCAGCAAACAGCAAGTGAGGCACAGCAGGGATGGGGAGGAAGAGGAGGAGGAGGAAGAGGGGAGACCTGCAGCCCTGATGGGTCCCCTGGCCGCGCTCGCCCTCCCTGTGCCAACAGCACCGCGGGGCGCACCGACCCCTCGCCTCCGCGCAACGGTGTTTATTACATGACCATCCAACATACCTCCCATTTCTTTGGAGTCGTTTTGTTCGAGCGGAGCTCGGGGTTTTTCCCTCTCCTTGTTTGAGCTGCAGTTTTTGCTTTGGCTTTCAAGATGGATCTGGCGTCCGCCCGCCAGCAGCTCTGCCGCTTCTCATCTCGCGCTCCGGTTCTCCGGTTCGCTTTGCTTGTGGTTCCTCTTTAAGTCCATCACTCCTGGTGTCCCCGTGCTGGATCTTCCCCCCGTTTGAAAAACCCACAAGAGCTCACGTCGCTTAAAGAATAATTTTTAGAAGCGAGGAGTTGTTAAATAAGTGGGAAATCAGTTGGGAGCGATTTATCGGGGGGGCGGGCTGTGTCTTGTTTGGATTGGTGGCAAAAAAGATGGGGGGACTGGGGCTGCTGAGCTGCATGGGGAGAGGTTTTGGGGAGCTGGGGCTGGTTTTGCAGGTTGTGCCGAGGCCGGGGATGCAGCAACTGCTTGCACGTCCCCATCTGCTCCGTCCCAAGCTATAGATGAGCCTATAGAATAGCCGGGTAGGTATGGATGAGGTGAGATGCACGCGATGGTGTTGGGGTCCCTATCCCCGCAGTGAGGTGCTTGGGATGCTGAAGCAGCTCCAGGGCCTGTCCCCGCTGCTGCGGTGCCCAACGTGGCTTTGCACAACTTCGAGCCGGTGCCGGGGCGGGCGCCGCGGTGAGGACGAGCCGGTAGGGCAGGACGGTGCCAGCGCCGGGATGTGTCAGGCTCCGGTCACCACACACCGCGCTGTCCCATCCCAAAGCAGCCAGACCGGACCGCGCCGGGGCCGCGCGTTTCCCTCTGCGCCGAGCAGGACACGTACGCAGGCCACGTATGGTTTCACAACATGCAATTAGCGGTCGGTTGTGCCGGCGCGTGGCGGGGCGCGGCGGAGGGGCTCAGCAGCGCCCGCCTTCCCGACCCTCCTCGCTTTAATTGCACGGCGCTAATTGAAATCCAGAAGCGGCGAGCCGAGTCCTCGCCGGCCGCGCCGACATCGCCTCGATGCTCAAGGTCAAAGCCGCGCGGCGCTGACTTGGCGCCGCCGGGCATGAACCGGCGCGAGGCCGGAGCGCCGCCACCCCTGCCTTGAGTCAGGCTTGTTTTGGGGTTGAAAGGTGGTAATTAAATGACCTATTTCTGGCCGAGGAGGAAGAGGAGGCGGAGGAGGAATCGTTTCTCTTTCCAGAACTTCAAAAAGCTTCCAGCAAGCGTCCGGCACGAACCCAAAACCGCTGCCAGGAGGAGGCGCCTCCGATCGCCCCACTTCCAATGATCGGAAGAGGTCACTTCCTATCCTTAATATTCTGATTCTGCTCCTGGTCCGTGGTGGCATCTCTGGGTGAAAACAAAGCTTAGGGTTGCAAGGAAATGGGTGTTTTGTTTTCTCCCCCCTCGTGCAGCCATACAAAGGCAGAGAGGGGCTGTTTGTGCAACCACGGGTGCGCTTTGAGCTGTCGTGCGTTGTCTAAATGTCCCTATGGAGCTGGTACATTCAGGCATCCTACCGGCGTGCGAGCGAGTTTTCAGCCTCGGGAGGAACAACGCAGCTCCTCCAAATGCAGGTTTGGGGACCGCGGCTGTCCCGTGTCACCTGCGGCACCTCCGGGGTGGCAGGTTGGAGCGGCTGAAGCACCGGCAGCTCGTCCGGCAGCGCAAGGAGGGATTTGGCCCTTTAAAACTGCACCGAAGGGAACGTCGCCTTAGGCAGCGGTGGTGCCATTGAGTGCGGAGCCCGGCACGTGGTGCTCGGACCCGCTGAGAACGTGCTGGAAAGAACCTGTTGGGAAGCAAAGCGTTCACTTGGCGCACTGGGCATCCCTTTGGTTCCCGGGGCGCTGGGGAGGAGGTGGCTCCGGCGTCAGTTATCCCAGGGGATAAACCCATAGAGGCGTCTTGTGACAAACCTTGTGACAAATTTCTCTCGATAGGCAGGAATCGGGGTGGAAGGGTTGGGTGAAGCAGCGCTTGCTTCACACTCAGGGCCGTGTTTAGTCTGGTTTTTCGGTGCACGGATCGCGTGGGGCTCTTGAGATGGCTGGAGGGGTCGGGGTGCGGTGATGCTCTCCCAAAGGGCTCAATGCACCGCTCGGCATCTCACTTGGGAGGACTCCATGTTTCAGGCACAGGGATCAATCACAGATCCATCCCCAACCTTCCCTGACTCGGCACGGCCGGCCCTCCCACACACCGGCACCGAGCCGCCGGCAAAACTAGCACCTCTCGTTCAAAAATATCCCCGGCCCCGCGCGGATGCCGCTGCCAAGATGGGGAGCGGAGCCGGCGCTGCCTCTTAAGCAGAAATCTGTCGCCTGGGCTCGGCGCTGGGGAGGCTGGGAGCCGCGGAGCCCGAGCCCCAGCACCTTCTAAAATAGCAGCAGAACAAATGGCTGGAGCAGGATGCCGGTGGCGAAGGCAGCCAAGGCTCTTCCCGCGGCAGCTGGTGGCTGCTCGGCTGCTTCGAGCTCCCTCCATCAATCCTCAACCCAGAGCCGGCGTTTGGTAGCGGAGGGCGAGGCGAGCGTCTGTCTTTTGGGTGCGATAGCCCTTGTTTTGTGGTATGGTTGAGCTTTAATTGAGCCAGGGGGTGGTGGGGCGAAAGGGGTTTCGGTGCCGTGGCGCCGGTGCGAGATAAGGAGATGGGAGTTGGGTGGCGCTGGGTTGCAAAGGGACTTTGTCCCAAAACAATGACGGAGCGGCGGGCTGAGCCTCGGGCACGGCGTGCAGCGGGTGCTGACCCGGCGTGTCAGACCTGCTGGATCTTCTGCCTCCTCCTCCGGTGGCTCCGTCGCCCCATGGTGGGTGGGGGTCCTGGTGGGCGAGGTCCTGGCTGCTCCCAGGGGCCCCACAGGGGCTTTTGGGCTGAGCTCTCCCACCCCTGAAGGAGCACGGCCAGAACGGCTCAAGGCCTGAAAGGCTGAGAAGGCTCAAGGCTGGAAAGGCTCAGTCTGGAAGGGCTCAAGTTTGGGAAGGCTCGAGGTTGGAAAGGCTCAGGGCCAGAAGGGCTCAGGCTGGGAAGGCTCAAGACTAGGAAGGCTCAAGGCTGGGAAGGCTCAGACTAGGAAGGCTTAAGGCTGGCAAGGCTCAATCTGGAAAAGCTCAGGCTGGGAAGGCTCAAGGCCAGAAAGGCTCAGTCTGGAAAGGCTCAAGGCTGGGAAGGCTCAGGCCAGGAAGGCTCAGATTGAAAAAGCTCAGGCTGGAAAGGCTCAGACTAGGAAGGCTCAAGGCTGGGAAGGCTCAATCTGGAAAAACTCAGGCTGGGAAGGCTCAAGGCCAGAAAGGCTCAGTCTGGAAAGGCTCAAGGCCGGGAAGGCTCAGATTGAAAAGGCTCAAGGCTGGGAAGGCTCAGACTAGGAAGGCTCAGGCTGGAAAGGCTCAGACTAGGAAGGCTCAAGGCTGGGAAGGCTCAATCTGGAAAAGCTCAGGCCGAGAAGGCTCAAGGCCAGGAAGGCTCAGATTGAAAAGGCTCAGGCTGGAAAGGCTCAGACTAGGAAGGCTTAAGGCTGAGAAGGCTCAATCTGGAAAAGCTCAGCCTGGGAAGGCTCAAGGCCAGAAAGGCTCAGGCTGGAAAGGCTCAAGGCCGGGAAGGCTCAGATTGAAAAGGCTCAAGGCCGGGAAGGCTCAGACTAGGAAGGCTCAAGGCCGAGAAGGCTCAGATTGAAAACGCTCAAGGCTGGGAAGGCTCAGATTGAAAAGGCTCAGACTAGGAAGGCTCAGTCTGGGAAGGCTCAGACTAGGAAGGCTCAGGCTGGGAAGGCTCAGACTAGGAAGACTCTGGCTGGGAAGGCTCAGATTTGAAAAGGCTCAAGGCTGGAAAGGCTCAGACTAGGAAGGCTCAGATTGAAAAGGCTCAAGGGCGGGAAGGCTCAGACTAGGAAGACTCAGGCTGGGAAGGCTCAGACTAGGAAGACTCAGACTAAGAAGGCTCAGATTGAAAAGGCTCAAGGCCGGGCAGGTCTCCCCATACCCAGCTGAGCCCCTGTCCAGGGCCACCCCGCTCCCCACAACCGGTGCTCCCCACGGGGACCAGAGCCGCATGTCCTCACCCCAACCAGCTGCCGGCACCGGGCAGAGGAAACAGTGAGCCCGGGTCTGGTTGCAAATCAAGCGAGTTTGGAAAAAACCCATGAATTGCCCTGTGCTCTGAGGTTTAAGCCCGAACGCGAGCGTGCGCTTCAGCGAGCAGAATTTCACGCCTTTCCTTTGGCCGCGGTCTGAGCGGGAGGTCGCAAGAGCTTTCCCGTAAGGGAAGATGTTCTTGCGTTGTCCTTTCCAGCGCGGCGGCGCTCGGGTGACCTTCAGCGCCTTTGCTCGGTGAGGCGGGCGCCGCTTTGCATGATGTACCGAGCCAACGGGGCCTTTTTGTTATGCAAATGCGGCTTTGTTTTTAGCTTCTCGAAGATAAACACCTTGCAGGCTAAATCTGGAGCTCAGGGCGCTGCTAAAAGCCACCCTGGTGGCACAAGGGCTGGCGGGTCAGGCTAAGGGTGACCATTGCGGGGTTTGGCTCCTTTTTGGGGACGGAACAATTTGCTTGGTGTTGCTGAGGTTATTCGAGCTTTTCCAAGGGTCTGATCCGCACCCGGCACCGACGGGACGTTGCACCGAGGGGCGTTACGAGGTCTCGTGGTTGGTGCGCGGCACCCGCGTTCCCCGCTTTTGCAACGCCGCGACGTGGCTTTTTCAAGCATTTATGTGCTCAGGACACCATTTATCTCAGCATCGCGCCTCCCGCAGACAACCCCGCTTTAAGCCGCCTTTTTGAGCTGGGCTTTGGCACCGTGGGCGCCTTCCATGTGTTTTACAGGGGGTCCCTGCCCAGCACAGCAGGCTGGGAAGGCTCAGACTAGGAAGGCTCGGTCTGGAAAGGCTCAAGGCCGGGACGGCTCAGCTGCGGCGCCAGGTGCCGGCGCTGGAGCGGAGCGCCCTGCTCTCGCCTCCCCGCTGTCCCCCGGGGGTTTGTGGCTTCCTTTGGGCCCCCTCGTGCTCACGGGTGGTTGGGCAGAGGTGTTTATGTACCGTCTTATTTTTATTTGGATGTCATTCGGAACTTTTCCGTCACAATGCTGGTGATGGGGCGGGAAGGGGCGTGGGGGGACGGAAACGCGGCTAAAACTGGTTTAGCATCCTCTCGGGTGATTTTCCTATTCCTATCGCAACAGAACTTGAGGTTTCTATGATCTGGGGGGTCCGAACTGCATTTCAGGTCCTGATTTGTCCCTTTGCACGGTCACAAGTCGCCTTCCAGCTTGAAAACTTGGTAACGCCAGCCCAGTGCTTTTTGGTGCCGGATCGTGATAACACGGAGCCGAGAGCACCCAGAGGCATCTCCCGGCCTTGCAAAACCATGTTGGGGGGGGTTCTTATCCCATTGGGAGCCGGATGGGACCTTGGGGGACCAGAACCGAGCAGAGCACGGCGGAAAATAACACATAGAAAAGGGGGTGTGTGGCCGTTCCGTTGCTGCTCATTCGCAAGGTCGGTTGGTTTTGCCGCTGGGTGTGATGGGCAGCGCCGAGGCCGCCCCGAAATAGGGTGTTAGTGCTTAGGATGTGTCCGTTTGTCCCGTGTCCCCAACGCCCTGTGGTGTCTGGAGCATCCACGGTAGGTGAGTCCTCTCCCCAATATACATTACCAGCGCAACTCGGCCATGTTTCGCCGCTCTCCCGTTGTCGCGCTCGAGTCTATAACGCCGAAATTATAGCATCGCCCTCGTCGCCATGGCGACGCGCAGGGATGTATTTTAAAACACAAGGACCAAAGCCCTCTGAGGATTATGACTTCAGTGAGGGATCAGGCTGGGGGGAATCTGGGTCACGGCTTTTCCTCCAGCCTGTCTCAGTAATTCCAGGAGCCGAGCCCGCGGGGCAGAGCCACCATAGCACCCATGGGTGCTCCCCTGGAGGCGCCACGCTCGTGCGCACCCCAGCAACAAACCCATGTTTCACCCAAACTCTTCCACACCAAACAGCGCGGGGATGCCGCAGCCACGCTCAGCCCCCCGGCCCCGTTTGTGCGTTGCGAGTTTTCTCTCTCATCCATCCCCCAAAATAAACAGGATTATTTTTTAATTGTTTTTCCTCCTCTTCTCTCGTTTGGTCTGTTTTGCCTCCCTTCTCCACACCCCCAGAGCCGCTGTGCTGGTGGCAAGGAGCCCAGACTCCGTAGGAACTCGGCAACGCTGCAGCTCCAAGCCCCGGCTGCCCTCTTGCTTTCGCAATCCTTTTGGAGGAGGGAGAGCGAAGGAATAGAATGGGAGGGGATTGATTTTATTCTTTATTTTCCCCTTTCATAGCGATTTCTAGACTTTCCCACCAGTAGGAACAAGAAGCCGAGCGGCCCGTTTCCTCCAGCGAGTTTCCAACGCTGCTCCTCAGCATCCTCGCCTACGGTGGGTCGGTTTAACTTTGAGAGGGGGGCGTTGGGGCGCACGGTGCTCATGGTGCAACGTCACCTCAGGGAGGGGGGTTTTTTGGGTGCTGTTCAAGCCTTGATACCAACGTGCATTTCTCAACCCTTCACCCCCACTGCCGTTCGGCATCGCGGCGCTTGCGGTCCGTTTATTTTTAGGTAATTGCAGCGTCTTGGCTGTGCGGCCGCTGGTCGGTGACACGCAGGACAAGGCGGCTTTTTGTTTGCGAGTGTATTTTAAGCAGCCGGTTATTTTACTAGCGGAGGGATCAGCAGACGCCGCGTTACCAGCGCCCGAATTTGGCTCCCTGACCCCCACCAGCGCTCGGGGCGGGGGAAGTAACGTTCCTCTTCAAGCTCCGATCTGAGTCCTGGCAGCTCCGCTCCGAACGTCCAGCGATTAATGGCATTAAATCGGTGATCCTAGCGAGTTGTTTTATTGTGCATCTGGTTCCTCAAGACTTTTTAAGCTGGGGGGGGCGCGGGGCCACGTAGCGTTGAGATCTGATTAGATAAGGGAGAGCTGCCTGTGAACAAAACTCCTACCGGATAATTATTTATACCTCCGTGTGCGTCACTAGTAAACATCTGGATGCGCTCCAAACATCTTCATCTGGTTTGATTTGTAGCCTCTCAACGGGGATATTTGTCGGCTCCCCTCCCCACCTCCCTTTCGCCGCATGGTTTCCATGACACGGTGCAAATTTAGGGGGGTTGAGCGGTCGCCCCCTGCCCGTTCCCCCTCGGTTTCCCGCGATGGGGTGAGAGTCACGTTGCCCTTTCTGAAGAGGAGAAAGTTCTGGCGTTTGCGGTCGCAGGACAAACACGAGCAGCCCAAACAACCCAGAGAGCGACCCCAGATGTGTTGCCTTTTCTATTTTAAACCCTCATTGTTTGATTTGGGGGTGAACCAGCCTCCCGAGCTTTTGGAGCGCGTGGGGCTGGCCGAGCCTGACTTCTTGTTCTGGTTGTGTAGAGCCAAGTAATTAATATTAATCACTTTTCCTGAATGAGAGCGGAGTACCTGCTTCCCTGGGGCTCCTTGGCAAGCTCGGGTGGATAACATCACCCATCGGTACCCGGAGCATCACCCATCGGTACCCGGAGCATCACCCATCGGTACCCAGAGCATCACCCATTGGTACCCGGAGCATCACTGGGGTACAGCTGGGATGCAGATGGGACGGTGTGGGAGGGGAGGGATGGAGGAAGCCTCTGGTTCCCTTTCAAAGCGCCTTGGGCCGGGCTTTTAGGCGCCATAAGCGGGGTTTTATGATCATGTTCATCCATCCTTTTTGCAGCTGCTCTTTGCGCACCCGCGGCGGAAAAACCGTCCGAGTTGGCCGGTGGGTGAAATCCGGGTCTTACCTCTTAAAATAATATCCAAAAGAAAAGTTTCAGCGCTGCACCCAGCCTTAATCTCTTTAAACTGTATTTCGCTAATCCGTCATTAGGATCTCATTGTGAGCTTGTTATCCCGTTAGGGCTTAGAGCTGCGTGCGGCGGCGGCGCCGGCGGAGCTGGGGCGGGAAGGGGCCGTGTTGGCCCCGCCGGTGCCACGTGCTGCGCCGGGACGTGCCGGTGGCACCGGTGGCGCCGGCGCCCGAGCAGCGTGGGCTCCGCGTGGGAGGTGCGGGATGCTCCATCCTGCTGCTGGAACAGGAGTGGGTGACAGTGGGCTGGGCGCCCACGGTCTTGGTGTCTTCGGTATGGACCGTGGGGATGTCATTGCTGTTTGTCTTCCCCTCCGTGGCTGGATGGTGTTTGCCGGAGGGGGGATGTTGCAATGTGAAATAGCGCTGGGTTTTGGTGGCGCTGAGGGTGGTTCTTCCTTAGGAGCGTTTCGGAGTGTCCCCGATGCCGAGGGTTGAGCTGCGGTTGAGCTTGTGAAGGTGACGCCGCAGGGCACGGCAGGAGGAGGGCGAGCTCGGGGTGCAGAACCCCCTTCCCGCTGCCGCAAGAGCCTGAGAAGTCACAGAATCACAGATGGTTTGGGTTGAAGGGACGTTTAAAACTCCCCCAGTGCCACCATGACAGGGACATCGTCACCAGCTCAGGGTGCTCAGAGCCCCGTCCAGCCTGGCCTGGGGTCTCTCAGGGATGGTTCATCCACCACCTCTCTGGGTACCTGGGCCAGGCTCTCACCACCCTCAGGGCAACAATTTCATTCCATCCAGCCTCAATCTCCCTCCTTTAGTTTAAACCCATCACCCTTGTCCTATCACAACAGGCCCGGCTCAAAAGTCTGTCCCATCTTTAAGCCCGGAAAAGCCGCGCTCAGGCCTCCCCGGAGCTTCTCTTCTCCAGCTGAGCACCCCAACTCTCAGTTCCAAAGGGCATCGCTTGGCCCTGAGGTGCCGTGGGCTGATTCCTTCCCTTGGCAAGCAGCTTCTTCCCCACTGTGAGGGCCCCTGCTGCTCCGTGCACCCGGCCCTGCCTCCATCGCCACATGCAGGAACCCCCTTGGGGTGCCGTGGTGGGTGCGAGAGCCCTGCAGCACCCACAGGGTTGGGGTACCCACAACCTCAAGGTTTGGAATCCGCTTTGAAGGCGCCGAGCAGCCTCACGCGGCTCCGAAGCCGGAGGGCTGCGATGTGGGGATGACGGAGCCGGCCTGCGATCCACACGCCATCAGGAGCCGGGCTGCGGAGCCATCGCAGAGAGCAAACCCGAACCTGAGCACCCATGCGTTCCACGCGCAGGCGAACCCGGAGGCGAGCGTGCGTGGGGATAAGCGAGCGGCCGGCGTTGAGACTCAGTTTTAGTTGGTTGAAAATGAAAACCATTGCGGCAAGCCGGAGGGTTCGCGGCTTTTTTGCTCAAGAGCGTTTGCTGGCGCTTCAAGTTTAACGCACGTTTATTTGCTTGCAAGTTGCAGGTCGTGCTTTGTAGCATCGTTAGGGGACGGGGCGCTGATCCCAAGATCTTGCTGCATTTATTTCTGTGGTTGATGCCGCGCTCATGCCAGTGCTCAGCGGGTCCCGCACCCATCCCATCCTTCTATGGTCCCATTGGCTTCCTGGCCACAAGGGCCCAGTGCTGGCTCAGCCCACAGCACCCACTATTCCCAGGTGGCCTCCCATCCAAGTACTGACCGGGCCCGACCCGGCTTAGCTTCCCAGATCAGGTGTTCTCAGGGTGCTATGGCTGTGTATCTGTACGGTCCCCCATCCAAGTACTGACCGGGCCCGACCCGGCTTAGCTTCCCAGATCAGGTGTTCTCAGGGTGCTATGGCTGTGTATCTGTACGGTCTCCCATCCAAGTACTGACCGGGCCCGACCCTGCTTAGCTTCCCAGATCAGGTGTTCTCAGGGTGCTATGGCTGTGTATCTGTACGGTCTCCCATCCAAGTACTGACCGGGCCCGACCCGGCTTAGCTTCCCAGATCAGGTGTTCTCAGGGTGCTATGGCTGTGTATCTGTACGGTCTCCCATCCAAGTACTGACCGGGCCCGACCCTGCTTAGCTTCCCAGATCAGACGAGATGGGGCGTTCTCAGGGTGCTATGGCTGCATATATTGCATTATGTATATACATATGTTCCCCAAGTATATCCTGATAGTATCTGAACTAAACCCGTTTTGCCTCGTCCCCGCGCTGGGAAGGTGAAGCTTTTCCAAAAGCCTCGCTCCCCTTTTCCTGCGCCTATAATTAGAGCTGGCTCCCCGCCACCATATACTGTACGATCCTGGAAAGAGGTCACGGCTTCGCTGAAATTCTTGGGAACGGAGCTGCCTGTGCAGCTGGGAAAGCGGCGCAAATTCCGAGGAGATAAGAAATAGGGCAAACGCAACTCTTTTTTTTCCCCTCGCTGTAATTTATGGGCTCTGGGCATGGCATCCTGTGATCTCCTCCCCGCTCCGGCTCTCTCGTTTGGCCGAATGGATGAGTCTGGATTGGCAAAGAGGTACAAACCGGCTCCTTCCTCTGGTGCGATGCTCGATGTGGCCCCTTCTTGTCCAAGGCTGCAGGAGGAAGCAAACTCCATTCCTACATGTTTTTGGTCCTTTGCCCGTGTAAAACCCTCACCCCAACAAGTTGCTTCTCATCTGCCAGCGGAACCTCCTGTGTTGCAGTTTGCACCCATTGCCCCTTGTCCTGTCCCTGGTTGTCACCAGCAGAGCCTGGCTCCATCCTCCTGACACTGCCCCTTGCCATCTTGATCCCAGCAATGAGTCCCCCCTCAGGCTCCTCTTGTCCAGCTCCAGAGCCCCAGCTCCCTCAGCCTTTCCTCACACGGGAGATGCTCCACTCCCTGCAGCATCTTGGTGGCTGCGCTGGACTCTCTGCAGCAGTTCCCTGTCCTGCTGGAACTAAGGGGCCACAACTGGACACAAGATTCCAGGTGTGGTCTCCCCAGGGCAGAGCAGAGGGGCAGGAGAACCTCTCTGACCTACTGACCACCCCCTTCCAACCCACCCCAGGTCCCATTGGCTTCCTGGCCACAAGGGCCCAGTGCTGGCTCAGCCCACAGCACCCGCTATTCCCAGCTGGTCTCCCCTCCAAGTACTGACCAGGCCCCACCCTGCTTAGCTTCCCAGATCAGATGAGATGGGGCGTTCTCAGGGTGCTATGGCTGCATATATTACATTATGTATATACATATGTTCCCCAAGTATATCCTGATAGTATCTAAACTAAACCCTTTATTCAAGGGCAGAGGAGAGAGGCAGGAGAAACTCTCTGACCTACTGACCACCCCCTTCTAACCCACCCCAGGTCCCATTGGCTTCCTGGCCACAAGGGCCCAGTGCTGGCTCATGGTCACCCTGCTGTCCCCAGGACCCCCAGCTCCCTTTTCACTGCTCCAACAGCTCATTCCCAACTTACACTGGAACCTGGGCTTGTTCTGCCCACATTCAAGACTCTACACTTGCCCTTGTTCTATTTCATCACATTTCTCCCCGCCCAGCTCTCCAGCCTGTCCAGGTCTCTGATGGCAGCACAGCTTCCAGTGTCACCCACTCCTCCCAGCTCGGTGTCACCAGCAAACTCGCTGACAGTCACTCTATTCCCTCATCCAAGTCATTGATGAATATATTGAATAATACAGCCCCAGCACTGCCCCTGGGGCACTGCACTGGATACAGGCCCCAACTGCAAGGATGCTGTGGGAGACCATATCTAATGCCTTAGTGAAGTCAAGGTAGACCAGTCCACCGCTCTGCCATCATCCATCCACCTTATGTCCTCATAGAAGTCAATGAGGTTGGTCAAGCACGACTTCCCCTTGGTGAAGCCACGTTGACTGCCCCTAATGACCCTGATATGCCTTGAGATGGCACCAAGGAGAAGCCGTTCCATCAGCAATTTGTTTTAATGGGCGTCTAAGCCTGGGAGCTGCTTTTCTTCCCTCCCTTTTACGTCCGACCGCTGTGATTTTTGCTTTAAATGCTGGGATCGCAGGGCTGGGGTATAAGGGGAATAAGCACTGGGGATGCTCAGGTGCCCTCTAACAACACCAAGAATATATGGTGCTTGCAAACTCGCTCGATCCATTTTATCCGGTGGTTGCTGGTGCTGGTTTGTTCATACTGGGGGTTGCGTTTGAGATTTGGGATTTTTCCGTTAGGAAAAATCCCAAATCTCAAACGCAACCCCCAGTATGACCAGTTGGGTGGTTGAACTACGCAGGGATCTTATCTATAGGTGCCTATAAAATCCCCCTCGCAGCGGCGTGTGTGGGTTTTGGTGTAGGAGTCGCTGGTGACGGCACCGGCTGCGCCAGCGTTTCTCGGCACCGCGGCGGAGAGAGAGACGTGAATGGTTTATTTTGGTTTAACAAAAAGAGACAGATCTGAAGTTTGGGGGGGTCGGGGTTTGCACGAGGGGTTCAGGTTTGCATGAGGGGTTTGGGTTTGCATGAGGGGTTCAGGTTTGCACGAGGGGTTTGGGTTTGCACAAGGGGTTCGGTTTGCACGAGGGGTCAGGGTTTGCACGAGAGGTTGAGGTTTACACGATGGATTCAGGTTTGCACGAGGGGTCGGGGTTTGCACGAGGGATTCAGGTTTGCACGAGGGATCGGGGTTTGCACGAGGGGTTTGGGTTTGCACAAGGGGTTTGGTTTGCACGAGGGGTCAGGGTTTGCACGAGAGGTTGAGGTTTACACGAGGGATTCGGGTTTGCACAAGGGGTTGGGTTTGCACAAGGGGTTGGGTTTGCACAAGAGGTTGAGGTTTACATGAGGGATTCAGGTTTGCACAAGAGGTTGAGGTTTGCACGAGGGATTTGGGTTTGCACGAGGGGTCGAGGTTTACATGAGGGATTTGGGTTTGCACAAGGGGTTCGGTTTGCACAAGAGGTTGAGGTTTACATGAGGGATTTGGGTTTGCACAAGAGGTTGGGTTTGCATGAGGAGTTCAGTTTGCACGAGGGATTCAGGTTTGCACAAGGGGTTTGGGTTTGCGCGATGGGTCGAGGTTTGCACGAGGGGTCAAGGTTTGCACAAGGGGTTTGGGTTTGAGCGAGGGGTTGGGGTTTGCCCAGCATATTGGGTTTTCAGGAGGGGTTGGGGTTTGCACGACGGGTTTGCACAAGGGGTTCAGGTTTGCACAAGAGGTCGGGATTTGCACGAGGGGTCGGGTTTTGCACGAGAGGTTGGTTTTGCACAAGGGATTGGGTTTGCACGAGGGATCGGGTTTGCACGACATGTTGGGTTTGCACGAGGGGTCAAGGTTTGCACAGGGGGTTGGGCTTTAAAGAAGGTGCTGGGGTTTGCACGAGAGGTTGGGTTTGCACGAGGGGTCGGGATTTACACTAGAGGTTGGGGTTTGCATGAGGAGTCAGGGTTTGCACAAGGGGTCGAGGTTTGCACAAGGGTTTGGGCTTTGCACGAGGGGTCGAGGTTTGCATGAGAGGTTGGGTTTACACAAGGGGTTGGGGCTTGCACAACATGTGCGGTTTGCACAAGGGCTTCAGGTTTACACGAGGTCTTGGGCTTTGCACGACACGTTGGGTTTGTTTGAGGGCTTGAGGTTTGCACAAGGGGTTGAGGTTTAAAGAAGGTTCTGGGGTTTGCACAACAGGTTGGGGTTTACACGAGGGGTTGTGGTTTACATGAGGGCTTGTGGTTTACACGCTGGCTCAGAGGTGAACCCCCTTTTTGGTGCTTGGGGACAAGCAGCCCTGGATGCCACTCAGGTCATGGCTGTGCCGGTTGGTTTTCCAGCACCAGCAGAGCTTTCATCTGGTGTCACTGGTGTCACTGGTGTCACTGGGTGTGGGGGAGCCGTGCGAGCAGCGTTGTTGAAGGTGCCTGGAAGGCGGCAGCAGCCCCGGCCGTGGCCAATTTAGCTCAGGACACACAGGAGGGTCTGTAGCACAACCCCGAATTAAACACAAACCTCCCAGGCGTCCCGCGTTTGACCACAAAGCCAATGTGCACAAGAAGGGCCTTTTTCTTCCCTGTTTGCCCATCGCCCTTAGAAGCAGCTTTAAAAACTCTCTGTGTTGCCAGAGAGCCGGGTCGAGATTTTCCAGCGCGGTGACGGTCACCGTTGTGCCGAGTGGGGACAGCACCGAGGGGCACACGTAGGTTTGTAGGGTCCCAATCATAGCGAGCGCCCACCCGTTCTGCATTTGCAGTTGTGTTTGCATGGGGTTTGGGGGTGCCCAGGTACCCCGGGAAAACCCTCGGTGTGTCACCGCATCCCCATGTGTCACCTCACCCGTGTGTGTCACCTCACCCGTGTGTCACCTCATCCCTGTGTGTCATCTCATCCCTGTGTGTCACCTCATCCCCGTGTGTCACCTCATCCTCGTGTGTCACCTCACCCGGTGACCCTGGAGTTTGACCGGGACTCGGGCTGTGCCAGGTGAGCGGACTCGGTGCCAGCGGCTTCCAGGCTCTGACACAGTCTCTTGGGGACCTGCCCTAGGGGGGTCGTTACCAAATCGGTGGGTGAATGGAGATGGTGTCTGCTTAGTGGGACCCCCCTGTGCCGGGCACACACGGGGCAGCTCCTGGTACCGTCCGGTAGCCCTTTGTGTGTGTCACAGAATCACAGAACCCCAGAATGTGAGGAGTTGGAGGGACCTGGAAAGCTCATCCAGTGCAACCCCCCCGGAGCAGGAACACCCAGCTGAGGTTACACAGGAAGGTGTCCAGGCGGGTTGGAATGTCTGCACAGAAGGAGACTCCACACCCTCCCTGGGCAGCCTGGGCCAGGCTCTGCCACCCTCACCCCCAACAAGTTGCTTCTCATCTGCCAGCGGAACCTCCTGTGTTGCAGTTTGCACCCATTGCCCCTTGTCCTGTCCCTGGTTGTCACCAGCAGAGCCTGGCTCCATCCTCCTGACACTGCCCCTTCCCATCTTGAGCCCCAGCAATGAGTCCCCCCTCAGGCTCCTCTTGTCCAGCTCCAGAGCCCCAGCTCCCTCAGCCTTTCCTCACACGGGAGATGCTCCACTCCCTGCAGCATCTTGGTGGCTGCGCTGGACTCTCTCCAGGGACAGGACAAGGGGCAATGGGTGCAAACTGCAACACAGGAGGTTCCGCTGGCAGATGAGAAGCAACTTGTTGGGGTGAGGGTGGCAGAGCCTGGCCCAGGCTGCCCAGGGAGGGTGTGGAGTCTCCTTCTGTGCAGACATTCCAACCCGCCTGGACACCTTCCTGTGTAACCTCAGTTGGGTGTTCCTGCTCCGGGGGGGTTGCACTGGATGAGCTTTCCAGGGCCCTCCAACCCCTCACATCCTGGGTTTCTGTGATTCTGTGACCTCCATTTCCACTCTTGTCACCGGGGCGGTTGTGTCAGCGGCCGTGGAGTGTTGGTGATAAATCACCGGTGTGTGCCGGTGTGATTCGCAGCCCCCGTGCCCAGAGCGCGGTTTTACATGGATGTGAAGCGGCTCCAAAGCAGCGGCAGAGGGTCCATCCTCCCCATGCTATAGAGAGAAGCGCGGCTTGAAAGACGAGCGAGAATCAGGTCTGTGCGGGAGTCAGGGGGACGTGGGGGGAGAACCAGCTGGTGGTGCCTCCTCGGCTCTGCCTTGGCAATGCCTGCAGAAGCTGGAATTGCAGGTCTATGGAGCCTCCTGCATCCTTGGAGCGGCACCGGGGCCTCGCGGTGCCCTGATGGGACCCAGGGGATCTGAGCGGTGCGGGGGCACCCACAGCCCCTCTTGGCACATCTGGGCTGGGTTTGCACATGTGCCGTCCTGGGCTGCCGTGCTGTCGGTTAAAAGTTAATGAAGAAAAGCCAGCGGCGGCTGCTCACCCGCCCGGTGCCTGCGCGGCACCGCAGAGCTCTGCTGTCCCTGCAGGGGACATTGGGGACGCTGTGGCTGGGTCGGTTGTCACCGTTGGGCCCCGGGGCTGGTCCCAGTAGGTGGCAATGTGGCCCGAAGCTTTGCCTCCATGGCTGGGCAAGGGTGATAGCTGGGTGCTCGGGGTGCGGGCACCCACACCGTGGTGTCCCTGCGCTCTCACAGCAGCCCCTGTGATGGCTTTGGGTGTTTTGGGGCTAGTTCAGGCTCCGGGTCCTTATGGTGCTGGTGAGTAGGATGGGACGAGGAGGGAGGTGAGGGGCTTGCTCAGGCGGAGGATTCAGGATCAGGGTGGGGATGTTGTGTTGGCAGCTCTGCTGTTTGCTTCCCCTCCTGTGCCTCAGTTTCCCTGCTCTGGCAGTGCTGCCAGGCAGCAGGACCAGCCGGTGGAGCCGTGGGGACGTCCTGGGGCAGCGTCAGCCCCTGGGGGACGTGCAAAGCAGAGCCTGCCCAGGTGTTGGCACCCACATGCCCAGGGGTGTTTGTCCTCCCGCCAGATGTGCGGGGTGCAAGGAGACCCAGCTGTTCTGAGAGGGCAGGAGCGTGCTGGGTGCTGCGAGACACGTGTCCATCCCTCAGCCCACGCCGTCCCGGGACCTCCCGCCGTCCCTCGGTCACCGGCGTGGTGGGGTACGTGGCTTTGCCCCGAACCCCGTGCTGGCCCCAGCCCTCCCGCGCCCCCCGCCCGCGTCCAGCCAGCTGCAGGTTTCGGTTCTGCATCTCTGCCGCCCAAGGGGGAACTCAGCCGGCGAGAGCGAAACTCGGCGGCTCTAACGGTCGCACAGGCGCACACCATCCCCCCCGGCACCCGCTCCGCGTCCCCCGCGCCTGGCAGGGCCGGTGGCCGCTGTCGCAACAGCTACGGCGGTGCCTGCGCCACACGTATGGTCGCTGTGACCTTCCCTGGAGCGCGGCGGGGATGGAGAGCGGCTGCCGGGGCTGGATTTGGGCAGGGAGCCCGTGCTGGGTGACCTGGAGGAGCTGGGGACCCCCCCTGTGCATCCCACCCTGCGCTGAGCTGGGGGCACCGTCAGCCCGCCCACGCGGGCTTTGGAGGGGCACCCGTGGTGGTCGCACCTTCTGCACAGCCTGGACGTGGCCCCGGCACGGCTGGTGTGTGCCGTCATTCTCGGCTCTGGTGCCATCGCTCTTGTGCCATTGCTTTCATGCCATCTCTCTTGTGCCATCTCTCTTGTGCCATCGCTCCTGTGCCACCACTCTCGTGCCATTGCTTTCATGCCATCACTCTTGTGCCATCGCTCCAGTGCCATCGCTCTTGTGCCATTGCTTTCATGCCATCACTCTCGTGCCATTGCTTTCATGCCATCGCTCCAGTACCATCGCTTTCATGCCATCGCTCCAGTGCCATCGCTCTTGTGCCATTGCTTTCATGCCATCACTCTTGTGCCATCGCTCCTGTGCCATCACTCTTGTGCCATTGCTTTCATGCCATCGCTCCCATGCCATCGCTCCCGTGCCATCGCTTTCATGCCATCGCTCTTGTGCCATTGCTTTCATGCCATCGCTCCCGTGCCATCGCTCCCGTGCCATCGCTTTCATGCCATCACTCCTGTGCCATCACTCCCATGCCATTGCTCCCATGCCATTGCTCCCATGCCATTGCTCCAGTGCCATCGCCTCAGTGCCATCGCTCCTGTGCCATCACTCTTGTGCCATTGCTTTCATGCCGTTGCTCCCATGCCATCACTCTTGTGCCATCGCTTTCATGCCATTGCTCCCGTGCCATCACTCCAGTGCCATCACTCCCATGCCATTATTCTTGTGCCATCAGTCCCATGCCATCACTCTTGTGCCATCGCTTTCATGCCATCACTCTGGTGCCATCACTTTCATGCCATCACTCTTGTGCCATCACTCCCATGCCATCACTCTTGTGCCATCACTCCCGTGCCATCACTCTGGTGCCATCACTCCCATGCCATCGCCCGTCCCCACGCTGTCGTCCCCAGCAGCCGAGCACCTGCCACCCCCGGGGTGGTTTTCTCTGTCCCGGTTCCCTCTCGCCTCCCTCCCGTCTCCCTGCCCGTGCCGCGGTCGCTGTGCCGGCGGCTGCCGGGGGTGCAGGATGTGGCAGGACGGGCGCTCTGGAGCCGCCGCTGGCCCATCCTGCCCGGCGCTCCCCTCTGCTGTGGGACCTTCCCCAGCTTGTCCCTTCCCAAGCCAGAGGAAACCCAAACATAAAAGACTCATCAAGCCTAATTAAGCCCTGGGGATGTTCCTGGAGGCCGGGCCTGAGTTGTTTTAGTTCCGTGGGCTGGAGAAATGGGGAATTTTGGCTAATGCTGTGGCTGATCCTGCTGTTAGCGGGGCCTCCCAAGACCAGTATGGCACAGCCGCGGGAACTGGGCTCGCCCCAGTTTGGGGTGGGGGCTCCACGAGCTGGCTCGGGAGCCTTAGCAGGGGAAGTTTGGGTTTGGCACCCGAATGTTTGCGGCCCTGAGCCCGTTGCTGGAGGAAACGTGGCAAAAGGGGAAGGAGAGATTGCGGTCGGCTGCTCTTCCCCTCCGCAATCTGTGCCTCCGTCTGCGCCCCTTCGGCTGCGCCTCGGCCCGGGGGACCCCCACAATGGACAATCCCCCCCATTTCACCCCCTATGTGCTTGGATCCCTATGGGGACACCGTGGACACTGGTCCCCAATCCAATCCAGCTTTGCTGTGCCAGGCGAGCTCGTGCCGGTGGCTTAATTGGCTGGTGATGGATCTAATGACGGGGCTGAGTGATTTAACGCCTCCAGCCTCCTGCACAGGGAGGACGGGTTTTGCCTGAGACGCGCTGCCAGCTCAAGGAGGTTATTTATTTGGGGTATTACATGTATATATGATGGAGTTGAGGGTGCCTATATTTTATATATATATATATATATATATGTATATATATATATATATATGTATGTGTGTGTATATATATATATGTGTATATATATATATATGTATGTGTGTATATATATATATATATATACACGGGTGGGTATATATTTGGGATACTACCCTGCTCATCCTTGGGATCCTTACCTGCTCATCGTTGGGATCGTTCCCTGCTCATCCTTGAGATCCTTCCCTGCTCATCCTAAGGATCTTTCCCTGCACATCTTTGGGATCCTTCCCTGCTCACCCTCAGGATCATTCTCTGCTCATCCTCGGGATCTTCCCCTGCTCATCCTAAGGATCCTTTCCTACACATCTTTGGGATCCTTTCCTGCACATCCTCGGGACCTTTCCCTCCTCATCCTTGGGATCCTTCCCTCCTCATCCTTGGGATCCTTCCCTGCTCATCCTCAGGATCTTTCCCTGCTCATCCTTGGAATCTTTCCCTGCTCATCCTTGGGATCTATCTCTGCTCATCCTTGAGATCCATCCCTGCTCATCCTCAGGATCGTTCCCTCCTCATCCTCGGGACCTTTCCGTGCACATCCTTGGGATCCTTCCCTGCTCATCCTCGGGATCCTTCCCTGCTCATCATTGGGATCATTCCCTTCTCATCCTCAGGATCCTTCCCTTCTCATCCTAAGGATCCTTCCCTGCTCATCCTCGGGATCCTTCCCTGCTCATCCTTGGGATCCATCCCTGCTCATCCTTGGGATCCATCCCTGCTCATCCTCAGGATCCTTCCCTGCTCATCCTTGGGATCCTTCCCTTCTCATCCTCAGGATCCTTCCCTTCTCATCTTCGGGATCCATCCCTGCTCATTCTTGGAATCTTCCCCTGCTCATCCTTGGGATCCATCTCTGCTCATCCTTGAGATCCATCCCTGCTCATCCTGGGGATCCATCCCTGCTCATCCTGGGGATCCTTCCCTGCTCATCCTCGGGATCCTTCCCTTCTCATCCTCAGGATCCTTCCCTGCTCATCCTGGGGATCCTTCCCTGCTCATCCTCGGGACCTTTCCCTGCACATCCTGGGGATCCTTCCCTGCTCATCCTCGGGATCCTTCCCTGCTCATCATTGGGATCCTTCCCTGCTCATCCTGGGGATCCTTCCCTGCTCATCCTGGGGATCCTTCCCTGCTCATCCTGGGGATCCTTCCCTGCTCATCATTGGGATCCTTCCCGCTCATCTGCGGATCCCAGGCAGCTCCACCAGCCTTTGCGTGGCAGGTTGCACCAGCCAACTCCACCAGTTTCAAATCGGGGGGTCCCAGCAGGTCCCCCCCACTTCAGGGCCGTTTCCCCGCGGCTCTGGGGGCAGATCCCACCCCGAGGCGTTTCTGCTTTGTCGCTGGGTGAAACCAACGCTTTGCTCTTCAAACAGGAACAATTTTAGCATGTGCTCAGCGTTTCTGACCGAAAGCTGGACGAAGAGATTGTCCCTTTTCCTCCCCTCCTTGTTTTCTCTTAGAAAGGGGAATTCACTGCCCTTTGCTGCCTCCATCCCTCCCCTATGGGATTTTTTCCCCACGGAGTTTATAAAACAACAGAGCATGTTGAAAACATGACACTTTTCCCCTTCCCTGGGCAGCATTGAAACCAGAAAGGCTTTGAATGCGGGCGATGCCACGGGGACGAGCCGGGGGCTTCGTGGGGTCCCTTGGTGGTGGCATAACCCAGCGCCTTTCCCGTTCATCTCAACCCTATTGGGTACAAAGGTAAAGATATTAATTGTAATAGCGTGGCTATTAAGGTGCATGGAAATAAGTATCCTCTATGAGAAACCCCATACTTAGAATCATTTTGGTTGGAAAAGCCCCTCAAGATCATGGAGTCCAAGCGTTACCCACCCTCATGTGCTAGAACGTCGTGTCCGTCTGTCCAACCCTCCATGATGGCGACTCCAGCCTGTTCCAATGGGCATTGCCATGAGTTGTCATGATCTGGGAACTGTGACCCGGCCAAGGGTTGTTGGCCAAGGGCAGGACGTACGGACTGTTGTCACTGATGACCGGTCATCACTGAGCAGCCCAACTGGTTCTATGCCCTGGGGCTGTCGGCTACAGTGACAAACCAGCTGCGGCTGTTGTTGCTGTCGGTGCTGAGGTCTGCGCCAGCGGTGCCCGGCATGGTGGGACCGGCCCCAGCACTGCGGCACATGGACAACTCCGCGTACAGACCCGTGAGGTCGTGCTTGGCCGTTTGTCCTGGTCGCATCCCCTTGGGGCGCTGGAGCTGGCCCTGAGCCCCCCGGGGCGGGTGGCGTTTGGCCGCGCGGATCGGACCCGAGCGATGCGTTTGCCCGTTGGCCGCCTGGCCCGCGGTCCCCGTGCTGGGGCGGTGACGGGAGCGTGGCTGCTGTGCCACCAGCCCTGCGCGGGGCCGCGACACCCGGACCAGTGTGAGCTGCTCGTACCCCAGGACGCGGGTTTCAGGAGCCACGTTGCATGGAGCCCTGGGGATGGATCCGTGGTGCGGGCGCCCATCTTGTGCGGCCCCTTGGTGCGAGGGTGGCCCTGCACCCACCGGCCGCTCCGTCCCACTGGCTGCGTGTGACACGTGGCTTTGCACTAATTACAGCCCGGTGTGTAGGGGGGGCTCGTTTGCAGAGCAGCCCCCCCCCGAGCCGCAAACCAGGTAGAAGTGCAAGCGCAGGCAGCACCATCCGTGTCCCGGTGGGAGCGCAGCACTCGCAGAGTGATGATGCTGTGGTGGGTGTCCTTGTCCCCGCGTGGTTGAGCATTTTGTAGGATGCTCATTTATGATAGAGGCTCAAGGCTGAGGGAGCTGGGGCTCTGGAGCTGGGCAAGAGGAGCCTGAGGGGGGACTCATTGCTGGGGATCAAGATGGCAAGGGGCAGTGTCAGGAGGATGGAGCCAGGCTCTGCTGGTGACAACCAGGGACAGGACAAGGGGCAATGGGTGCAAACTGCAACACAGGAGGTTCCGCTGGCAGATGAGAAGCAACTTGTTGGGGTGAGGGTGGCAGAGCCTGGCCCAGGCTGCCCAGGGAGGGTGTGGAGTCTCCTTCTGTGCAGACATTCCAACCCGCCTGGACACCTTCCTGTGTAACCTCAGCTGGGTGTTCCTGCTCCGGGAGGTTGCACTGGATGAGCTTTCCAGGGCCCTTCAACCCCCCACATTCTGGGATTAAGGGGGATAAGCGCTGGTCCTAGAGCGGGGGGAACAGTTTGCTCCGGGCGTTAACTGGGGTAGCAACTGGAGCCGCCATCCTTGTCCCCACTTCTCTCCCATTTGGAGGTGACAGAACCTCATCCCAATGTCCCGATGCGCTGTGGCCGGTCTGTCCGCACACCCCATCCCGCGTGGCACGCGGTTCGGCGCTCACGTGAGGCTGGAAAGCCGCTCGGCCCGTGGCTATTTTGGGGTGTCGCGATGCTCCCCGGGTCGCAGGGGCGGGCGCAGCCGCCGCCGGAGCCACGCGCTCCTCGCTCCGGCTTTGTTCAGCCTGAATTTTGTAATGTCAGGAAATGAGCTGGCCGGGGGCGGGGGGGCCGGGGGAGGAAGGCTGGTTTTGTGGTTGAAGCGGAGGATGAGGAGGCCGGAAAGCCGAGCACAATTCCTCGCTGTGTCGCAGGCGCCGGGGCTGAGGCCGCAGCTCGGCTCTGGGAGCTCACGGCGCGTTGGGAGAGCCGGGTGCCGGCCTCCATGCCTCAGTTTCCCTTTTGTTCAGCGGGAGGAGGAGCCGTTCACCTCTCTCGCGGGCACAGGGACGGTGATCGCCGCCGGTACATGAGCGACCAGCACCGGACCCGCCGATCACCTCCCGGCGCTGAGTGGCGCATGAGATGAATTTAGCAGCTGCGTTTGCGCGGCCGTTTGCTCTTGGCAAGGGCCCCTTTGGGCCGATAAAGCACCCGGGTGCTCGGGTGGGTGTCGTTCCCATTCAGGCCTCACAAAATACACACAAAACCTTGTACGCGTCGCTGCCGGGCCGCTCTGTTCTTGGGACCTCAGCTTGAGATGGAAGCGTGGGCGCAACTCTCTCGCTGCTCTTCCCCCCTATTGCGGTCGCCCCGGTTCCCGTATCCCGTCCCCACCTCCAGGACGCTCCCCATGTTTCCCATGGTCATGGCTCATGGTCCCCCCAGCCCCACGCTGCCCGTGTCCCCTCATTCTGACGCCTGCTCGTTGTCCTTTGCAGTTGACAGAGCAGCGGTGGCCGCAGCGCGTCCTCGGGCCGGAGCAGAACATGCAGGACTCCGCGTAGCAGGTAGGGCGGAATCCCAACCTTCTCGCTGTCCTCCTTGCGCTCGCCGTGCGTCTCCATCGCACCCATGGGTGCGGGTCACCCCGGCTGGGCGCAGCTCAGCGCTTTGGACCCCCAGACTCATCAGCACCGATTTGGGGCTCTGGGGCTCTTTTGGTGTTGGTGCAAAGGACCATGGATAGATGAGACCCATGGCCAACCCAAGGTTGTTTTGTCCCTCCCTGTTGGGAGAAGGCGCCTTGTCCAGGTTTATTGCTGTTACGGGAAACGTTTGCGTCTCACTTGTGTGCAGTGAGGTTGAGGCGATGCCGTGGGCCCGTTTGACGGGGGCTCTATGGTTCTGCGCGATGTATTTATTGAAATCAATAAAAGGAAAGGTTTAAAAGATAATCCGCCCCCAGCTCCCAAAAGGAGAGCGCGCTCTCCTTGCTGCTGATCGGGCAGTTTTGCTGGGCTCGATGGCATTTTAATGCCGGGGAGGGGGAAGGTCATTGATTTAGAGGCTCGACACTGCAAGATGCAGAGAGCGTTCGCCTTTTCCTCCGCAAAGAGGTTCATTTTGCCGTTGGTTATGCTGGTGGAAACCAAGAGCAGCTCCGTGGGCGCGTGTCATGGTGAAAGGGCCTCGGTGATGCTGGTTTTGGGAGGAGAGCGGGGCCAGCGGAGCCGGGTCCGTCCCAGTTGGGCTGAGCGCGGCGCTGGGCTGGGACCGGCTCCAGTCTGCGCACTTGGAGCGCCAGTTCATACCAGCCAAGGGGTTTTTAGTGCGGTCCGTAATGAAATGGAGCGTGAGAAGGACGGGGCTGTTTGCTGCTGGCTGGGCTGGAGCTCGGGGCCGGAATGGGGCGCAGGACCCGTCGCGCATCCGAGTGTCCCCGTCCCCATGCGCTGTGTGTCCTGGCCCCGGCCCGGCAGTGCCAGGATCCCTCATTAAACATGTGGTAGGATCACTCATTAAACATGTGGCAGGATCCCTCATTAAACATGTGCCGGGATCCCTCATTAAACATGTGGCAGGATCTCTCATTAAACATGTGCTGGGATCCCTCATTAAACATGTGCTGGGATCTCTCATTAAACATGTGCTGGGATCTCTCATTAAACATGTGCCGGGATCTCTCATTAAACATGTGGCAGGATCTCTCGTTAAACATGTGCCGGGATCCCTCGTTAAACATGTGGCAGGATCCCTCATTAAACATGTGGCGGGATCTCTCATTAAACATGTGCCGGGATCCCTCATTAAACATGTGGCGGGATCTCTTATTAACCATGTGCTGGGATCCCTCATTAAACATGTGCCGGGATCTCTCATTAAACATGTGCCAGGATCACTCATTAAACATGTGCCAGGATCCCTCATTAACCATGTGCCGGGATCTCTTATTAACCATGTGCCGGGATCCCTCATTAAACATGTGGCGGGATCTCTCATTAAACATGTGCCAGGATCCCTCATTAAACATGTGCCAGGATCTCTTATTAACCATGTGCCGGGATCCCTCATTAACCATGTGCCGGGATCCGTCATTAACCATGTGCCGGGATCTCTTATTAACCATGTGCCGGGATCCGTCATTAACCATGTGCCGGGATCTCTTATTAACCATGTGCCGGGATCCCTCATTAACCATGTGCCGGGATCCCTCATTAAACACATTATCCCCAAAAGGCTGCTGGGGACAGGCTGCTCAGCTCCATCAACCTCCTACTGCCCAGATGCACCAGCTCATCTTTAGGCTCGCCCAAATTCTAGTCCTTTGGGCTGGCGATACCCTGCGAAGCCGCTGCCGGTGCCAACGCGGCGCTCTGACCATGGGACGAGCGGTTCCCCGGCGCCGCGGCTGCGGCATCGCTCGCGCCAAGGACGGCGCATCAAGTCGTGCAGCATGGGGACGAAGACCTCAAGAAGTGTCTCCGCTTCCAAACTCTGCGAGCGACAGGAGCTGAACAGTTAGAAGAGCGATACCGATGCAACCTCGGAAGCGTGTGACACCCAGGACCGGCTGGTTTAATCCCCACGAAGCCGCGTCCTGCGACGTGCGGCACCGCTGCCCGCGATCAACGTGCATTTTGTGTTCCCGAGCTGGTCCCATTTGAGGTAGAGCAGGAAAAACTCTCTTTGCCCGACCGCATCTGCTGCAGAAAACCCTTCTAGGGACTGTGACCTTAATTGAATCGACTCTTTCACGGCCTGAAGACGGTCGTATCGTCTCGCTCGGTAACTCACGTGTCTGTTACCACACGCCCGAGCTGCGGGTCCTGTGCCAACGCGCTTCTCTCGCCGTGCGATTGCGCAGCCCAAGGTTGATTTCCAGCTGCCCGGGGAGGGTCAGCGGGTCTGCTCCTCTGCCCCTAAGCCCTTGCATCAGCTTCTTTTAGAATCTTGGAAGCGTAACGCTGGTGCAGACCTGGGTTTGCGGCTCCTGGGCTCTCGGTGTGCCCGTGGCACCTCACTCGGCACCGCGCTGTTTGCATCCCACTAGATGATCTATTGAGGTCCCTTCCAATCCCAAACATACTGTGATATTGTGATACTATGAAGCCACCCCATGGGCTCACCAAACCCCCTCTTTGTGCCCCTTTCCGGCTATGGGAGAGGTGGGTCCCGGCTTTGGGGAGGGGATGGTCCCCTCGGGGAGCTGCCGCAGGTCACCGCGGGCAGAGCCGGGTGGCCGCTGGTGGCCGCAGCTCTGCTGAGCTCATTTGGCCACCAAGTGGGACAAAACCATCTTCAAAGCCCTTTTTCCCTGGAGGAAAAGCCAACGTGGTTAGAAATGTCTGCGCGGAGATGGCGCCCAACTGCGCCGTCCGCGTCCCCGCGCTGCGGACGGGGAGGACACGAGCCCGGGCGCCGCTTTCGGCAGCTGTCGGCTCTGCCCGCTCCCTTCCCCCCGAGCACCGTTCAGCCTCCTCCTCCTCCTGCCGTCGCATCTGCCTCTGCCCTTTACCGCCCAACGGGGCTCAGGGCAGCGGGGCCGGTGGCCTCGCGGTGACAGCGGCTCCGTGCACCCACGGAGAAGGACACAACCACCCCGGCCACCCGGCTCCTGTAAGTACCTCTCACTCTTTCCACTGCAGAGTTAAAATTAGCCACTTCTTTTTTTAACACAAGCGTCGCTTTAAACCTCACCAGCCCAACCGGGTTTCCTTTTATTCCCCCCCCGCCCTTTTCCAAGCTCCTTTTCTCTGGATATTTTCCTTGTTAAATCTACGCGTGCACTTCTCTCTCTTTTTATTTGTTAGAATGTTTTCCCCCTTCTCGTTCCTTCCTATTTTAAACGCGGGCGACGCCACCGTGTTGCTGCCGAGTTTGGAGCCAAACAACCCGGCACACCCCCACCCGATCGCCTTACAGCGCCCGATTTAGAACCCTTATCTATCGCCGCCCGCCGCTGCTCCGCCTGGGGGGGTGTTCGCCCAGACCCCCTTTTTGCGCCTCATCTTCAACGTGAGTGCCCCTCTCCTTATTTCCCCCCCCTCATTTCCTTTGTGTTCACGGTAAAGCACAAAAGCGCCCCAAATCGGGACCCGTTGCGGGCAAGGAGGGAGATGGGGCGGCACAGGGGGGTTCCCATGCTGGAAGGATGGAGAGAGGGGGAAACTGAGGCACGGAGGATGTGGCGCAGCGATGGGTGAGCTGGGTTTATCTCCTCTTAAAACATAGAGGAGGAAGGGAAAGGCGGCAGGCGCGGGTGCAGGATGGTCCCCAGCGGCTCAAACCCCCTTTGGGGAGCGCGCGGTGGGGACAGCGATGGGTGGAGGGTCGGTGTTGGTGACCGGCCGCGACGGAGCCGTCCCAGCCCGGATCTGCGCAAGCAAACAGGAAAGCGAGCGGGAGCAGCCCCTGCGTTTGCTGTTTATTGCGGTTCCTCTTGAGGTCGGTACCGGGGTTCTTAACACCGTCCTGCTCGGTGCCGGTTCCCGAGCCGGGGACCGTTATCTCCCCACCGAGCAGCGCCGAGGCTCTTCCTCCTATTCCTATTAATACCCACTTCTAATTAAGGTGCAAAACGCAGGAGGACGGCACCGTCGTCCTAAGACACCGCGCGCGTTTGCTGCTTCATCTTGAACACAACTGGGGCTGGAGGACAAACCTTGTTCTGGGGGTTAAACCCGTCGCTTCAACAGTTTCTGGGCGGGGGGAAAAGCGGCTTCTCCCCCCTGCTTGTCAGGGGCCCCGTTTGGGGGTGAGCTTTGGGGACACAGGTTTGGTGCTGGGTGCTGCTGTTGGAAGCGAATGGTGTGGGTGGGATGTGGAGCGATGCCTTCCTCCTCTTCCTCCTCTTCCTCCTCCTCTTCCTCCTCCTCTTCCTCCTCCTCCTCTTCCTCCTTCCTCCTCTTCCTCCTCCTCTTCCTCCTCTTCCTCCTCTTCCTCCTTCCTCATCTTCCTCCTCTTCCTCCTCCTGTTCCTCTTCCTCCTCTTCCTCCTCTTCCTCCTCTTCCTCCTCTTCCTCCTCTTCCTCCTCTTCCTCTTCCTCCTCCTCTTCTTCCTCCTCCTCCTCCTCCTCCTCTTCCTCCTCTTCCTCCTCCTCCTCCTCTTCCTCCTCTTCCTCCTCTTCCTCCTCTTCCTCCTCTTCCTCCTCCTCCTCCTCTTCCTCCTCCTCCTCCTCTTCCTCCTCTTCCTCCTCTTCCTCCTCTTCCTCCTCTTCCTCCTCCTCTTCCTCCTCCTCTTCTTCCTCCTCTTCCTCCTCCTCCTCCTCTTCTTCCTCTTCCTCTTCCTCCTCCTCTTCCTCCTCCTCTTCCTCCTCCTCTTCCTCCTCCTCTTCCTCCTCCTCCTCCTCCTCTTCCTCCTCCTCCTCCAGCCCTTTTGGCCAAGCCATTGCTATGGGCAGCGTTTCATTTCTTTTTGTGGAAGCCAAAAGTTTCAACCGAAACATTTGCATCTCTACCCAGGAACCTGCGCCTTCTAAACCCGCCCTTCCCCTCTCGCCCCTTTCGCAAGTCTGCAGAGCAAAATGCCGTATTTGTAGGGGTTTTTCCCCAATATTTTCCCATTTCCAAGCGGGATGGTGTCCGGTGTTCGTGCCCCTGCAGCTGTGCCCAAGCTGGACCCGCAGCCAGGTCCTTGGCTCCGGCCGCAGCCGGCGATGCCCGGTTTGCCCGGGGTGCTCAACGTGGGCACACGGGCAGTGTCCGCACCCCCAAAACCCATAATCACCATCACTCTGGGGGACCCCCCGTCTCACAAATCCTCTCTCCTAAAACACAGGCTGTGGGGGGGTTAAAAAACCAACCAACCAACCCAACCCAACCCAACCCACCAACCAACCAACCCAACTCAACCCAACTCAACCCAACCCACTTACCAACCCAACCTACTAACCAACCCAACCCAAACAACCAACCCAACTCAACCCAACTCAACCCAACCCACTAACCAACCCAACCTACTAACCAACCCAACTCAACCCAACCCAACTCAACCCAACCCAACTCAACCCAACCCAACCCAACCCAACCCAACCCAACTCAACCCAACCCAACTCAACCCAACTCAACCCAACCCAACTCAACCCAACCCAACCCAACTCAACCCAACCCACCAACCAACCAACCCAACCCAACCCAAACCACTCCCGACTTTTAAACCAGATGGTTTTCCTTGCTGTTCCTGGATTTTGGGATGGAAACAGGTTCGGATGAGTCCCCTTCGCCCTGCAAATTGGAACCGTCCCCATCCGGAGCGGCCCTTGAGGTACCCATAGTCCCTGGGATGCTCCCAGTGTCCCTGGGGTACCCCATTGGTCACTGGGGTACCCCGTAGTCCCTGGGGTGCCCCATTGGTCCCTAGGGTGCTCCCGGTGTCCCTGGGGTGCCCCATTGGTCACTGGGGTACCCCGTAGTCCCTGGGGTGCTCCATTGGTCCCTAGGGTGCTCCTGGTGTCCCTGGGGTGCTCCTGTGGTCCCTGGGATGCTCCCGGTGTCCCTGGGATCCCCCACTGGTCCCTGGGGTGCTGCATTGGTCCCTGGGGTGCTCCCATGGTCCCTGGGGTGCTCCCATGGTCCCTGGGGTACCCCACTGATCTCTGGGGTGCCCTGTGGTCCCTGGGGTACCCCATTGATCTCTGGGGTGCCCCGGGGTACCCTGTGGACCCAGGGATGTCCACATGATCCCAGCCCACGTGGCACAATGTTTTTCCGCGCTGTTCCTTGATTTTGGGGCCCGGGATGGGCCGGGAGCAGATTCAGATGAGTCCCCCTCGCCCTGCAAAGCGGAACCATCCCCGTCCGGAGCGGCCGGTGGTGCCATCTTGGCGTGGTCAGCTTGGCGTTGTTTTCAGTGGCCCAGCTGGCGCGGAGGAGCGGGGAGGGCAGGATTTGGGCGCTCGTGTCTCGAATGTGTGTCTGTGAGTGAGCGGCAACAGCTGAGAAGCAGCTGTCTGGCTGTGTTCGGGCCGCCTGACGAGCCGGGGCCGGATCCGCAGCCCAGCGCCGCTCTCCTGCCTCGGGAAGGGGGGTGAGGATCCGGCCCCCTCGGCCTTGTCCCCGCAGACACACGTGGGTGGCAGCTGCTGCTGAGCTGGAGCGCGGCCGCGTCTCGGCCGAGCCGGCGGCAAAGCCTTCGCGGCACCGCGGGCGTCCCCCCGGCCCCCAGTCACCCTGGGGACAAGGGACCTGGAGATGGTTTGGCCACCTCCTGCCCTGGATTTAGGTGCGGCTGCTCTGGGTGTGCTGTGGTCCCTGGGGTGCCCCATTGGTCCCTGGGGTCCCCCATTGGTCCATGGGGTACCCCATTGGTCCCTGGGGTGTCCTGTGGTCCCTGGGGTGCCCCATTGGTCCCTGGGGTGCTCCTGTGGTCCTTGAGGTACCCCGTGGACCCAGGGATACCCCATTGATCCCTGAGGTGCTCCTGTGGTCCCTGGGGTGCCCCATTGTTCCCTGGGGTGCTTCTGTGGTCCTTGAGGTACCCCGTGGACCCAGGGATACCCCATTGGTCCCTGGGGTGCCCCGTCGTCCATGGGGTACCCCATTGATCCCTGGGGTGCCCCATGGTCCATGGGGTGCCCCATTGGTCCCTGGGGTGCTTCTGTGGTCCTTGGGGTACCCATGGACCCAGGGATACCCCACTGATCTCTGGGGTGCTCCTGTGGTCCCTGGGGTGCCCCATTGGTCCCTGGGGTGCTTCTGTGGTCCTTGGGGTACCCCGTGGACCCAGAGATACCCCATTGGTCCCTGGGGTGCCCCGTGGTCCATGGGGTACCCCACTGGTCCCTGGGGTGCTTCTGTGGTCCTTGAGGTACCCCATGGACCCCGAGATACCCCATTGATCCCTGGGGTGTCCCGTGGTCCATGGGGTACCCCATTGACCCCTGGGGTGCCTCGTGGTCCCTGGGGTGCCCCATTGGTCCCTGGGGTGCTCCTGTGGTCCTTGAGGTACCCCGTGGACCCAGAGATATCCCATTGATCCCTGGGGTGCCCATTGGTCCCTGGGGTGCTTCTGTGGTCCTTGGGGTACCCGTGGACTCAGGGATACCCCATTGATCCCTGGGGTGCTCCTATGGTCCCTGGGGTGCCCCATTGGTCCCTGGGGTGCTTCTGTGGTCCTTGAGGTACCCATGGACCCAGGGATACCCCATTGATCCCTGGGGTGCTCCTATGGTCCCTGGGGTGCTCCTGTGGTCCCTGGGGTACCCCATGGTCCCTATGGTGCTCTGGTGGTCCCTGGGGTACCCTGTGGACCCAGGGATGCCCCATTGGTCCCCAGAGTGCTCCCATGGTCCCTGGGGTGCCCCACTGGTCCCTGGGATGCCCTGTTGGCCCTTGGGGTGCCCCATGGTCTCTATGGTGCTCCTGTGGTCCCAGGGATGCCCTATTGCTCTCTGGGGTGCCCCACAGTTCCTGGGGTGCTCCGGTGTTGCCGTGCTGTGGCTCTGGTTCGAGGGCCCCGTGGTACATGGCGCCGGGTTGGAGCCGTTGCCTTTTCAATGCCATGCAGAGGAGAAAAAGAAGTTGGACCCATTTTTGGCGTGTGGCGTCTCATCCCGGCCTGGTTCCTCCATGGCCAGGGTGGGAGTCGCTGGTGGCCGGAGCCGGCTCTGCGCTTCTTGGTGGCTCCTTCTCCTCCCACGGCGCTTGGGCTGTGGCTCTTGGGGCCAAGGGGCGGCTCTTTCTGCTCCGTTCCTCCTGCGGGCGCTTGGATTCTGCTTGTCCCAACTAGAAGGCTGCATGTGCACCTCTGCTGCTTTATTAAAGGTAATTGCGGTGCGCGGTGCTGAGCTTCCAGCGGGAAGATGTCGGCGTGCTCTGAGCTGAGCCTGTAATGGTAAAATAGGGGTTCGGGGTGGAAATGGTGGGGATGTGTAGAGTGTTGGGCAGGCGGCCTCTGAGAAGAGCAGGTGGCAAGGCTGGAAGTACCAGGGGCTGGTCGGAGCCACGGTGGTTGAGTCTGAGCACGGGGACGTTGGTCCCAATGTGTCCCTCAAGGGACCCTCCGGTGTGCGCTGCTCCAGCGCCACCCTCCCAGCGTTCAGTGGCAAATTAAGCTCAGAATCACAGAATGGACTGGATTGGAAAAGACCTCAAAGATCATCGAGTCCAACCCTTGGTCCAACTCTAGTCCATTTACTAGATCATGGCACTAAGTGCCATGTCTAATCTCAGCTTAAAAACCTCCAGGGACGGTGAGTCCAGCACCTCCCTGGGCAGCCATTCCAATGCCTGACCACTCTCTCTGCACAGAATTGCTTTCTAATCTCCAGCCTAAATTCCCCCTGGAAGAGTTGAAGCTCGTTCGCTTCATATCCTCATGGTGATCGCCATCCCCTTCCCAACTGTCCCCTCTGCACCCTGGTGACGCACCGGGCCCTGCGGCCCCCGAGGAGCTCAGGACGTGCCATCATAGGATAGTTTTGATGGGATGGGACAATAGGATGGGCCAACGCAGGAGCAACATCTGCTTCTGCATCACCTTGGCGCCTGCAGATGTGCTGGGCGCAGTGGCCGCGTTGGCGCGGGCGCAGTCAGCAGTTGGCAGATGCGAATAAATGAGCGGCCCCGTGACTTTGAGCGTGGCCGCTATTACTCACCAGTGCTTGGGGGAGGGAAAAATAAGAAGTGGTTTTGGGAGGCCACTTTGAAAGCTCTTGGTGGCCCTCGGGGACGGGCTGAGCCCTTGGGATTGTGCTCAAGGGCCACGCTCCGGCTTCTTGGGTCTCATGGAGTTTCCCCTGGGTAAAACCCACCATGGAGAGACCCTTATCCCCTGTGCTAGTGCGGGAAATCCCATCCCCTTGCATGGAGAGCCCCAAAAATCCCTGCGGGGAGGGTTTCGCCCCCGTCCCGGTACTGAGCCGCCCCTGGGGACCCCATTTCCACGTGGCGGGGTGGGATCCTGCAGCAGGTTGTCCCCCTTCGGCACGTTGTGTTTTGGGACTGTTGGGATTGTTGGGCATGGCGAGGGTGCTGGGGACCGCGCTGGGTGCACCCCGGGGTGCACCCTTGGGTGTCCGAGCAGATGGGGGATGATATTGGGGTCTGGGTGCTGACAGTAGCCTTGGGTGCCCCCACCCCAGGTTTGCGTCTTACTGTAAAAACACCCTAAAAGCGAAACATGCCTGATGTTGGATGCTGAGGATTCTCCTTGGGTTGACCCCCCTGTCCCAGGGAGGGGAGGCAGCTCGGGGGGAGCTGGACTGGGTGTCCCCAAAACTGCAGCCGCTTCCTTCCCCTCCATCCCCCTGTTTTCCTCCTCGTGGCCTCAGCACCAGCCAAAGTCCCACCGTGGGTCTGATGGGGGTCAAGAGCTGCTCCTGCTCCCCGCTGGCGTGGGGGGGGATTTGACAGCCTTCCCCATTTCCATCTGGGCTGGGAGCGCAGCATCCAGCCCCCGGTTCAGCTCTCTTCCCTTCTCTCTTTTTTTAATGAGTCAACCTCTCATCTGTCATATTAAACCTCCTCATTACCAGGTATCTAAATTTTGCGCTGACAACAGTGACAGGGGAAGCTGCGATCTCATTGCGGCGGCGCGGGGCTCCGCGAGCTGGCAGGTGGTTATTTCATGCCCTGCAGGGAGCCGTGGGGGTGGGCGCCGGAGCTGGATAATGGGCTCTCGTTTCCCTTCATTTAGAAAACCCTACTTAGTGCAGAGGGGAAAATTACCCCCGGTCTCCAGCTCTGGAGCTGGTGATGGATGGATGGAGGAGTGGAGGGAAGGGGAACAACTTTGGCTGATGCTCCCTGGGGATGGAGGTTGGATTGAAGCAGGACAGGGAACTGTGATTGAATGGGGATGGAGTTTGGATGGGGACAGAGGTGCACAGGGCTGGCAAAGATGGGGCTGTGCACACAATGGGGTGCCCACACCGCAGCCAGGCCTGGTGACAGGTGGCCCTGGCGTGTTGCCACCGCCATGGTCCCTGCTCAATGCCGTGGGGCTTTTCCCGTGGCTGCATCCTCAGTCTGGTGCTGTTCCCGAACCCGCTTCCCCCCAGGAACCCGCATAGCGCAAGGGGCTGTGAATCCGCGCTCGCCCCCATCCCACGGGCTTTTCCTCCCCGAGGCCGCATCCTGGCCTTGGCGTGGGGTGCTGGCCGTCCCCTGGTTGGCATCTGGCCAGCGCTGAGCGGGGCCATGGGCCGGTGACCTTGCCCAGGGCTGTGCCAGCTGCCCGCGTCCCCGCCGGGCGCTGCTGGCTCTGGCCACGCTGGCAGCGCATGGAAGGTCACCGGCTGTCCCCGCTGTCACTCCGCGGTGCTGGATGTGACGGCATCGCTGGCTGGGGCTGCGGGGGACCAGAGTGCTTTGGGTGGTGCCGTCACCCTGGTTTGCTGCGTGTTGTCTGAGTCCACGCTGGTGCAAATGGACGCATGAGCTGCAGGGGAAATCACCCCCAGTTTAATAACCCCCCCCCAAATCCTTCCTTTCGCCTCGCCAGGCGGGCGCTGGTGCTCCAGCATCATTTAGGAGCTGTGCTTGCTTTTCCCCCCGACCGCGCCGGTGTTGGCGCGGCGCGCGGTTCCGTACAGCTCAGCAGCGCTGCCTGCGCGCTTGGCATCTGCTTTTCTCCGGAGAGCTCCCGAATCTGGGTCAGGAATATATGTGTCTTTCGGCAATCCCTCGGGGACCTGGTTGAATCCAGCGTCGCCCGGAGCCCCCCGAGGTTTGTACCTGCAGCCGGTGCGATGGATCCTGCACGGCCAGGAGGGGCTGAGCCGCTGGTTTTGCTGCCATTTGGGGGAAATGGGGGCCCTCCCGCAGGCTCCAGGTGCGCGGGAGGGATTGCAGCGTGCGGTTGGATTTACACCTGCTGGCTGAGCAGGATTCGGCCCCGGGGAGGCTTTGCAGCTGTATTTCCGAGCAGGAGCTTTGCACCGGAGCCGCATTTCGGCCGCCTTCCTCTCTCTCCCCTCCCCCTGCCTGCATCTGGAGGCTCGACACAGGAACCCAGATAGCATCATCCTGAAACCAGAATAGAAGCTTTGGAGGAGACTTTAGCATGTTTGTGTGGTTTTGATCTCGGTTTGGAGATAACGAGGTGCTAAACAATGCGAGCTGGAGTCCTTCATGGGCGCTGGGGATGCGCTGCTGCCACGCTCTGGGGACGTCCCCGTGTCCCTGCGTGGATGCGTCGCCCCTTTGCAGCAGCCCGTGGGGTGCCGGGGTCACCCCCGTCCCGCAGCCGCGCCAGGTGGGATGATGGTGGGATGACGGTGGGATGATGACGGTGGGATGATGATGGTGGGATGATGATGGTGGGATGACGGTGGGATGACAGTGGGATGATGGTGGGATGATGATGGTAGGATGATGGTGGGATGATGATGGTGGGATGGCGGTGGGATGATGGTGGGATGATGGTGGTGGGATGATGATGGTGGGATGATCACGGTGGTGGGATGATGGTGGTGGGATGATGATGATGGTGGGATGATGATGGTGGGATGATGGTGGGATGGTGGTGGGATGATGATTGTGGGATGATGATGGTGGGAGGACGATGGTGGGAGGACGATGGTGGGATGATGATGGTGGGATGATGATGGTGGGATGATGATGGTGGGATGATGATTGTGGGATGATGATGGGATGATGATGATGGGATGATGATTGTGGGATGATGGTGGTGGGATGATGATGGTGGGATGATGGTGGTGGGATGATGATGGTGGGATGATGATGGTGGAATGATGATGTTGGAATGATGGTGGGATGATGATGGTGGGATGATGGTGGGATGATGATGGTAGGATGATGGTGGGATGACGCTGGGATGGCGCTGGGATGATGATGGTGGAATGATGGTGGGATGATGATGGTGGAATGATGATGTTGGGATGATGGTGGTGGGATGATGATGATGGTGAGATGATGATGGTGGTGGGATGGTGGTGGGATGATAATGGTGGGATGATGATGGTGTGATGATGGTGGTGGGATGATGATGGTGGGATGATAATGGTGGGATGATGATGGTGGGATGATGATGGTGGGATGATAATGGTGGGATGATGATGTTGGGATGATGATGGTGGGATGATGATGGTGGGATGACAGTGGGATGACGGTGGGATGACGGTGGGATGGTGGTGGGATGATAATGGTGGGATGATGATGGTGGGATGATGATGTTGGGATGATGATAGTGGGATGATGATGGTGGGAGGACGATGGTGGGATGATGATGGTGGGATGATGATGGTGGGAGGACGATGGTGGGAGGACGATGGTGGGAGGACGATGGTGGGAGGACGATGGTGGGATGATGATGGTGGGATGATGATGGTGGGATGATGATGGTGGGATGATGGTGGGATGACGGCAAACATGGCACCGGTGGCTTTGCGGGTTAGGATGAACAACATTAACCTGAATACAGGCGCCGGGTTTTCGGGGGGTTTCTCCCCGCTCTATAGAGGAGCAGGAAGCTGCTCCTGCAGATCCACAAACCACCAAGAAGGAAACAAAAAGGCCTTGGTGTCAGCATGGAGGATATGGTAAAAAAAAGCAACAATGAAGTCACAAAGGCAGGTTGGGCCGACAGCGAGAAAGGAAACAGGAAAGCAAGAGCTGCATTTAAACATTCGGGTTCAAGAGGTGACTTGAGCTCAGTCCACATCCTTCAGGGATGGAGTCCAGCCCGGCCGCAGCGGGGAAGCGGCTCCGTTGGTTCGGTGTGAGACCCGAGAGCCTTGGGCTGAGCTTTGGAGACCTTGGTTGCGCTTTGTTGCTTTATCCGCGATTGCTTTGAAGTGTGTTTTGCAGCGGTGGAGTCCGAGCTCGGCGTCGGTGCAGCCGGGTCGCTCCCCCACCGGCGCAGCCGCGGCGCGCTGCCGCTTTTCTTGGTAAAAGTGGCGAGTTTGGGTGTGGAGCCGCTCTCGCCGCCACCGGAACATCACCGCTCCCTCGCTTCAGCGGCATGTCCACCCCATGCCCCCGTGGCGAAGGGTTTGGTGTGCGCTCGGCGCGGTGGTGTAAACCACTTCCCATGGCGGGCTGAGCTGGTGGGTTGGTTTGCAGCTCCCTCGTGCCGCAGGGACGGGACGAACCCTGCGCCTCTCAAACCCCGTTTGCAGCCGTTGTGCGCTGGGGTGGTGCCGCAGCCGGTCTTGTCCGGAGATGTTCCGAGCAGGGGAAGGTGTCCACGTGGTGAGTTGTTAGTTGTTTCCATACGAGGGTTAAGCCTGAGCCCACCAAAATGTTTGTTCTGCTGGGCTGGGTTCAGTGAATCATAGATTGGTTTGGGTTGGAGGGACCTTTGAAGCTTCCCCAGTGTCCTTCCTGCCATGACAGGGACATCGTCACCAGCTCAGGGTGCTCAGAGCCCCGTCCAGCCTGGCCTGGGGTGTCTCAGGGATGGTTCATCCACCACCTCTCTGGGTACCTGGGCCAGGCTCTCACCACCCTCAGGGCAACGATTTCGTTCTATCCAGCCTGAATCTCCCTCCTTTAGTTTAAACCCATCACTCTTGTCCTATCACAGCAGACCTGGCTCAAAATTTGTCCCCATCTTTCATTTGAGGCTGCACTAAGGTATCCCCAGAGCTCTGAATAATGATAATAATCCCCAGCTATTTCATATCAGCGTAGGGGAAAGGGAGCTGGGGGTCCTGGGGACAGCAGGGTGACCATGAGCCAGCACTGGGCCCTTGTGGCCAGGAAGCCAATGGGACCTGGGGTGGGTTAGAAGGGGGTGGTCGGTAGGTCAGAGAGGTTCTCCTGCCCCTCTGCTCTGCCCTTGAATAAAGGGTTTAGTTCAGATACTATCAGGATATACTTGGGAAACATATATATACATACATGTAATATATACAGCCACAGCACCCTGAGAACGCCCCATCTCGTTTGATCTGGGAAGCTAAGCAGGGTCGGGCCCGGTCAGTAGCTGGATGGGAGACCAGCTGGGAACAGCGGGTGCTGTGGGCTGAGCCAGCACTAGGCCCTTGTGGCCAGGAAGCCAATGGGACCTGGGGTGGGTTAGAAGGGGGTGGTCAGTAGGTCAGAGAGGTTCTCCTGCCCCTCTGCTCTGCCCTGGGGAGACCACACCTGGAATCTTGTGTCCAGCTGTGGCCCCTCAGCTCCAGCAGGACAGGGAACTGCTGGAGAGAGTCCAGCGCAGCCACCAAGATGCTGCAGGGAGTGGAGCATCTCCTGTGTGAGGAAAGGCTGAGGGAGCTGGGGCTCTGGAGCTGGACAAGAGGAGCCTGAGGGGGTACTCATTGCTGGGGCTCAAGATGGCAAGGGGCAGTGTCAGGAGGATGGAGCCAGGCTCTGCTGGTGACAACCAGGGACAGGACAAGGGGCAATGGCTGCAATCTGCAACACAGGAGGTTCCGCTGGAAGATGAGAAGCAACTTGTTGGGGGTGAGGGTGGCAGCGTTTTTCTCCTTCTCCCTTTTCTGGCCCTGCCTGGGGAAACCGATTTGGGGATGGAGATGGGAAAACACCCCTTGAAGCAATGGCGCTGTGAACCCATCCCAGTTTTCCCCTCACTTATCACACCGTGTATTTCTCCCCATGCATTAGTGACTTGGGGGGGGCGCAATGGGAATAGCAAAGCCATGCAGAGCCACAGCTCAAAAGGAAGAACCTTTTTGGAAAGGCTGCATTTATTTGCCTTTATTTATCTTCCTAAGGCTTTGGAAGAGACATCAGCTCTTGGAGCTGTGGATTCCGCACCCCCAAATCCCTTGTTTTGTAAAAACATCTCCCAGCTGAGATTCCTCTTTGCTTTTCCTTTCTTCCCCTATTTGCAAAATGCCAACTCCGCTCCCCCACCCGTCTCTCCAATTTAAAGCAATTTACTCGGAGCTGGGTATGAATTACTCAGCACAGAGTTAACCAGCACCTGCTTGTCGTTAATTGGCATGTGTGTTAATTGCTGTGATAGTCATCCTTGTGCCAGGGGGCGTAGGGCAGGAGGGAGGATGCGGGTGCTCTCGGGTGCTTCCCTGGGGTGATGCCGAATTTCCCCTTTGCTGAATTTTCCGGGTGCCGATGAGGGCCGGGACGAGTCGGTGCCGTTCGCATGGCACGGTGCCCGTGACATTTGTAGGTCCCTCGCGATGCCCTCGGACCCGGCGCTTCCTCGGCGCGGGACGCTGCAGCTGAGATGCTCGGTGGTTGCGCGGAGATGGTTGCCATGGAAACGGGTACCACTGGGGATGGCGGCGAGGTTGTGGGCACCCGGAATGGCCACCAGCACGGTGCTGCTCTGCACCTCGTGTTTGAGCCAGCCTAAGTCTGGTTTAGGACAGCGCTGGGTCAGGCTTAGGGCAAGGCGAGCTGCTTGGGGCTGTGGAGATTCTCTGGTGTCTCGTGAGGGTTGGGCTTAATGTGCTGGTGGCCACGTTGACTTGCTGGGGTGTCATGGGTTGGGGACATTGATGCCTCATCCCAAACGGGCTGGAAAGGTCCCATGGGCTTGGACGCTGTGTGGGGCACGTGCACCATGGAGCATGAGCCTTGTTTCCTTGGAAAACCAGGGTAAGGAGACAGAAACTGCTGTCTCGGAAGGAAGAAAAGGTGATTTAGTGACCAAGGATAAAGGTGATTTCATGACCAAATGTTAGAAGTTATTTGAGAGTTTAACTCCCATGAAAAGTCCTGCACTCTGGATGCTCGGTAGTACAGTCCTTCAGCTCCACCTGAGCATGGAGGAGGGTGACGGGAGAGACCCCGGCGCTGCAGGTGGGTAATGAGGGAGCCGGAGCGATTTGCCGATGAAGGACAGAGACCTGGACAGGCTGGAGAGCTGAGCAGGGAGAAATGTGATGAAATAGAACAAGGGCAAGTGTAGAGTCTTGAACGTGGGCAAAACAAGCCCAGGTTCCAGTGTAAGTTGGGGATGAGCTGTTGGAGCAGTGAAAAGGGAGCTGGGGGTCCTGGGGACAGCAGGGTGACCATGAGCCAGCACTGGGCCCTTGTGGCCAGGAAGCCAATGGGACCTGGGGTGGGTTAGAAGGGGGTGGTCAGTAGGTCAGAGAGGTTCTCCTGCCCCTCTGCTCTGCCCTTGAATAAAGGGTTTAGTTCAGATACTATCAGGATATATCTGGGGAACATATATATATACATAATGTAATCTATACAGCCATAGCACCCTGAGAACGCCCCATCTCATCGGATCTGGGAAGCTAAGCAGGGTCAGGCCCGGTCAGTACTTGGATGGGAGACCAGCTGGCAACAGCGGGTGCTGTGGGCTGAGCCAGCACTGGGCCCTTGTGGCCAGGAAGCCAATAGGACCTGGAGTGGGTTAGAAGGGGGTGGTCAGTAGGTCAGAGAGGTTCTCCTGCCCCTCTGCTCTGCCCTGGGGAGACCACACCTGGAATCTTGTGTCCAGTTGTGGCCCCTCAGTTCCAGCAGGACAGGGAACTGCTGGAGAGAGTCCAGCGCAGCCACCAAGATGCTGGAGGGAGTGGAGCATCTCCCGTGTGAGGAAAGGCTGAGGGAGCTGGGGCTCTGGAGCTGGACAAGAGGAGCCTGAGGGAGGACTCATTGCTGGGGCTCAAGATGGCAAGGGGCAGTGTCAGGAGGATGGAGCCAGGCTCTGCTGGTGACAACCAGGCACAGGACAAGGGGCAATGGGTGCAAACTGCAACACAGGAGGTTCCGCTGGCAGATGAGAAGCAACTTGTTGGGGTGAGGGTGGCAGAGCCTGGCCCAGGCTGCCCAGGGAGGGTGTGGAGTCTCCTTCTGTGCAGACATTCCAACCCGCCTGGACACCTTCCTGTGTAACCTCAGCTGGGTGTTCCTGCTCCGGGGGGGTTGCACTGGATGAGCTTTCCAGGCCCCTCCAACCCCTCACATTGTGTGATGGTTGCTCTGGGGTGCTCGGTGCACAGCGGGTGCTGCTGGGTGGCTCCAGCGCTGCTCTCCAGTGCTGCCGGTGCATGGGCAGGAGACAGAGAATCTCTCCAGGTTTCTTGAGCTTGCAGATGCTGCTCAGAAACTTGAACCTGTGGCCGCTCTTTCTGAAACAACCACCTGGGCAGGAAACGTGAAAGAATACCTGCGTTCAAATATAGGTCGGGAAAAAACCCAACCTAAAACCAAGTAAACCCAGCCCAAAACCCCAAGTGTAGCATGACGTTGAGGAGAAGGGGGTTGTTTGGATGAGTTTGGAGGGCAGAAACAGCTCTGGGATGTCATCTCTCGTTTCTCCATCCAAGGACCAGGTTTGCCGATGGGAGTTTTCCTTCCCGTTCAATCAGGGGTGTCGCTGGCTCCTTTCTCCCCACCACGACAACCAAAGTGTTGTCACGTTGCCATTTTCCTATGGGGGACTTTACCGGGGCTGGGACCATGAGCATCGCGCTTCGAGAGCAGCGGGAGGAACGTGGTCTGATGGTTCATCTCATGGTTTGATTTTGGCGCGGGGCGGGGAGCGCGGTTTGAGCGCAGATGAGAAGCATCATCTCGCACCACGTTGGGTTGGGATGAGCAGCACCGGCTTTTTCTCCTCAGCCTTACAAACATCCCATCTCCTTCGCGAATGCCGCGAAGCTTTTGGCCACCGTAGCATCCTGTGAAGAAGCCCCACAAATGGATTGCGTTCAAATATGTTTCCTTTCACTCGGATTCAATTTACTGCCCGTTGTTCTCCAGTGTTTATTGTTGCTTCTGGAGAGTTCCTCTCTGGTTTGGACAGTAAATCCACTGTCTTTTCAGAAGATTCCTCTATCCAAGAGCTGTAGCACAAGGAAAGAATTAGCGTCTTGCGCTGGGTCCAGATGCAGAGATGTTGCTACTTCGTGCTTGTGCTGCTGGTTTTGAAGGTGGTGAAGGTGAATATTTTACAGGCAGCTTAAAGAAATGGCAACTCCAAGGGGAAAAGATGCAAAGTAAACTCGGTGGAAAGTTCCTCCTCCACCGTATTTTCTCTGCATATGCAAAATCCTCACGTCGTTCCCCGGCCTCGTGGCTGTGGGCTCTGTCCTGCGTGGACCGGTGGTGGTGGAGATGCCAAGCAGCTGCTCTGGGTGGTTGAAATGAAAGTCATCTTCTTCCTTTTGGCTCGTCCTGTATCACCTGCTTTCAAGGGATGCTCTTGCGGCAGCGCGGCACCTGCGTGCTCTGCTCGCTGTGCCAGCCCAAGCAGCAACGCGTGGGACCGGCGATGCCCTGGGACCAGCGATGGCCTGAGGTTGGTGATGCTCTGGGACCAGCAATGCCCTGGGACCAGCGATGGCCTGAGGCTGGTGATGCTCTGGGACCAGCAATGCCCTGGGACCAGCGATGGCCTGAGGTTGGTGATGCTCTGGGACCAGCAATGCCCTGGGACCAGCGATGGCCTGAGGCTGGTGATGCCCTGGGACCAGCAATGCCCTGGGACCAGCGATGGCCTGGGACCATTGATACTCTGGGACCAGTGATGCCCAGGGACTGGTGATGCTCTGGGACCGGTGATGCTCTGGGACCAGTGATGGCCTGAAGTTGGTGATGCTCTGGGACCACTGATGGCTTGGGACCAGTGATGTCCTGGAACCAGCGATGTCCTGGGACTGGAGATGTCCTGAGACTGGAGGTGTCCTGGGACTGGAGATGCTCTGGGACTGGAGATGCTCTGGGACTGGAGATGCCCTGGGACCACTGATGTCCTGGGACCGGAGATGTCCTGGGACCAGTGGTGTCCTGGGACTGGAGATGCCCTGGGACCAGCGATGCCCTGTGACCAGTGATACTCTGGGACAGACAATGCCCTGGGACCAGTGATGCCCTGGGACCAGTGATGCCCTGGGACCGGTGATGCCCTGAGACTGGTGATGCCCTGAGGTCAGCGGTGCCCTGAGGTCAGTGATGCCCTGGGACCAGCGAGGCCCTGGTACCAGTGGCGCTCTGCGACTGGCCTTCTCAGCGCTGGCCACAGAGCCATGGCGAGCAGCAGCCGCAGCGCATCCCCCTGGCACCGGCTCGGCACCCCCTGCAGCACCGGTGCTGCTTGTAGCCAGACAGTCCCTCTCGTCCACTGCTGGGAGGGGAAACACACACCGATTTCCAGAAGCAACGATTCAAGCAGCAAACACCATCCCCATACAGTTTGTCCTTGCAAAGACCATTCCTGGTGGGACTTAGATGAAAAAGCAGCGTTTTTGCTGCCTTTGTGGCTCCGCTCTCCTGCAAATGGCCCTTCCCGGGCTCCCCAGTGCTTGTCTTCCCCACAGTGCAAATTGTGGGTGTCAGAGGAGGAATAAAACCTCCCGTCTCCCTTCTCAGGTGCTCGAACCAACACTGAAACCACAGAGCATGATGAATGGTTTTACTCCCCCAAAAAGCAGAGAAGAAAAGTGACTCACACAACTCAATGAACCCCAAAAACCATGTGTGGGAGTGGGGCCGTCAGGGCTTGTTTGTGTTGAGGTTGGTAGATGAGGAGGTTGGAGTTGAGGTCCTGGGGGGCTCAGCGGGGTCTGGGGCTCCGTGTTGGGGTGGGAGCGGAGCAGGAGGCGGCTGCGGATGCTGCGGGTGAATTTGGGGTGATGATGGGGAGGAAAAGCTCTTTTTGTGACACAACCAAGACCTTGGAGCCGCCAAATTGAGGCGGATAGAAGCTATTTTGGGATCAGCTTTTCCCACTGCTCGGGTCTTGGCACGGGAACCCCCATCTGAAGTGCAGTGTTATCCCTGTTCTTACCCGGCCACGCGGAGACACAACCGGGAGACAAACAGACCAGCAGAAAAATGAGTTGTCCCCCTCTGTCCCCCTCACTGCGATGCTGAAAATGGGGTGAAATGGGGCTGGCGGGGGTCAGTTGATGCCCGGATACAGCATAAGGTCCAGCGAGACCTGGACAGGCTGGAGAGTTGGGTGAGGAGAAACGTAATGAAATATAACAAGGGCAAGTGTAGCGTCTTGAATGTGGGCAGAACAAGCCCAGGTTCAGTGTAAGTTGGGAATGAGCTGTTGGAGCAGTGAAAAGGGAGCTGGGGGTCCTGGGGACAGCAGGGGGACCATGAGCCAGCACTGGGCCCTTGTGGCCAGGAAGCCAATGGGACCTGGGGGGGGTTAGAAGGGGGTGGTCAGTAGGTCAGAGAGGTTCTCCTGCCCCTCTGCTCTGCCCTGGAATAAAGGGTTTAGTTCAGATACTATCAGGATATACCTGGGAAGCATATATATACATACATGTAATATATGCAGCCATAGCACCCTGAGAACGCCCCATCTCATCTGATCTGGGAAGCTAAGCAGGGTCGGGCCCGGTCAGTACTTGGATGGGAGACCAGCTGGGAATAGAGGGTGCTGTGGGCTGAGCCAGCACTGGGCTCTTGTGGCCAGGAAGCCAATGGGACCTGGGGTGGGTTGGAAGGGGGTGGTCAGTAGGTCAGAGAGGTTCTCCTGCCCCTCTGCTCTGCCCTGGGGAGACCACACCTGGAATCTTGTGTCCAGTTGTGGCCCCTCAGCTCCAGCAGGACAGGGAACTGCTGGAGAGAGTCCAGCGCAGCCACCAAGATGCTGGAGGGAGTGGAGCATCTCCCGTGTGAGGAAAGGCTGAGGGAGCTGGGGCTCTGGAGCTGGACAAGAGGAGCCTGAGGGGGGACTCATGGCTGGGGCTCAAGATGGCAAGGGGCAGTGTCAGGAGGATGGAGCCAGGCTCTGCTGGTGACAACCAGGGACAGGACAAGGGGCAATGGGTGCAAAGTGCAACACAGGAGGTTCCGCTGGCAGATGAGAAGCAACTTGTTGGGGTGAGGGTGGCAGAGCCTGGCCCAGGCTGCCCAGGGAGGGTGTGGAGTCTCCTTCTGTGCAGACATTCCAACCCGCCTGGACACCTTCCTGTGTAACCTCAGCTGGGTGTTCCTGCTCCGGGGGGGTTGCACTGGATGGGCTTCCAGTCCCTGTCATTCTGTCACTCTGTGATACTGGGAGGATGCTGGGAGGGCACCAGATCTAGGATGGGTTTGGTGACAGCCATTCTCACCCCTTGTCTCTCTCTTTTCACAGGTTTCTGAGCAGCCGCTGGATCCAGCCACACAGGAGGAGACGATGAACTGAGCAAGGAGCGACACCGAACTCATTTTTATTTTTCATTTTGATTTTTTTGTTGGGTTCTTTTCTCATCCACCAAAATCAAGCCCCCCACGCCCTTTCATGAAAGCCGTTTAAAACGGGGGCTCCTTTTCCCCTGCCCTGAAGCCGAGTCGTCCCGGCCGCCGCGCCGATTTCCCGCCGAGATGGGGAGAAAAAAGATCCAGATCCAGCGGATCACGGACGAGCGCAACCGGCAGGTCGGTGCCTCCCCCTCCTCCCCCCTCATTTGAACGGTTCCACTTCCAAACCCTCCCATTTCCATCCCATTTTGGCCTAAGTGGTTCTTTTCTCTCCCAACCCCTAAACGAAGCAGATGGGCCAAACTCAGCAGCGGCGCTGGATCCAGGCGGATCCCCAATGCAGGGAAACAGCCCCGTTCTGCCGTGCCTTGGACTTTCCATCTAAGCGCTTTTCCAGAAGCATCTTCCCCACTTAGTTGCCTTTTTTTTCTTGCCTTGCACGAAATATATTTCAGTTGACATTTTCCGTGAGGTTTTTCCAATCGAAAACAGCCGCAAGTATCCGCTTTTCTCAACGCAAACAACCCCAAGTATTCTTTTATTTCATTGGAAAACCTATATGAATCCAGGGCCCAGTGCTGGCTCAGCCCACAGCACCCACTATTCCCAGCTGGTCTCCCATCCAAGTACTGACCGGGCCCGACCCTGCTTAGCTTCCCAGATCAGATGAGATGGGGTGTTCTCAGGATGCTATGACTGCTTATATTACATGTATGTGGGTGTATATATATATATGTTCCCCATGTATATCCTGATAGTATCTGAACTAAACCCTTTATTCAAGGGCAGAGCAGAGGGGCAGGAGAACCTCTCTGACCTACTGACCCCCCGCTTCTAACCCACCCCAGGTCCCATTGGCTTCCTGGCCACAAGGGCCCAGTGCTGGCTCAGCCCACAGCACCCTCTATTCCCAGCTGGTCTCCCATCCAAGTACTGACCGGGCCCGACCCTGCTTAGCTTCCCAGATCAGACGAGATGGGGCGTTCTCAGGGTGCTATGGCTGTATATATTACATGTATGTGTGTGTATATATATATGTTCCCCAACTATATCGTGATAGTATCTGAACTAAACCCTTTATTCAAGGGCAGAGCAGAGGGGCAGGAGAACCTCTCTGACCTGCTGACCACCCCCTTCTAACCCACCCCAGGTCCCATTGGCTTCCTGGCCACAAGGGCCCAGTGCTGGCTCAGCCCACAGCACCCGCTATTCCCAGCTGGTCTCCCAGCAAAGCAGCAACCGGGCCTGACCCTGCTTAGCTTCCCAGATCAGATGAGATAGGGCGTTCTCAGGGTGCTATGGCTGTATATATTACATGTATGTATATATATATGTTCCCCAAGTATATCCTGATAGTATCTGAACTAAACCCTTTTTTCAAGGGCAGAGCAGAGGGGCAGGAGAACCTCTCTGACCTACTGACCACCCCCTTCTAACCCTTCTTGTTCTGTGTTGAAGCGTGTGTAGCAATACACGTGTATATCCCAGACGAAAAAGAACACCACATTTTCCCCTAATTAATGTGTTTTTTGGGCTGGCCCAGGTTTGCTCTGTGATGAATCCGTCCATGTATTTCCCCATAACCACAAGAATTTCAGGCTCCCGTGGTCCCTGAGTTTATTCAACCCTGTGCCTTTGGTCTTCCCATCCCTACAATACCCCAGCCTGACCTACCACTAAATATATGTATAGCGTATATTCCTAATGCTTAAAAAGCAGGAACTGATTTATTGCTCCGCAGCGAAACAATGGAAAACTGCAGGTTTTCTTCATTACGACGTTGTTTGGGGGATGGGGCGGGTGTAAAATGCTTTTGGTTGCTCATGGCGCTGTTTATTTCCATAATTAGGGTGTTGGGGGTCGTTAAAGCCGCTGGGGTGTGTTTTATGGGGCAGCGCTGCCGGGTGTTGTGTGAGGAGGAGCCATTCGCAGCCTCGCGGCCCCGTTAGGCGTTGGGACGGACGGACGGACGGACGGAAAATCTTTGGTAATGCTGGAGGCGGATGGCACAGCCGAGCCTGTTGTATAAGCCTTTGGGAAGGGAAAGCGGCGTCGCTGTGCCAAAGGCAGAAGCCAAGCGCCGGGAGGCATTTCTGCGGGCGTCGAGCCGCTCGTGGTGCGGGGGGCGGACACGCTGAGCTCTCCGTGGCCTAAACCAAGCCCAAGTGGGTTTAGCGCTGGGTTTAGGTGTCAGGTTTTATCCCCAAAACCCAATCTGTGCATCTGGAGGATGTTGATTTTCCCTTGACAGCAGCTTTATCCCCAGCAGGGCTGGTTCTTCCAAAACCCAACGCAGGAGCATCGCTCCCCATCCCAGCCTTTCCGCACAAGCGCGGCACGGATCGCTTTGCTTTTCCAGCCCTGTTTAGGTTGGGTGTCAGCAAAGCAGCAGCTGTTAAATTGGTCGTCAGCACAGGCTTTGCAGTCAGTTATTTTCACTGCTTCCTTTCTTTGGGAAACAAGAGGACGTTCCATGAGGAGCGGCTCCTCCATCCCCAGCTCCGGGGCGGCTGGAACCCCGCTAAAGGGGGTGATTGAAACCCCTCCTGCCTTGCACGCTGTGTGTGCAATGCCAGGAGCCACAATCTGGGCTCAGAAATAGCCCGTCTTGCTTCAACTCGTGCCTCTTCCCTTCCTCTCCTGCTGTTGTCACGGACAAAACGTGTCCGTGGGTGTTGTGGAATCACAGCCGCTCTCCACGCTGGGGTTTCTGCTGGTGTTGCAAGCAGAGTTCATCAATAAGGGTGATTTGGGGCCACCGTGGTGCTGTGGACCCCAGGGGGAGTTCGAGTCGAGCCTTTGCTGGGTGGTGAAGCTCTTCCCATGCGTCTTGCACCCAACCGCATCAGCGAGTCCAGCCCTGCTCCCAACCCAGGTCTCGCCTGCTGTGGGTGCACAGACCCTGAGCCGCGCAGAGGAGACCAGAATGACAGCAGAAGCCAAAACCGGGAGAGGAGAGCAAGTAAGAGTCGCTAATGTCATTAGAGGAATTACTGGAGGGGATTTGCCATAACAGATCAGACCATCAGTCCTTCAGGGCCGGCCTGCTGACTCTGGCAATGGCCAATATGGTTTGCATCAGGGGAAAGGCAAAAATCCCCTGCTAGTGTGGGGCTGTAATTCCTTCCTGACCCCTTTGGTGATCGGCTTAGGCCCTGAAGCATGAGATTTGATTACCCTCTTAGACTTACAAGGTTAATTCTTCTCAATGAGGCTCGTGCCCATGGGCGTCCCGGCCCCTCTGCGGTAGGGGCAGGGTTGGGGTTCCGCGCCGGGTCGTGGACACGCGGGCAGATGTGTAGGGTGACATTAGGTGGTTCTTTTGTGCGTTGAGGCTGGTTAAATGGCAGATCTTTGCTTTTCCCTGCAAGAAGCGCGGGCGGCGAGGCAGAGGGCTGCTCCTCCACCCCATCCCTGTCTGCACAGGAGACATCCCCTCGTTCGCAGACACATCGTTCTATTTGGTGCTTTGGGTTCTGCTTGACCCCGCTCAGGTTGGTGGTTGATTTCTTGGACGAGTAACCTCGTACTTTGGCCAGAGCTCCATTTCTCAAGGGCAAAACCCCAACTGTGGCCGTGCCAAGAGCCGCCCTCGCTTGCAGGTTCAGCCTCTGGGCTCATGGCACACGGCGACGTGGTTTTGGGGAGGTGTCCCTGGCACCAGCAGCTGCAGGATCAGCCGCCCATGGCTGTTCCCACCATGTCGGTGGCAATGCTGCGTGTGTTCCTCTCGAGGGCTCCTGGGACTATGGCACCGGGGCACCCAAAGTCAGTTTTAGCCGGGCAACAAGTTCCAAACCAGACTTTATTCTGGCTGGAAAAGTGCGGCCGATAAACCGACCAGAAACAGGGTTTATACAATTAATTAGCGCTCCGACAACATAAAATAGAGGTTTGGATATCAGTTGAGGAGATTATTGGGGTACAGCAAATAACGAGGATCCCCAGTGTGCATGCACACACAAGAAACAAACCAGAGCCCAGGGTATCCACAAGAAATAATCACTTGCCTGGGTTAGGCGAGGACTAACACTGCCTGGTTAGGCGAGGACTTATTTAAGGATATATCCAGTAAATTAGCACTCTCGAACGAGGTGAGACGCTCTCAATCTTAGACGGCGTCCCAGTCTAAAGGGGGGGCTCCAGTTCGCAGACGTGCTGCTCCGAGATGACCACACAAAAGGGGGACATCGGCGGGGACCCCGTTTTATAGTCTGGTCGGATGTGGCTGTGGGCATAACATGGTCCAGATGCTTTGTGGCTGCTCTGGGCACCTCCTCTGCTAACGACCCTGTCCATTGACTCATGGTCCTGCTAAGGACCCGATCAACTGACCGCGGGTCCCACCCCTCCTGCCCCCCCAGCTGGTGGAGGTGAAGTCACCTTGACTTTGGTACCACCCTGGTACGGTGGGGCACAAAAGAGCCATGAACTGCCCCATTGAAGGCTCCAGATCTCAGGGCGTCATTCGGAGCAGCGGGACCGTCGCGGTGGGGCCGGCCAAGTCACGCTGTGCCACCCGCGGTGGTGACGCCATTCTCTAGTGGGACCAGAAACGCTGTTGGGGAGCCCCGGGTTGGCTTTGGTGCCCGTGCTGGCCGGGGTCCCACCTGCAGCGCGGTGCTGCTGGCTCAGTGTCGGTGCCGGGAGCGGCGATTTTGGGTGGCTGAGAGGTCCGGAATGGCCCCAGCAAGGGGGAAATGCTGATGGCACCCTTAAGTAATTTAATTTGCGCTGCCAACGTGAGCGCCGCCGCTCGCATCCTGACCGCGGTGCGAGCGGGCGCACGTGGCGCGGAGCGGCGGCGCGGGGTGCCGGCCCAGCACCTCCCGGCGGATGAGGCGATTAGAGCTGAATCTCGTTACTGCTTAATCATCTCTGAGAGGTGGCTGGAGGGGGGAACAGCTCCCCTGTGCCCAGGGCTGCCCTGCGCTGCCCCCACTGCCCCAGGGATGCGGCTCCATCACCGGGGCGCTGGGCGCAGGACCTGCTGGGTGCTGCGGGTGGCATTGCGGTGGCATCAGCGTGGCAACGCTCATCAGCAGATGGGGAAGCTGCAGGTTAAGCCGCTAACTCGAGTTGAGCGGAGGCAACAGCCGCGTTTGCTCCCCTCGCTCAACGCTGCGAATTCAAGCTGTTCAGCTTTAAAATCGAGCGGGGTCAGGCCCCCCCGTGTGTGTGCACAGCGAGGGAGCAGCTCTGGGCACCCAAGGACATCGCAGCTCCAGCGCTTCCCCGCGATGCTGCTTCGCCCCTAGAGCGATGCTGAAAGCAAAGCACTGACCTCCCTGCTTTTATTTGCCTTTTAGTTTCCTTTTGTGCTTTGCTAAGAGGACACTGGCCAAGCGTTGAACCTTGGGGGGTCAGCTCCGTCCTGACCCGCTGGGTCCCGTTAGGACATCGTGACAAGAGCTCAGCGTGGGCTGGGAAGTGTCACCCAATGTCTGCTTGGTGTCTGGAGGGGGTTTGGAACCCACACCCCGCTCTGTCGCCACCCCCGTCCCCCAACCAGCTCAGCAGGATCAGTCCTGCAAGCGACGCTTCGTTAGCCGACAGCTCTAATGAGGGCTCATTTCAAGGCAGGGCGGGTTGGGAGGACAGGGGACGCGGTCACGGTGACCGCGGTGGGGTGGTGATGTTAATAAATGGCCCCATAGGTTATGGGGATGGCAAGAGCCTGGTGTCTCCCACAAAAGTGGGTGCTGGGAGGCAGGAGAGCGGGTTGGGGTGGGTGAGGGTGCAGGGCAGCATCCTGACCCACTTTGGGGTGGCTGAACCCCCAGCTCTGCAGCTCCTGGGGTCAGGTTCTCTCAGGGCTACGGCAGCAAGAGGTGGCGAGATCTCCACCGCTTGAATATTCAGCTTAAAACCAAACCCAACAACCAAACCCAACAACGCGCGGCCCCCGGACAGATGGCAGCTCTGCTGGGGATTTTGCTGAAATGTATTTTCAATATGCCATTTCCAACGCCGATAAATCATCTTTGCGCTTGGGAAGTGGTTGCCTTTGGAGGATCCCAAATTAAGCAGTGGGATGAAGCGGCTGGAAGAGGGAGGTGTGAGAGGAGGGCTTGGGGGGGTTGTCCATTTGGGGAAATGAGGATGGGAGATCCCTCTGCCTTCCCCTTCCTTTTGCTCTTTGTCCCGGGCTCGTCGCGGTTGCCTCGGGAGCGCTGGGCGCTGCGGTGACGCGGGCGCAGCCCTGACCATGGCTCTCCTTGCTTCCAGGTCACCTTCACCAAGCGCAAGTTCGGCTTGATGAAGAAAGCGTACGAGCTGAGCGTCCTGTGCGACTGCGAGATCGCCCTCATCATCTTCAACCACTCCAACAAGCTGTTCCAGTACGCCAGCACCGACATGGACAAGGTGCTGCTCAAGTACACCGAGTACAACGAGCCCCACGAGAGCCGGACCAACGCGGACATCATCGAGGTGAGCCTGCTCGTCCTTTCGCCGGCTTTGCCGTCGTGGTGGAGCCGGCGCCGGGTGGGGATGGGAGCAAGCGGATCTCAGACACCCACTTCTAGGTCTATTTTGCATGGTTTTGGTCCAGCCAACAAAAATCCTCAGTTCTTAGTGGTGGAGTTTGAAGCTGTCTCAGGTGATGTGTTGATTTACTGCTGTGAAATTGAGGTGCAGGTTTGCTTGTGGGATTTTAATTTTAGCAGGGCCTGTTGTAACAGGATAAGGGTGATGGTTTGAAACTAAAGGAAGGAGATTCAGGCTGGATGGAATGAAATTGTTGGCCTGAGGGTGGTGAGAGCCTGGCCCAGGTACCCAGAGAGGTGGTGGATGAACCATCCCTGAGACATCCCAGGCCAGGCTGGACGGGGCTCTGAGCACCCTGAGCCGGTGACGATGTCCCCACTCATGGCAGGGGGGACACTGGGGGACATTTAAATGTCCCTTCAACCCAAACCATCTGTGATTCTATGATTCTATGTGGTCCAGGCAAACCAGGGGCATCTGGAGGCATCTGCTGCCCTGGGGTGCAGCTGGTGGCCTTGCCCTGTCTGTGGTTTCAGACACACATCATGGGCTTGTCAGGTGGGCACGACCCAATTTGGGTTGGGAAGGACCTTTGGGTGCCTCTGGTCCAACCCCTGCTCAAATCATGGCAAATCTCACGCCTCGCTGGAGTTGCCGAAGGCTCGTCTGGGTTTCCGAGGATGCCGAGTCCTGTCCGACCAACCCCACCAGCACCAGGAATGGTTTTGCTAGGAGAACACCGGCTCCAAACCTCGCCCACATCAAGGTCGCTCTCCTCCTCCAACTTGGCAGCATCACAGAGATGCTCGGCCGCCCTTCGCTGTCCGTGACCCCCCGGCCCTCCCCACCGCTTTCCCCTCATCCCTGGCTCTGGTCGAGCATCACCGTGCTCAGCGCGGGGTGTTTGGCTCACAGGAGGGTGCAGCACCTACGAAAATGGAGCCGCTCGGTTGTTCCTTTTCAGCCGCCTTGTACACCGGGCAAATTCCAGCAAACCAAGGCTGTGGCTGGCTCATTAGTGACATAAATTAGCCATAAATTAGCACCCGTGGAGCCGTTGGTGGCTGAGCGGGGTGGCCCAGCCCTGGGCAGATTGGACCTCACGCCCCTCGAGGCTTCGCTGCTCCAAAGCGCTACTGGAGGAATCGGCCTTTGAATCGCTCAGCCTGCGGCTCTTGCAGCGCCGAACAGATTTGTCTTGGCCTAAAAATACCGTAAACATTTTGGGCAGCGTTTTCCGTTACCTTATGGTCCAAGATGCAAACACTCCAAAGCCGACAAGTTACACACAGTCCTTGGCACCCAAAGAAATCCTGTGTTTGCACCACATGAAAAGCTGGATCCGCATCCAAAGCCGAGGAGAGGAACAGCGGGAGCAGAAGGATATTGGTGATGGCAAGAAAAAGAGCCCAAATGTGCCGAGCCCGGCGTGTTTCACCAGCAACAGCCGCCTCGGAGCGAAACCCAGTGAGGCCCAGTGGGTTTGGAGGCCGCTCGGGCGTCCCCCCCGTCCGCCTCTCACCTTGGAGCGGGGATATGGCCGCTCTAACATCTTTACTGTTTTCTCTTCCAAATTACCACCAGGACAGCGCTCTCGCTCCTGCTGCAGATTCAGGTCCCCCAGGCCGGGCTTAGTCCCCATTGCACACAGACTCAGTTTATCTGCTGCTTCTTGGTGGCTCCGGGTTGAACTTGACTCCTCCAAGAGTATCTTTGCATGCTGGAAGCTTCCCCGCCATTGAGTTTACAGAGCCGTGAAGGCACGAGCTGTGACTATGGTTTTCAGTGGATTTTAGGGGGATGGCGCCTGCATTCCCCGCAAGGCCGGTGGCTCCGGGAGCAGCGCAGCCCGGAACGGTGCTGCCAGCATCTCGGCAGGATGAGGAGCAACCGGCACAGGCAAATTTGCTGATGACACCAAGTTGGGAGGGAGTGTGGAGCTGCTGGAAGGCAGGAGGCTCTGCAGGGGGATCTGGATAGACTGGAACAATGGGCTGATTGCAATGGGATGAAGCTCAACAAGGCCAAGCGCCGGGTGCTGCACTTTGGCCACAACAACCCCCTGCAGCTCCAGGCTGGGCACAGAGTGGCTGCAGAGCAGCCAGGCAGAAAGGGACCTGGGGGACTAATGGACAGGAAGCTCAACATGAGCCAACAGTGTGCCCAGGTGGCCAAGAAGGCCAATGGGATCCTGTCCTGTATCAAAAATGGCGTAGTCGGCAGGACAAGGGCAGTGACCCTTCCCCTGTGCTCTGCATTGGGGAGGCCACATCTGGAGTGTTGTGTTCAGTTCTGGGTCCCTCAGGTCAGGAAAGAGATTGAAGTGCTGGAGCGGGTCCAGAGAAGAGCAACAAGACTGGGGAAGGGACTTGAACACTATGGGGAGAGGCTGAGGGAGCTGGGCTTGTTCAGTCTGGAGAAGAGGAGGCTCAGAGCTGAGCTCAGCACTCTCTAGAACCACCTGAAGGGCAGTTCTAGCCAGGTGGGGATTGGGCTCTTCTCCCAGGCATCAGCAATAGGACAAGGGGGCATGGGCTTCAACTTAAATTTAGGCTGGAGATTAGAAAGCAATTCCTTGCAGAGAGAGTGGTCAGGCATTGGAATGGCTGCCCAGGGAGGTGCTGGACTCACCAGCCCTGGAGGTTTTTAAACTGAGATTGGACATGGCACTTAGTGCCGTGATCTAGTCAATGGACTGGAGTTGGACCAAGGGTTGGACTGGATGATCTCTGAGCTCTTTTCCAACCCAGTTGGTTCTGTGGTTCTGTGGAAACCTCTTGATTTCATGTTGCTGGAGAAAGGGGGACAAGCTGTGGCTCCGAGGCCTTGGCACAGCCTCCCAGAGGGGCTCCTGGGTGCAAAGGTGCTGGAGCCGCCAGCTCCAGGTGCTACGAGTTGGTCCATTCGCATTATGATTTAAAACAACATTAACCATGAGATCCCCCCGTTGCTTTTTAGTCCTGGGGAGATGCAGGGGGCACTAGGGACACCCCCTTGTGTTTAGCAAGAGGCAGAGCAGGGTGAGCATCCCCAGCCCCATTCACAAGGGACTCAACACCCTGGCAGCCTCGTGGGACCGTCCCCAGCGCAGCCACCTCCACCCTTCAGCCACACCGGCGCTCGGCAGCGGCTGTCGGAGCCGGATTGAGCCGCGCGGCCCCTCCGGCTCTCTGTGCCCAGCAAAGTCCCGGCCGTTGCAAGCTTTTAAGTCTGAGAAAATCTCTCTTAATGCAGAGAGGAGGGTTTCGCTGGGCGGGGGGGACAGCTGAGCCCCAGACAGGCACGCTGGGCGCCACGTGCGCGCCGGGCCGGGATCGCGCCGGCTTTGCTCCTCGCTGTCGCTTCTCGTTTCCTCGCAGCCCGGCTGATGTGCCAGGTTCTGATAAGGGGCTTGGATGGGAGCAGAGCTCACCAGGCACGGGGACGCTGCCGCCTGTTAAAGTCACGCAGCCGTTTCTGTCCTCTCCCTGGCTGGCTGACTGGCTGGGGGCTGATTTTTGCCTGCTTTGCCTTCCTGGGGTTGTCATTCCCCGCGGTGCTGTAAAATCAGGCATTTTGCAGGATGCTGAGGAGACGGTGAAGTGCAGAGGCAGCTGCCAGCACCGAATCCCCATCCCCATCCTCATCTCCATCCGAATCCCCATCCCCATCCTCATCCCCATCCTCATCCTCATCCCCAGCCTCATCCCCATCCCCATCCTCATCCCCAGCCTCATCCCCATCCCCATCCCCATCCTCATCCCCTTCCTTATCCCCATCCTCATCCCCATCCCCATCCTCATCCTCATCTCCATCCTCTTCCTCCATCCTCATCCCCAACCCCATCCTCATCCTCATCTCCATCCTCTTCCTCCATCCCTATCCCCATCCCCATCCCCATCCTCATCCTCATCCTCATCCTCATCTCCATCTCCATCCTCTTCCTCCATCTCTATCCCCATCTCCATCCTCTTCCTCCATCCCCATCCCTATCCCCATCCTCATCCCCATTCCCATCCCCATCCCCGTCCTCGTCCTCATCCTCATCTCCATCCTCTTCCTCCATCCCTATCTCCATCCTAATCCCCAGCCTCATCCTCATCCCCATTCCCATTCCTATTCCCATCCCCATCCCCATCCCTATCCCCATCTCTGTCCTCATCCCCATCCCCATCCTCATCTCCATCCTCTTCCTCCATCCCCATCCCCATCCTCATCCCCATCCTCATCCTCTTCCTCTATCCTCATCCTCATCTCCATCCTCTTCCTCCATCCTCACCCTCATCCAGCCTTCCCCAGGTCCTGTGCCGGTTGGTGGTCCCTCCTCTAAGGGAAGTCGGCCACATCCTGGTCGAGCATCGCTTCCTCCCACACGTTCTTCCTTTCCTGCTGCTCCTCACCCTGCTTTTCTCCTTTGAAAACTGATTTCTTCATCTACTTCCCATGAAAACTCAGTGGTTTCCCAAAAGACGCAGCCCGGTGGGGAAACAGAAAGCTTTGGTGCTTCTTTGCACCTCCTGGTTTCCCTCTGGAAATGGGAAGGAGGAGGAATGGGAAGGGAAGCGTGAGGAAAGGCAGAGCCGGGGATCGTTGCTTGGCTGTCGCGAGCGCCGTGTTTCCCGCAGGTGGATGAAGAGCCGCTTCGGGATGCGTTTTGGCCTCAAAATAGAGATGTTTATTAGTGTTTCGGAAGACAGGCAAATCGTCAAGGCTCTTTTTTTTCCCCCCTCTGCTGAATTTGGCAGGAAAAGAGATCAAGACTTCCAGGAAATTCTGTAGCTTTGACTTACCAACAAAACATAAAATATTGGCAAGCGAGGGTTCCATAATAACACCTAATTGCTTTGGCTGTTTTGAAAATAGAATGATTAAATATGCACGCGCAACGCAGTCTGCAAATTGGCTGCTGAGCCAAGAGGAGCTTTTGGGGTTTTCTTGCTGTTTTTGCCCTCCAACCTGTGGTTAATGAAGGAGGAGAAATGGCCTCGTTAGCACCTGCACCAGCGCTCAGGACCGGGTGCAGCCCCATTTGTTCCCCTGGTTTTGTTGTTTCTATTTTCATATTTGTACAACCCCAGGTTCCAGTGTAAGTTGGGAATGAGCTGTTGGAGCAGTGAAAAGGGAGCTGGGGGTCCTGGGGACAGCAGGGGGACCATGAGCCAGCACTGGGCCCTTGTGGCCAGGAAGCCAATGGGACCTGGGGGGGGTTAGAAGGGGGTGGTCACTAGGTCAGAGAGGTTCTCCTGCCCCTCTGCTCTGCCCTTGAATAAAGGATTTAGTTCAGACACTATAAGGATACACTTGAGAAACATGTATTTTATATATATGTGTATATATATATGTATATATGCAGCCATAGCACCCTGAGAACACCCCATCTCGTCTGATCTGGGAAGCTAAGCAGGGTCGGGCCTGGTCAGTGCTTGGATGGGAGACCGTCCAGATACACGGCCATAGCACCCTGAGAACACCTGATCTGGGAAGCTAAGCAGGGTCGGGCCTGGTCAGTGCTTGGATGGGAGACCAGCTGGGTCCAGAGAGGTTCTCCTGCCCCTCTGCTCTGCCCTGGGGAGACCACACCTGGAATCTTGTGTCCAGCTGTGGCCCCTCAGCTCCAGCAGGACAGGGAACTGCTGGAGAGAGTCCAGCACAGCCACCAAGATGCTGGAGGGAGTGGAGCATCAACCCCTGACATTCTGGGATTCTGTGATTCATATTTGTGTGAACATTTTCCCTATTTTTAGCGGGAGAGCAGATGTCATTCAGGTTTATTTCCCCTCCTTGTCATTGTAGTAATTGGAGGTGATGAATGAGTCTGAGCTGGAACGGGGCCAAATTCAGCTCTGGTGTAAACAGAGCCTTGGGAAGCAATGTTTCTCCCCATCCATTCATCCATCCATTCATCCATCCATTCATCCATCCATCCATCCACCCATCCATCCACGCATCCATCCACCCATCCATCCATCCATTCACCCATCCATCCATCCATCCATCCATTCACCCATCCATCCGTCCACCCATCCATCCATCCATCCATCCATTCACCCATCCATCCATCTACCCATCCATCCATCCATCCATGCATCCATTCACCCATCCATCCATCCTTCCATCCGTCCACCCATCCACCTATCCATCCATCCATCCATCCATCCACCTGTCCATCCATCCACCCATCCATCCATCCACCCATCCCTGCGCTGTAATTCCTAAATCAAAGACACCCCCAGTGTTGAAACCTGCACCCCCACTGAAGTCAATGACACCTCATTCATTTGTGCAAGAACACGTCTGTGTGAGCCGGAGGATGTTTTGGGGGGACCTGCCCGTGTTCCCCGTCCCCACTGGCGGATCTCACACTGTCCCGGTTGTGTTTGCAGACATTAAGAAAGAAAGGGTTTAATGGCTGTGACAGCCCGGAGCCCGACGGCGATGACTCCATAGACCAGAGCCCCTTGATGGAGGATAAATACCGTAAAGGCAGCGAGGATCTGGATATCCTGTTCAAGCGATACGGTGTAAGTACCCACCTCGTGGCCAGAAAACCTTCATTATATATTCTCTGTTCTGTTTTGTTTCTCTTCTGTTCGATTTCCCCCCAAACCTCACCCCAAATCCCTCCCCAACACCCCCGTGTCCCACCCCCGAAAACATAACAGGCGCTGAACAAGAAGCACAGGGAGTGCGAGAGCCCGGAAGGGGATGAAGTGTTTGCGTTGACCCCGCAGACGGAGGAGAAATATAAAAAGATTGATGAGGAGTTTGATAAAATGATGCAGAGTTACCGGCTCGCAGTGAGTAGCTGGTGGTCTGCAGCCCCCCCGGCTGCCTCCCGGTGCCGGGGGGGTGGATTTTGCATGGCTTTGCTTGGGAGCCCATGCGCACAGCCCCCCCAGCCCCGAATGCACCCGCGTCCCGTGCGTCAAACACAAAGGGTCCTGAGGGCCCCCCCATTTCCAACCCGGAGAAGCAGGAACGACCCTTCTTGGGAAAACCATTGCAACGTCCTCTCCCCTCCTTTGCTTGGGTTGGAGCCTCTTTTTTTGCCCTTTTTACCCTAAAAACGGGGTTTTGCCCCCGTTTTGCTCCGTGTGAGGTGACGCCAGCCCCTCACATCCCTATAGGGTTTGGGTTATTCCGCATTAATTCCCCCCAAATCCACCCAGCCCTTGGGGCAGCTGGTGCCTGTGGCACAAATCCAGGGAGGTTTTAGCCTGTGATCCCGGAGCCGTCACCGGGGTGGCATCAGGACAGCGCCGAAAGGGATTTGTGTCAGGAGACGGAGGAGGAGGAGGAGGAGGAGGAGGGGGACACGTTGCAAATTAGTTGTTAGTTCAAGGGAGCAGAGACTATTGATGCAGGATTAGCCCCGAGTCGCCGCAGCCGTAATGAACGGGGAGCAAAGAGGAGCCTCATTTGCAAGGGCTGGATGCAGCACTGCAACGATTACACTCACTCATTCCCCGCCTTGCCAAAAAGAAAATCGGCCCTTTTGTGCTTTACGAGCCTACACACGTTAAAATTCTGGTTTTTCCTGAGATATTGGGTCTTGTGAAATGACATCTCTGGGTTTCGCTGACTCAGCAGGTGAAGGCTGCGGCGCTCCCCAGGACCCCAAAATCTGCATCTCCGTCCCCTGCGCCGTGGGGTGAGCTGGGAGGGTGAAGGAACGCAAAGTGCAGGCGTGCCAGCGAAGTGCCAGCAAGCCCGGCCCTGCGGGGTGGGTTTAGGCCAGGATTAGCTAGGCTTGGTTCTATCTCATCCTCCCAAAGGTTCCTCCCTGGTTTCACTAGTGGGGGCCAGTTCCACCCTGGTTGCTGTGCACCCCTCTGGCTGTGCAAGCCCTGCTGGTGCAAAATAGCTCCAAAACCCATCAAAGGTGCGAAACAACTCCGAAAGCAGGGACTGCTTAGCGTCTGTTTTTGTGCTGCAAAGGGAGGGCTCCGAGCCGGCTCCATCGCCGGCGGCAGCACCCGGACGTGCCGTAAAGCAGCATTCCGTGCCCTAAGGTCCTTTCAGAAGGTGCCATTGAGGTGCTGGGTGTTCCGGAGCCGGGGCGCAGCATCTGCTTCCCCCACTAAACCTCCCTGCGCAGCGAGGGACTGAGCGATGCAGGTGGAGCGTGTGTGATTGAAGAAGATGCTTTGCCTTTTTAACCAGCTGGGTTGGTTTGGTGTGCGGTGAGAACTAACCAGACCCGGTGGGCGGTGAAGCTTAACAAGAGCCTTGTTCGCTAACGAGAGGCCTCGGCGCGGCTTCTGCGTTTGGTGTTTGTGACGGCTTTTCACGCAGAAATGGTTGAGGTTTGGCTGGTGTGTGCATCGCTTCCCAGATTTTGGACTGATGTGCAAGCTGATGTCCCCCCATGTGTCCCCTTGGGACCCTGGACCACTCAGCTGGTGGCCCAGCCCTGCGTCTTGCTGCACGCCCGGGGCAGCAGGACCTGACACTTATTTGAAGGTGCAATGGGCTAGATGCGGATTAAAAGCAAAACTCTGCTCTCCGCGTGTTGTATCAACCTCCTGGTTTCTCCCGGTGCTGCTTAGGATGTGCAGTGCTGGGGTTGGCTTTGCCGTGCACACACGCGGAGGCGTTGGCAGGGATTTATTACACAACTCCGCTTCAGTGCTCATGCAACGCCCAAGAAAAACGTCCCCCCTCCCTGGGTTTTGCAGCTGTGCAGAAGAAGCAGAGGGAGGGCTCTTGGTTGTGGCTCTTTGGTATGTAAAGGGCTGGGGAACTTGAGCCCGGTCCTGGCGGCGGTGCCGCCAGAGCCACCGTCCCCAGGCTGAGCCCTGGGATGTCCCTGAGGGACGCGGTGCCCTTGAGAGGCTGCTCGGGGGATCCAGCAGCGGGTGAGCGCCGTCCCGCTCCCTCCTCCCATCCCGCTCTCTACCCCAAAAGAAAATCACCCATCTAGGAGTGGATTTGTGGAGGGCAGCAGCCCCTATGCAGCTGCGATGGGGGGGAGCTCGGCTCCCTGCACCCTGCAGGGATGGTCCCAACCGGCCCTTTTCAGCCCTGAGCCAATTAAAGTGGGACTTTAGCAAAGCCCCTGCTAAAGCCTCTAAGCAGGTGCCTGCTCCTGTTAACAAAGAGCAAATCAGTGACATAAGACAGCTGAGCAGGATAATCGCGGCGAGCCTGGCTCCAGAAGGGCCGCTGGTAGGTGAAGCTGGTCCTTGACCCGCGGCCAAGGATAGAGCTTTAGGGATGCTGCTGCTTCCCTGGGCTCAGCTCCTTCTCCTTCCCAGCAGCTCCTGGAGGTGCCAGGATGGATCCCTGGGGGCTGTGCTGAGCACAACGAGCCTTTTGCCAATGCTCGAGCAGCAGCAACGCCAGCCTGAACCCGCCACCCGCTCCTGGCTCCTCGGGAGGGCTCCGAATGTCCTGCCGGATGAGGAACGGGCTCGGAAATCCTGGGGGGCTGCCTGGTGGGGTGAAGGGCAGCGCTGAAATAAACACAGACCTGAGCAAAGCTTTGATGTGTCCCAGTGGAGAGCTGGTTGCTCCTCCTGGTTGGGATCCGTACTCTGGTGCATCCCTGTAGGCTGCCAGGAGGGGTGGGGGGCAAGCGCAGCAGGGACACCGGGGTTCGGGAAGGCCTGGACTGTCCCCCATCAGCAGTGGAGGTGATGCAGGATCAGACTTGCTCAAAGCGAGGAGTTCGCCCCCTTCACCCCCCGGCTCTCTCTTCAGTCCGCAGTGCCCGCGCCCAACTTCGCCATGCCGGTGACGGTGCCGGTGACCAACCAAAACACGCTGCAGTTCAGCAACCCGGGCAGCTCGCTGGTGACCCAGTCCCTGGTGACATCCTCGCTGACGGACCCGCGGCTCCTGTCACCGCAGCAGCCGGCGCTGCAGAGGAACACGGTGTCCCCGGGGCTGCCGCAGAGGCCGGCCAGCGCAGGTGAGCGATGCTGTCACCCTTTGCACCCCCCGGCACCATCCTCCCTTGCTGGGCTATAGCACCGAGCATCCCTCGTTGCTGGGGATCGAGATGGAAAGGGGCAGTGTCAGGAGGATGGAGCCAGGCTCTGCTGGTGACAACCAGGGACAGGACAAGGGGCAATGGGTGCAAACTGCAACACAGGAGGTTCCGCTGGCAGATGAGAAGCAACTTGTTGGGGTGAGGGTGGCAGAGCCTGGCCCAGGCTGCCCAGGGAGGGTGTGGAGTCTCCTTCTGTGCAGACATTCCAACCCGCCTGGACACCTTCCTGTGTAACCTCAGCTGGGTGGTCCTGCTCCGGGGGGGTTGCACTGGATGAGCTTTCCAGGGCCCTTCCAATCGCAAACATTCTGTGATTCTATGATCCCAGGGGACACCCCTGCTGCACCCATCCCCACCCAGGGCGCCGGGCAGGGACGTGTCCCTGCCTCCACGGCTGGCACCCACAGCCTGGTGTTACCCATGGGTGCCTGCTCCTGCCCTCCCGCCAGAGCCTGATGCCCCCAGTTTGTGCCTTGGATCCAAACTGGGGGGTGACACCCACCCCCCGCCCTTACCGGGTCTTTTCAAGCGCCAGGTCCCCGCAGGGATCCATTTCGAGTTTGGGCAGCGCAAGGAGATGAGTCACCGGGCACCGTTCCCAGGCTCGGGGGTGGCTGCCGGCATCCTGCTCGCCGATGGCACTCGGGCGACACGGGACCGCTGCCTAAAAAGGGCTTTTCTGAGTCGGGCTGTGCCGGTTGCAGTTGGTCGCCGAGCGATTACTCATGCGGATCTGCTGACAGATCGGGGGGAGCAGTCGTTTCCAGCGGGGACCGGCCATGGGTGGCGGAGGGCAGACCGGGGGAGAGGAGATCGTCACCCGTGTCCCCCGCTGCGCCGGGGCGGGGTGGGGACACGCCGTGTGACCGCAGCCCGGCTCTCCCGCCGGGCCATCATAAATAATAATAGCGTGCAGAAAGCCCCTGCCTGCTATTTCGGTTCTCACACATGGGCTGTAAAAAATCACCCAGGCTGCAAATGGCAGAGCTGGTGACGGTGTGACCATCGGGGCGGTGGCCCCTTGGTCTGGGAGAGCTCGGGGGGGCTTTGCAAAGGGGCAGGAGGGTGGGGAAGGGCTGGAAGTGTTGGGTGGCTGGATCAGAGCGAGCAGAAAGATGCTTGGGCTGCGATGGGGCCGTTGTTTTCAGCGGGCTCGTTTGCTTCCTGCTCCCTCTGCACCATCTTGGGGACAGCTCGAAGCGCTCGGACACCAGGATGAGGCCCCCAGAGCTCAGGGACAACAAAATTCTGCTCTAGGACGGGTCCCAAAGAGCAACATCTCCCTCCAGACCAGGTATCAGAGCCCTCTGCATGGAGCGGCACATGGAAAGCTGTAGGGATCTCCCCTGCCCTCTCACAGGCCCCTCTGCTGAAAACCACCAAAAATAGAGGTTTGCTGTAATGCCGAACGCTGGAGGCTCGCCGGCTCCATCGCGCTCGTGAGCCCGTCGTTTGAAGGGGCTCATTTTGCGGTTGCGAGCGCAGAGGTGTTCCAAGTCCGGCCATCTGCGTCTCATTCACTCACTGCCTGGGACACAGAAGAAATCCTGTTTATAGGAGCCAGGCCCCTGCATGTCAGAAAAGCTTTTTTTTCTCCCCTTTTTTTTTAGCAATGCACTCGAGATGGGAGCAGGGCGCTGCGGCGTTGCTTCCAAAGTGAATGCTCAGTGCGGAATTCGGTCGGCACCTCGGCGCTCGCTGAAGGCGCCTGCTCGGGGACGTCATGGGAGAGGGTGGCCCAGGGGGCTGGTGTCAGTATCGCAGGATTAGAAGGGGGTGGTCAGTAGGTCAGAGAGGTTCTCCTGCCCCTCTGCTCTGCCCTTGAATAAAGGGTTTAGTTCAGATACTATAAGGATACACTTGAGAAACATATATACATATATATAAAATATATGCAGCCATAGCCCTGAGAACGCCCCATCTCGTCTGATCTGGGAAGCTAAGCAGGGTCGGGCCCGGTCAGTACTTGGATGGGAGACCGTCCAGATACACAGCCATAGCACCCTGAGAACACCTGATCTGGGAAGCTAAGCAGGGTCGGGCCTGGTCAGTGCTTGGATGGGAGACCAGCTGGATCCAGAGAGGTTCTCCTGCCCCTCTGCTCTGCCCTGGGGAGACCACACCTGGAATCTTGTGTCCAGCTGTGGCCCCTCAGCTCCAGCAGGACAGGGAACTGCTGGAGAGAGTCCAGCGCAGCCACCAAGATGCTGGAGGGAGTGGAGCATCTCCCGTGTGAGGAAAGGCTGAGGGAGCTGGGGCTCTGGAGCTGGACAAGAGGAGCCTGAGGGGGGACTCATTGCTGGGGCTCAAGATGGCAAGGGGCAGTGTCAGGAGGATGGAGCCAGGCTCTGCTGGTGACAACCAGGGACAGGACAAGGGGCAATGGGTGCAAAGTGCAACACAGGAGGTTCCGCTGGCAGATGAGAAGCAACTTGTTGGGGTGAGGGTGGCAGAGCCTGGCCCAGGCTGCCCAGGGGGTTGTGGAGTCTCCTTCTGTGCAGACATTCCAACCCGCCTGGACACCTTCCTGTGTAACCTCAGCTGGGTGTTCCTGCTCCGGGGGGCTGCACTGGATGAGCTTTCCAGGGCCCTCCAACCCCTCACATTGTGTCATTCTGTGAGTGCAACATGGGGCCGGGTTTGGGGTACAAGTGGGGTCCCATGGCAGACACAGCCTCCAGATCCTGGCAGGATCTCTCCTCCAGGACTCCGGAGTCATCGGGACCTCTGGCTTCCCATCTTTTGAAGGGAGGATTCTGCATTGCTGCAGCTGCCATGTTTTGGGGGTCACTTTGCCCTTTTTCAAGCTGCATAATATTTTAGGGGACAACCACCATTCCCAATCACGCTCCCCCAACCAGGGCCGAGCCCGTAGCTCTCCTGCTCTCCCAGCTGCACGCCCAGCATGGAAAAAAGAGGTTGTGTCTCAGGTTTCTCCATCTGGGCTGAGCAGGGCGGTGGTTTGAGGTGGGGTCTGGGATCGGAGGCTCCTCATTCCCCTTCCCAGGGCTCCGGCGTGACTGCGGCTGTGGCCAAAATCACCTCCCCGCACTGTGAATAGGTGACTTTCAGAAATAAAATCAACTTTCAGAAGAAAATCAACTCTTTTTGCAGGCGAGGCGAAACGTTCATGTTTTGGGGGGATATAAATGCCTCCGATACGTTTTTTCCCGGCGCGGCGGGGAGCGCCGATGCCTTCCAAGCATTGGGACCGCGGGGGGCCGAATCGTAGCGGCGTCCTGGCAGCGCACGGGGGTGGTTTCCATTCGGTGCAGACATTACAGGGGAGATAGTGTTTCATGGCTTGCTACTGGGGCTCCCTCCCCGTGTCCCCCAAAGCGGGGCTTGGAATAAAATAGCCGCAGTGTTTTCCAAGCCGCCTCCTTTGGAGCGAGCTCCGGTGCCGCCTGGCTCCTGCCCAAAGGAAACGGATCTGCCCGGATCGTGTTTCCCAACCTGATCACCAGGAATGCTGCTCGTTTTGCTCTCCGGGAAGGCAACACCGCTCATTTTTCCTCCCTAGAGGGGGGTGCTCCCCATGTTTCCAGCTGACCCCGTGTTTCCCATTCGTTACAGGGGCGATGCTCGGGGGAGACCTGAACAACACCAACGGCGCCTGCCCCAGCCCTGTGGGTAAGTGAGGAGCCGTTTTGGTGAGAGGTGTGAGCACCGGGACCTGTGTCCTTGTCTCTGTTTGCCATCCTTGCCTCAGTTTCCCTGCACATCACGTTGTTCAGCGCCCTCGGGTGATGGAGAAGCGCTGCGGAAGATTTGGCCGCTGTTGGGTTGGGCACCTGGAGCTCCAGGTCTTGGGAGCTGCTGGTTCCAGTGGGGACCCCAGAGACCGAGGTGGGAGGGGGCGCGTGGCCTGGGGACCAGCACCTCCCTGGTGCTTTGGGAGAGCTGAGGACCACGGTTTGGGTTTAGCTCCCCATCCTGCAACCAGTTCCTCCCCTGACCTTGGGTGAGTCACTTAACACCTGATTCCTTGTTGCGCTTGGGCCTTATAAAGGAACTTTACTGGGAGGAAAAAAGCTCATTAAGGTCCCTTTCCACTGCGAGAGCCTCAGTGCTAATGAGACTCAGGCCTTGTGGCTTAGCTCCCTGGCTATAAAATGTGCTAATAATACCTCCTTCGCCGCGGTTCGCCTCCGCTGGCTGCGGGGCGAGGGCTTTGGGGCCGACGCTTGCGTAGGTACAACCCGCACGCCAGCGACGGCCCCCGGGTCCTGCTGAGCGCGGCGGCTGCTACCGGCCCCGCGGTCCGGGTCCCCTGCACCCCGAGCCTGGCTCGTCACCCCCTCGGGGGCTTTTTGTGCGGGGGCTGCAGCCCTGAGGAGGCGTCTGCGATTTGGCGGTGCCCCACTTAGAAGCAAATTGGCACCTGGGTCCCATGGGTTGTGCAGACAGGGCTGGTCTGGGTGTGATTCCGCGGCACCGCGTCCCTGGGAATAACCTTGTCCCTGTGCTGGCGCTGGTGACGCTTCTCCCCGCGGTGCCTGCGGAGCGAACCCCGCCACGGTGCTTTGTGGGGTTCACGTCTCCCCTCGCAGCGCCGGGCACGGGGCTCCGCTGCTCCGCCCAAGGCCGAGGGAAGGGGCCGTGGTGGTGCGGCCCCAACCATCTTCATGGCCCCTTTCCCCCCGCGGCCGCCCCCACGTCAGCTGTCGGGAGCAGCCGCGGCGGCGCGGAGCTTGGCAGGGCCCGTGAATGTCAGCATTGACGTCACCGGAGCATTCCCCGCGTTCCTGCCGCTGCTCCAGGAAACAGGCGCGAGGAGCTGGACGGCCCTGCTGTGGCCAGGCCCAGAGCCCGCTGTCCCCAGAGCACGCTGTCCCCAGACCCTGCCGTCCCCAGACCTTGTCATCCCCAGACCCCACCGTCCCCAGATCCCACCATCCCCAGAGCCCTCTGTCCCCAGACCCCACCGTCCCCAGACCCCACTGTCCCCAGACCTCACTGTCCCCAGACCCTGCTGTGCCCAGATTGTGCTGTCCCCAGACTTCGCTGTCCCTAGACCCCTCTGTCCCCAGACCCTGCTGTCCCCAGACCCCTCTGTCCCCAGACCCTGCCGTCCCCAGGGCCCACCGTCCCCAGACCCCGCCATCCCCAGACTGCACTGTCCCCAGACCCTGCCGTCCCCAGACCCCGCCGTCCCCAGACCCCACTGTCCCCAGACTCCACTGTCCCCAGAGCCCTCTGTCCCCAGACCTTGCTGTCCCCAGACCCTGCCGCCCCCAGAGCCCTCTGTCCCCAGACCCTACTGTCCCCAGACCCCGCCGTCCCCAGACCCCACTGTCCCCAGACCCCTCGGTCCCCAGAGCCTGCTGTCCCCAGACCCTGTTGTCCCCAGACCCCACTGTCCCCAGACTCCACTGTCCCCAGAGCCCTCTGTCCCCAGACCCCACTGTCCCCAGACCCCGCCATCCCCAGACCCCGCCATCCCCAGACCCCGCCATCCCCAGACCCTGCTGTCCCCAGACCCCGCCATCCCCAGACCCCGCCGTCCCCAGACCCCACCGTCCCCAGAGCCCTCTGTCCCCAGACCCCGTTGTCCCCAGACCCCGTTGTCCCCAGACCCTATTGTCCCCAGAGCCCTCTGTCCCCAGACCCTGCTGTCCCCAGACCCCGCCGTCCCCAGGCCCCTGCCACCCGCGGCTGTCCCCACGCCGGCTGCGGGAGGGCAGCGTGACTCTGGCTCTGCCACCGCGCTCGTGGTTTTCGGGTACCTGGGACATTTCCTCCTCCTCCCTCGCAGCCTGCGCAGCGCAGAGCGATCACCTGCTGCCTCTGAGTCACCACCCGCGGGCGCCTCTGCTCGCATCCTGCAGCCATTCCGCTGCATCCCCATGTCCTCCACGGTGCCACCGGCGCCGGGGCCTCGGGGCAGGGCAGCACCCCGGCCCTGCTGCCCCAGCCCATGGGGTGCAGACGCTCCCGGAGCGCTCTGCCTTTTTTTGGGGTCAGGGTTATCCCGAAATCCCAGCTCTTCTATCTAGCTTTGCGGGGGTGGCCAGATCCAGGCTGGGGTAGCACCCATGGTCACCTGGGTCACACCGGGACCCTGCACCCCAATCCACATCCCAGCTCAAAGTGGCAGTTGCCCTGGGAGCTGCGTGTGCATCCGTGTCGGTGCCACCTCAGGATGTTAAATATCGAGGAGTTTCACATATTTTTTGACTTCGCCTCCATTGGCTTTTGTGTGTCCCTCAGCGCAGCCCCGTCCCCAGCACATGTCACCCTGGGAATCTTTTGCACCTTCATTGTTAACAAAGCGAAAAGCCAGTGGCCTTGCAAGCGAAATGCATGGAGTTCATGGGGCGTGGAGGTTGCACCAAACAGGGAACTGCTGGAGAGGGTCCAGCGTAGGGCAACAAAGATGATTAAGGGAGTGGAGCACCTCCCTTATGAAGAAAGGCTGAGGGAGCTGGGGCTCTTTAGTTTGGAGAAGAGGAGACTGAGGGGTGACCTTATTAATGTTTATAAATACATAAAGGGTGAGTGCCACGAGGACGGAGCCACGCTCTTCTCGGTGCAAACAATGATAGGACAAGGGGTAATGGGATCAAGCTGGAACACAAGAGGTTCCACTTAAATTTGAGAAGAAACTTCTTCTCAGTGAGGGTGGCAGAGCCTGGAACAGGCTGCCCAGGGGGTTGTGGAGTCTCCTTCTCTGCAGACATTCAAAACCCACCTGGACATGTTCCTGTGTGACCTCACCTGGGCGTTCCTGCTCCATGGGGGGATTGGACTGGATGAGCTTTTGAGGTCCCTTCCAATCCCAAACATACTGTGATACTGTGATCCCTGATGTTCCCGGTGATTCGGGGCTGGGCGGACACCTCACTGGGGACAGAAAGCCGGTCCCGTCCCTTGGGCAGGGACATGGGTGCAGGATGCAGCAGCTCCCGGCGCTGTCCGCTCTTATCCCCGGGGCCATCCCCGTGCCCAGCTCACCCATCACCGCCGCGTCCGGCGCTGGGGCGGCTCGGGGAGCGGTGTCGGCTGCTGCTCGACCCGCTGAGCACGCGCCGCGGCTGCGGCGGCGCTGCCACCAGCCGCCTGCTGAAATGCAGATGTAGCGCAATGGTAGATGTGATTAATAATGCAATCAGCGACCTATTTTTCCCGGTCTAACGTGCAATGAATATGAGGGCTGAAGCCTGGTGATTGCTAAACGCCTTTCTATCTTTGGGGCCTATTCATAAAAAAAAAAAAAACCCTCATCAGAACGGTAATCTGATCCAATTTATTCCTTTCCTGATGTTCATCAAATCTTTTCCTTTTAAAATCTTTTTCTTCCTTTCCTTTCTTCTTTTCCCCCCCTCTTTGCACATAAAATCCTTAAGTGGGGCAGCAGGAGGAGGAGGGAACCTCAGATCTTCAAAGGGGCGGTGGGATCGGTGAACCGAGTCCTCGCTCTGCCACAGCCCCTTTTTTTACTGCTCCAGTACCATAAAGACACCTTAAAACTGAGCCTAACAATGATTACCCCGCCTTGCCAGGGCCCCAGTGCCCTGCTAGAGCAGCGTATTTGCCTTGCTGCAAATCAGGCTTGTCGTATTTATTGCTCGTTATTGCAGTAACAATCATGGGTTCCTGCAGGTTGAGGAGCTGCCGTGGGCACCGGGAGCTGCCTGCGCTGCCTGCACCCCTGCCTGCACTGCTTGCACCCCATCTGTGCTGCCTGCACCCCTGCCTGCACTGCTTGCACCCCTGTCTGTGCTGCCTGCACCCCTGCCTGTGCTGTCTGCACCCCTGTGCTGCCTGCACCCCTGCCTGCACTGTCTGCACCCCTGTGCTGCCTGCACCCCTGCCTGCACTGCCTGCACCCCTGTCTGTGCTGCCTGCACCCCTGCCTGTGCTGCCTGCACCCCTGTCTGCGCTACCTGCACCCCTGTGCTGCCTGCACCCCTGCCTGTGCTGCCTGCACCCCCGCCTGTGCTGCCTGCACCTCTGCCTGTGCTGCCTGCACCCCTGTGCTGCCTGCACCCCTGTCTGTGCTGCCTGCACCCATCTGCGCTGCCTGCACCCCTGCCTGTGCTGCCTGCACCCCTGCCTGTGCTGCCTCCACTCCTTGCTGCCTGCACCCCTGTCTGTGCTGCTTGCACCCCTGTCTGTGCTGCCTGCACCCCTGCCTGTGCTGCCTGCACCCCTGCCTGCGCTGCTTGGGCCCCATCTGTGCTGCCTGCACCCCTGCCTGCACTGCCTGCACCCCTACCTGTGCTGCCTGCACCCCTGCCTGTGCTGCCTGCACCCCTGTCTGTGCTGCCTGCATCCCTTCGTGTGCTGCCTGCACCCCTGTCTGCGCTGCCTGCACCCCTGCCTGTGCTGCCTGCACCCGTCTGTGCTGCCTGCACCCCTGTGCTGCCTGCATCCATGTCTGTGCTGCCTGCACCCCCGCCTGCACTGCCTGCACCCCTGTCTGCACTGCCTGCACCCCTGCGCTGCCTGCACCCCTGTCTGTGCTGCCTGCACCTCTGCCTGTGCTGCCTGCACCCCTGCGCTGCCTGCACCCCTGCGCTGCCTGCACCCCTGTCTGTGCTGCCTGCACCCCTGTCTGTGCTGCCTGCATCCCTTCCTGTGCTGCCTGCACCCCTGCCTGCGCTGCCTGCACTCCTGTGCTGCCTGCATCCCTGTCTGTGCTGCCTGCACCCCTGTGCTGCCTGCACCCCCACCTATGCTGCCTGCACCCCTGTCTGTGCTGCCTGCACCCCTGCCTGTGCTGCCTGCACCCCTGCCTGGCTTGTGGCAGGTTCACCCAGTGCTGCAGTGAACCTGCCAGAGTGCAGGAGGGTTTTGGGGACCCGGGGGGTGCGGTGATGCTCTCCCAGGACGAAGCACCGGTGGAACGTGGCTGTGGCACCGCTCGCCATGCGTTCACCACCGCCGTGCATTCACCTTCCCCTCTGTCACCTGTTTTCCTGCAGGTAACGGCTACGTGAGCGCCAGAGCCTCCCCGGGGCTCCTTCCCGTGTCCAACGGCAGCAGCTTGGGCAAGATCATCCCGGCCAAGTCGCCGCCGCCGCCCTCGCACAGCACGCAGCTCGCCACCAACAGCCGCAAGCCCGATCTACGTGTGATCACCTCGCAGAGCGGGAAGGGCTTAATGCACCATTTGGTGAGTGCCCAGCAGAGGCGAGCGCGCTGGGAGCGTGTCCCCAAGGCCCTAGACGTGTCCCCTGCCCGCAGACGGGTCGCTGTGGGGACTTTGCGCTGGAGCAGATGGCCGCGCGGGCTCCGTTCCGTGCTGTGGCGGTGGGAGCTGGCCGGGCGCTTCGGGTTCCCGTTTGCACCGTGCTGGTGCAAAGCCCCGTGCGCAGCGTCGGTGGGCGAGCGTGCGGCGCGCTGGGTTAACGGTGCCTCTCGGTTTTCTCTCTGTTCTCCCGCGGGCAGACGGAGGATCACCTGGCTCTGGTGAGTTCCCTGCTGAGTGCGCTTCGTGGCGGGGTGATGCGTGGGCTGCTTGTCCCCTCGGTCCCCACACCCTGCCCGCTGGACACCGTTTGCCCTCCGCTGGGAGCACAGTGGGACGCGGGTGCCTGCACAGATGTCACATCCAACCCTGCCGTGCCGCAGAAAATCAATCCCGATTAAAACACACTTTTAGGAAAACCAGGTGGAAAAGGAGGAGCCCGTGGCCATGCTGGGGGCTGACACGAGCTGTGAAGTGCGTGGTTCTCCACCAAGGCCAGCAAAGCTGTGTTGTTTTCCCCGCAAGCTCAGCCAGGTCCCTTTTGAGGTCGGCGCTGCATGGAGCCAACCTGGACCGGGACCTGTCCCGTGGGCTTTGCCGGAGCCACCGCAGGTCACAGCACGGGGAGCCCTGGCCCGCTGCCACCACATGAGAGATAGGGAGTCAGTCAGGCTCTTCCCATATTAAGGATATTATTTAAAGCCTGTGTAAATCCGCTGGCTGGCTGGTACGCTCCCTAAACCTTTGTGCACGGGGGTAGTTTTCCATGTTATTTTTGTGGCTTTGCTTTTTTTCCCGCCCCTGCCAGCAAAGTGAACACCACCTTGTTTGTGGCAATGATTCACCCTGCTCTGTTGCTATTCTGGTGCAAGGCAGATGGGCGACAGGTCAGCGCAGCGAGGAAAGGGCGAGAGGATGCAGCGAACGCAGCCAGGGCGAAGCTCTCCAAAAACCCAGGAGTAAGCCAATACCTCTCGCAGCCTGCAAGGAGACACTCTTAGCCAGGGGAAGGGTTGGCCAAGGCTTTGGCAGACGCAAATTCTGCCTCTTTCCATGCCCCAAACCTCTTCTTGCTCAACACCGCGCTCCCAGCAGCTCCAGTGCCTCAGTTTCTCCATCTGCGGAGCGATCGCAGCCAGCACCCGCCTCCCCATCTGCTCGTCACCGTTCTGCTGCCAGAGGGCATTGCCTGTCTCCGAGCTGGAGGAGCAGTTTGCTTTAGGCAAAAATCAGCCAGGTTGGCATGAAGAGTTTTAATTGTTAGTCTGAGATAACCCGGTTGCTTTTTGCCTGAAGTGAAGTATGGTCCTCGCCCAAGCTGAGCTGGCAGCGGGGAGGTGGAGAGTGATGAAATCCTTGAGGGGGTGGACAGGGACCTCAGCGCAGCTGGATGGGAAGGGGACATCAGGAGGGGGACACACAGAGCCCCATCTCGGCTGCTCTGCGGATTTGCCTCCTGCCTGGCGCAGATGCCCCCCTTTGCTCTGCTAACCTTCCCCCCACATCTGCTCCCTCCGTGTTGCTCAACCTACACACCAGAGCTGCTCTCCAAATGGCAACTCCCACCTCCTTACACACTCCGGATGAGTCAGTGGCCCCCCCGCCAGACCTGCCCGCTCCCCCCCCGCAGCCCCTGCCGCCCCCAGGGCTCTGAGCACCTTCTGCTCCTGTAGTGGGTTCAGAGACCCCCCGTTTCTCCCAATGGGAAGGGGAGAGCAGGACCCGTTTCCCACGCCCACGGCGAGCGCGGTCTCACCCCTGAGCATGCCTGCATGGGTTTGACATGAACCGCAACGGTTTGCAACCGGGAGCGTTTTGCAGGGTGCACGGGGGTGTGAGTGCACAGGGGTTTGAGTGCACGGGGGTGTGAGTGCACGAGGGTGTGAGTGCATGGGGATGTGAGTGCACGGGGATGTGAGTGCACGGGGTTGTGAGTGCACGGGGGTGTGAGTGCATGGGGTTGTGAGTGCACGGGGGTGTGAGTGCATGGGGGTGTGAGTGCATGGGGGTATGAGTGCACGGGGTTGTGAGTGCATGGGGGTGTGAGTGCACGAGGGTGTGAGTGCACGGGGATGTGAGTGCACGGGGGTGTGAGTGCATGGGGCGGGGGGGGCAGCTCACACACCTCTGCATGAATTGGGCTGAAAATGTGGGTGCTCCCTACAGCACAGCTGGGTCTGATCCCCCCGCGCTCGCCTCGGGGTGTAAGGAGGGCGGCTGCTGCCCGTTCCCGGCGCCGATCCGCTGCTGCTCAGCCGCATCCCTGAGCCCTGCGTCGCGGGCAGGGATGTCCTCATGCTGTCACCCCCCCTAGGAAAACCACAGAGCAAGGGGCTGCAGGTCGCATCCTGGTGCGGTGCCCGCAGGAGGGGCACGGTGTGAATCCTGCCCACCGTGGTGTTCACCGCAGTGTCCTTCCCCCAGTGGGCTCTGCGAGAAAGCAGCGTTGCCAGCGGGATGAACGCCAGGAAAACCTGCTCCTCCAGCCCCAGGGCTTTAGCAATTAGAGCCCTGCTAATCGCCTTCCCTGGCTGGCAGAGAGGGACCTGCAGCGTGTGGGCACAGGGCGCTGCAAATCCCACACGCCGGGGTGCGCTCACCCTCCGGAGGTGGCCAGGGCAGGGGTTTTAACCTGCTGTCCTATCCCGGGAGGGTCCTGCGTGGCCGTGAACTGTTGCACAGTTCCATGCGTGGCCCTAAAAGGCTGTGGGAGCCCTCGGTGCCGCGCAGGCTCGCACCGCGTCCCCGGGGACGCCACAGCCTCGTGCCGGGCGTGATTGGAGCTGGGCACTGCCCCAGTCTTCACGGGGTGACGTGTGCCGGGGTGCTGCAGATTAGAGTCAAGCCTCTTGAGCCTGATTTAAATCAGATCAGCAGAGACAGTCCAGATTATCTGCCTTGTAAACAGGGCTGAATCTGACCCGTAGACCCACCCACGTGGAAACCCACGGGGGGAAGCTGCTGTGCGCCGGTCCAAGGGCAGAATTTTTCCCCAGTGGACCTGTTCATGAGCAGTCACCCGAATCTCACGTAGGCACCGAGCCAGCAGGTTGCTGAGCACTGAGTTTTTAGTGTAAGGGTGCCAGGGTGCCTTTAAAATGCCGAGACTGATGCTCGCGCGCTGGTTCTCAGCCGTGGGTGCTGCAGGGAGGCGTCAGCTCCGCGCTGCGTTACCCGCTCCTGGGTTTGCTCGCTGCGTTTCTCGCTCCTTGAGCAGCGAAGCCTCGTGCGTCCTTTGGAAAACAGTGGGTTTTTACATCAGAAGGAACTCAGAGCAAGGCAGCCCACTGTTCCTCCCCTCCGGGCACGCTGGGACGTTGCTCGTCCTTGTGGGTGAGGCACAACCCTGCGCTGAAAAGTGACCCAAGGGCGATGCCAAGTGACCTGCAAATGAATGTCACAAGGGTCCTATGTGTTTATAACTGGTGTGGTTTGTGCTTTGCTGCAATGAGGAACATCCAGAGGGTGGATCCTGCTCAGTCCCCCATCGCTGGTGCACGACGCTGCTCAGCAGAGCAGCTGCAGAAATGGGGGTTCGGGGGGCGCAAGCCACGGGGACACCGGCGTAAAACACATCTGGGTTCTAACTCACTCTCCCTTGGCTTCCCCAGCAGAACACGCAGCGGTTAGGTGTCTCGCAAGCAACTCACTCTTTAACCACGCCGGTTGTGTCCGTGGCTACTCCGAGCCTGCTGACGCAGGGGCTGCCGTTCTCCGCCATGCCCACAGCCTACAACACAGGTGAGAGCGCTCGGCGGAGCTTTTCAAACGGATAATTCAATACGAGAGGGGAAAGTGCTGCTGCAAGCACGTGCTTGGCTCTACCGCCCAGCTGCAGCGTCGCTCGCGGAACTCGCTGCCGCAAGAGCCGCTCAAGTCCTGGAGATCCGCGGGATTAAAATCAAGGGGAAACTCATTATATAAATAATGAGAATGCCCGGCATATCCAGGAGGGCATGATTCTCTCATGCTACAGCTCATTGCGTTGCGCTGGCAGCATGAAGGTGCTTTTAAGTGGATGCTAATTACAGCTACACCCATCTCCAGGCTCTTGAGAGCTCCGGGTGATGTTGTAATAGGGGCTTAATGAAAATTCAGTGTCAGGCCCCCAAAAGTTGGGGAAGAATGCAAACCAGCCTGCTCGTAGGCACGTCGGAATTGGGCTGGTGGGGTTCGGGCCGGCCCGAGGCGGCGGTTACGGCACGGGGTTGTTCACCCGCAACCTGTCAAACCTCCGCGAGGGCTTTAAGGACTTTTCGTGCGTAACTCGCTGTGGCGATTCGCTCGGAGAGAAGTTTGCGAAAATATCGAAAGCTGCTTGTCTGGAAGAAGCCAGAATAGGTGTGTTGGGAACTCCCTCTCCTAATTAGTAGGTGTAGCCCAGAAGATGCCTGGTGGTGCGTGACGAGCCGGCTCCTCTCGCGGCGTGGTCCACCGCAGCCAGCAGCCCCAAAATAGCTTCTAATTGAGCCCTGTGCTGCTGGCACTCGGACGGAGGGGGGGCTGACATTTCAGCTTGCTCTATGTATTTCTCCTCTCGCAGATGCCCGCGGGCAGAGCAGCGATCGCACTCCGGGGGTGTCATCCTATGGGTCGCTATAGGGTGTAGAGCAAACTCCCAAGCGCGGGGTGTTCTTTCCAGGATTAATGGGGTGGGAATTCTCTCGATCTCAGGCTGATGAGGTTGTGCGGAGGTTCCTGAGCACGGGCCCTTCCCCTGATTCAATCCAACCCGAGCGGCCGCGAGATGCGCGATGGCTCCGGTTCAAGCTCTTGGCACCGGCCGCGGGGGTGGCTGTTGTAACAGGGGGTGTCAGGAGCTCCTAAACCAGAATGGCTGGTGCTGGGGGGGTGGGGGCAAGGAAAGGGTGAAGCACCCAGCTCGGGGACTCGAGGGTGTGCCTTGAATCGGCTTTGGCAGCGGTTCAGCGCCTTCGCGCCACCTCTGGCTTCATGTTCTGCTGGTGTGGGTTTGGCCCTGTGAGGTGGGGGGGCTGAACCCACAGAGGGAGGAAGAAAGGGAGGGAGGGGGGGGATTTGAGGCTCAGGATGTGTGGATGTTTCCACATCAGAAGACGCAGCTCTGGGGAGACTGCCCAAAGGTTTGAGCATCTCCTGGGAGAGCAGTTCCCCCCCCACTCCCCATTTCCCCTCTATTTCCCACCCATTAGGACATCACCCCCCCGTTAGCACATCACCCCCCGACCCGGGTTGGGGTGCTCGGCTGCATTTGGGGATGATACCGGAGTTCGTGCATGGGAAGAGCATCCCCCTCCCCTCCAAATATGTTGGGGTGGGGACACGGGGACCGGCTCTGGTGGGGAGGGGGGCGGGAGCGGCGGCTGCGCGGGTGGGGAGCGCCCCCTGCTGGCGTGGGGGTGACCCAGGCACGGGGGGGTCTGTGTGCTGTACACCCCATTGTGTCCACCGGGGGGGTCTGGGGGGATCCAGGCACCGCGATCCGTCCTGAGTGGGGGGGGTGCAGCACGAGGCTGAGATTTTGGGGGGGCAGCGGCACCCAGTGGGTGCGGGATGGTGTGGAGGTGGCGGGGGGGTCCTGTTAAGGCTTGTAACTTAAAGGTGGAAGAGCCGTGTCCTACAGCCGGCAGCCTGTGACACCGCAGCGGTCACAGAATCACGGAGTCATAGAATCGTTTTGGTTGGAAAAGCCCCTCAAGATCATCGAGTCCAACCGCTCCCCACCCTGTCCCTGCCCCATGTCCTGAGAGCCTCATGTCCATCTGTCCAACCCTCCAGGGATGGTGACTCCAGCACTGCCCTGGGCAGCCTGTTCCAATGCCCCACAGCCCTTTGGGGAAGAAATTGTTCCCAAATCCAACCTCAACCTCCCCTGGCGCAACTTGAGGCCGTTTCCTCTGCTCCTGGCGCTTGTTCCTGGGGAGCAGAGCCCGACCCCCCTGGCTCCAAGCTCCTTTCAGGCAGATCAGAGATCAGAAGGTCTCCCCTCAGCTCCTGTTCTCCAGCTGAACCCCCAGGTCCCTCAGTCTCCATCACATTGTGCTCCAGCCCCTCACCAGCTCCGCTCCCTTCTCTCCACTCGCTCCAGCACCTCGAGGTCTCGTCATGCTGTGAGCTATAGCTGGTTGGGGTCCCTATATGGGGGGTCTCTATGGGGGGTTCTCCATCCTCCTGCAGTGCTCATGGCTCTGTCGGGGGTTTGACATTGAGCTGAGCCAAGGGCTTCTTTCTCTCCAGATTATCAGCTGACGAGCGCTGAGTTGTCCTCGCTGCCAGCGTTCAGCTCGCCGGGGGGGCTGTCCCTTGGCAACATCTCTGCCTGGCAGCAGCAGCAGCAGCAGCAGCAACAGCAGCAGCAGCAACAACAGCAGCAGCAACAACAACAGCAACAGCAGCAGCAACAGCAGCAGCAACAACCGCAGCAGCCGCAGCAGCAACAGCAGCCGCAGCAGCAACACCTGGTTCCTGTATCACTAGGAAATCTAATGTAAGTGCAATGAGTGCCAAGGGACGCTCAGGTGGTGTTGTCAGGGAGGGGAACAACCTGCAGAACGCAAGCTGGGACCCTCTGCTGGGTGACTGTCACCTCCCACTGCATGGTCCCCCCCTGTTCGCACCATCCTATGGGAGCAGATGTGCCCACAGCTGCAGGAACAGCCAGTTCCTGAAGTTTGGGGAGTGCGGGCGTAGAATCATTGAACCATTTCGGTTGGAAAAGACCCTCAAGATCACCAAGTCCAACCATTAACCCAACACCGGCACTAACTTATGTCATCCCCACATCTTCTAGTGGACCCCTAATATAGAAAGAGGGTAACTTTGAATATTGAAAATGAATTGCTTAATGCCAGGGAAAGTGGATCTGAAGTGGATCCACTTTTAGTCTGGAACAAAGCGTCTGCACACTGAGTGTCTTAGTCGAAGGGAAGATTTAAGCATCTTGCACTAAGACTGTGGGACAAAGAGGCAGAAACTGAAGAGGAGGATTCAGTGACTTTGCCCCAAAGCAGCTTAGGATTAAGAGTAACGCCCAGCCAGGTGAATGTGCGGATGCACCGCGCTTTTGTGCAGTGAGGTCAGTGCGTTTCTCCCCTCCTGGAGCACGTTTTCCAGGCGTCCCCAGCAGCTCCCTGGACCTCGTGCACCAGCAGATGTGCGGAAAGCCCGAGGAATACGTGGGGTTATAGTAAAGAGACTAAAGATGTTCCCGGCTTGGAGCAAAAGCGCCACCCGAGCGCTCCGCCGGATCTGTGCGGCCCGGGAGGGCTCTGGGCAGAGCCACGAGGGTGTCACAGCCTGTCCCTCTCCTCTCTATGGCTGAGGCGCTGCTGTGGGGACAGCAGGGGATGGAGCTGGTGTGGGATGGGTGCTGGTGTGGGATGGGTGCTGGTGTGGGATGGGTGCTGGTGTCAGATGGGTGCTGGTGTCAATTGGGTGCTGGTATCAGACGGGTGCTGGTATCAGACGGGTGCTGGTGTCGGATGGGTGTTAGTGTTGGATGGGTGTTGGTGTTGGATGGGTGTTGGTGTTGGATGGGTGCTGGTATCAGATGAGTGCTGGTATCAGATGGGTACTGGTGTCAGATGGATGGTGGTATCAGATGGGTGCTGGTATCGGATGGGTGCTGGTGTTGGATGGGTGCTGGTATCAGATGGGTGCTGGTATCGGATGGTGTTGGTGTTGGATGGGTGCTGGTGTCAGATGGGTGCTGGTGTCAGATGGGTGCTGGTATCAGATGGGTGCTGGTGTTGGATGGGTGTTGGTATCAGATGGATGCTGGTGTTGGATGGGTGTTGGTATCAGACGGGTGTTGGTGTCGGATGGGTGTTGGTGTCAGATGGGTGCTGGTGTTGGATGGGTGCTGGTGTTGGATGGGTGTCAGATGGGTGCTGGTATCAGACGGGTGCTGGTGTCAGATGGGTGCTGCCTGCAGGGTTATGTGGGGTCTAATCCTGGCTCGGCAGCACCACATCACGGTCAATCCACAGGTTATGAATTCTGGAGCCATAATAATTCTAATTATGAATCGAGATCCATTGTCTAGTCCAGATTCATAGTCTAGTCCAGGTTCATATTCTAACCCAGATTCATCATTCTGGATTCGTTCAGCCCCGGGGTGTGCGGGTTATGAGTTCTGTGGATTGGAGGGTAAAAGGCCACCGATAAGATGAATAATGAGAGCCTCCCCGTTGTCTTCCTCCCCTCCTCCTCCTCCTCTCCCAACCCTCCGGCCGCCCAGACAAGGGAGTCACTTGTCCCACACCACCACTTTGACTGTCAACACCAACCCCAACATCAGCATCAAGTCAGAGCCCGTCTCGCCCAACCGGGAACGAAACACTGCCACCCCGCTCAGCACCTTCCCCCACCAGCCCCGGCATGAGCCCACCGGCCGCTCGCGTCCGTCGACAGCCTCAGCAGCAACACCAGCTCCTACGAAGGCAACAGCGAGCGGGACGATCCCACCCGCCCCGATTTCGGCTCATCCCTGGGCCTCCTGCGACCCACCAGCGAGCCCGAGGGGGAGAGCCCCTCCGTAAAGCGCATGCGGTTGGATACCTGGGTCACATAACGGGTCCCCACCGGCCCTGGGAGCGTCGCCGGCTCGCAGCGCGGCCACGGGGTGGGGTGGGAAGGGTGGGAGAGGGTGGGCACGGGGGCAAAACGGGTTACGGGGATGGGATGGGGTGGGGGGGAAAGTATCATAAACTGCCTGAGAAATAGCTTTAGGATTACGTAGGCATTCATTCTAGCGCAGCAGGTGCCGCACGCAGTACGTCCGGCGCTCCTCGGCCGGCGGCCGCGGGCTCGGGAACGGCCGGGGGCGCGGCGAACGGGGGACAGGAATCAAATAGCCGCTCCTCGCCGCAAAAAGCAGATCCTGGCGAGATCCCCGCGAGCCGGAGCAGGCGGGGACATCGGGGCGTCCCCGGGGAGGTCGCGATGCGCTCCGAGGGGCCACGCACGGAGCGTCCCCAAAACGCAGCCCCCGGGCTGTCGCAGGGAGAGGCGGTTCGGCCGCGATCCAGCTCTCAGGAAGGGCGAAGGGCTTTGGCAGGTGCCAGTTTTCCTTAAAGACAGTTTTCCTAACCCGTTTTTCCTCACCCGGCTCGGGCAGGCAGGTTGGCATTGGCGAGCCTGGCTTCAAAATGGAACACGGCGTGTAAAAGCGCGTCGGGGGAACTCGAAGCAGATTTTTAAGGCTTAATCCTGTTTGCGTCCTTTCTGGCAAATAAGGGAGCTCCGCTATTCCTGGCCATAGTCATTTTAAAACCTTTCCCACCTTGACCCCAAAATGCAGCGGCTGCAGGTTGGAGGGTTTGGAGGAGCCGGACCCGTTCCTGCTGGTAGATGCTTTAGGGATGGGTTTTGGCCCTGCAAACGCTCTTCTCCGCTGCCAAACGGCTCTTTTGGTGACCGGAGCCACTCCGGGAGCTGCTTTGTGGCCAATGTCCCCGCCAAACCAGCCCAAAAAGAGGGGAGCAAAAAAATCACGCTAGGATTTCGACCTAACGATACCAAAAAAAGTTGATGGTTATGATGAAATGAATGGGGGCAACTTGCGAGTGGTTGGAGGACGAGAGGAGAACGGGGAGCCCTTCAAAAATGGAGTGAAAACGTGAAAAACAATGGCCAAAGAGGGAAAGCGTGGCCGCGTCCTGCCCGGTTGGGCAGAGCGGTGCACGAGCGAAAGAGATGATTGCAATGAATCTGGCACATCCCTTCTGAGCTGGCGTCTCCCTCACCTCTCGCCGGCGGTGAAACCGGTTTCGGATGCGGGGACTGGGCAGAGTGATGGAGGCGGCCGGCGCTCGGCCCGCGGTTGAGCTGCTGTTGGGTACCGGCATCTCGCCGGCATCTCACCGCATCTCATCTTCCCCCAAAATCCCCGCCTTGGGGATCGAGGCACGGAGAGATAGACCAGCTAAGATTCCTCGCTAAAATCTTGGAGGTATCCAATCGCTGCCACAAAGTTGTTCCAAATGATGATTTATGGGTGTTTTTTAATGCGAAATTTTGAATCCCCTCTCCTGCTCCAATGCTCCGAGGGCCTTGGGTGGGCAACGGGACCCCCGCGCCGCCAGGGCGGGCTCCCGGCTGGTTTTGTGCGGTTAAACCTTCCACCCCCGGCTCTCCTCCCCGAGCCGCACCCGGCGGGTCCTGCGCTGCGCCGGGATCTCGCCCCGAAGCGCCGGCGCGCACCGGCGGCGGACGCCGATCTCCCTCCGCCCGGCTCCCCGCGGGATGCGGGAGAGCATCACGCCCACGACGTACCGGACACGCACCTGAGCTCTTTGCACGGCCTTGCTTTGGAAATTAGGCGGGATTAACGACATCTCATCAATCTCATTGGTTTGTTTCCCTTCTTCGCCGTCCTGCAAACCAACCAAACGCTCGGTGAGCGGCGCGGCAGGAGGTGAAGACCCCCCGGAGCCGGCGCCGCTGGAGCTGGCGCCGAGTGACCCCGCGGGGGCCAAAACCCCCAACCCCATTTATGCTCATTAACCTCACGCCACGTTCCCCCTTCTGCCTTGAAGCTGAGAGCCTGGAAATAAAGGAGACCCAACCAAGACGCAACCCGGCGCCGGGTTATGGAGAGATGCAGCTTGCCGGCGGGGAAAGCGCCGGCGCGGTTCGGCACAGCGCCAAACCAAACCGTGCCGGAGCGGAGCCGCAGCAGCGCGGCCGCGGGACTCATTGATCCCCAGGGCCGGCGCCACGGGCGAATCCGGCTCATGGGAGCCGCCCCGGCATCAGCTTCACCACAAAGCGCTTTTGGGGGTTGGTTTGGTGGGCGTCTTTATTTGGTTGGGCGCTCGGGGTTGTTTTCTTACCCTATTTCTTTCGTCCAGGTCATTACTCTTTATTTCTCCCCAGACTGTAGCATCCAGTCAACTCCTCCTAATTTTCAAAAGACAACGAGAAGAACGACAATCTAAGAAACCAACACCCTCCTTTGTGCTTCGATAAATGCGTTTCTGATCTAATTTGATTTCTCGTGCTCATCTGTACTGTTGACAGTTCCAATTGTGTATACTTTTTCCTTTTTTAATTTGGAATTTTTCGCGTTGTATAGGGTTTAGTTTTAAAATATATATATATATATATATATTTTCCATTTTTTAAAAAGGGGTGTTGCAAACAAAAAAAAAACGATTGCACGATTTAAATGACAATAGTTAAAATGCTGCAGTTTTTAGAGATGTGGAAGCAAAATGGAGCTTATTTATTCTCAAAGGCTATAAGGTGTAAAATGCATGAAGAAAAACAAACAAAAAAACATTTACAAAAAAGGAAAAAAAAGACAAAAAAGTGTAACCTGAACAAAGTGTAGCGTTAAAATTAATTTTAAACGATGACAACAAGAAGAAAAAAAAAAGACAAAAAACAGCTAATATATTGTGTTTGGGCTAGTTTGCTTTTGTTTTTAATTGTTCCTTTTTTGGAGAATGAAATACAATTGTGTATATTTTCATATAAGAAGTATGCACTGATATGTTTCGAAAATGATATATTACTTTCTAAAAGTGTGGTTACTTACCAAAGTCTGTTTCTGATCTTTACCTTCTTGAAATCCCTGTGGAGCCTGGAACACGCGCGCTCGGGGCTCGACGCCGCGGGGCGGATCCAGAGGTAAGCGGGGGGTTTGCACCCCCGGGGCCGGCGCCGAGCGGTGTGACCCCCCACCCCTCCACCGGCACCAGCAACGCCGGGACCCCCTGGTCCCCACAACTCAATGGGGACAGGGGAGCCCCTGGTCCCGTCGGGGCGACGGGGGACCCCCTGGTCCCCATGGAGCGATGAGGATGTGAGACCCCCTGATCTCCATGGGCAATGGGGACGTGGGACCCCTCGGTCCCCATGGGGTGATGGAGACCCCCCTGGTCCCCATGGAGCCATGGGGACGCGGGACCCCCCAGTCCTCAGGGGGCCATGGGGACATGGGACCCCCTCATCTCCATGGGGCAATGGGGACACGGGAGCCCCCGGTCCCCATGGGGCGATGGGGACTCCCTGGTCCCCAAGGGGCAATGGGGATGCAGGACCCCCCAGTCCTCATGGAGTGATGGGGACGCAGGACCCCCCCTGGTCCTCATGGGGCGATGGGGACCCCCCAGTCCTTGTGGGGCGATGGGGACCCCCTGGTTCCCATGGTGCAATTGGGACGTGGGACCCCCATTCCCCTTGGGGCAATGGGGACCCCATGGAGCAATTGGGCCGCGGGATCCCCCAGTCGCCATGGGGCGATGGGGATGCAGGACCCCCCTGTCCCCATGGGGCAATGGGGACGCAGGACCCCCCTGTCCCCATGGGGCGATGGGGACGCAGGACCCCCCCGGTCCCCTTGGGGCAATGGGGATCCCTTGGTCCCCACAGGGCGATGGGAACACGGGACCCCCCAGTCCCCATGAGGCGATGGGGACATGGGACTCCCTGTTACCGGGCTGGCTGTTTTTGGAGACACGGTGCTGGTGCTGGTGGACGCGGCTGCGGTGCCAGCGCTAGGGGGGGCGGCTGTGACCCCCGTCCCGGGAAGCTGGTCTTTCCCTGGGTTTGGCAGAGCCGAGGGCAGCGGGATTTTGGGGGGTTCGTGCCGGCGGCGGGGACTGGCCGAATCCGTGGTGTCCCTCGATGGGACGATGCGTTGCAGGGGGGCAAATGCAGAATAAAGGGGACATCCGTGTGCCGGGGACCGCGGGGAGCGAGCGGGGTCTGTGCTGCCGGCATGTGCCGGGGTAACCGGGCTTGTGGCCATGGCTGGTGTGAGGAGGAGGAGGAAGAAGGGGACGCGGGGTCGGGCTCAGGCGATGCTGCTGTGACAACTGTAGGAGCAGGACGGGGTGGACAAGTCGCCTGCGCACCCCGGGGGGAGATTTGGGAGCGGAGCTGGACCCTAAATGGCGCCTCAAACTTCAAATGCGATATCTGAGCTGCCGGGATATGTTGAGGATGGTGATGGATGGATGGATGGATGGGGACAATGTCACCTGCGCCGAGGGGCTGTGGGGTGACCAACTGGGTCTGATGTGAGGGGACGGGGTGACCCCTCAGCGGCCAAGGAGCACAAGGCAGCCCCATCTGAGGGACTCAGATGGGGCTGCTTGTGCTTTGGCGCTGAGGGGTGTGGGAAGTGGTGGGTTGTGGTTGTGCAAGGGGCACCCCCGAGCTGGCGGGGAGACCCTTGGATTGTCACCGTCGCGTTGTGTGACAGCGTCAGGGCTGGTGAAAGCGAGCTGGTTGCAAAGGGCCGCGTGTGGTCCCGGGAGGGACAGCGGGGTGAGGAGGAAGAATAAGATTTCCTTTTTCTTCCCCGCTTTTTCACTTTCTTCTTCTCAAAAATCTCAGCGAAGCAGGGAAAAATAATCCTTAAGAATCCCACTTCCTGCACTTCCCCCCATTCCATTGAAATCCCCCCAGTGGTTTGTTGGAAAGTTGGTCACCCGCTCTGGAGAAAACGCTGCTGGGGGCGGGGGCTCGTGGGGGCCCGGCCGTGCCGTGTCCGTCCCCAGCGCCGCGTCCTGCCCTCCCCTCCATCAATTGGGAGATTTGGGGAGATGTGGAACACCACAAGTGGCAAAAATTCATCCCGTCTGCCTCTCCTGGGGCCACAGGCGAGTCTGTAACCGCAGGCGGCAGCTGAAGGTTTGCTCGTTTCCCATTTTCGCATCATTTTACTCTGGTTCTTCTCTTCTCTTCTCTTCTCTTCTCTCTCTCTCTTCTCTTCTTCTCTTCTCTTCTCTTCTTCTCTTCTCTATCTCTTCTCCTCTTCTCTTCTTCTCTTCTCTTCTCTTCTTCTCTTCTCTCTCTTCTCTTCTCTTCTCTTCTCTTCTCTTCTCTTCTCTTCTCTTCTCTTCTCTTCTCTCCTCTCCTCTCCTCTCTCTCCTCTCCTCTCCTCTCCTCTCCTCTCCTCTCCTCTCCTCTCCTCTCCTCTCTCTCCTCTCTTCTCTTCTCTTCTCTTCTCTCTTCTCTTCTCTTCTCTTCTCTTCTCTTCTCTTCTCTTCTTCTCTTCTCTTCTCCCTTCCCTTCCCTTCCCTTCCCTTCCCTTCCCTTCCCTTCCCTTCCCTTCCCT